>NC_073228.2:143792500-144417500 GCF_029281585.2 Gorilla gorilla gorilla
TTAGTGGTTTTCCATGGCACCCTTGCTTTTTCCTAAGTTTCTCCTACTCCAAGTGAGGACCAGGTTTATTGTCTTTCAGACCCAAGTAAACAACCAGCCTAATGCAGAACTTGTCTCTTTCAACAAATGTGCTGTTTCCTACTTTCCCTGGGGCAAGAAGGTGAGTGAGTTAAAAGAGAAGTCTTCTCCTCCAGTCTGCAGATGCTGGAGTAAACTAAAGGACTTGGCTAAGCAGCAAGGAGATGATCATGTCTATAAGGCACGGAAAACAAGATGTATCCTAAAGAATCCCTGCAAAGAGATGATTTACATTTTACCTGTTTTAGGCAGGTGTAAGGTATGTTTGGAAAAGGATTCAACAAAGAGGACCACACTCCTCCACGCCTCAGAGACAGAAAAGGAACAGAGTTCTGTTCAAACTTTCGGGAAGGTTCCCTTTGGTTTGTGTTTCCTCTGCTGGTGGGAGGTCTGCTTTCCATCTCTGCAGAACACACTTCTGCTTCTGACAATAAAGTGCATGCCTCATTGGCTTCTAGATACTTACCACCTGTTGCTATTCCAACTCATGGCTCCACTTGGCAAAAATGGCTGAGGAAAATCCACCAGCCACCAGGAGAAAACAAAGGCTATTTTGGGCTACCAAGCAGGGGTTCTGAGTGCAGCAGCCCATGGGTGGATCCTGATGAAGAGCACAGCCAGGGCTAAAGCAGACAGGCAGGCCATGGGATGCTGTCTGAAGTAACAAGACGCTGTGCAGGGAACATTGGGCCACCAGACCCCATTCAAAGAATCCACAGATTTATCTGGGTCTGTTTCACACGGTAACAGTCAGACTAGTGGCCAGAAAGAATGAGAGGTTACAAGTCCAACTAGAATAAAAAGCCATGGCCACATGAGCTTTGAGTCAGATAGATCTGAGTTTGAATGCTCGCCTAGTCATTCTCTCTCACTAACTTTGGCACTAACTTTGGCTTCATCATTTAACCTTTCTGGGTCTTAGTTTCCTCATATGGAAAATGAGGATAATGATACCTATCATACAAGGGTGTTCTGAAGATTAAATGAAAGGTAGCATAAAGTGCTCAGGCCAAGACCTGTCATACAGAGGGAACTCAATGTACTGATATTCTAGAGGAAAAGACATATTCCCAATCCTGAAAGAGTTTATAATCTAGTTAGGAATACAAAGTACATAAACATTAGCAAACAACAGGACATGGTCCAGCACTAGATTATGGGATATAAATTTAAACATAGTAGTTCAGAGAGTAACAAGATCTCTGAGGGTCCCAATCATCAGGGAAGTCAACATAGAGCAGGTGGGATGACAGTAGGTTCCTGAGAGTAGGGTAGGAAGAGATGAAACAGAAAGGAGGCCCTTCCCCTGGTCCGAGGCTACAGGGAAAATGCTGGGGCCAAGGTTAAAGAGTGAAGCCCAAATGCCAAGTACAACCAAGTTAATTTTGAAGGAACTCCAACTGGATCCAGATATTGGATTTAGAAGATAAAGAATTCAAAGGATTTATTATAAATATGTTCAAATAATTATAGGAAAATATGCCATCAAGAAACAAACAAGTAGGGAATCTCAACAAGGAAATGGAAACACATTTTAAAATGGATTACAGAGCTAAGGTGTACAAATTAAATGTAAAATTAAAAAATCACTAGATGGGCTCAACTGAGGATTTAAGATGGCAGAAGAAATAATCAGTTAACTTGAAGACAAATGAAAAGAAACTGGCTTATTTAATGAACTACGGGGGAAATGCAAATTAAAACCACAACGAGCTATCACTTCACATTTGTATGGACAGCTATTATCAAAAAGACAAGAAATAACAAATGTTGACAAGGGTATGGAATGAAGGGAACCATTGTACAAAGCTAGTGGAAATGTAGATTGGTACGGCCATTATGGAAAACAATATGGAGATTCCTAAAATAATTTAAAATAGAACTACCATATGACCCAGAAATCCCCCTTTTTGGTATATCCCCAAAGAAGACAAAATCACCACTTCATAAAGATCTGCACTCCCATGTTCATGGAAGCATTAGTCACATTAGCCAAGATATGGAAACAACCTAAATGCCCATAGACGGATGAATGGATAAAGAAAATGTAGTGTGTGTGTGTGTGTGTGTGTGTGTGTGTGTGTGTGTGTGTGTGTGTATACACACAGTGAACTATTTTTCAGGTTTTAAAAAGGAAATTCTGCCATTTGCCACATCATGATGGACCAGGAGGACAGGAGGATGTTATGCTAAGGGAAATAAGCCAGACACAGAAAGAAAAATATTGCATGATCTCACTTATTAGATTTTTTTTTTTTTAAAAAAGCTCAAATACACGAGACAGAGAATGAAGCATTAGTTACCATGAGAGTGGCAAGGTAGGAAATTGGGAGATGATGGAGGTCAAAGGATAAAAATAGCAGATATGTAGGATGAACAGATCTAGAGGCCTAAGGTACAACATGAGAACTACAGTTAATAGAATTGTATTTGGGATTTTGGTTCATTAAGTAGATTTAACTGTCCTTATCACACAAAAAATACTGTGAAATAACAGATATGCTAATCTACTTTATTATAGTAAGTATTTTACTATCTATATGTATCCCATAATAGCATGTTGTAAAACCTCAAGTATACACAATAAAATTTATTCAGTAAAGAGGAAAGAGAAAGAGAATAGAGAAAGAAATCTCCTAGAAGTGTCAAGAAGAAAAAGAACTGAAGTAAACAGACATATTGGATGGTTAAACCATAAATGAAAAAGGCTCAAATAAAATAGTATTTATTTTAAAATTTTAAAAAATCATATTAATAATTTTATTAAATGTAAGTGGACTGACTCCAATTAAAAGGCAGAGATTGACAGACTATATTAAAAAGCGAGAACAGGCCGCACGCGGTGGCTCACAGCTGCAATCCCAGCACTTTGGGAGGCCAAGGTGGGCGGATCACTTGAGGTCAGGAGTTTGAGACCAGCCTGGCCAACATGGTGAAACCCTGTCTGTACTAAAAATACAAAAAATAGCCGAGCATGGTGGCACCTGCCTGTAATCCCAGCTATTTAGGAGGCTGAGGCAGGAGAATGGCTTGAATCCAGGAGGTGGAGGTTGCAGTGAGCCGAGATCATACCACTGCACTCCAGCCTGGCTGACAGAGCGAGACTCCGTCTCAAAAAAAAAAAAGCAAGAACAAATTATGTGCTTTCCTCAAAAGGGACACTTTAAATACTAAGATACAAATAGACTAGAAGTAAAATACTGTAAAACCATGCAAATAACAAAAGGAAAAACTAAAAGCAGAAGGCTGGAAATTACACAAACCTTAAAGGTAAGAAAACTGGAATAGCTCTCTTAATACAAGACAAAATAGGCTTCAAGAAAAGGAATATACTAGAATCAAAGAAATTTAATAATAGAAGAGTCAATTCATGAGAGATACAGAACAGTTTAAAATATATATGCCTCTAAAAAGAGATCTTCAAATTATATGAAGCAAAAAGTGACAGAACTAAGGAAAAAATAGAAAAACCCACAATCAAAGCTGGAAATCTTAATACTTTTCTATGAGTAATTGATAGGTTAGTTAGACAAAATCTCAATAAGGATATGAAAGAAATGAGTGAACTATTAACTACCTTACCTAATTTACATTTATAGCAAATTATACCCCCAAAATGCAAAATGCATATTCAAGAACACATAGAACGTTTAGCAAGATTAATAATATGCTTGGCTGTAAAAACAAATCTCAGTAGATTTTAAGAGATACGTTTTTTGACCATGACAAAATTAAAGTTAAAAATGAATTAAGAGAGACTGGGTGTGGTGGCTCACGCCTGTAATCCCAGCACTTTGTGAGGCCAAAGCGGGCCAATTGCTTGAGCTCAGGAGTTTGAGATCAGCCTGGGCAACATGGAGAAACCTCGTCTCTTCAAAAAGTACAAAAATTAGCTGGGCATGGTGGCACATGCCTGTGGTCCCAGCTACTCGGGAGGCTGAGGTGGGAGGATTGCTTGAGTCCAGGAGGTCCACGCTGCAGTGAGCTGTGATTGTGCCACTGCACTCCAGCCTGGGAGTGAGACTCTGTTTCAATAAAATAAAATAATTAAAAGAAAACATTTAGAAAATCCTCAAATATATTTTTTCTTATGTTTAAAATCTCTTTAAAAGATAATGATTTAAGGCAAAAATAACAATGTATTGTGGAGTTTATAACATACAGAAGTAAAATGTATGACAACAATAGCAAAAAGACTAAGCAATGGGAAATGGAAGTATATGGTTGTAGAGTTTTTATACTATACATAAAATGGTACCATGTTACTTGAAGATAGACTGGTAAGTTGAACATGTATGCCATAGGTCCTAAAGCAACCACTAAAAACAAATCAAAACAAAGCAAAAATGTAAAACTAACGAGCCAGTAAAAAGGTAAAATGAAATCATGAAAAAGAAGAAAAAAACAAAGAACAGATGAGACAAATAGAAAACATAGTCAAATGGTAGATTTAAGCCCAACCACATCAGTAATCACATTAAATGCAAATGGTGTAAACATTCCAATTTTAAAGGAAGAGATTGTCAAATTGTATAAAAAAGAAAGACCCACAATGTAGGTTAAAGTAAAAGCATGGAAAAAGATGTCAACACTAGCCAAAAGAAGGCTTAAGTGACTGTACTAATACAAGACAAGGTATATGTCAGAGCAAATCTTACCAGGGATAAGGTGGGTCATTATATAATGAAAAAGGGATTCATTCATTCATAAGAAATAACAATCCTGGCTGGGCACGGTGGCTCGTGCCTGTAATCCCAGCACTTTGGGAGGCTGAGCCGGGCAGATCACCTGAGGTCAGGAGTTCGAAACCAGCCTGGCCAAAATGGCGAAACCCCGTCTCTACTAAAAATACAAAACAAGCGTGCCTGTAGTCCCAGCTACTCGAGAGGCTGAGGCATGAGAACTGCTTGAACCCAGGAGGCAGAGGTTGGCAGTGAGCCGAGATCATGCCACTGTACTCCAGCCTGGGTGACAGAGCGAGGCTTTGTCTCAGTTAAAAAAAAAAGAAAAAAGAAATAATCCTAATATTTGGCACCTGATGATACAGTTTTAGAAATAGAGAAATTTAGAAATAGAGAAATAGACAAACTCACTACTATAACGAGATTTCAACACCTTCTCTCAATAGTTGATATAATAAGTGGACAAAATCAATAGGATATAGAAAACTCGAACAGTACTATTAACCAACTTGACCTAATTAACATTCATAGGATACTCCACTGAAAAACAGAATACATTTGTTTCAAGTGCATAGAGAATATTTACCAAATTAGACCACATTCTGGGCCATACTACAAATCTCAATAAATTCTAAGAGATTCAAATCATACAAACCATGCTCTCTAATCATAACAGAATTAAATTAGAAATCAATAACAAAAAGATATATGGAAAAGCACCCAAATACTTACATATTAAACAATAAATTTCTAAATAATATATGGGTCAAAGAAGAAATCACAAAGGAAACTAGAATATATTTTGAATCAAATGAAAATAAAGGCTGGGTGTGGTGGTTCATGTCTGCAATCCCAGCACTTTGGGAGGCTGAGGCGGGTGGATCACTTGAGGCTGGCAGTTGGAGACCAGCCTGGCCAACGTGGCAAAACCCCATCTCTAGTAAAAATACAAAAATTAGCCAGCGTGGTGGTGCACACCTGTAATCCCAGCTACTCTGGAGGCCGAGGCACAAGAATCACTTGAACCTGGGAGGTGGAGATTGCAGTGAGCCAAGACTGCACCACTGCACTTCAGCCTGGGTGACACAGCAAGACTCTGTCTTAAAAAAAAAAAAAAGAAAGAAAGAAAGAAAAAGAAAAGAAAAACATGACAAATCAAAATTTGTGGCACGCAGCTTAAGCATTACTTAGAGGGAAATTTATAGAATTAAACTCTTATATGAGAAAAGAAGAAAGGTTTCAATCAGTGAAATAAGCTCCCACCTTAAGCAACTAGAAAAACAGAGCAAGTTAAACCCAAAGTAAATAGAAAAAAGAAATAATGAAATAAGCAAGAAAATAAATGAAATAGAGACACAAAAATAATAGAAAAAATCAATGAAGCTAAAAGCTGGTTCATAAAATTGCTAAACCTCTAGTAAGATCAATCAGGAAAAAATGAGAGAAGATATAAATTAGCAGTATCAACAATGAGAAAAGAGTCATCACTACCAACTCCACATACACTAAAAGGATGATAATGGCATCTCATGAGCAATGTTATGCTAATAATTATATTAAATTCTTTTAAAATTGTTGAAAGGAACTACCAATACTCACTCAAAAAGCAGTGGATAATCTAAATAGCCCTATATCTATTAAACCAATTGAGTTTGTAGTTAGAACCCTTCTCACAGTCAAAACTCCGGGCCCAGAAGGCTTCATGGTGAATTCTACTAAATATATTTAAGAAAGAAGGAATACCAAATTCTATGCAAACTACTGCAGAAAACAGAGGTCAAGGGAACACTTCTCAACTCATTCTATGAGGCTGGTATTGCTCTGATACCAAAACTGGACAAAGACATTATAAGAAAAGAAAACTATATTCCAATATTCCTCATGAATTCCTCATGAAAAAAATTTGTAAATTAATTTCAGGAAATAAAGATTTTAAAATTTTTTTTTTAATTTTTATTATTATTATTTTTTGAGACGGCATCTTGCTCTGTTGCCCAGGCTGGAGTGCAGTGATGTGATCTCAGCTCACTGTAACCTCCGCCTTCTAGGTTCATGTGATTCTCCTGTCTCAGCCTCCTGAGTAGCTGGGATTACAGGTGTGCACCACCACACCCGGCTAATTTTTGTATTTTTAGTAGAGACAGGGTTTCGCCATGTTGGCCAGGCTGGTCTCGAACTCCTGACCTCAGGTGATCTGCCTGCCTTGGCCTCCCAAACTGTTGGGATTGTGAGCCACCGTGCCTGGCCAGGAAATAAAGTTTAACAACATTTTGAAGGATAATACATTATGATCAGATGGAGTTTATCTCAGGACTGCAAGATTAATTTAACATTCAAAAATCAATGTAATTCACTCTATTAACAAACAAACAAACAAAAAGAGATGATCTTCATAGGTGTAGAAATGCATTTGATAAAATCTAACATCTATTCATGACAAAACTCTCAAGAACAAAAGGGGATTCCCTCGATCTGATAAAAGGCATCTACAAAAGACCTACAGCTATATCATACTTAACGCGAAAAATTAAATGCTTTTCCCTTAAGATCAGGAATAAGGCTAGGAATCAATTCTACTCAACATTGTACTGGAGGTATTAGCCAGTGCAAAAATGTAAGTGGAAAAAAAAAGACATACAGATTGGAAAAGAAGTATAAGTGTCTTGATTCACAGATGACATGGTTGTCTATGCAGAAAATCCTAAGGAATCTACAAAAATGCTACTAGAACTAGTAAGTGAGTTTAGCAAGGTTGTAGGATATATGGTCATTATATAAAAATCAAATGTATTTCTATATATTAACAGTGATTACCCAGGGCATAGGGGAACTTTTGGGAGTAATGGAAATATTCTATGACATAACTGAAATGTAAACCATATCATTTGCAATAGCATCAAAAATACAAAAAATCTAGAGAAAAAATTAACAAAAGATATATAAAACTACACACTGAAACTACACAATGAAAACTATGAACACATATATACATTCTGTGAACACACAGAATATATTTTTTAAAAACTCTTACACATACATTGTTTTCAGTGTGAAACTACACGCCAAAAACTATGAAACAACCCGGACAAGGTGGTGTGCACCTGTAATCCCAGCTACTCAGGGAGGATAAGGCAGGAGGATTGCTTGAGCCCAGGAGTTTGAGGCTACAGTGAGCTATGATTGTGCCTCTGCACTCCGGGCTAGAGGACAGAGTGATACCTTGTCTATGAAAAAATAATAATAACAAAACTATGAAATATTGGTGAGAAAAAGTAAGATCTAAATAAATGGAAATATGTGTTCATGGATGAGAAGACTCAATATTAAGCTGTAACTTTTCTCTAAATTCATCTGTGGGTTCAATGAAATCTAATCAAATCCCAGCAGGCTTTTTAGTAGAAATTGATAAGCTAATTATAAAATGTATGTGGAAATGCAATGGACCCAGAATAGCCAAAAGCAATTTTGTAAAAGAAAAAGTTGGAGACCTTACACTACCTGATTTCAATACTTGTTTTTTTTTTTTGAGACAGGGTCTTGTTCTGTCTCCCAGGCTGGGGTGCAATGGCGTGATCATAGCTCACTGCAGCCTTTATCTCCCGGGCTCAAACGGTCCTCCCACTTCAGCTTCCTGAGCAGCTAGGACTATAGACCCAGGCCACCATGCCCCGCTAATTTTTTTCTTTTTTTAATTTTTGGTAGAGATGAAGTCTCGCTGTGTTCCCAGGCTGGTCTTGAACTCCTGAGCCCAAGTGATTCTCCCACCTTGGCTGCCCAGAATTACAGGCTCAAGCCACCATGTACAGCCTCAAGATATATTATAAAGTTAAAATAATCAAGAATGTAGATCAAGAGAACACAACAGACTATCCAGAAATATACCCACACAAATTGATTGTTGACAAAGGTTTTAAGGCAATTCAAGGGGATTCTTGGGGGGAAAAGGATAATCTTCTTAACAAACAGTGCTGAAACAATTGGACAGCCATATACAGAAAGGGAAGAGAGAGAGAGAGAGAGAGAGAAAGAAAGAAAGAAAGAAAGAAAGAAAGAAAGAAAGAAAGAAAGAAAGAAAGAAAGAAAGAAAGAAAAAAGAAGGAAGGAAGGAAGGGAAGGAAGGAAAGGAAGGAAGGAAGCAAGGAAAGAAGGAAGGAAGGAAGGGAAAGGAAGGAAGAAAGGAAGGAAGGAAGGGAGAACCTTGACCCTTAGATCACACCATACACAAAAATTAACTCAAAATGGACCATAGACCTAAATGTAAAAGCTAAAAAAGTCTGAGAAATAAACATAGCAGAAATTCTTAATGACCTTGGGTTTGGCAAAGATTTCTTTCTTTCTTTCTTTCTTTCTTTCTTTCTTTCTTTCTTTCTTTCTTTCTTTCTTTCTTTCTTTTCTTTCTTTCTTTCTTTCTTTCTTTCTTTCTTTCTTTCTTTCTTTCTTTCTTTCTTTCTTTCTCTTAAATGGAGTCTTGCTCTGTTGCCCAGGCTGGAGGGTAATGCATGATCTCAGCTCACTGCAACCTCTGCCTCCTGGGTTCAAGCGATTCTCATGCCTCAGTCTCCTGCATAGCTGGGATTACAGGCATGAACCACAGTGCTCAGCTAATTTTTGTATTTTCAGTAGAGACAGGGTTTCACCATGTTGCCCAGGCTGGTCTTGAACTCCTGGCCTCAAGTGATCTGCCCGCCTTGGCCTCCCAAAGTGCTGTATGAGTCACCACATCTGGCCAAATTTCTTAAATAGGAGTCAAAATGTAGGAAACATAAAAGAAAAATATAACTAGGACTTCAAAATTTAAAACTTCTGCTCTTCAAGTGACAGTTTTATGAAAATGAAAAGGCAAAGGAGAAATTGGAAAACAATCTGCAAAACATATCTGACAAAGGAATTATGTCTAGAATATATGTTTTAAAAACTCTTACAACTAAGTAATATAAAAAGAAAAAAGTCCATTCAAAAAAATGGGCAAAAAATTGAACAGACACTTGACCAAAAAAAAATATATAGCAATGGCAAAAAAAGTACATGGAAAGATGCTTACCACGCATCATCAGTGACATGCAAATCAAACCAGTGAGATACTACTATACACCCACTAGAATGGCCAACATTAGAACAAATGATAAATACAAAAGGTTGGGAAAGACATGGAGCAACTGGAACTCCTTAGTAACTGCTGCTGGGAAGGTCAAATGGTACAGTTTGGTAGTTTCTGAAAATATTAAACATAGATCTTCCTTCAACCCTGCCATGCTAGGTATTCATCCAAGAGAAATAAGAACATGTCCACACAAAGATTTGTCCACAAATGTTCATAGAAGTTTTAATTGCCCCAAACTGGAAACAATCCAAATGTCCAAGATGGGAATGGATAGACACATTGTGATATATAAAAACAATGGAATACTACTGAGCAATAAAGAGGAGGGAATTACTGATACATGCAACAGCATAGATAAATCTCAGAAACATTATTCTTGCCAAAAGGAACCAGACACAAAAGAATACATACTATGTGATTCCATTTTATCTGTACTGACAGAAAGCAAATCAATTATTGCTTGGGGCATGAGAAAATTTTTTGTGAGTAATGGAAACATCCTCTAACATGATTGTAGTGATGTTTACCTGACTGCATACATTTGCTAAAACTCATCAAGTTGTACTCTTAAAATTGGTGAAATTTATTGTCTTAATTCTGTCTCAATTTTTAAAAATGAGGCAGCTCTACAAGGTACATATGGAATAGACTCCAAAGTTCATAGTTAAGTGGAAAAAAACTAGGTGCAGAAATATGTATACAGTATACTATCATTTGTGAGGGCAAAAAAGAAAACACATAGGTATGTGCCATGTAGGCAGAGAATATCTCTAGAAGGATACCCAAGAAAATATAACAGTGGTAGCCTCTAGGAATAAGAATTCAGTGTCTGGAGTCTGAAATATGTGGGAGACTTTATTTTCCATCATGCATTCTTGGATTTTTTGCCATGTACATTTAAAAAAAAGATGCTGATACAGGGAAGTACAGGATGCTGTGGAAGTTCATCGGGAAGGGTATCTGTCTCACAGTGGTGGACAGTGTCAGTAAATACTTCTTTGAAGAAGTTATATTTAAGCTAAGACCTGAAGGACAGTAAGGAATTAGCCAACAGAAGTAGGGAAGGAAAAAAAGATCATTCTAGACAGAGAGAATAGCATATACAAAGATCACAAGGAAAGAAAGAAAATGTGAGATTGGGCAACTGCAGGGTAGCTCTGTGAAGCTGGAATATTGAAGGACAAATATGAGACTGATGGGGGCTGGGTTTTCATCTAGTGAGCTAAATGAAGCTCACTAGACTTCATTTAGTGACTTTTTCTGTTAAGAGCCAGGTATTAAAGATTTTCGACTTCATGGGCCAAAAGGCAAAAATCAAACATTTTTTGTGGGTATTTGCACAAGACACACACAAAAATTTTATAATTTTGAATTGACAAAATTCAACATATAATCATTGAGTACTTTTTTTGTAATACAGGCCTATTAATGAGAATAATAGAATTTTTTGAGGGTGGGGGATAACATTTCATTTAATTATGATGCAAATCTAGTGTGTCTTACTGTCAAAATTGATTGCAAATATTCACCTGTTAATGCTGATCTGTAATGAGATCTGATGTATTTCATCTTAGAAAATGTCTTTTTCATACAGAAAAGTAATGCCAAATATTGATATCAATCCATAAGCATATGATTTTAATTAAGCATATTCATCACTTGGAAGGCATTTATAGAATTCTGATAGAGTCTTCTCTTGATATTTGCCTTTAGCTTGTCATTACATTGTAGGTTAATTACTTCCAGTTGAAGGTTAGGTGGAAGTCCCTCAATTGCAGAGTTAAGTGAATTTTGAAGTGTAGAAATTTCATTTGCACTTGCATCAACATTGGAATAAAACACTGCTGGAACTATAGTTTGAGCTCAGAAAATATGTCCCTTGCAAACTTGTGTGGAACGGAGAGCTTGCTTCTTGTTTCAACTTCCCATAGCATGGGAAGAGTGTAAAGCAGCTTGACATGATTTGTGATTCAAACAACATTAGTTATAGTCAAAATTATTTTACCGCCATATAAATTTCACAAATAAGCATTGTTTTACCTTGTAATTTTAGGTTAAATTCATTAAGAAATACCAAATCTGTAGCAAAAGCTATTATCCAAAATCATTTAGTATTTGATAACACTGGTTAAGGGTAGTTTTTTCATCCAGGAAAATTATCAATGTCAGCTCTGAGCTAAAAGAAAAATCACAACAAAATTTTACTACTGTTAAATCACCAAAATGTATGATAGGACAAGTTAACATCTTTAGCTCTTATTTCAGTCAAAAAATGCACACAACTGTCAATGGTTAAGTTCCTAAGAGTGAATGGTGTTCACTGTTGACACCACTGGTTCAATAATACATGACAGATTAAAATATTTCCTTCAAAGTACCTGCAGATAAATAATACAATGAATGACCACAAGCTTTAAACATTTTATGTTTTCATAAGTTTTGTAAATTTCCCCAATTAAGCCTTTTTTCTGCTGCATACATATTTTTGTGATCATTAGTTATAACACATCTTAGCAGATTCCACTTCAGGTTGTACTGAGTTAGTGTTTTCCCAACTATTCTCATCTGTAGTTATTCTACACTATTCTTAGAGGCAAATTCTTCAGTGACTTCAAACTTGGCATCCATTCCTCAAATAAACAATAACAAATGGTCATTATTGTTAACATCTGTCATCTCATCCAGAGCCTAGGAAAACCACTCAAAATTGTTTGCCTTGTCTTTAACTTTACTATTTATGTTTCTCCCAATGTCCATAGCTCTTCGAACAACTATTTTTGCAGAAAGACTAATACTCTTTAGTGAATTTATTTTCTCTGTACACAGTTTAATTAACTCACCATTTGTAAACAACTTTCCTTGCTTTGCTAACAAATGAGCCACTTGGAAAATTAGTTTGATGTAGCCTGATTTCCACTATTTATTTATTTATTGAAACAGAGTCTCACTGTGTCATCCAGGCTAGAGTGCAGTGGTGGCATCTCGGCTTACTGCAACCTCCACCTTCTAGTTTCAAGCAATTCTCCCACCTCAGACTACTGAGTAGCTGAGACTACAGCTGCATGTCACCAAGCCTGGCTAGTTTTTGTATTTTTAGTAGAGACGGGGTTTCACCATGTTGGCCAGGCTGGTCTTGAGCTCCTAACCTCAGATTATCTGTCCGTCTCAGCCTCCCAAAGTGCTGCAATTATAGGTGTGAGCCACCGTGTCTGGCCTCACTTTTTATTTTTATTTTTTTTGAGACGGAGTCTTGCTCTGTCACCCAGGCTGGAGTGGAATGGCGCGATCTCGGCTCACTGCAACCTCTGCCTCCCAGGTTCAAGTGATTCTTCTGCCTCAGCCTCCCGAGTAGCTGAGATTACAGGCGCGTACCACCATGCCTGGCTAATGTTTTTTGTATTTTTAGTAGAGATGGGGTTTCACTGTATTAGCCAGGCTGGTCTGTATCTCCTGACCTCATGATCCACCTGCCTCAGCCTCCCACAGTGCTGGGATTACAGGCATGAGCCACCATGCCCGGCCCCACTTTTGATTTTTGTGAAGAAATTGTGCTGTAATGAGATCTTTGATTTTAAATTTTCTAATTTTTCTGACTGTTTCTTGTCTGTGAGCTGGGAATATTGTGATAAATGTTAAGTGTTTGGTAATATTGACATATATTATGCTCTTTTAGCATGTCTATAATGCCATTGTGTAATAAAGCTAATTATCATCTAATTTAATAACAAAATAATCTACAGTACATTGTGTTTCAAAAGCAAGACATTCAAAGTCCACTTTTCTTTTCTTGTTTTGACATAATGAGGATGCACCGGTAATAAAAATAAAATGAAATACCACAGTATAGTGATACACATGTCACTTATTAACATTGTTAGGTTATAACTATCACTGCAGCAGTGCAGTGAGGGGAGTGTCATATACAATTTTTATGGCAACTTCTCACTGGCAGTGCAAAAAAACAAACAAACCCATAAACAATATGCAAACAAATGGCATGGCTATGCATTCTAATAAAACTTTATTTATGGACACAATTTTGAATTTCATACAATTTTCACATCACAAATATTATTCTTTGTACTGAATTAGTGTTTTCTCAACTATACTCATTTGTAGTTATTTGATTTTTTTCAACCACTAAAAAATATGTGGGCAAAAAAAATTAAATAAAAGGTGTCCAGATTGGAATGGAAGAAGCAAAAGTATCTCAATTCACTCTCAGATGATACGATCTTTAAAAAAAAAATGTTTCAACACATACAAGGTATGGTGATTAGATCAGGGCAATTAGCATATCCATCATCTCAAACATTTATCATTTCTTTGTGATAGGAACATTGGATATCCTCCTTCTAGGTTTTTGAAACTATATATTATTATTAACTATAGTCATCCTACTGGACTATAGAACACTAGAACTTATTTCTCCTATCTAGCTGTAATTTTTTATCCTTTTAAAAATCTCTGTCTATCCTTCCTTCCCTATACTCTTCCCAGCCTCTAGTATCCTCTGTTCTACTTTTTTACTTATTTGAGATCAACTTTTTTTTAGGTTCCACATATGAGTGAGAATGTGAACTGTTTAACTTTCTGTTCCTGGCTTATTTCATTTAACACAATGTCCTCCAGTTCCATTCATGTTGCCATGAATGACAGGATTTCATTCCATTTTATGGCTGAATAGTATTCCATTGTGTGTATGTACCCCATTTTCTTTGTTCACTCATCTATTGCTCGACCCCTAGGTTGATTCCATGTCTTCACTATTGTGAACAGTGCTGTAATCAGCATAGGGATGCAAATGTCTCTCACATGTAATAATTTCCCTTTGGATAAACTCCCAGTAGTGATATTGCTGAATGATAGGGTAGTTCTATTTGTATTGTTTTGAGAGACCCCCATACTGTTTTCCATAGTGGCTGTACTAGTCTGCATTTCCACCAACAGCATATAAGAGTTCCCTTCTCTCTGCATCTTTACCAGCATTTATTTTTTGTCTTTTTGATTATAGTCATCCTAACTGGGGTGAGATGATACCTCATTGTGGTTTTGATTTGCATTTCCCTGATGATTAGTGATGCTGAGGATTTTTCATATATTTTGTGGCCTTTTGTATTCTTCTTTTGAGAAATATCTGTTCAGACCATTTTTGCCCATTTTTTAATCGAACTGTATGTTTTCCTGCTGTTGAGGTGTTTGAGTTTCTCATATATTCTGGATAGTAATTCCCTATTAGATCAGTAGTTTGCAAATATTTTCTTCCATTCTATAGGTTTTCTTTTCACTCTATTGATTGTTTCCTTTGATATGCAGATGCTTTTTTAGTTTGATATAATCCCATTTGTTTATTTTTGCTTTTGTCACCTGTCTTATTCATAAAATATTTTCCCAGACCAATGTCCTGAAGCATTTCTCCTATATTTTCTTCTAGTAGTTTTATAATTTCTGGTCTTACATTTAGGTCTTTATTGAAAAGATGTCTTTTTCCCAAAGAATGTTCCTGGCACTTTTGTCAAAAATCAGTTGGCTGTAAATATGTGGGTTTATTTCTGGTTCTCTGTTCTGTTCCGTTGGTCTATGTGTCTGTTTTTATGGCAGTACCATGCTGTTTTGGTTAGTACAGATTTGAGGAAAGAGAACAAAACTGGAGGTATTGCTTTGACTATTTGGGGTCTTTTGTGGTTCCATACAAATTTTAGGATTTTTTTTCCTGTTTCTGTGAAAAATGTCATTGGCATTTCGATAGGTAGATGAAATAATCTTATATATAGAAATACTCCTTAGTATTACGGAGTCTACTAAAAAAAGCCATTATAATGAATAAATGAATTCAACAAAGTTGCAGGATACAAGATCTACATAAATAAATTATATTCTTATACACTTGCAATGAACAATTTGCAAATGAAATTAAGAAAACAATTCCATTTATAATAGCATCAAAAAGAGTAATATAACTAGGAATAAATCTAACAAATGAAGTGCAAAATGTAAACTCTGAAAACTACAAAATACACTGTTGAAAGAAATTAAAGAAGCTCTCAATAAATATAAAGGCACCATATGTTCATGAATCAGGAGATTCAATATTGTTAAGATGGAAATATTCCCCAGATCGATCTACAGATTCAGTGCCATCCCAATCAAATTCCTGGCTTGCTTTTTTTGCAAAAATTGACAAGCTGATCTTAAAATTCAAGCTGACAAGGTGCCCAAAATAGCCAAAGCAATTTTGAAAAAGAAGAACGAAGTTGCAAGACTCACACTTCCCACTTTCAAAACTTACTATAAGCCACAATAAATTAAGACAGTGTGGTATCAGAATAAGGACAGACACAGATCAATAGAATAAAATTGAGAATCCGGAAATAAACTCTCACATTTATGGTTAATTGGTTTTCAACAAGGGTATAAAAGTAATGTAATCAGGAAAGAATTACAAATTGTTAGTTTTTTCTAACAAATTGTTCTGAGACAACTAGATATCCACAGCAAAATAGTGAAGTTGGATACCTACCTCACACTGTATACAAAAACTAACTCAAAATGGATCAAAGACCTAAATGGAAGAGCTCAAACTATAAAATTCTCAAAAAACATAGATGTATTTCTTTGTGACATTGGATTGGGCAATGATTTGTTGCATATGACAAAGTATGAACAAGAAAAGAAAAAACAGATAAATTGGACTTCCTCAAAATTAGAAACTTCTGTATTTCAAAGGACATCATTAAGAAAGTGAAACGATAACCCACTGAATTGTAGGAAATATCTGTAAATCATACATCTGATAAGGAACTTATATCTGTAGTATATACAGAATGCTTACAACTCAACAACAATAAAACAATCTGGTTAAAAATGGGTTTAATTTTTTCTTTGGAGAAATGTCTTTAATTTCTTCTTTGGAGAAATGTCTATTCAAAGGGTATGAATACATATTTCTCCAAAGAATATATACAAATGGTCAACAAGCATATGAAAAGATGCTTAACATCACTAATCATTAGGGAAACACAAGTCAAGACTATAGTGAGATACCACCTCACACCTATTAGGATGGCTACTATTAAAAAAAAAATCAGAAGATAACAAGCGTTGGTGAGGATGTGGAGAAATTTGAACACTTGTGCATTGCTGGCAAAACAGTTTTATTGAGGTATGTTCGCATACCATACAATTCACACATTTAAAGTGTGCAATTCAATGATTTTTAAATATATTCAAAGAGTGGTACAACCATCACTACAATCAATTTTAGAACATTTTATCAACCTGATAAGTAAACCCATACTCTTTGGCCTCCTACAACTCCCCAGTTTGAAGAAACTGCTAATCAGCTTTCTGTATCTAAAGATCTGCCTATTCTGGACATTTCATATAAATCAAATTATACAATGTTTGGTCATTTGTGACTGGCTTCTTTCACTTAGAATAAAGTTTTCAAAGTTCATCCACATTGTAGCATGTTTCAGTACTTTTTTCCTTTCTGTTGCCAAATAATATTCCATTGTGGATATACCACATTTTATTAATCCAACCAACAGTTGATGGCCATTTAGGTGGTTTCTACTTTTTGTTTATTACGAATAATGCTTCCATGAACATTTGTGTACAAGTTTTTGTAAAGACATACATTTTCATTTCTCTTGGGTATATGTACACCTGGGAGTGCACTGCTGGTTCACCAGACTTTTCCAAACCAACTGCATGCACCATCTTATATTCCTATTAGCAGTGTATGAGGGTTCCCATTTCTCCACATCCTTGCCAACATTTATTATTATGCATCTTTTTTAGTCTGGCTATCCTAATGGGTGTGAAGTGGTATATCATTGTGGTTTTGATTTGCATTTCCCTAATGACTAATGATGTTGAACATACTTTCACATGCTTATTGGCCATTTGTATAGCTCCTCTGGAGAAGTGCCTGTTTAGATCCTTTACCAGTTCTTTCCAGTTCTTTTTATTGTGGTAAAATGCACATAATGTAAAATTTACCATTCTAGCCACTTTAAAGTGTATCAGTGGAACCAAGTACATGGACATTGTTGTGCAACCATCACCATTCTCCATCTCCAGAGCTCTTTTCATCTTTGAAAAGGAAACTGTATGCATAAACAATTACTCCCTATTTTCTCCTCCCCCACCCAACCCCTGGCAGCCACCATTCTACTTTCTGTCTCTATGAATCTGACTACTCTAGGCACCTCATATCAATAGAATTAATGTGGCATTTGTCTTTTTGTGACTAGATAATTTCATTTAGCATAATGTCAATGAACTATACCAAAAGAGGCAGAAGGCTTCTTTCCTGAGACGAATACTCTTCGTAGTCAGAACGGAACCAGTCTCATTGCACCTGACATCTGGTCATATCCAACCTCTTGGCTCCCACATACCAACCTTTCTAGTGGTGGGAAAGAAGTTCAGCTCTGGACTTCCCGAGAGACCTAACCTGAGCCACTCTTTCCCCCACACAGAGGTCCGCTTCACATATAATTGTTACCATCACTTTGATTATCACTGCCACCATTCCAGCCCATCACTCAGCCCTTCTCCTGACCACCATCCTAGCTGCATCTCAACTACTAGCCCAGTCAATATCCTGGCCACTGCTGCCAATAACAGCTCCCATTTACTGAGCTTCTGCAATGTTGTATCTAATCCTCATTGCAAAACTGCATACCAGGAGGTCTGGACTTTATCTTGAGTGCTATGGGAAGTTGTTGAATGGTTTTAAGCAGTATAATCATAAGATAATATCCATATATTAAAATATTTATTCTGACTGCAGCACACAAAATAGAAGTGTGACTGGAGTTAGCCCAGTTAGCAGGTTGTTGCAGGAGTTCTGGGTGAGACAAGGGTAGTGGTAGTGAGGATGAAGAGAACTGGTAGAATCTGAGAAGTGTTTACGAGGTGGAATGCATAGGACTTGATTTCAGATTGGACATGAGGGTAAGACAGAGGCTAGAGTCAAGATTCCCTCAGCATAGGCAAGCTCCGCAGCCACAGGCAGCCATGTTCAATTAACAAAGCCTCTGAGTCTCGGTGACCCTGAGGCTTCTAGGATTCTCAGTGACCCTGAGGCTTCAATTCCCTACCAATAGGCTTCTCCAAAAATCTGTAGCGTAGACACTTCAGTGAGGAATGAAACTGATACGACTAATTTGACCACTACAAAAATAATCTCCTGTTTCCTCTCTCCCTTTAAGGGAAAAAGAAGCTGCATATTAAGGAGGCTTGAGGAGCCCCCATCTTTCCTCTCTCAAATTTTCATCATTTCCACCACTCCAACAGCCCTTAAAAAATCAATCAATACATTATTCCACAGACATATAATGGTCATGCTATGTACAAACTATGATATCACTATTTTAGGGTTAAGGATTCAGAGATGATCTCCCTCTCTCTAGCAAATCCTGCTCTTAGGAAAAGACCCAGAACTAATTTTTACTGAAGAACAGATGAGTAATGGAGTGTGACCTTCCTTTAAGGGAATTTTTACCTAATACATTTTTTTTTCTTATTTCAAAAGTAATTCTCAATAAGTACAAGTAAGGCATAAAAGTCACTAGAACACCCACTACCTGAAGATAATAATTAGAAACATTTTGATGTATGTCTTGTCAGACTTCTGTACATATATTTTTTTTCCTTCTATGCTTCTATTCTATTTTAGCTAAGGAACTTATATTTTACTTAAGAAGAATATCTTACTCTAAGGAATGACCCCAGCATAACTGCTATTTGGTGCAGAGAACTTTCCTTTAGTCTTCAAAAGTCACGTTTCTAAGGTTCACACATAAATGGTTACTTCTAAAGAAGGCTTTGCTGGGTGTCTGGCCATGGCTAGGTGTTCATATTTACCAGCTGCCCCTAGACAAGTCCTGCTCACCTTGGTTTTGGAGCATGAGAAAAGGGAAGTAATAGACACCCTCAAAGCTTGGCAGGGGGGCTGGTCATGGGAGGAGGCCTCCCAAAGGATAACTAGTACTGCTACATTCTTTGCATGGCTCCTTCCTCTGTCTAAATAGCAAAAGGCTGCTGGGAATGGCATGTGTGTGACAAAGACACAAGGGAAAATTTGTTAAGAGCAGTGTCCCAGACTCTTCCTAGGGGGAAACCTGATTAAAAGGATTATTTCAAAGGATCATTAGTAGAAAGAGAATTTTAGGCTCCCTTGGGCAGAGCAGCCTTTGAACCAAGCTCTGTTTCAACATTTCTTCTTCGTTCCTCAGAAGGTCAGCTAGAGTGAGCCACACACCACAGACCAAACTCCCCATGCCAGGGACACGGACGATTAATGCTGGCCCCTTCCATGATTGGTGGTACCATCTCAACCTACTTCAGGGGAGAGCTGGAGGGTTTGCCTGTCCCTTGGGAGCTGGCATACAGTGCTGGAAATTCCGGTAGTTCCCTCACACCCAGGAGTATGATATACCTTCTGTAGAACATTTAGCTTCTTTCAAAGTAGAAAATTCCCTGATGTTAAGAGAGCTAAGGTCTCCCCTTTCACTGAAACCTAAAGAGCTTCCCATTTCCACTTCTTTAGGAAGGTTCTGGTCCCAAAGCTGGACTGTGACTTGCAGTTTCCTGGAGAACCAGAGTAGGAGGAGGGTAAAGGTGGCTTTGGACATCCCCAAGCTGACCATGCCTCCTGCAGGTGCTTTTGCAATCACAGCTGCCGCCTTTCCTGGGGCAAATACTCTCCACACACCAGAATTAAACTAATCCCATTGCAACTGACATCTGGTCATATCCAACCACAAGGCTCCCACATATTGAGCCTTCTAGTGGTGGGAAAGAAATTCAGGTCTGAACTTCCTGAGGGACCTAACCTGAATGGACCACTCCTTTCCCACAAACAAAGATCCAGTTCACATAATTGTTACCATCACTTTGATGATCACTGCCGCCATTTCAACCCACCACTCAGCCCCTCTCCCAGCCACCATCCTAGCTGCATCGTGACTACTAGCCCAGTCAGTATCCTGGCCACTGCTGCCAATAACAGCTCCCATATATTGATCATCTGCTATGTTGTCTCTAATCCTCAGTGCAAATCTGCAAGTTTAATGAAGAGGAAACTGGCTCCAAGTGTTGTCACACTGCAGAGAAGAGGCAGAACTGGGCTTTCAACCTAGGCCTAGATGACCCCAAGTCTGTGCTTTTTCCACTGCCCCATGCTACCTCCCTACTGTGAGCCAAGCCCTGGATGCAGACTGAGAAGGTACACATTTGCTGGCTATGTGACCTTGCCAAGTCCCTCACTTTCTGTGCTTCAGTTTCATCTCTAAAATGACAGTTTTGTTTGAGGCAGAAAGATACAGAGCAGTGTTTGTGTGTGTGTCTTGGGTGTCTATGTCTCTCTTTGGCTACTTATCGGGAGGTAGGAGTGAGGCCTTTCATTGTTCCTGCTCTTCAAGCCCAGGGCAGTCAAATGCTGGTGCTGTCATGGGGACATAGTGGATCACAGCCAGGCTGGAGGGTGCCTGCTCACCCCCTGCTGCCTCTCTGGGGTGCCACATGCTGTAGTCAGGAAGAGGGGAGCCTGGAAGGCCCTTGGAATATTCCATCTGCTGGGGGCCCTTTGGAAGTCTGATGGAACGATGAGTTAACAATAGCAGCCTGAGCTCCGTGGCTCCTTTTTCTCTCTAATGAGGTTTCTCTGTCCCACAGCCATGGAAAGCTCCCAAGTTCCCCCAGAGATGCCTCCTTGGCCCATCCGCCTGCCTTTCATCCTACACCACCCAGCTTTCTCAACTCCTAATTGTGTTTCTGAGAGCTCAGTCCCCAGGCTCTTGACCATGCAGAAAACCCAACTGGTTACAACACTGCAACCTAAGCCTTGCACCCTCCTATGGCACGCCCTCCCCCTGGCTCACCCAGGGAGCCTGGCCTGGCCTGGCAGGAAGGACAAGGCTCGCAGCCTCAGGGTCTTAGCCCTGGAAGATCCAGGGCATGCAGTGGCCAGCCAGGAGGACTTATAGATGGGTAGAGGCATTTACCAACTACATCACCAGGAAGAAAGCATGGCATAAGGGCATTTAGTTTGTAGTGAAGTTTTGGAATTCTGGCTCTGTCTCTTCCTAGCCATGTGACCATGGGCAAGGGATTTAACCTTTCTGAGACACACTTTCCTTGTGTGTAAAATAAAGATAATAATATCTACTTTGCAGAATGGTTGCAGGGATTAACCAATATAATATATTTAAAGCATCTTGCTCAGTGCCTGACACACAGTTGGCACCCAATAAATGCAGTTTCCTTTTCCTACCCTGCTCCTCTGCCCAGCCTCTGCCAACACCAATGGGGAAACAAATTTGGCAGATCACGTCTCAATTATTTGAGGGTCCAGGGCCCAGCCTCTGTACCTTTTGTCCTTTAAACTACACAATCCATGAACTACTGAAGGTGGGAAGAGGAAAAGAGGAAAATGAGGCAAGGGTGGGAAACAGGTGGGCGGGCAGAAAAAAGGTGCAGAGGGCAGCCTCAGCCTGAGACAGGAGAGCTTCTGTGGCTTAGACCCCCAGAGCACACCAAAACCAGTGCACAAGGAATTTGCTAAGAGCAGCTGGCCCCTGGATGGGGTGGGAGAAGGCTCCAGATTCATAGCCTGGTTTCAAGTGGGTCCTTCCCACTAGCCTGTCTGGGCTGGAAGCAGGGAACCTGATATTTACATACCTCCGCAGATGTGTCCCAACAGCCTGCTCGCCCTACCACGGTGGAGGAGGAATAATTGCACTAAGGCCGAGCTCTCCCCTCCTCCCCCTTGAAGAGTCAGATGACCTCAGTGCTTCAATGCTCCAAATGGAGTGTGGCGGTGCGTGTGTGTGTGTGTGTGTGTGTGTGTGCATGCGTGTGTGTGCGCACGTGTGTATGTGTGCAGCTCCAGCCCCTAGCAGAGGAGGCTGCAGGCCTGGGTTCAGAAGGATGCAACATCTGGCCAGCTGTGAGCCTGAGCCAGATGTGCGCCGGCCAGATGGAGGGCAAGCTCCCCTGGGTGGGGATTGCACAGGAGGAAGTCATAACCTCATTGTGCGGCCTAATCCTGAACATATTACTCTGGAATATGTGCACTATCAACAACATTGCCATAAAAAAGAGGCCTCAATAAAGAGAGAAGAAGAAAGAGCAAGGCCTCAAGAATTGTCAGTGGGCCTCTGACACACTTTCTGGGATTGGGGGTGACGTGGGGAGGGAGTATGGACTAGCACTTAACCACGGGCTGTGGCCGCCCTTGTGCTTGTGAAGAGAGGGGGTTGAGCTGGGAGGTGGGTCTCCTGCCCTGCAGAAAGAGCTACTGAAAGCTCAAAGCCATGGACACAGCCAAAAAGGGCCTTTGTGACTGGGGCTGAAGGGTTAACGGACCTGGGGAAGGGGGTCCTGAGTCTGGCAAGAGCTGGAAGAAACAGGTCAGCCAGAGAAACACTCTAGGCCCCTCTCCTCTGCCTTCATGAAGCCAGGCATTCTGGACGCTTCTGGCAGGGAAGGCACTAGAATATCTATCTACGCCTCTTGTCCCCACTCCTATCCTCACTGCACCCCATCCTCCAGCCCCTTCCCACCGCTCTCATCCTGAGAGAACCAGCCAGATGACCCACAAAGACTCAACGCAAGGCTATCAGGGCTAGGTGGTCTGACTACCTGGGGCACTGCACTAGGGCCCAGCCAGCGTTTCCTGGAACACTGACAAGGTACAGTGGTCACAACAGGCTTCCTGGAGGCTATGGGGTCTCAAAAGATAAGAAGGATTTGACCAGATGATGATAAGAGGAAAGGACATATTCTGTTCATCGTAGGAGGGCCCCGGCCCGGGAGATGCTGAGAGGGAGAAGGGAAGACAGAGAAAGCAAGACTAAAAGCAAAAAACCACATGAGAACCAGAAGCACCTCAGAGCTCAGGTGATCCAAGCCCCCCCATCTGACAATAGGGAGAAAATGTAGAAAGAGGTGAATACAGCAGGAGGAAGCAGTGAAGGGTCCCCCAACACAGGATTTACAGGCCCTCAGGAAACCCCTCCCCCACCCCTGGCAGTTTCTCTGCACTGGAAACCCGAAGAGAACCTGAAAAAGTGGGCCAGAGTTGAGGGCAGGTAGCCTGCTCACTGGGAGGCAAGGGGCAGGGTGTGGGGGTGGCTGGAAGCTGAAAAAAGAGACCCAGGGAGGGGTGGGGGACACAGAGCAAGCATGAGGCCAGGCTGGCGGTTCTCTCCCCTTGCCTCCTGCACGATCGTGGCAAGACAACTGCTTCTCATTAGCAAAAGTGACCGTGGAGGAGAAATCCAGCCCAACCCAGGTCACGGTCACAGCCCTGAGCAGACAGCAGCAGCCAAGCCAGAGAGGAGCAGCCTGGGGCCCCAGGAGACCTGCAGCGGCTGTCTAGCCCCAGGTCCCAAGGTCGCCCATGTCAGCACCTATAGTGGACAACGATGAAAAGGAAGAATGAAATGACTGGAGGGGCAGGAAGGGAGGGAAATTGTGCCAGCACTCTCCTGGCTGTCCTGCCTGTTTTCTCCCTTCCAATTCATCCATCACACCATGGCCAAATTCATCCCACCACCCACTCTCCTGCTGAGGAAGTGGCAATGGCTTCTCAACGCCTTAGTCAAGATAAATAAACTTCTAAGCCCCAATTTAAAGGTTCTCTGTGATTTAGCAACCCTGGACGTCATCAATCCTCACTCCCATGGCTCTCCAGGCCAAGCCCTCCACCCCAGCGACTCTCTGCAGAGGCTCCTGCACATATCCCGCCAAGTTCCTCTCTCTTTGCTCGTGCACTTTTCTTAACCTAAAATGCCTTTTTGTCTCTATCAAATCATTGTTATTCCCCTTTTACATTTCACTCACCTGTGAAATTGGGAGAGTAATAATGCCTACATCGTAGGGTTTTTGTAAGGATAAAATTAGAAAATGCTTGGAATAGAGCCTGGCACACAGTAAACATTAGCTATTGGTGTTGTTATTATTGTTCTATTCATGACCCTTCCAGTCTGACCCCAAGTTCTACCTTCTCTGTAGGGCACTGTGTCCCTGACCTGCCCACTCACGATTGTCATCACCCTTCTTCTTGCATTTGCCAACTCAATTCTTGTATGTTTAAACAATATTTGTCAGGCATCCTCTGCTATGCTAGGTATCATGCTAGACAGCATGGAGAAAATGGAGAATGAGAGGGTTATCCCCGGCCCTTGAAGAGCTTACAGTCTGGAGAAAGTCAAACAGTAAAAGGCAGTTACAGGGTGTGCAAGTGCTGAGCTTAGGGTATGTACACTTCAACGCCATCAAAGAACAGAGGGAGGGGCAGTATTGAGGAACAGGAGGGCTTCTCAGAGGAGGTGATGGACAAGTGGGGACCTGAAAGCCAAATAGGAGTTAGCAGAGTGGAGGGAGGGAGAGGTGTTGCAAAGAGGAGGAGCAGCAGTGGCAGAGGCCCAGAGGGGAGAGGGAGGGTGATGCATATGGAAACTACAATGAGCTCAAGAAGGTTAAGAATGGACTGTGGGGAGGAATAGTGAAAGCTGAGGCTAGAGAGGTTTGGCAGCAGCCAGAAGGTGAAAGGCTACATAAACTGGGCTAGGACACTGGGGCCCAGTCCTGTAGGCAGTGGGTAATCATGGGAGGGGCTCTGGTGCTCACTCTGCCCTTAACATGTGCCTTGGACTGTTGTTAACTCTCTCATGGCTGCCAGACTTGTCTCCTCAGGAGATTAGAACCCAGTGTCTTCTCACATCTCTTTTATCAGTGAGGTGGGATATCAGTAAGTAGATATCTATTGGGTGCTCTTTTGAGGGCAGACCATGGACTGCACAGAGCAGGACTTCCATGCAAGCCCAGTGAGTTGAGGGAGGAGGAGGAGAAACGTGACAAAGTGGGAGGGCCATGAAGTGTAACAGGAGCATGGAGCATGCTCTGCACTCCAGGGGGAGTCCCAGGCCAGAATCAGCCCCATGGAGCCTGAGACAAGCCACTGAAACGTCCTCACCCTCAGCTTCTTCCTCTGTAAGGTGAGCATCGGGCCATCTGTCTACCTGCCTACCACACATGAGAATGCAGGTGAAAGCCCTGCAAAGGTGAGCTCTCTCCACAGGAGCAGGCAGATGCTGAGACAGGGAGAGGAAGGTGGGACCCCCTGTGGGGCAGGCTCTGGAGGCTGGTGAAGGAAGCTCAAACCAAGAAAGAAAATAAACAAATGTGTGCCTCTCAGCAACTCCCCCACCCCATTCACATGTGATCCCTCTGTCCATTTCTCCCTCCCCAGCTTGTAGGAATCACTGTCAACAATCCGTGGCATTCAGTCACCTTTCCTAACACACTGCACAATATGGGCACCTGGATAGTCAGGTCAGGAGGCTCCGAGCTGTCCCTGTCCTGACCAGCTAGCACCTCCCCCAGAAACCTTCCCTGACCCCCAACTCACAGTAATCTCCCCCTTCTCTGACTTTTGCAATTCCAGGCCCTACCTACATGAAGTACATGACTTTGACTTCTCTCTAAGGGCTCTCAGATGACCCTTCCTAGCCCCAAGACTCTAAGGTCCTTGAGGGAAGGATCCAGCATCCTCCAGGGTCCCCAGCGCAGGCTTCTCGAAGGCTTGGGATGGTTGGTTCTCATCCCTTCCTTTCTGAAGATGTGAAGAGGACATGACAGTCTGAATGGGCCAGAACTGGGACCCAGGGATGGAGACGGATTCACCAGGCAAAGGTCATAAGGTGGAAGCAATGGCCACGTAGCCATTAGATGGAAAGGCGAAATCAGCAGGGCAGCTAGTGTCCCAATGTCAACAGGCAGGATGTGGAAATCCCAGGAAGCCAATGGCTGCTCAGAAAGAAATGGAAAGGCACTGTAGGTTTCAGTGCCCGACAAAGGGTCTGAGGCCAGGCCTCACCCCAAGCAGCTGCCCTCAACCCCTCCCTAGCTTCGTGGTACAGTGGGTGTGCCCAAGGACACAAAGCTGAAAAATGGGCTACCATCTGGAGAAGATGACAGGGCCTGAAGGACAGTGTCACCAAATGGCTTTCCCCCTGAGGCAATCAGGGCAGGGCTCATCAGCACTTTGAAAGGAACATCTGGCTGATTCCAGATGTGGAACCAGATGTGAGAAAATGACATGCTGTCATGAGCTGGTAGGCAAGTTCAGAGTCCATCCTCAACTCTCCCAGCTGGCCAGGCCCTCTCAAGATCCTTCTGCCCATGCTCCTGCCTGCACACCTCTCTTGGTTACATAGCTTTGGGCTGCAGGACTCTCAAGGTTGGCCAAGTAGCTTCTCACGTCCAGCTTTGGTCCACCCCAGAATCTATGCATTCTCTTCTTCAGTAGAGATGGGAACTAGCTGGTCACCATCCCCCCACTCAAAAATCTCTCTGTGTGTGTGTGTGTGTGTGTGTGTGTGTGTGTGTGTGTGTGTGTGTGTGTGTGTGCATATTCATATAAAGAATCCTGAGAACAAGAGGCCAAGTCAGATCCCCTGCCCAGAGAGGATGTAGCCCCACCCACTTGCTATACAGGTAAGGCAGCTGGGAAGGAGAGAAGGAGGGGTCTGCAGAGGCTGGGAGGAAGTCAGCCATGGGTCTAGTAGACTAGATCTCAGGCACTGGGAGTCCAGTGTTCTTTCCACACTGCCACCTCTTCCCCACTCTGTTCCACCTGCCAACCCACCAGGTCCAATCGCTGCTTGATATGCAGAGTAGGGGGAGCCTCTTTCCTGGGGTGAGGCACTCACTGTCAAGAGCTGCAGGTGGTGACGTGCAGGTATCAGATCAAGGAAGAGCAATTGAAAGATGGCAATTTCTCTTCCATGTTAGCACTAGCATTCCTCCTGGAGTAAGCAAGATAAAAGTCTCCAAAAGAAGAAGCCAAGAGAGATTCGAGAGTGGGTAGATGGCGGAAGAGAAGCCCCAAGCACTGGTCTCTGAGGATGTGGTCTGATAAGGAGAAGGTTCCTTGCTCACCCAAAGGAGAGCCTTTCCACTTCCTATGGACGCTTAAGCCATCATTGCTTCATTCTGCGAGGGCCAGCACTTCTGGATTCTCACTCTGGTGGGTCCTAGACTCCAGAACCAGTGACTTCCCTGGACACGTTGGCTAGGACTGGAAGGTACCTCCTGGAAGTTTCCTGGGACAAGGACCCCAAATATACGCTTTCACAAGCCCATTCAATTCATCTTACAAAGCAATGCAAGGCCTGACTACAACTTTACCCAGCCTCAGTCTTACAGCCTGTGAAACAGGCAAAGACCACTAGCGTAGGAAAGAAAACAACCAGTATCTTCAAGCAGAAGATGTGTTCACCTTGCTCTCAGTTCATTCTCACATGAGCTATAGCTTGAGACTCTGGGTTTCCTGGGAATGGGCTGCTGTGTGGGGGCTAGGGCCAGCAAACAGGAAAAAATGGCGAACTTTTTCAAGCATCAATACTTTTTGATTTGAAATCTCTCTTTTCCAAACTTTGCAGAGCACATACTGTCCAGTCCCCTTTGTTAAGGATTAATTACCAGCCAAGTTTGAAGTCTTTGGAGTTGTTTGGGAGTTATTTGAGCTGAAAAGGAAAACATAACTATGTTGTTATTTCTTCTAAATGGAAAAAGGATATTTTTTGTGGGTGTTTGCAATGCTTACAAACAGCTGAAGGGGTTTTTTACTCTATCTTTCCAAAAATCATTGCTCTAGGCCATGACCAAATATGGAAAAAATGACCAAATAAAAAAAATCCCCAAACCATAAACTTTTCAGAAAGTCACAAATAGTTGAACTGGAAGCATGTATTAGAAATGGCCGGCAACCTTGCTTAGCACAATTTCCCACTATTTCCTGCCACCCCTGCCCACCACTCATGTCTGTGATTCACCCAGCCATCTCTCAAGAGACTTTACCTTCTAGACATCCAAGAACCAGGAGCCAAGTACAGAACAGAGTGTTTGGGGAGACCTCAGCACTGGATTAACTTCCTCATTCCACAGATGAGGAAACCGAGGGCCATTGATGGCGTGAGTGACTTGCCCCAGGCCCCACAGCAAGCTTTGGCACAATCAGATTCCCAGTGTGGCTTTTACCAGGCTATAACCTCCAACCCCAAAAATGCTGCAGAGCAGACTGGGGCAGGGCCTGTGGACCTCTCTGAGAAGCCAGAATAGGTAGCCATCTGTGGCTGTGCTTTGATATGGCCACCACTGAGAAGGTGAGCATTGTACAGGAGAGGGTGTTGGCCTTGAGACAGAGAATAAGACTTCCTTGTTTTTTTTTTATTTGTTTGTTTTTGTTTTTCTTTGATACGGAGTCTTGCTCTGTCGCCCAGGCTGGAGTACAATGGCGCGATCTCAGCTCACTGCAACCTCCGCCTCCCAGTCTCAAGCGATTCTCCTGCCTCAGCCTCCCGAGTAGCTGGGACTACAGACATGTGCCACCACACCTGGCTAATTTTGTTTGTTTGTTTGTTTTTTGAGATGGAGTTTTATTCTTCCCGCCCAGGCTGGAGTGCAATGGCATGATCTTGGCTCACCACAACCTCTGCCTCCTGGGTTCAAGCGATTCTCCTGCCTCAGCCTCCCGAGTAGCTGGGATTAAAGGCATGCGCCACCACGCCCAGCTAATTTTGTACTTTTAGTAGAAACTGGGTTTCACCAAGTTGGTCAGGCTGGTCTCGAACTCCCGACCTCAGATCATCCACCTGCCTCGGCCTCCCAAAGTGCTGGGATTACAGGCGTGGGCCACCGCGCCCGGCTTTTTTTTTTTGTATTTTTAGTAGAGACAGGGTTTCGCCACATTGGCCAGGCTGGTCTCAAACACCTGACCTCAGATGATCTGCCCACCTCAGCCTCCTAAAGTGTTGGGATTACAGGCATGAGCCACCGCGCCCAGCAGATTTCCCTGTCTTGGAAGATGAGTGTGGCAGCATCCTGTCAAAGAGCATACTCACTGTGCTAGCCACTACCAGGTAGCCTGGGACACCCTTCTCTCCCCAGTTCTTAGACAACTGGCATTGAGGAAAAGGTGAGTAGGGGTTGGTGATGCTGCACCTCTATCCCTGGGTCCCAGGCTCTGATGGATCAGAAACTTTGTCAAATAGGAATCTCCTCCACAACATCCCTATAACCAAGATCCAGGGCAAGGTTCCTGGGAATTCATTCCACACATCAACTGCCACTAAATGAGGAAGAAAGGGAAGACTGGAGCCTTCCTCTCTTCAGAGCTGAGGTTGGGGTTCTGCTTTGACACAAGGAGTCTGCTGTAGGTATGGTCCAGAATGGTAATATAATATTATGGTTAAAATTACGGCATCGGGCCGGGCCCAGTGGCTCATGCCTGTAATCCTAGCAGTTTGGGAGGTCGAGACAGGCAGGTCACCTGAGGTCGGGAGTTTGAGACCAGTCCAGCCAACGTGGTGAAACCCAGTTTCTACTAAAAATATAAAAATTAGCTGGGCACAGTGGCACATACCTGTAGTCCCAGCTACTCGGGAGGCTGAGGCAGGAGAATCGCTGAAACCCAGGAGGTGGAGGCTGCAGTGAGCCAAGGTTGTGCCACTGCACTCCAGCCTGGGCAACAGCGAGACTCCGTCTCAAAAAACAAACAAACAAAAAAAATTATGGCATCAGACTTTGGGGCCTGAATCCTAACTCTATTACTTACTGGATATATGACCTGAAAGTTATTTAACTTATCTGTGATTCGGTTTCCTCATCTGTAAATGGAAGTAATATAGCACCTGCATCCTCTGGCTCACAGTAAATGCCATGTAAGTTGTAGCAATTATTAGTGTTGTTAATTGCTCAATATTGACAACTTAGGGAAGAAAGAATAAACAGGTAGATGCCTAAGAACTCAGAACCTACTTCCTATGTTGGACAGAACCTCCCAACATCAGTTCAAGGGGAGAAGTTAACCCCACCACCTTCTAGCACATGTCAGCATAGTCAGGGATGCAGGAGGAGAGGCCAAAAAGCCCAAGACCTGGAGACCTGCCCATTCCCAGCCTCCTGCCAGCTCCTCCGTGAACTCTGAAGAAGCTGCCAGGCTCGTTGGGGCCTTCATTTCTCCACTAGTAATATGAAGATAATAGAACCCTTTGCTGTCTGTCAAGTTCTTTGAGAGGCTTGGATGAAAGGCATAGGCAGCCAGGTGAGATGCTGCTATTACAGCTAATGACAGAACCAACACGCTTGTACGCTGCCACCCAGCTCTGACTCAGGCTGTTTACGGTTCTTGCCTTGGTAGTGGGGGTTTCGGGAGGGTTGATTGGGTTTGTGGTCTGGGGAGAAGGGGGAGCCCCAGCCGGTGCCCTCGCCTGCCCTGCTACTGCACATAAGTGCACCTGCCATGATCTAGGTTTCGGCAGGGCCTCCTCTCCCTGACTTGAGCCTCTACTGTCCTGTCTCTCTGAGAATTTCAGTGCCCCTCAACCCCATCCCTGCCCCCCTCTTCCCCTCCTGCCAGGACTCAGGCTCCAGCCCTGCGTGTGACACATCACTCTAGAGGACAATCAAGCTTGTTTAGAAACATGTGGGAGCCATGGTCTTTGGCTGCTGCAGCCAGAAGAATAAAACATTCTTCAAGGCCAGGCCCTCCCTCTCCCACCATCCCAGCGACAGCAACCCCGTAGGGGCTGATCAGCATGGGGCTGGACTCCTTCTGTGACCTCCACATCTGGTCAGATGCTGCAGGTCCCTCCCTCCTCCTGGGGAACTTCTCATGGGAGGCTGACCAGAGAACAGGGCCATTCCCACTATGTGTCACCAGCTCAGTCTCTAGATTGTGGTTGGCCTCCTGCTCCCTGCTGAGAGCTGGAGGTGAAAGCAGGGCTGGCAAAGCAAAAGCAGCTGCTATCAGGCCATCCTCAGGCTCCTAAAGGAAGAGGTTTCTCCTTGGCAGCTCAATCCAGTTTCAGGAATCCTCTGCAATAGCCACTGTCCTGACTTGGCATTAGCTTGGGGACATGCAAACTCATCCAGCCTCAATCCCAGTATAATGTGGGGGCCAAGGCAGCCCCATGCAAATGCCCCCCAGCCTCCCAAGGTGTCTCCTCTCCACTGAGGCTCTTGCTTTCCTGACCAGCACAGAGAGCTGGTCATTGGGATTTAGATGGCCGGGTGGCAGGAGGCACACACAGTGGTCACCTGATTGCCTCTTCTACTCTATCTGTCTCCCTGGCCCCAGGAACTAGCCCTTGACTGCCCCAGCATATTTTCCCCTCTCCTCTTTCCCTCAAGCTCCCCCTGCTTATCAAGTTCAGCCCCTGACAGTCCTCCTTCTACCAATGCTGCTAAGCCCCTGGAGCAGATCACATGGCAGACACCGAGTGCCAGAACGGGGGATAGCTAAAGAGAGCATAGAAAGAGGAAGGCTGTGTTGGAGACAAACTATGGAGGATGAAGAGAGAAAGACAAACCTCCAGTGGGAGAAGGGTGATCAGAGCCAGCTCGGCTCAAAACTATCGGGACAGAACAAGATTTGCTTGGAGAAGACTGAGGAGAACATTTTAGGCAGGGGGAATAGTACAAGGCAGAAGTGGAAGAGGGAAATGGTTTGGCATCTCTAGGAGAATCAGGTCTGACAAGGTTTACAAGGCTGGGGTAAATGAAGAGTGGCCCCAGACTGCACTTTGGGAATCCTGTGCAATGGAGGAAGCTCAGGGTAGGAGTGCAGGGGCAGCCAGGGCATTTGCTCAGACCGTCTTCACAGGAAGTCCTGTGAAGTTACACAGGGGGCTTCTTCATCCTTCCCAAGCCCCAGAAGGCAGGGAGGAACTGAAAGAAAACATTCTCATCACTATTTAACAGAGAGGAAAACTGAGGCTTATTAGTGCTTACTCATCTGCTTAAGGTCCTGCAGTAAGTCAGCAACCAAGCCAGTGGAATATTCTAGATGCCTGGGCCTGGAGGGGTCCTCAAGAGGTCACCTATTCTGCCTCTTGCCCCAGGCAGACCAGATCCCAACAAATCAGGCCTCTGACTATGCCTAACCATGTTGCAGTTAAACATATAACTTCTCTGGTTCATAGGCAATATGGAGCCATATAAAAGCCCTCTCTAGACTTGAAGGTCATTTTTCAAGATTGACCTTCTCCAGGTTAGGTTTCTCTTCTCCAGGTTCAATCTCAACAGGTTTCTTCTCTACTGGCCTAAGCCTCCCATGATTGACATGGCACATATATTAGTGAATTAAAGGAATGAATAAATAGTGAATAAACAAACAAAGAGACAAATGGTTTCCAGGCAAGCACAACACTTTGACCTCCATAAAGCAGATCTCAAATAGAAGTCCTCAGCATCCCTAAATTCACTGAACAACCTGACATGATATATTTATAACCACCATCCACGGTGATCTGGAGATATCCTTAGGCCATATTCTTCCTTTAAAAGGATGAGTATCTCCCCTCCTTATCTATCCTGACACACACTCACATACACATGTATTTGCACATTCAAATAAAGTATAGGCATCAGGCCCTGGGGGAAAACCCGTCCCTATCTCAACCAGGTTGGCATCTGTGCTGGAGTCTTTTGATAAAGAGGGTTTCTTCTGCAGACAGCTAAGACATATCTCCCTGAGATTCCTCCCTCATCTTCACACCCATGATCCTCATATAAGGATAGAACTGAGCCCTATACATATAGGTACCATTTATGCTTACCATGTGCCAGCCACCGTGCCAAACACTTTATATGCATTTTCTTATTTGGTCTTCACAAGCACCCTGTAGGTTATAGAAGAGGAAACTGAGACTTGGAGAGGTGAAGTCTGGCCAGTAAAGAAAGAGGCAGGCTTAGACTCTGGTCTGCCTGACTCTAGAGTCCACCTTCCTGCCCACTCTTGCTGTCTTTCCTCTTTCTAGGCCTGGTGGCCTTGAATGTCCTCACTGCTCCCTGCCTAACCCCAAGCCCCACCCCAGCACGCAGAACCTCATCTAGGTAAGAATACTCAATCACAACAGTTGGGGTTGTTCACATCCAGCAACTTGTCTTTGTTCAAACTGGTTCCTTTCTGGTTTTTTCCTTTTCTTCTAATCTCAGATTGAAGACCTATTATTTCCAAGCCAGGACAAAAGAACAAGGGGAAAAAAAGGGGGCTCTGTTCCATGAACTGTAACATCTCTCTCTGTGCTGCCCAGTTCCTCAATTTCCTGACTCTTGGACAAGCCCAGCCATGCCTGGCCCCCAAATTTGGCAGGACCATTGGTCACAAAACCTTTTTAGGGTCTTCTCTTCCTTTAGAGCCAAGGCTGGGGTGAGAGAACAAAGAATTGATGGGAAGAAAAGCAGATCAAAGAAAGGTGCTGGAAAATGGTAATAACTCGAATTCCCAGCCTGGCCCTCCAATGTCTACCCTACTGTCTTGGGACTTTACGTATCTCCTTTCCGGCCTAAAGAACTAGCTCCAGAGAGAATGTATGGTTAGTCACACACAGAAATACAGATACACACACACACACACACACACACACACACATGGATGCCCATTCTAGAATCACAGCCTGTCATAACCACACATCCCAGGCCAGTCTTATTCTCAGAGGTACCCAAAACCTCAAGGGACCCAAAACCCCCTGAAGCTAAGAAGCTAATCATGAGCACATGCACCCAATCACATGTTCCCAAACATTGCCATAAACATGCCGTTTCTACTAGGCACAAACATTGTCACATGCATGCTTGGGGAGTGTGTCCCAGATCTCTGGACACAGGCATTTGCAGACAGGCTCAAAGAACAAAGGATGCTGGAGTTAGACTCCTCCATCAGAGAGGTTCTCAAAGCTGACAGGGCCTCTACTTCTTGGCTTCTTGCTCCACCTAACCCCTGAAGTTACTGAATTGGTTGGGTCCTATCAAGTCCAGAGAGAGGGAGGGCCCTTCCCAACTTTCCCCATGACCCTCACTCAAAGCATACCTATCTAGCCCTGAGCCAACAGTGGCCAAGCGATGCCAGGAGAGATGGTTTTTGTCTGACTGTCAGGAGATGCCACTGTGTCACCCTGGAGAGGAGAGTGGAGTTTTTGGCCTCAGGCCACTAAGAGCCTCTAACCTGGGGCTGGCTTTCACTCTCCCAGCTTAAGGGGAAACAAAGGTGTCTTGATGCACGGGCACTAGGATTTTTTGTTGGTGGCAGTAGACACATCAGCACTGCCCCAGGACAAGAACCCTACCACCACCTTGTTAACTCCTCATGGTCAGGCTAGCTCTCCAGCTTCCCACCTGGCTCCACAACAGCAACCTCCTCCCACCCTAGGCACAGTTGTCACATGCTCTAAGACTTCTAAGAGTCTGCGTGAATGGTCCACAGTGGAACTACGTGGGGGAGATGGGTGGAGCAAGACAGCTCACTATGTTCCAGGGTGGGTCAGGGGACAGTACCCCAGAGGGACACCCCGACTCTCTCAACTCCTCCCAAACCAAAGCCACAGGTTTTCCAAGAAGGCAAACAGCTGCTCAGAGAAAGCAGCCCAAACCAGCACAATTGCCAACAGAGCTTGAGGCAAGGCATTCCCCAGCCCCAGACCAGGCCAAACAGCAGAGTGACGCAGTCCTCCTGAACAGGGATGGCAGCAGCAGCCCCAGCTGCCAGCAGGAGGCCGTGGCTTTCATGCCACCACACAGCAGTGCTGCTGATGCTCCAATGGATAACAGGGCCTGAATATTCACCCAATCAGGCCCCTGGACAGAGGGACTCTGACACTTCTGCTGATGAATCCTGGCCCTCCTGAAGGCCTTCCTATGATCAGCAAAGCACAGGGCTATACTTTCTGCCAAGATATATCTCCTTCCCAGTCTGGTAGAGACCGTCACCCCAACTGCAGACAGTGCTAAAAGGAAGAGCTGTCAGGAGTGCTCACTAGTACAACTCTTGCCAAGGACAGGATGTGACTGTGAGGTAAAGCCAGCAGAGGTATGGATGTGGGGCTCACGGCCTTTGCAGAGGGAGAGGTGTGCTAGCCAGGGGGAGAGGGGATTGTGGGCAAGGTCCCTCCTACCAGTCTCATATTGCCCTATATCAGCCTATTCATTTTCTTCCTAGGACTTTTCACAATTTCTAATTTTTTTATATATTTGCTTACTTATTATTTGTTTCCTCCACTAGGCTATAAGCCCCATGAGTTTAGGGACCATGTCTCGCTTATTTACTATGGTATCCCCAGTGTCAGTGTGGTGCCTGGCACATAGCAGGGACTCAGTAATATTTACTGAACCAATGAATGGTCTCTGTCCAGAGAACCTCGGTGCACTATGCTCCATTGCCAAAGAAACACAGGAGTGATGCACCTAAACACCCACAGAATCCAGATCAGAGATGGCAGGAAGTTCTTCAAGGAAGGCCCACCAGCTCTCCCACCCATGCATTAATACCACATTGTACAAGTCTAACCTGAGCACTTACGCGACAGGTACTGCGCTGGAATGTGAGGATCCCTCCACGAAACAAATAAACAAAACCACTGGCCCCTTCCCTTATGGAGATATGACTTTGGTAAGGAAGGGATATTAAGAAACAAATGACTACAATTCAGTCTGACAAGCACCATCAGAGGTAAGATCAGAGGACCCACCCTAGTCTTGGGAGCTGAAAAGCTTTCCCAGAGGAGGGACATTCTAAGATGAGCTCTTAGGGGTGGTGTGAATTAGCAGCAAAGACTGGAGGAGGAAAGAGGGAAGAAAAGAAGATTTCATAAAAAGAGGTTAGTATATGCAAGAGTCTAGAAATGAGAGCGTATGCGACTTAAAAAAGGAGAAAAGGGAAGTTTGGCATGGTCAGGGGTGATGAGGAGAGGCTGAGAGAGGGAGTTGGAAATGCAAGCAGGAGGACCTGGAGGGCCTGGGAAACTGTGTGGTGAGCTGCTGATGGGCTATAAACAGAAAAGTAAAAGAATCTAAGCTTGTGATTTAGAAGCTTCCCTAAGTGCATAGAAAAGCAAGCTCAGAGCATACCTGCTCACGCAGAAGGCTAGCGAGGCTTCTCCTATCTCTAATGGATGGGAAGGAGCATACAGGAACTGCTCAAAAAAAGGCCTGGGAGGAAACAGGGGTCATGCAGGCCCCCAGCCTCTCCCAGTGGCTCCACATCAATAGAACTTATTTGCCCCTTGCTCCGAGAGATAACACCCAGGGGATTGCAGGAGACCTGAGATGCCAGTCATGTGGGAATCACATGTGAGGAGTCTCCACACTGAATAGCCCACGGGGATAGGGTCAGTGGGAGTGGCTGGAAAGGAAGAGGAGGCAGTGGCCGGTGCTGGGGCCAGGGATCATGGGATTCAAGAAAGCTATTTAGAGTCAACCTCATGCCTAGATTATAAGGACCTTCACTCCAGGGACTATTACCTTGTATCCCGCTCAGCCCTGGGTACAAGGTAGATGTCCAACAAGTACTCCTCTTGGGCAGAGGAATAGAAAACCCATTCAGACATTCTCAGGACACACATACCTCCTCCGCAACAGAGTCTCCCTACTGAAGGACAAGTGTCCTTTTCCTCTTTCCGCATCCTGCAGCCCAACAAAGGCCACAGGTGGCCAAATGTACCAGACAACAAAAGTTGATGAAGATGCTGCTGCCGTGCACAAGGTGGGCCCAGGAGAGGGCAGTTGGTGGCCAGGTGGGAAGAAAAGCAGAGACACTTCTAAGGAGAGGCTGGTAACTGAAGATCCCTCAGATGCAAGGCCTCATCAGAGATATAGAATGCCTGGGCTCTAGTCAGAGCCCTCAAGACTCCTTTAACCTTGGGTCTTGATTTTCTTACCTATAAAAGGAGAACAGGGCCAGGCACAATGGCTCTTGCCTGTAATCCTAGCACTTTGGGAGGCCGAGGCGGATGGGAGATCGAGACCATCCTGGCCAACATGGTGAAACCCCATCTCTATTGAAAATACAAAAATTAGCCAGGCATGGTGGCGGGCGCCTGTAGTCCCAGCTACTCAGGAGGCTGAAGCAGGAGAATCCCTTGAATCTGGGAGGCAGAGGTTGCAGTGAGCTGAGATCGCACCACTGCACTCCAGCCTGGGCAACAGAGCTAGACTCTGTCTCAAAAAATAAAACATAAAAATGAATAAATAAATAAATAAATAAATGAAAGGAGAACAGGACTGCATGCTTACTCAAGCCCCTTCCAGAGTTTCATTCCAGGGGGAGGAGGCCATGCTGACCCCCAAGGCCTCTGAGGGAAACAGCTTCTGCTTTCCTAGCAGGCACTGGCAGCTCAAGTCAGGCCTTCCCACTCTCCGATAGTCCCGTCCCAATGAAATACTGAGGCTGGGCCCAGAATCACCATGCCTGCCCACCCGACTGAGAAGGGGTGAGAAGGGAAGATGTGGAAGTGACAAGCCGGAGGCAGCTGATGAGGCCGACCACAGAAAGAACGGGCCTCCGTGGTGGGCCCGGAGCTGAGAGGGCCTGCGTGAGGGTAGGGCGCAGAAGGCCAGAACCCGGAGCCTCAAGGGGGCCTAGTTTAGGAGCAGGGCAGGATTGGAACATCCTCCCTATAGAGAAGAGGGCTGTAGACCAGAATTTTTTCTGACTCTGCAAGCCTGGACTTCATCTTGGTTGTGTGAGGCGAGGAACCTGGTCGATCCTCGCCAAAGGGGATGGGCCAGAGAGACAGCAGCACCTTCCTCCACGCCTGCAGGGGATTGGAAGGGGGAAGGAGGGCTGGGAAGGGCAGAGGGGTAGCTCCTGAGCGGCAGCGCCAGCTGTCCACACTGGGAGCTCTCCGTTCGGCGGCCTTTCACTGAGGGCTGGCTCCCAACAGGCTGTGTTCTGGACACTACTCCAACAAGCAACGGCATATTATTGGACAGGCTGCCCAGGACTCAGCAAGCCCAGCAAGAACCCAGCTCCATCACCCGCACAGGGCAGCAGAGGTATCCGCTGGTCCTCACTGGGGAAGGCAGCAGACCTTTCCAAAGCCCCTACAGCTTTCCTCCCAGCCTCAGCCCAGGAGGAGAGGGCACTCCGAGGCCGGTGCAGGAGCTGAGACGCAGCCTGCCCTGCCACCTGGTGGATAGATGAGGAAGGTGCGCGGGTCCGCGTTCAGGCAGGTAATGCCCCGCCACCTGGTGGAAAGCTGCCGGCAGAGGGTTCTGGCGCTTGCAATCAGCCCAGCCGCGTGGCAGCCCACAGTCCTAGCCTAGAACATGAAGGATATAGTGTTCTAGGGCTCAGAGGCCTTGCCATATTCTTCTGACCCAAGGAGTAGACTCTGGCCCTGAGCCAGTGCTAGGAAAGGGCCATTCTAATTTAACCCGCCAAGATTAGGGCCAACATATCTGGCTTTTAATAACTTGTTATGACTCTGACACGGTTTCCTGAAGCTTTTCTAAAGCAAGTTCTAGATTTGGCAAAAGGAAATAAGAAATAATAGCTATCTTGAAATATCTATAGGGCTGTTATCTGGAAGAAAGACTAAATTTATTTTGTGTAGCTCAGAGGGACAGACATAAGGCTAACAGGTAAAAGTCAAGGCAAAGCAGATTCTGCCTCCATGAAAGGAGCGTTTCTACCAATTAGAGCTGACCTCATTGGCAGCCTTCAAAAGGAGTGAGTTATCAGGCAACAGGTGCGTTCAAGCAAGGCAGGATCTCTAGTTTGGCAGACATGTTAGAGGGACAGTTTTTGTACAGGGATCTTAGTGTCTCCTGCAATGCTGAGATGCCACACCAGCTTGTCCCTGTCTCCTTACCTTCCTTTACCAATGTTTATTGAATCATCTCTATGCTCAGCACCAGAGATTTCAGAGACAAACAAGACACAACTCTTGCCCTCAAGTATTTTAGAGTTTAGTGGAGTAGTGAGCCCTCTAGCTTCTAGTTTCACCCCAAATAATAGATGATGACCTTTGGCTTACACTGCATTCACCTCTCAAACAGGAAAGGCAAGGGAAACACTATGTGCCTTTCCCGTCCTTACTGGAAAAATTCCATGCCTCCCATTGACATATGAACTTAAATAATATTGCAAATGGAGTGTGCTATCATCGCCTAAGAATAATATAAATAAAGCAATAAAAACAATGAATGTCATTTTACTATGTGCCAGGCATTGTGCCCCTCACTTTACAAGTATTATTTTTACTTCATTGTGCTGGCAAAAGTTCAAAGACAAACCGAATAACCTTTAGAAGTCCCTAAAGGGCTATACAGAAAAAAGATGCCTGACTGTTCTCCACATTCTCCAATTCATGCAACAGGATAATGGTTTTATATTACAAGAAGGCCTAAGATAGCTATAAAATAGAACATTCTGGGAACAAGATGGTTCAAAACACTGGAGTAAAACATCAACCAAGATGATGGTGTTTCCTTCTTTAGAACACTCGAACAACAACCTGGATATTCATTTGGTTCTAAGGATAAAACGAAAGGAGTAGAGAAAATGAACTGGTCTGGCCAATGGATAAGGTCTGGGTACAGGATCAGAGCTTTCAAGTCAGGTTGATAAAACCTCACATGATAAGGAGGTAGGCTTCATAGGACCACCAAGACTAGAGCAACATCCCCACCTCCACTGGAGGGGCACTCAAGAGTGAGCCACTAGAAGATGCAGGCAAGGCTAATTTGGGCTGATTACTTGGCTTCTAAGTTCTACCTGCACTCTGACCCTCTGTGTCCACCACCCCCACCAACATCCTTTATCCCTCCATGTTTCTCTCTAACTATTCCAGCCCTGCTATCCCCTGATGAGCTTATCTCCTTTTTCAGGGTACCTCTGGGAGCATCTTCTCCTCTAGCATGCAACCTGTGCATGAAAGACCAGAGAGCAAAGAAGAGAAGAAGTGGCCTGTGGTAGGAAGCAGTGGGAAGGCAGGAAAGCTGAGAGAGTGCTCATGACTGGGATATAACCCCAAGTGCTAAAAATCAGACAGAAAAGGCAGTGCTAATCTTTACATTCCACCAAAGTAGAATGTGTAAAACCTGCTGGGAATCCTTAGTTAGCACTATCCATGAAACCTTTCCAAACATGCGTTTGCTTCAGACTTGAAAATGAGGCCAGTCTCCATAACCAGTTTTTCTTTTTTTTTTTAATTTTTTCCCCTTGAGCTTTGAAAGTTAATGAATCTCCATCCTTCTTAGAAGGGAACACAGTGACAACAGCACCATCCTGGAGACTATCCTGTTTGCTCAACCTCAGTTTCCCCAACATGGGGAGAAAAGAAGCAGATCTAGCTCTGCCTCTGGGCCACAGTAAAGGACTACCTCAGTCAGATGCATTCAGCCAGCCCAGAGACCAAGTTGATGACATATGTAGGCCCTTAAAGTTTCCCTGAGAGTCCCCAAGGTTGGCACCAATTTCATTTTAACACCCTAGCTCCTCCACGATCACTCTGCCTGTGTCAGCTTTGATTCATGGGCCTATTTTCCACTGGACGGTAAGTCATCTTCCTGGCATCCAAACAGCTGGGGTTGGAGTAGGGAAAGAACTAGGTAGGCATTTGCTTTGCAACACATCTGTCCTTAGGGGGCAACCAACAAGGAGTTGATTGTGCCCCCCATTCTTCACCCAAACTCCTTTCACAATGGCAAGGAATTGTGGGGAGGAGCTGTGGCCCAGACCCAGAAGGAAATTAAATGGCCTCAAAATAGATCAAACATGCCTTTGGCCCAAACCCACAAAAGGAAAAACCAGAAGACAGCATGCTTGCCTTCCAGTTACAAAACAAATGTACAAAAAATCAAGCATTCTCAAGTGCATGAGCAATATGCAATTAGAAAATATAATGAAAATACCATCCCATTAGTAATATCAATAAAACATACAATGATAGGACTAAAGTTAGTAAGAAACGTGCAGGATCTATCAATAGAAAATTATGCTCTAGCTCTATTAAAGGAAACAAACAAACAAAAAGGAATAAATGAAAGTAAAAATGTAGTACTTTACAACATTTCTCCCCAAGGTAACCTCTACATTTAACAGCATTCCAAACTAAAAAACCCAAGGGCATAATTGACTCTCAAATTTATCTAGAAGAATAAACGTAGAATAGCCAAGAAAAATACTGATAAAGAAGAACAAAAAAAGAGAACGTGCACTGCCAGATACGAAAATGTATTATAAAGCTACAATAATTTTAAAAATGATGTTCAGGTACCAGAATAGATCAATCGGTGGAACGTAATATAAAGCCAAGAAACAATTGCAGGTGTTGAACAAAGGCTTTATCAACAGGACCAGTGCTTACATAAAATGTAATACTATAGATACATGTAGAATGTTAAGTGACATTTTGTATTAAAACAAAAAGAATGGACTGTCCAACAATGATACTGGAATAACAAGTTAACTAAAATTTTAAAACACTAGGCCTATAATACACAAAAATAAATTATAGATGGTTAAGAGACCTAAATGTTAAATAAAACACTAGGACATTTAGGTAGATGTTTATGTCACACAGGAGGAATAGAAGAGTCTTTCTAAGAATAAATCAAGAAGTAGACCAAAAAGAAATACAGATAATGTTTACCATATTAAAAAATATAAATCCTCTGTATCAAAGAATGGCATAAACCGGGTGCGGTGGCTCACACCTGTAATCCCAGCACTTTGGGAGGCCGAGGTGGGCGGATCACTTGAGGTCAGGAGTCCAAGACCAGCCTGGCCAACATAGTGAAACCCCGTTTCTACTAAAAATACAAAAATTACCTGGGTGTGTGGTGTACGCCTGTAATCCCAGCTACTCGGGAGGCTGAGACAGGAAAATCACTTGAACCCAGCAGGCAGAGGTCGCAGTGAGCTGAGATTGCACTACTGCACTTCAGCCTGGGTGACAGAGCGAGACTCTGTCTCCAAAAAAGAATGGCACAAAACTACTAAAGGCAAACAATAAGCTGAAAAACTCTATACAGCATTTATCAAAATAAAGATTAATACCCTAGATATATAAGGAACCTTGTAACAATAAGAAAAAGATAAATACCTCAACAGAAAAATGGGCAAAGACATAAAAGAAACACAAGATGCTAATAAGCTTATTAAAATGTTAACCTAAATCATAATCAAAGTAAATTAAAATGAAATAACGTTTTGCATATCAGATATGTAAAAGTGAAAAGAACATTGGTGAGTGTGTGCAGAAATTAGCAGTCACATACTGGTAGTGAAGCATAAATTGACACAATCTTTCTGAACTGTAATTTGGCAATAAATATCAAAAGCCTTATAACATACATATCTTTAGTCTCTTCAGTTCCATCTGGGAATGCATCCTAAAGAAGTAAGAATATGCAAAAAAAAAAAAAAAGCCCTTTATCTGGAAGTGCAACTGGCATAATAAAAAATTAAAAATAAACTAAATTTCTAATAATAAATAATTGATAAAATAAATTATGGTTGTATTTATGTAATGAAATACCATGTGACCTTTTAAAATGATGGCATAAAAACACAGCTGTTATCACAGAAAGATGTTCCTTCCTTATATCCTCATATACTTTTTTTTTGAGACGAGGTCTCACTCCGTTGCCCGGGCTGGAGTACAGTGGCACGATCACAGCTCACTGCAGCTCAGCTGCACCTCTTGGGCTCAGGTGATCCTCCCACCTCAGCCTCCCAAGTAGCCGGGACTACAGGCTTGTGCCTACACCTCTGGCTAATTTTTGTGTTTTTCGTAGAGATGGGGTTTCTCCATGTTGCCCACACTGGTCTCAAACTCCTGAGCTCAAACAATCCTCCTGCCTCTGCCTCCCAAAATGCTAGGATTACAGGTGTGAGCCACCGCGTCTTGCTAATGTTCCTCATATACTTTTATTTTATTTTGGCTTAAGCAGCAAGTATTTATTTATCACAATTCTGGAAGCCAAAAGTTCAAGATAAAGATTCTGACAGATTCAGTGTCTGGTGAGGGCCCATTTCCTGGTTCATAGACAGCTGTCGTGATTGCCCTCACAACGCGGCCTCACATACTTTTAAATGAAACATGGGGCAGGTTATGAAAGAGTAGGTATAGTATGATCCCATTTTTAAAAGAGTTTTTCTACACAGCGACAGTTCTGGAAGAATTTACTCCAGAATCTTTAGTTTTGTTGCTGGGTAGTGAGATTATGAGTGTTCTTATTTTCTTCTTTTTGATTACCCATATCGTCTAACTGTTCAAAATTCAATAGTTCTTGTGTAATTTAAAAATGTTTTTTAAAAGCAAAACTAGGAGCCACTTACAATTCCTACATACCCATTCCTCCCTGGCCCTTTTTGCTCTGGAGATAAAAATGTTTCACTCAGGTAAAATAATCCCATAGCTTAGAAATATATACTCCCCAACCCCAAATAGTTTCATTCCAATTCCTCACTAGGGTTTTCCTCCTCACCGAGAAAATGAAAAACTACCACAAAAGGCTATGATGTGACAAGGATCCAAGATTTCCCCCTTTTCCTCTTCCCCTCCCTCCATTCTCAAGGGGAGTACCTCTGTCCTTGGCAAAATGGGGAAGGGCTATGCCTTGGAGGCAGCAGGGTCCCCCAAAAGGCACAAGCCACACTGGTCACTTTGAGCCAGGGGAAGGGGAGAAGGCTGTGGTCTGGCAAACAGGGGAGCTTGGGCTAAGTTGACAACACGTGATTGTGAGGATGATGAGCTGCCACCTAGACCATCGAACAGCAAGGTGTCAGGTAAGACACGAGGCAATCGCACACTCAACCAGAGTCATAATTTTTAAAAAAATATAATTTACCAATAGTTTTTTTTCTACCAGTGAGAGCCTACATCATTAAAAATGTAAGATTCCAGCCTCCTCTTCCTCCTTGGCTGTTACCAGCCCCTATTTCTTTTCTCCCCATAGATCAGAGGCCTCAGAAATGGCCTGGTCCTCCACCCAGCCTCAGGACCAACTGTTCTCAGCACCAAGGTTGAGGACAGCAACTCTGCAACGTGGCACATGCCTGTGGGGTGCTCCTACCTTTAGGGGGCCTCTGCTTCTGGTCCACAGCTTTAGACTACTTCTTTTCTAAACCCAGAGGGGGACAGGCCCACGGAATGGCTGCTTAGATGCAGTAAATGTTCTCTGGATGTGGAAAACCCATTTCCTGGTCTGTATGCGGGCCATGCGCCCCCTGTGTGGGCTAGCAGCCAATCTGCCTCTGGAGAAGAGGTTTTTCTTGAATGCTGATACAAAAGCGCCTCATACGTGTGTCGTACATGTCTACTTGTCATGTGTACTACATGTGCACGAATGTGCAGGCCACCCCCAATAATATCGCGATGTCCCTGTACCTCTCCATTCTTACATATCTTGGAATCACTCAGCCAATTCTAATTGCAGTCAGCAAAGGACTTAGAATCAAAATCAAGTCCAGCTTCTCTGGTGCAGTGCTTTCTGGTGAAAAGGGAAAAAAAAAAGACTGGGTCTAAACACCTTTCCCAGCACTTCATGGTCAGACCCTTTTGCCTGTTCTGCATGCCCCAGGGCCTCCGAGGCACAGACGGCAGCCTCCTGCTACAGGAACCAGCCCCGCAGTGTGGCCAGTCTGACCTAGTCTGCCACCCTTACCCCAGTCCTACTTTCAAGGAAGGAGTAGCCTCAGTACCCCTCCCTGAGCTTGGTGTCCGGGACCCCAGCCTGACTGGTATGTGGAGAGCCAGAGAGGGCAGACACAAAGCCAGGTGCCAGGTGCCAGGTCTGGGATGAGCCCTGCAGGAGTAACCCTATGGGCAGTCCTGCTCACTTCCTTAGACAAGAGAGGAGGCCCTCCAGAGCCCTAGGGCCATCTGGGGAATATCAGATAGCAGCAAGGCAGGCTGGCTGGGGCAGTTGGGCTGGGCTGAGACTGTCCTGCCAAGGCCACAGGCTTCCTTTGCAGATGGTAGTGAAGGAAATAGTTGGTGAAGCTCAACAGATCACCTCCCCTACCTCTGCCTCAGTCCACCAGAAGAAAACAGTCTGTATCCTGGGGCTGGACATGCTTTTCAGCAATTGGTGCTTTCTAGATACTTGGGACTCCAATAGGGTACTAGAATAAAAGAAAATATAACTTTTAGAGCTGGAATTAAAATTAAAAATAATACATTATTCCAACAAGTCCTTAAAATGCTACCATTTATTAAGCATTTATTGTGGGCTCAACTAAGCATTTTACCTAAATTATTACATTTAATCTAAGAACAACTCCATGAGGTAGCTATCCTTATACTTTCCTTATGTTATAGATGTTGAAAAGGAGACACAGAGAGGCTGAGAGACTTGTCCAAGGTCACCAACTTGTAAGAGGCAGGCTGGGTCTATGTGACTCTCAAGTCCACACCCTTCAGTACTCTGGGACACTCTCGACAATCCTGCTTTGGAATTCCTGACAAGTCAGGGTTGTCAGAGCCTCCCACCACTTTAAATGAGGAGACAAATTCTTTGTATAAGGCTTGTGCTCCTCAAAGAATGGGTTTCATTTGTGTTGCAGAAAAAAGTATTGCTCACAATGCCTTCCCCAGAGGCTTTATTCCTGAAGTCTTTGAACCAGTTAAAGGTAATAACCTCAAATGCAGAGCCAACAGTCTTAGGGTCTTAACTTGATGGGCAGCCACATGATTCAATCCTATATAATGAGTGATCTATTGCAGTGATTTGCAAAAGAAGCCAGTGAGGCCAAACAGTGGGCTCATTCCCTGAGGTGCCAATGACTCACTGGGCTTGGGGAAAGCAGAACCCACCTCCTCCCCAATTTTCCCACTGGTAGCCCCTAAATCCTCTGGGACAGACTCACTGGGTTTCAGAAAGTCAGAGCCAGAAGAGACCCCAGGGTCATTAATATAATCCTATCAGTTCTCAGAGAGAAAGTTGAGGCTGAAGGAGAAGGTACTAAAACACCACCAGTTTCCTGACAGGTTCTTATCTTTTCCAGAAGCTTAGACCCTAGGGGTAGGACCAGCTGTTAGGTTATTACTTATGTGCATAATTCCCTCCTTCTGAGCAGCAGTCAGAGGATGAGAGAGAGGAAGAAAAGCATAAATGGTTAAGAGCACTGCATGGGAGTGAGAGAGCCCATAGTTAAAGTGCTGACATTGCTTCTGCACAGCTCTGTGATCTGCCAAGTTACTTAATCTCTTTGTGTCTCACTTTCCTCTTCAGTAAAATATAGATAATAATGGTGCCAACTTGAAGGACTAGACTAGGAATTAATCAAATGAATGGATCGCCCAGTGCCTGCCTCAATTACAAACGAATAGTGAGGAAATCTGAATAAAGTATAAACTTTAGTTCATAATACTATATTAATATTGGTTCATTAATTATAACAAAGGTACCACACTAATGTAAGATGTTAATACTACAGAACACTGGGTTGGGATATATGGAACTCTCTGGCTTATCTTCACAATTTTTCTGTAAACCTAAAAGTTCTAAAATAAAAAGTTTATTAAAAAATATAAAAACAAGTATGGTAGGTAGAAGTTGTCCTTGTTATAGAGGGGAATGATTATGAACCATGTCCCTAAGAATCCAGAAACAGCCAGAAAGAATCAAGTGGCAAGTCAGCCAGCATCAAGCTCTTAATGTTCAATCAACTCAAGTCTGCTCCAAATTCTAACCAGAGGTATCAGTAGACAATGGGATTGGCAGGCGTCAAGGTATGGGTAGGAAGAATCAATATCGTGAAAATGGCCATACTGCCCAAGGTAATTTATAGATTCAATGCCATCCCCATCAAGCTACCAATGACTTTCTTCACAGAATTGGAAAAAACTACTTTAAAGTTCATATGGAACCAAAAAAGAGCCTGCATTGCCAAGTCAATCCTAAGCCAAAAGAACAAAGCTGGAGGCATCATGCTACCTGACTTCAAATGATACTACAAGGCTACAGTAACCAAAACAGCATGGTACTGGTACCAAAACAGAGATATAGACCAACGGAACAGAACAGAGCCCTCAGAAATAATGTCACGTATCTACAACTATCTGATCTTTGACAAACCTGACAAAAACAAGAAATGGGGAAAGGATTCCCTATTTAATAAATGGTGCTGGGAAAACTGGCTAGCCAAATGTAGAAAGCTGAAACTGGATCCCTTCCTTACACCTTATACAAAAATTAGTTCAGGATGGATTAAAGACTTAAATGTCAGACCTAAAACCATAAAAACCCTAGAAGAAAACCTAGGCAATACCATTCAGGACATAGGCATGGGCAAGGACTTCATGTCCAAAACACCAAAAGCAATGGCAACAAAAGCCAAAATTGACAAATAGGATCTAATTAAACTAAAGAGCTTCTGCACAGCAAAAGAAACGACCATCAGAGTGAACAGGCAACCTACAGAATGGGAGAAAATTTTTGCAATCTGCTCATCTGACAAAGGGCTAATATCCAGCATCTACAATGAACTCCAACAAATTTACAAGAAAAAATCAAACAATCCCATCAAAAAGTGGGCAAAAGATATGAACAGACACTTCTCAAAAGAAGACATTTATGCAGCCAAAAGACACATGAAAAAATGCTCATCATCACTGGCCATCAGAGAAATGCAAATCAAAACCACAAGGAGATACCATCTCACACCAGTTAGAATGGTGATCATTAAAAAGTCAGGAAACAACAGGTGCTGGAGAGGATGTGGAGAAATAGGAACACTTTTACACTGTTGGTGGGAATGTAAACTAGTTCAGCCATTGTGGAAGTCAGTGTGGCGATTCCTCAGGGATCTAGAACTAGAAATACCATTTGACCCAGCCATCCCATTACTGGGTATATACCCAAAGGATTATAAAACATGCTGCTATAACATGCTGCTATACTATAAACATATAAAACATGCTGCTATATTATAAACATGCACATGTATGTTTATTGCGGCACTATTCACAACATTGTGGCACTATTTTTATATTGCGGCACTATCGCAGCCACAATATTGCAGCACTATGTTTACTGTGGCACTATTCACAATAGCAAAGACTTGGAACCAACCCAAATGCCCAACAATGATAGACTGGATTAAGAAAATGTGGCACATATACACCATGGAATACTATGCAGCCATAAAAAATGATGAGTTCATGTCCTTTGTAGGGACATGGATGAAGCTGGAAACCATCATTCTCAGCAAACTATCACAAGGACAAAAAACCAAACACTGCGTGTTCTCACTCATAGGTGGGAATTGAACAATGAGAATACATGGACACAGGAAGGGGAACATCACACACCGGGGCCTGTTATGGGGTGGGGGGAGGGGGGAGGGATAGTATTAGGAGATATACCTAATGTTAAATGAAGAGTTAATTGGTGCAGCACACCAACATGGCACATATACATATGTAACAAACCTGCACATTGTGCACATGTACCCTAAAACTTAAAGTATAATTAAAAAAAAAAAAAGAGAAAGACTACTAAGTCTGAAGTCAGATGGACGCCTACGTTCAAATTCTAAATCTACCACTTCACAACTCTTTGATCACGAGCAGAGCCCCTCACCTCCCTAGAGCTCCTTTTCCTTTTCCTCCTTACCTGCAGACGATTTCTCCCTGGCTAGAGCACAGAGTTGCTGTGAGGCCAAAATGAGAGACGTGGTCGGCAGCCTCTAGGTCAGCCTCCCGAAAATCTCCATCTCCCGGGATTCTCATTCTTGTGTAATCTTCTCCCTTGAGTGTGGGTTGGACTTATTGATGTGCTGCTAACACATAGAATATGGGGAATGATGGGATGTCATGTTGCAGATTAGGGCATAAAAAGACTGGCTTCCATTTTGGATTGCTTGTCCCTGGGAAGCTAGCTGTCATGTTATAAGGGAGCCCTGTGGAGAGCCTCATGTGAGTGCGCTTGGAAGCAGATCTTCCAAATCCTGCCAACGACACATGAATGAGCTTCGAAGCTGATCCTGCAACGCTGGCTGAGCCTTAAGATGACCGCAGTCCTGGAGGACAGCTTGACTGCAATGGCATGAGAGACTTTGAACCAGAAGCACCCAGCTAAGTCATACCTGCATTCCTGATACGCAGAAACTGTGAGATAACAAATGCTTGTTGCTGTAAGTCTAAATTTTGAAATGATTTTGTATGCAGTAATATATAACTAATATAAGAGGCCATGTGTGAAAATACTCTGTTGGAAACTAAGAAATTTGGTAACACCAGAAACAAAACAAAACAAAACAAAGCAAAACCCTCAGGCCCATCAGATCCCATGGAAGGTCCCTCCAGTTTGTCACATCCCATGCTATTTCTGCTTATCACTGCCTCTTTCTTCCTCTTACTCCCAGGACATCCGGAGGCAGATGGGTTTGGTGATGACAGCCCATGAAATTCTCTCCCCACACTGGAAACAGCTGAGCAGTCCTGGGGGCCAGGGACACACAGGTGAGGCAGCCCAGCTCTCTCCTGACTCTTGAAAACGCAGGGGCCCTGCTTCAGGTGAAGCCAAACATCCAGCCCCAGCTCTTTGGGAGATTTGTCTTTCTAATTCACAGGATGTTCACAGCATCACCAAAAAAAAAAAAAACTTCACTGTACCTGGTTTTGTTCCTTCCAAGGCTGTCCTCAGGATATCGAGAACCTCTTGAAGTCAGAGTCCAAGCCTTAGATCCATAGGAATGTGCAGATAAATAAGCTCTGCTCTTAGCCCAAGCCTGCTTTCAGCGTGTACCCTCCAAGACAGACACCCCATCCTCATGCCCACCATTCCCCTGGCAGATATCCTTGAAGGCTGGGGGCAGGAAAATACCTTCCAAGAAGAGTCTAAAAGTCACCGACTGCCATTCAACACTTTCAACCCCAATGAGCTCTGTGGGGAAAGGATGGAGAGAATTGTCTGTTCAGACAGGATGGGCTCCACCTGAACACCAGCACTAGTCTCTACAATCAGTTGGCTTCAATACAGAATTTTCCACCCAGTTTCCTTCCCTGTCTCTTCTTCCTACCACTAATTCTCCCCACAATTTTTTCTGAGCTTGTCAGGCAACTCCCTTTCCCTGGGGAATCTCCCTCCTACTTTCCTGTCCCAAATGCTGAAATCTATGCATCTCTTGACTTGATTACCCCCTACTAGGAGCTTGGTTGTGCAGAGAAGTGGTTTCTGTAAATGTGTCTCAGGGGGCAGGCAGAAGGATGGAGACACTAAGCCTTAGCTCCTGGGGCGCAGCGTGGCTGTGAAGAGTTGGGAAAAGCATCAACAGTGGCAGCACTAAGTCCTAAGAAGGACTCCCTGTGGTGTGACTGATACAGAGATGAGGACCCAGAATAGAGCCAGCAGCATCTATGCTGGGCTTGCTGTACACGATCTGAGGTCAGGCAGACGAGAGCTGTTGCTGAGTGCAGAGCGATTGCTCACACCCAGCACCAGCCTGAGCAAGCTGCTCATTTGGGACTGGGTGCTGCTCCCCTACCACCTGTGCCCCTCCGACATCCCCTTCTTCCAGAGGTGGCTTGGAGCACTCTTCCCACTCCTAGGGTTGGAGTTCACAGGCAGGAAAATGTAGCCCACTCACCCCACATGGCCATGGTGGGAAGGGCTGGCCTCCCAGCAGCCATGGCCCTGGCCTAGGTCTCCCTCATATGGGACTCTTACGGATCCTTAACCCGCCACGCTGGCAGTGTTCAAGTCCTGCCTCTGGAAGGCATTCCCTGTGGCCGTTTCCCTTCTCTTAACACAGGGAAGCTAATCCAGAGAGAGTCCAAGTGGCTGTGCAGAGCCAGGCTGAGGCTCTGGTTCTATCCCAGGCACCAAAGCCCAGGGATTCCCTCAGGAATAGGGGAGTGATCAGGGGACAGGTCCCAGAACTCCTAGAACTCCATCTAGGGTTCCATGGTTCCAGGAGCACCGTGAGGAAGACCCAGTTCAGCATTAGAGGCTCCAGGCTGCCAGCAAAAAAAGACTCTTGTCATGCTTTGCATGTCCATTTAGTCTGGCTCTACCAGGCTGTGGGCTTTGTAGACAGAGGCTGGATCCTGTTTAAGGCTGTGCCCCAGCACAGAGCAAGCTCCCAGTATCTGCCCTCCTCCCTGGAGCCTGCTAACCTAGAGGGGATGCTGGAGAGGAGGCATGGGAAGAAAAATGGAGAATGACAGTGGTCTCTAGGGGTGGCGCTGGAGAAAGAAGAGCTTGACAGCAATCTCCAAGGCTGTGCCAGCATAGAGCACGTTTGGAGCAGTACCATTTAGCTCTTAGAAGAGACCTTACATGGTTCAGGGGTTGAGGTGGCCTCACTGAGGGCAGAAAGAAATTAATTTGGTGGGAGTAAACAGCAAAGCATGGCTTCCCACACCTCCTCACTCTAGGGGTTCTTTCTACTCCCTATTTTCTGTAAAGTGAAGCCTAAACTCCTCTGCCTAGAATTCAAAGCAATCTACAATCTGTCTTCCTCCCCCGATCTGCTCCTGCACTCCCAACCACTCATCCTACAGCTGCCCAGCATGATCCCGGGGCACTCCTGAGCCTCAGCACTGTCCAAGCACATTCCCCTCACTCCTAAAGCTGCTCCTTTCCACCTCCCTGCCCTCTTTACGGTGGATCCAAACCTCCAGGACTGTGTCCTGGCCCCCGTTCTCTGGGAAACCTGTTCTAATCACTTCAGCCCACACCAATCTCTGCCTTTTCTAAACTCCTACAGCACGCTTGGCCTGTACCACGTGACCTGGCACATTTCCAGCAGCTCACATTGTTCATTAGTTAGTTGCTTTTCTTCAAGTCGTAGTCAATTAGAAGGGAAGAGCTATAAGAAAGCCAGCAGAGCGCGTCACTCCTAGACAGCGAGTTTCCGGTTCTTTGAGAGTTGGAACCATGTTGGAATTGCTCTTCTCTCTCTTCTGCCTCAGGGCAGCTCAGAAAATGCCAGGAGTTATTTCTTTACAACTTTCGGGTGTTATCCTCCTCCCATTCCCCCGCAAGGCGCCTTGCTTTCCCCTGGTCCAGTGAGCAGGGGACAGATCTTTTGTGTCATACTCTTAGCTGGCTGAGGAGTAGTCTTGCCCAGGGGCAGCAGAATGAATGGGGGAAATTTTATGACTTGCCTCCATCAGAAACTGCCTTCATGGGGGTCCATCCCACACTCCTGCAGTTCCTCTCCTCTTGCTGCTTCCCTTTATCAGGCTTTATCAGCCCAGCTCCCAACTCTGCCAGGCCAGGCCCTGATGTCTGGGGGATTAACCTCTCTGACAGCTCAGGACCACAGCTTCTGTTTATAACACTAGGTCTTTGGCTATGGGAGCCTGGGAAGTGTTGCACATTCCTGTGGACAGTGGGGAGTCATTCATAGGATTCTCCTTGATTCTCAGAGTCACTCCCCTGGAGGTGAGCAGATGGCTCAGAGGGACCCCCCTTCCCTTCCTCATTTCCACAGAGCAGGATCCAGCCTATCCGAAGATTTGGAGGAGAAGGTGTCTGTGAGTTTGATTAGCCACTAAAAACTGCCTCCAAGAGAGTGAGTCCCAAGGCACCCAGGGTCAAATGAGAAAGGTCTCTGTTTCTGGGGAGGTTTCAGTGCCCTGCGTCTGAGAGTGGTCCTCAGGACACAGCTGGCCCAAGGCAAGGCCCAGCCTAAAGGGAAGGCGGGCCCATCTGGATCTGCTCCTCTTCCAGGGCTTTTCCAGGTCAGAGCTCTACCAAACTCCATGTGCTATTTCTTGGCCTTATTTCTCTTTCAGTCCCTCAGACGCTTCCCTCCATTGCCCCTGGTTCTCCATTGTTTCCTTCCACTCCCAGCAGCCCTCAATCTCATGATAAAGAGAAGGCAAAAGAACCTTTGCTTATACTGTTATACTTTCACAGACACGCAATTTCATTAAATTTTCACAATATTCCTTTATGTCAGATGGGTTAAGGATTAGTCTCCCTATTTTAATAGGTGGGACTACAGAAGTCCGAGAAATAATGGGACTTGCTCATGCTATTAAGATATATAGAGTACTGACTGGAACTGAGAGTTTCAAACACTTTGACAAGAGCTTGTTTGTTGATCCTTTTAAAAGGATACCTTGCCAAAACTCCCTGCTCTCTCATACTGAAAGCTTTCTTACCATAAATGATTTGTTTTCCTGGCATAGCACAATTCCAAAAGAGAGAAATAGACACTAATTCAACTGCACTACCCTGCGCCAGGATCATAGAAACATTCACCTCCCATTCACAGAAATGTCTCAACTGCAATGGGCATGCAAGAATTTACATTAATAATGAATGAACAGGTATTTGCCATCAGTCTCATCAATGCCTTGTATTTTATATATATTAAACTATTTAATTATATCAGCTTTACATTCTGGCACAGTAATCTCAGTTCTAAGAATTTCTTTTAAGGCAAGAGAGATAAACATAAAGATTTATACACAAGGCTGTTCAACATAGCATTATTTATAATATATGAAATATTTGGAAGCAACTTATAAATGGCCTACACTTGGGAATTTGTTAAATAAATTTTGGTGCCTTCCAGTGATGGAACATCAGCCATTAAAAATGAGATTGCTGAAGAACGACTAATGATATAGATAAATGGTCACTATACAATAGTAGGTAAGGAAAGCAGTATATAAAATTACATGAACATTAAGATCAAGCAAGGATAAAAAATATATGCATGGAAAAATGACTTGTAAGGAAAATTTCCAAGACTTTATTGTTCCAATTTTAGTATATGTGCTGCCAAAGCGAGCATAATTTCCAAGATTTTATAAGATGTACTTCAGAATGGAGAGGTTGCAAATAATTCTTCCTTTTTTTTCACATATTTCTGGGTTTTTCATATTCCTACAATGAGCATTTATTAACTTTTAAAATAAGAAAACATAACAAATGCTAATTTTTGTTAAATTCCTTTTTATTTCTCACAACAGCCACTGTCAGTATTTAGGTCAGGGGAAGTTAGCCCATTTTATAGATGGCACAATAAGCACAGAGAAGCTAAGTGACCGCTAAGGTCACAAAGTGATTTAGGATCAACGTAAGAATCAGGGCCCAAGTGTCCTCAGTCCCATTCTAACACCCCTTTTGCTTTGTGATATGGCCTCCACAGATGACTGCTTTTCTATTCCTTATTCATGGTTTACTTTCAGCCCAGATACTTGCATAGCATACCATACTCATGCATATGTTCTTCAACCTTGTCTTCCAGGGTGTGCCCATGCAGATACTGACCTCACTTAGGGCCAAACACCTGGGAAGAGCAGACTTCAGAGTAGGGGATGGGAGATGTAGATGAGTCAAAAAGTATTTCATTTCCTGTAATCCCAGCACTTTGGGAGGCTGAGGCAGGTGGATCACTTGAAACCAGGAGTTTGAGACCAGCCTGGCCAACATTGTGAAACCCCGTCTCTACTATAAATATAAAAATTAGCCAGGTGTGGTGGCACACACCTGTAATCCCAGCTACTCGAGAGGCTGAGGCAGGAGAATCACTCGAATCCTGGAGGTGGAGGCTGCAGTGAGCCAAGACTGCACCACTGCACTCTAGCCTGGGTGACAGAGCAAGGCTCCGTCTCAAAAAAAAAAAAAAAGTATTTCATTTCTATCTCAAGGGCCCAAAAGAGTGCCTGGCCTTTCTCCATGGGCTGTTCTAAGCACTGTACCTAGCACAGCTGGCTTCTGACTTCCTGGGGAAGCCCAACCTTTGCTGCCCCTCCCCAAACAGGAACAGCACCTCCTCTCCTCAGAACCCAACAAGTCAAACTTCCTAAGGCAGTGATTCAGAACCGTTTGGGGTCATTTAACTTCTGAGAATCTGATGAAAGCTATAGACCTTCCCCATAAAAATGCATGCAGGCTTACATCCACATATCCCTGTTCATAATTCAAAGAGGTTTACAGACCTTTTGAAGCTAACCATAGGTCCCAGGCTTCCCAATCTCAGGGGACAGCTTGCCCAGGCAGTGCGAAAGCCAAGCCCCCTCTCCTCGAGCTCTATCCAGAGTTGCTTCTTCCATTGCCCTTTCAGCTTACACCTTTCGCTTCATTGAGCCCTAATCAGCTCCTCTCTGAGAGGTGACTCAGGGCAATTATCCACACTCCCCCCAACTCCCAATGACCCATTGGGAGGAGAGGGGAAGTGACTTTCACAGAGTCATACAGTGAGTCAGCGTGCAAGCCAAGACTAGATAGAATGTGGCATGTGGGGCTCCCAGGGCTATATTTAGGCCACTGGGAAGAGCTGCTTCTCACAGCAGGGTCTGGACATAGGCAGGCTATAAACATAGTCACATGTTTACCCCAGCTCCAGGATTAGCAGAATGAACTCAGAATCTGGAGCTTCGTCACTCCAAGCAATCCCTTCTTGCATCTCCAAAATGCTCAGGAGAAACTCCATCTTCATACTGCACGAAAAGAAACTGAGGTAATGGGGAGGAATGAAAAATTCTGAATTTCTGGTGTTAGCCTAACATTTGTCCTTAGGTCCACTGCAAACACAGGCAAAACTTCAGCCTGTCTATGTGTCAGGCATGGCCCCTGGGATATCCTCCCACACCCCAGGACCTTGTACTAGAGGAAAGGGGCTTTGGCATAGGTCAGTCAATGATATAAATTGGTGATCAGACTTCTCTTATAAAGCACACATACACACAGTCTTTAAGATATAACTGTGACACAACTGGAGACCCTTACTCAAGACCAGAGAGAAAGAAGCAAAAAGAACCTAGACATAAATGAGAACTATTTTTTAGATGAGCAGGGAGAAATCCGGCAAGTCATATTAATTGGTAACAATAACTCCTACCCACCCTTACTGACCATCTCAACTGCACACCTAAAATGGCCCCTGGGAATATTTCTGGAGTAAACCAACCTCTGCAGTGATGTTCTGTAAAACATTCTGTGTGATGGAAATGTTCCATATCTGGGTTGTCCAATATGGTAGCCACTAGCACATGTGGCTCTTGAGCACTTGAAATATGATTAGTGGAACTGGAGAATGGAATTTTTCCATCTTATTTATTTTGATTAATTTAAATTCCAATTTAAATTGCTTCCTGTGGCCAGTGGCTACTGTATTGGACAGCACAGCTTTAGAGGCTCTGAGGGGACATAAACTTCAGTAATTAATTAATTCTTTTATATGCTTGCTTAACCTTTCCAAATTGACTCAGAAAAAAATCCCAGGTTTGTTAGAAATCCCCAAAGGCTCTTTAGGGGTTGGAGGCAGCCAGAGTCTGAGTGGAAGACTCTGGTAAGGAAAAAAGGGAAGAGATCTCTTTGATCCATATGCTAAGGAGCCTTTCCTAGGAAAAAGAATATTATGGGCTAGGCACGGTGGCTCACGCCCGTAATCCTAGCACTTTGGGAGGCCGAAGCGGGCAGATTGCCTGAGCTCAGGAGTTCAAGGCCAGCCTGGGCAACACAGTGAAACCCCATCTCTACTAAAATACAAAAAAAAAAAAAATTAGCCGAGCGTGGCGGTGAGCGCCTGTAGTCCCTGATGAGGCAGGAGAATCTCTTGAACCTGGGAGGCGGAAGTTGCAGTCAGCTGAGATCGCGCCACTGCACTCCAGCCTGGGTGACAGAGCAAGACTCTGTCTCAAAAAAAAAAAAAAAAAAAAAGGATATTATGCCACCTCACATCCTGACTCATGCTCCAGGAAAGAACCCAAGGCAGGGGTCCAGTGCTCTAAGGATGCCCACTGCAGGAAGCAGGGAAGTAAATGCTCTAACTGGGAAGATCCCAGCCAGAGACTGCTGAGTAACCACACATCTGTCCAGGAGAAATTCACTAGACAGATCTACCTATCTTCCACTGCCAATGAGACTGTCCCTGAATACAGAGCTCTGAATGTAGAAAAGGACAGGTCAACACTCCCTGGTGGATGTTGCCTCATACCAGTGGGAGCTAAAGTGGTGCCATCTTTCATTTCAGGAAGCGAACTTGGTAATATGTATCAAAAGCCTTATTAAATGCACATATCCTTTGATATAAGAATTTCATTTCTGCAGGTTGATTTTTTTTTTTTTTTTTTTTGAGGCAAGGGTCTCGCTCTGTTGCCCAGGCTGGAGTGCAGTAGTGCGATCTCGGCTCACTGCAAGCTCCACCTCCCGGGTTCACGCCATCCTCCTGCCTCAGCCTCCCGAGTAGCTGGGACTACAGGCACACACCGCCATGCCTGGCTAATTTTTTGTATTTTCAGTAGAGATGGGGTTTCACCGTGTTAGACAGGATGGTCTTGATCTCCTGACCTTATGATCCGCCTGCCTCGGCCTCCCAAAGTGCTGGGATTACAGGCGTGAGCCACCACACCTGGCCTCTGCAGGTTGATTTTCAGAAATTAATTCAAGATACGTATCTATTAGAATGGCCAAAGTCCAGAACATGACAACACCAAATGCTGATGAGGATGTGGAGCAACAGGAACTCTGGTTCATTGCTGGTGGGAATGCAAAAGGGCACAGCCACTTTGGAAGATAGTTTGACAGTTTCTTACAAAACTAAACATACTCTTACCATATAATCCAGCAACTGAGCTCTGTGGTATTTACCCAAAGGAGTTGAAAACTTACGTCCATACAAAAACATGCACACAGATGTTCATATCATCTTCTATAATTGCCAAAACTTGAAAGCAACCGAGTTGGCCTTCATTAGAGGAATGAATAACCTGTGGTAAACCAGTAAATGAAATATTCAGTGCTAAAAAGAAAAAAGCTATCAAGCCATGAAAAGATCTGGAGGAACCTTAAATCCATATTGCTAAAGGAAAGAAGCCAATTGAAAAGGTTACGTATTATATGATTCCAACTGTATCACATTCTGGAAAAGGCAAAACTATGGAGAGAGTAAAAGGATCAGTAGTTGCCAGAGGTTGGGGCGAGGGAAGGATGAATAGATGGAGCACAGAGGATTTTCAGGGCAGTGAAAATACTATATGATACTATAGTGAATGTATGTCCTTATACACATGTCCAAACCCATAGAATGTACACCACCAAGAGTGAACCCTAATGTAAGGTATAGACTTTGGGTGATAATGGTGTGTCAATGTAGGTTTATCTGTTGTAATGTATGTACCACTCTGGTGGGGGATATTGTAATTGGGAGCCTGAACATGTATGAGGGCAGAGGCCATATGGGAAATCTCTGTACCTTCCTTTCAATTTGGCTGTGTGCCTAACACTGCTCTAAAAAAAAAATACAATCTTAAATATAATAAAATTGGATCACATCACACACCATAAAAAAGAAAGATATTAATTGAATTTGTATGAAGATTAAGGTACAAGGATGTTCATTTTAGACCTTTATTGGAGCAAAAAATATTGTAAACAACTTAGATGTACCATAAGAGCAGACTGTTTAATTATGGAAGATTTGTACAATAGAATATTCCTTGCCTCCCACATCTAAGTCATCAGAGCAAGTTCTCTATTACCTCCAGAATAGATTCTGATTCTGTTCATTACTCTCCATCTCAATGGCCACCATTCGAGAAAAATGCCTCACCCTCCTTCATCTGGATACTAAACATCTTCCTAACTGGTCATCCTGCTCCAGCTTCTACTCCTTTGATCTATTCTTCACATAGCAGTCAGAGCTGTCTACCTTGGTGCCTGGCTAGCTAGCTAACCATTTGTTTAAAGTATTAAAAGCACCCATAAACCTACCACATTTGGCCCCTACCCATGCCATGTCCTAACGCCTCCCATGCCAGGCAGCCATCAACCTGAACCCTCACTCCCTTGCTTTCCTTTTTATATAGTGTTATTGCATCTATAAGAATTCCTAAATACACATATTTTTAAAGTTTTTAATTTAATAAAAAATATCCTGTGGCATGCAATAATTTTTGCACTTATTGGTATTTGTTAAGATTCATGCATGTTGTTGCATGTCACCACAGTTCATTCATTCAAACAACTGTGTAATATTCCACTGTGGTTATGGATTTAGTTTATTCAGTCTCTTGTTGATGGGCATTGAAGATTTTTTCCTAGGTTTTTATTATTATTATTATTATTTTTGTTTGTTTGTTTGTTTTCTTTTTTTTTGAGACAGAGTCTCGCCTTTCGCCCAGGCCGGACTGCAGTGGCGTGATCTCGGCTCACTGCAAGCTCCGCCTCCTGGGTTCACACCATTCTCCTGCCTCAGCCTCCCGAGTAGCTGGGACTACAGGTGCCCACCACCACGTCCAGCTAATTTTTTGTATTTTTAGTAGAGACGGGGTTTCACCATGTTAGCCAGGATGGTCTTGATCTCCTGACCTTGTGATCCGCCCACCTCAGCCTCCCAAAGTGCTGGGATTACAGGCGTGAGCCACTGCGCCCGGCCTTATTATTATTATTTTATTATTATGAATGCTGTTATGAACATTGTGATCCATGTCTCTTATTGTGTATGTGCAAGAATTTCTGTTGGATATATATCTAGGCATGTAATTTCTGCATTTTGTGGTATGTAAATGTCAAACTTTAATTGTTTGCCAAACTGTTCACCAGTTTACATTCCCACTAGCAATATTTTATTTTATTTTATTTTGAGATGGAGTTTTGCTCTTATCATCCAGGCTGGAGTGCAGTGGCATGATCTTGGCTTACTACAACAACCTCCGCCTCCTGGGCTCAGGTGATTCTCCCACCTCAGCCTCCCAAGCAGCTGGGACTATAGGTGCACACCACTACATCAAGCTAATTTTTGTATTTTTAGTAGAGATTGGGTTTCGCCATGTTGCCCAGGGTGGTCTCAAACTCCTGGGCTCAAGTGATCCACCTGACTTGGCCTCCCAAAGTGCTGGGATTACAGGCTTGAGCCACGCTGCCCAGCACCCACTAGCAATTTTGAAGAGATCCTATGATTCTAACTTCTTTTTCCAACACTGGTATTATCAAACTGTTAAAGTTTGCCAAGCAAATGGGTGCTAAAAGTTATTGAATTGTATTCTTAATTTGCATCTCCCTGATCACTAATGATGTTAAACATCTCTCCATGTTTTTATTGATCTTAAGTGTTTCCTATTCTATGAAATGCTTGTTATTTGCCCATTTTTTAAAAACTGGGTTGTTTGTGCTTTTCTTATTAATTTGTAAGAGTTGTTTTTTGCATACCGTTAACACTAATCCTTTGCTGGTTTTGTGTGTTGCAAAGACCTTTTTCCAGTCTGTAAATTGTCTTTTCACTTTCTTTAAGGGGTCTTTTGGTATATAATAATTCTCAGCAGGGCGCGGTGGCTCATGCCTGTAATCCCAGCACTTTGAGAGGCCAAGGCGGGTGGATTACGAGGTCAGGAGTTCAAGACCAACCTGGCCAAGATGGTGAAACCCTATCTCTACTAGAAATACAAAAATTAGCCTGGCATGGTGTGGGGGGGGTGCCTGTAATCCCAGCTACTCAGGAGGCTGAGGCAGAGAATCGCTTGAACCCCGGAGGCAGAGGTTTCAGTGAGTCAAGATCGCACCACTGCACTCCAGCCTGGGTGACAGAACAAGACTCCATCTCAAAAAAAAACAAAATTCTCAATATTAATATGGTCAAATGTATCTGTTTTTCTTTTGCAGTCAATATTTTTATGTCTTGTTTAAAAATATTTCCCTACTCAATTTATGAAAGACAATCACCTATATTTTCTACTACAAATTTTTAAGTTATGGGGTGTTTTTTACATTTCATATTATTATTATTATTAATATAACTATTATCTGAGACAAAGTTTCACTCGGTCGCCCAGGCTGGAGTGCAGTGGCACCATCTCAGCTCACTGAGTGTGCACCACCCAGCCTGGCTGATTTTTGTATTTTTTAGTAGAGAAGAGGTTTCACCATTTTGGCCAGGCTAGTCTCAAACTCCTGACCTCTGGTGATCTGCCCACCTCAGCCTCCCAAAGTGCTGGGATTACAGGCGTGAGCCACTGGGCTGACCTACATTTCCATTCTTAAACCATCTGGAGTTGACTTTTTGTATAGGGTATGAGCAGGGATCCAGTTTCACTTTTTTGCATATGAATTTTTTTCCAGTTCCAAGTACTATATCATTCTTTATTTCCCTACTGATTTGACATTCTACTTCTATCATTTACAGAAGTTCCATATCTATGTGAGGCAGTTTCTGAGCTTTCTGATATATTTTACTGGTCAATTTGTTTTTCCTTGTGCCAAAACCACATTGTCTCAATTACTATAAGTTCATAATAAGTCCTGATATTTGGTGAGGCAAATCTTCTCTCCCTACTTTTCTTTTTTCAGTATTTTAAATCCTTACCAGGTAACATAAAAAACGCTGTAGGTCAAATACGGTAGAATTGGAGAATTGTCATCTTTATGATATTAAATTATCCTATCTATGAATGTGTTATCTCCCTTAATTTATTAAGTACTCCCTTAATATCTCTTAATAAAATTGCACATTTTTAAAGTAGAAGACATGCAACGTTTGTTAGATTTATTTTTAAGTATTTTATTTTCTCTGGTACTATTTTAAATGTGTCTTCTCTTTAATTATGTGTTTTAGTTTGCTGTTGGTATATAGAATGTAAATTACTTTTACATATTCATCTTATATCAAGCTAACTGACTAAATTCTCCTATTACTGCTAATAGTTTATCTATGTATTGTTTTGAGTTTTTTATGCAAATAATGACAAATAATGCCAAAATGACCATTTAATTTCCTCCCTTCTCATTCTTTTGTCTCTCATTTCTTTTTCTTGTCTTTTTGCACTGATGATAGGGGGACCTTTGTTTCATTCCTGGTTTTAAAGTGACTGCTTCTAACACTAACACATCCTTATTTAGAAAGATGTTTGCTCTAGTGTTTTTATAGTTGCTCTTAGTTGGTTAGAAGTTCCCCTTCATTTAATTTATCATGAATAATTGTTGATTAAAAAAAACCTTTTTCATAGCTAAAACAACAAAAATAAAGAAAACAGCCTAAAAATAGAACTTAATTATTCTAAGCCAAACACCTTTGTACCACTACCCATGAAAGGAGACAAATCAACCATCCCAAAAGCCTCACGTGTGTCCCTTCCCAGCTATGAGCCCCTCCTTCCTTCTGCCCAAGAGTAACTGCTCTGTTGACTTTTTGGTAATCACCTCCTTACTCTTTTCTCATAGTTCTCTCACCCAACCATGAATCCTAAACACCATGGTTTGGTTTTGCCTAATTTTTAGTATGTCTTTTGGGTCTCTTTCGATCTATATAGGTTGTTCCTCCATCTTTTTTTTTTTCTTCTTGCAATCCATTTGGTAAAGACACCAGATTATTTGTTGTGTGGTGTTTTCCTCTGTTGTGTGTTGATTTTTATCCAAGGTTTCTTTGAATATAATGCAATGATTGTATTTGTGTGTGGTGTGTGTGTGGTGGGGAGGGGGAGGTTCTCTCTTTTGTTAATAATGTAAATTACCTTTAGGGAGAACAATCCTCCTCAAACAAATCAGATCATATCATTTCCCTCTAATGGCTTCTCATTGACATTAGGATAAAATCCAAAATTTTGACCATGGGCTATGAGGCCCACAAGAGCCCCACAAAAATTCTCATCTACATCTACCTTTCTGATTTAATACCCAATTTCCCTCTTCCTCACTGCGTTTTAGCCACAGTGGCTTTCTTATGATTTCTCAAACATGCCAAGTTCATTCTTAAGCTTTGGCCATTAGCTATTCTCTCTTCCTGGAATGCTTTTTCCTAATCTTTACATGGGAGCTCGCTAGTATCGTTAAAGCCTCAACTCAAAATTTCCTTCCTCAAAAGACCTTTATGGACCATCCAATCTAAAATAGTCTCACATCATTGTTTTAATAACCCTTATCAGTATCTGGAATTATCCTGTCCATTTATTTGTTTGATTTTCATCTTGCTCCAGCCCATAGTGTAAGCTTCATGCAAGTCTTGTTCATTGCTTTATTTGTAATCCCTAAATTAGTTCCTGGGACAGCATAGGTCCTCAATAAATATTTGTTATATCAAAATTATATTACAGGAAATTATTTATGGACAGGCAAAGATATTCAAACTATGTTACGCTGATAAAAGGAGTATGTATCAGTGATATGATTTTATTTTTGTTAAAAAATACACAAAATGTGTGTGTGTCTGAATCCGTATAGTCAAATATATGAAAGGACGCAAGCCAAAGGTTAACAGCAGTCATCACTATTACTGGTATTTATGTTATTTTGCTTGTCTGTCTTCTCTGTCTTTTTACTTCTTTGACAGGCACATATTGTGTTTACTATATAAAAAAGTAATCTTATTATAATGAAAGAACAATTTCTTTCTTTTTTTAAAAATGTATGATTTATTTGAGAGAATGCAGACTCCCCAAATAGCCCAGGAACTCATTTACGTTAGCGTGTGTAATTATCAAACAACACATAGTAAGTATATGCCCATTTCTATCCTGGGTGTCATAAGAACGATACCTGCATTTATTTAGTCACTTTATTCTGCTTTGTTCCCAAAAAAGAAATTGTTGTGGCTCATAAGAAGGTTGTTCTCATTTCATCTATTTAGGGACATGAGACACATGAATACAAGGGCAAACTCTTATTTGAGAACAATTGCAAACTCTTCACATTTGGTAGCTGTGTCTTATTCAGCTTTGCATTCCTCTAGAATCTACCAGTGGCTTACCTGGAACACTGGTGCTTAGTGAAAGCTAGTGGAATTAAACAGTTCAGCATATGTGATATCACAGCATGGTTCTGGATAAAATGCCAACTAAAGTGAAATAGGGAGTTGTTGTTTAACGGGTATAGAGTTTCAGTTTTACAAGATAAAAAAGTTCTGAAGATCTGTTACACAACAATATAAACACATAATACTACTGAACTGTATACTTAGAAATAGTTAAGATGGCAAATTTTGTGTTGTGTTCTTCACTATCACTTTTTTTAATGCCAAATGAAGTGGTATAGACTGGTATAGAAGATAGTGCTAACAGAGTTGAGCTCAAGAGAAATCACTGTGCACTCAAGAGGTCTGGGTAGACTTCAAGAGGAAGGACTGAGCTGGCCTAGGAAAGAAGAATAGAATTGGGTTCCACAAAAGGAAGGAGGGTGATTCAGAGAGGGGTATGCAGAAGCCAGCCTGCAAATGTATTTGGGGCCAATGAAAGGATGGATTGGCTCTGATGAACTACAAGGGTTTTAAGAAGATGAGGAGATGGAAGGAGGTTGTGAAGGGAGGTTGGGTCAAAATGTGAAAGGCCTTGGAGGCCAGGCTGAGGAGTCTGAACTTCAGCCTAGAGGCAATGAGGAGAGATAAAAGGTTTTAGATTTGGGAAATGTGTGATAAAAGGGGTACTTTTAAAACATACGAATTAGCATTCGAATTGTAATATAGTACTGCTGAAAGAGAAGGAAAAGGAAGCACCCAAACCTTCTAAAGTGACATTCAGATGACAGCTATTGCTGAGACAGACAGAGTCTAGACCAAATAGGTCATCTGAATAAGCTTTTCAGGGAACAGAGACCCTGCCCCCCATCACTAATGCAAGAAGATGAATTCTATCACTCTTGTCTCATAACCTTTTCCCAGAGAGGCTCAGAATGGCAAAAGCACCTTTTTCTTCCTGGCACTCTAATTAGATAGACAGTGGGCAGCAGTGATTTCCTGACTAAAATGCAAAGCATGAAGAAAGTGGATTTAAAAAAAAATAGAGCTGCCACAGATGCAGACGGGCAGTTCAGCCCCAGATGCTGCATGCCTGAGAAATATGCAGGTTCCCACAACTAGAAGGAAGAAGCACTTAGAGGCTTCCTCCCAGGCATTGCTCTTTAGACCAGGAGCGGGCAGGCTCCCCAGTACCTCCTGTCTTAAGCAAGCCAACTTGTCTTCAGAAACTGAGGACCAGAGTGAGCTGTGGGCAATATTCCCCACAAAATAAGGGACATGTGACTCCACTGGACCTGTCCACCTACAGGTATTATGGGGCATTCCAACTCTCTTATTGAAAAAAAGGAGGGCTGGGCATGGTGGCTTACACCTGTAAGCCCAGTGCTTCGGGAGGCTGAGGAGGGAGGATTTACGGAGGCCAAGAGTTCAAGACCAACCTGGGCAATAGAGCAAGACTCTATTTCTACAAAATAAAAATAAAAATTAGCCATGCATGGTGGCATGTGCTTGTAGTCCTAGGTACTCAGGAGGCTGAAATAGGAGAATGGCTTGAGCCGAGAAATTTGAGGCTACCATGAGCTATGATCACACAACTGCACTCCAGCCTGGGTGACAGAGAAAGACCCTGTCTCTAAAAAAAGAAAAAAGAAAGAAAAGAAGGGAAAACATCAGAAAGTTATTTATTTATTTCATCCTCAAATGAATAAGCACAGAAGGTTATTTTATTTACAAGTTAATGCACATGTAGCAAAAATCAGAAAATGAGTAAGCAAAAAGATTTTAAGAAGCCATGTTTTAGTTTGTTACTGTTAACAAATATAAATGGACTCATACAGTACTTAGTACTTTGGAACCTGATTTTTTTCAACGAACAACCTATTGTGAATATTCTTTGATGTCAATAAATAAACTTCTGCAAAAATGATGTATGATGGCTACAAAATATTCCACAACATGGGGAATACGGGAGACCATAGTCTAGTTAACCGATGCCTCATCACTGGATACTTAAGTTGTTTCCAATCTTTGGCTATTATGAACAATACTATAATGAACATCTAGGAACAAAATAACCTTGTCCCCAGGACCCTTACATTGTTGTCATTGTTGAATGTGCAATAAAGTCTTACCACAAAGAGAGATACCCATAAACCTGTTGTAAAGAAAACACATATCTTCAGGGACCTGACTGAAATCTCATTTCTTCCAAGAAGGCTTCTCTTAACCAGATCCATCCAAAGTGCTTTCTCTCTCTCTCCCAAGTACTCTGATGCCCTGCTTAGCAGGCCTGCCCTTCACACCTGTCTAGTGTGGTCTTTGCCACATATGCCGCTTGTCTCTCCAAGTATACCATAAGACCCTTGAAGGCAGAGATCCCATCAATTACCTCTTTTAGTCCCAAAATGATGGCACATGTAATTAGCTCTCAAATATTTGTTAAATTATTTCATTTAAAAGATTGAGGGGGTGGCCAGACGTGGTGGCTCACGCCTATAATCCCAGCACTCTGGGAAGCCGATGGGGGTGGGGGGCAGATTGCTTGAGTCCAGGAGTTCAAGACCAGCCTGGGCAACACAGTGAAACCCTGTCTCTACTAAAAATACAAAAAACTAGCAGGGCATGGTGGCACATGCCTGTAGTCCCAGCTACTCAGGAGGCTGAGGTGGGGGGATCACCTGAGCTTGGGAGGTCGAGGCCGTGGCGAGCCAAGATCGCACCACTGCACACCAGCCTGGGCAACCAGAATGAGATCCTGTCTCACACACAGAATAAATAAATAAATAATAGAAATAAAAATAAAAGAAAAGCTTGAGGGGAACATGGAGGAGAACTCCTCCAATTTTAATTAAGACTTATGGGTAGTCACTGGGAATGAGGAACTAGAAAAAAACCCACCCTTCCTTTACCCACCCAGAGGCACTACTAAAGCTCAGCACTCTGCCTTTGACCCAGACTCATCTCTTTGGCCCTAAACAATCAAAATTCTGACTATAACTCAAAGAGCAGCAGGAATAACTGGAGTAATCTTATGAAGACCATTTGATACATGGACTGCCAGTGCTGGCTCTAAGGGGTTAACTAGTAAGCTGTCTTTATCTTCAAACAGTACTTTACATGCTCTTTAGTGAAAGAGGGAAGAGCAAAAGTCAACAATACAGGTCTGCCCCCAAAGGTTAAGGGAAGACACCACTGTCTAATCCTAGACTAAGGACAGACATGGCAGAGCTGACTCTGCTGTATGGGGCATCATCTGGCAAATAGCAGAAATAGATAGAAACCAGCCCCCAGGGCCAAGGGCTCAGGAGTCAGTGAGGACACCCTCACGCAGCCCTCAATGGGCCCTAGAATGAAGCAAATTCCTGAGAACAGCCAGCATGTGAATCCTGCTTATCAAGAAGGTAGAACTTCCAAGCCTGCTGCCTACAGGCTGAGGTCTATCACAAATGGACATGGTTCCCCTCTCCATGGAGCCTGGAACTAAGGGAGAGCCATGGGCCGGGTTTCCTGCTGGGGAGGAGCCAGCTGCCCTGAGGATTGCCCCTCTAGGTAAATTAGGAAGCTTTTGTTAAACACTTGCTCTGGCTAGACCTGGGCTCAGAGGAGTGGGGTATGTGGGGCCTGGGTCCTCCCTTCACAGAGTTATAATCCGGCTAGGAGTCCAAAGTGAGAGATAGAACAAGGAACAAAAATACCCTGTTTCTACATTGGTGGCAAGGGGTGGGAGTGGAGGTGTGGAGTCAAAAGTCAAAGACTCTAGATTGGAAGTCAGGAGGCCTTGGTTCTAGCTCTCTCTGTTACCAGTGAACAGTGACACAACCTTGGGTAAACCACTTAACTTCTTTGGGCCTCTAGTTTCTACTCTGGAAAGATGAAAGACCAATCCCAATACTCCCCACAGAAGAGCAGGTCAGAATATTGTTCTGAACAAAACCCCGGAGGGCTGGAAAAGTGCTTCTATTATGGTCAACATTTGTATATCCAGACCAACCCAAGGCCAAGAAAGTCCTGGAGGGCCAGCCACGTGACCATCTCAGGTATACTCAGGAAGCCTGTGTTCCCATGTACTGGCAGATCAACCCCAGACCAAAGCCACACAAGATCTTCTCCAGTTCCAAACTGGGACCCAATCTAGCCATGGGGCTGCAGGTGAAGGTAGCCTGCCTCACGCCTTCTACTCTTCTCATTCCCTCGAATTCTCCAAGTTTGGTCTCTACTAGTGATGTGGAAAGAAGTACAGAACTCTAGTCACCAAAAGTAGAGAATCTCAATGCTCAAGAGGCCCAATGCTTGCTCCTGACGAGTCTGAAAAAATTATGAGCTTAGAATTATGAGTCAGAATGTTGCAATTGGCTAAAAACAAACAAACAAACACTATCTACCATCCAAGGCAAAGAACCATACTGTTACTTGAAATATGGGTAAGACTAGAGAATTACAGGAATAGGGGAAGATAGGAAGAGGAGTTAAGACAAGAGAAAAAACTTGCTCAAATCAGTGAAACCAAGAAGCCTTCTAAATTTCCCAGATTATAGCAGAAGACTCTGAATCCTACATCACAAGCCCCTTGCCCCACCTCCTCTTTCAGCACAGCTGTCCTATGCGAGTTCAGATCCACTTCCTGCTTGAAAGTCACACCTCAAACACACAACCCTCTAGGGACTTCACTGTCCTAAGGACAAGGCTCAGCCAGTGGGGGACAGAAGCTAGCTGGAGTTCCTCATCCTTCAAGCAGACAACTCCATGAGGCATTCTGTGTCGTTCTCCTGAAGTTCTGGTGGAATTAAGTCCCCACTGCACACAGTAGGAACCTTAATAATACACCCTAATAACAGTTTATCCTCTATTCCTGCCTCATTCCCCTTATGCCGTTTCCTCATTCCTGCTTCCTGCAATTACCTCTCAAACTATGTGCACCCAATTCTTGTATTAGATTCTGCTTTCTGGTGAATCTAACCCAAAATATCAGTAGAGAATCTGGTGTTTACAAACTGGTTGGAGGTTCTATGGTGACTTAGCATCTTTTTTCAAGGGATGCCAAGTTGCTCTGAAAAGTTTTCTCTGTAATGCACCAGGCTCCTCAATAATCCACCAGGTCCAGTTATTCAACTCAGTGGCAAACCTGGCCTGCATTGCCCTATCCAGCAAGCCTCATGCAATGAGAGAAGGGACCAGACGTTCTCTGTTCGTACCTGGTAGCACTTTGGAATCATTGTTCAAGAAGAACGATTATAGTACAGCTTCAGTCTCATTTTCCCCGCTGTGCAGCGTCCCATGCTGAGCTCCTCCAAACATCGGTCCCTCCTGGAAGAACAGTCTTTACAAGGAGCATCCTTTCACTTTTGAAAGAGGAGAATCACAGGAGAGAAATCCAAGGAGAATGACAGGAGGGAAATTATCCAGACTACATGGGAAATATACTCTGGGTGAGAACATTTCAGTGCTGAGGCTGGGTGCCCCAATCTATACCCACCCAGAGGGAACCTGGGGATATCTGACATGCATATGTGCCACACACAAACAGACACATGCCCAGGGGAAAACAAGCAGGAAGAAACATCAAACTATTAGCCAGAGCTCTTGCTAAGTGATGGGATGATGGGTTATTTTTATTCTTTTCTTTATACGCTCATGCATTTTCTACAATGAATGTGTAATACTCTTAGGTTTTTAATTATAAAAAAACAACATTTGTCTCTTCTACACTATGATATCCACAGAGCCCTAAAAATGACCTATAAACGCCCACAGATTCAGTTAATGAGGTAATCTGGGACAACAGCAGAATCTAGATCTTGAGTCTGGAGGTTCTCAGACAAGATATGTGGAAACACAAAATATTATTATCAGGCATTCTCTCCCTTATAATTTGGTCTTTCAGAGGAAGTGAAGCACAGAACTGCGAGTCAATTGCCTACACACCTCTGTGCTTGAACTCTGGCATTTAGCAGTACCACCCCTCCCTTCCTCGAGCTTTTGCACTACTCTTCCAGCTTCCCCTGCCGCAGAGGCATGGAGGACCAGGCTTAGCACTCTAGCCACTCCAAGGACTTAGGCATCCTGCCAAAGAGGGAGAGGACTGAAGGGCAGCAGTCGGTGAGCCAGGGAGCCCCTGAACCAAGCCAGTTGTTAAGTAGGCGTGAGAACCCATCAGCTGGAAACACCGAAGGCGGGCAGGCAGGCGGAATGATTCTGGGTGAAGGAACATTGTAAATGTTGTCACCCAAAATAGAGCTGAGCTGAACTTGGCTCTCAGGCATTGCATGCCTCCTTCCTGCACTCTGTCGGCTCTCTTCGGAGCTCTCGAAAATGTTCCCCAGGCACCACACCTCCTCCTGCCGCAGCCAGGATTGGCTTGGTCTGCACTATTGCTCTGGAAGCTGAAGGCAGTGGGCAGAGGAGCGGCCATAGATTCCTATAGGAACTTCCTAACTGCTCTCCCTAGCTTCAATCCATTCTAATCCATCTCTGTCAACGTCAGATGTGATGGTTTCAATCCCCTCTTCAAAAACGTCAGTGGCTTCTTACCGCCTACAGAATGACATCAAACTGTAACATAGGACTCAACGTCCTTCTCGATCTCTCTGTGACCTACTTTGATAGCCTCGTCTTCTGCCTTTTCTCCACCCTCACGCCCCATGTTCTAGCTACATCAGACCTCTCAGAGTTCCCTGGATTTTCCAGACCCAGTTCAGAAGAGACCTGTGACACGAAGCCTGCTGCTGCAGGCCCTGCTACTGGACTTCTCTCCCTCTGATCTCCCATCGGTATCCATACCATTTATTAGCACTTGGCTCATCCAGTCGGGTAGAGCTTGTTTTCCTTTGTGTCCTCATAACTGGCCTAAAAAAGCTTGAAAGAAGAAATCGTGTATGGCATATTTGTTTGTCCCTAGTACCTACCACGGTGCCCCATACTTAAGCGTATTTAATACATACCTACAGCTTATGGTAGTGATACCATTAGTTTTCTTTTCACACATGGTTATCTCATTACCCTAACCAAATTATAAGCAATTTGAAAATACAGATCATGTCTTAATTTATTTTTTATCCTCCAAAACATATAGCATTGTACCTTATATGCCTCAGGAAGCAATTGATAAATATATAGCCCAATTATAAAAGCAGATATAATTCATTCTACAAATAATTATTGAGTACCTGCTATTTGCCAAGCACTATTCTAAATACTAGAGATGTGAGCTGGGCTTGGTGGCTCATGTGTGTAATCCTAACACTTTGGCAGGGCAAGGCGGGAGGATCGCTTGAGGCCAGGAGTTCAAGACCAGCCTGGGCAAAATAGCAAGACCCTATCTCTACCAAAAAAAAAAGAAAATGGCCAGACATAGTGCCATGTATCTGGAGTCCTAGCTACTTGGGAGGCTGAGGCTGTAGGATTGCGTAAGCCCAAGAGTTTGAGGCTGCAATGAGCTATGATCCCACCACTGCACTCCAACCTTGGTGACAGAGTAAGACCCTGTCTCTAAAATAAGTAAATTTTAAAAATTAAAATAATTAAGGAGGCCAGGCATAGTGGCTCATGCCTGTAATCCCAGCACTTTGGAAGGCTAAGGTGGGAGGGTTCCTTGAGCCCACGAGTTTGAGACCAGCCTGGGCAACATAGGGAGATCCCTGTCTCTACAAAAAATAAAAATATTCGCCGGGCATGGTGGCATGAGCCTGTGGTCCCAGCCACTCAGGAGGCTGAGGCAGGAGGGTCACTTGAGCCTGGGAGGTCAAGGCTACAGTGAGCCATGATCATGCCACTGTACTCCAGCTTGGGTGGCAGAGAAAGACCCTGTCTCAAAAAATAATAAAGTAAATAAATAAATATTAGAGCTGTGACAGGGGAAAAAAAGACAAAATTTTTTGTCCTCTTGAAGTCTCCAATTCTAGTGGAAAAAGGTAAACATCATTTATAAGAAAAGTTGGTAAAATATGATGTCAGATAATGATAAGAGCTGAGGTGAAAAATAAAACAGAGTAGGGTTGGGAGGGTTACGGGGTTGCAATTTTAGAGAGGATAGCTGGGAAATCCTCCTTGAAAAGGCAGAATTTGAAGGGGTGAAAGAAGTAAGGAAATGAGCCACACGGATTTTTAGGTTAAGCATATTCCAAGTAGAGTGAACAATAAATACCAAAAGCTGGAGACAGGAACATGTCTGACAGGTTCAGAAAATAACAATAAGGACCAAGTCGGAGAAAGCAGGAGAACCGAAGGGAGAAGGTAGGAGCCGGAGTCAGAGAGGTCACAGACCAAAACATGCAAGTGAGCCTTCAGTCATCAACTCAGGGTGAGAAAGAAAGCTCTCTGAGGTTTACAGCAGGAGAATCACAAGAGTTTTTTTTATTTGTCAGTCAGATTGCTGTGTTCAGAATAGACCGAAGAGGGGCAAGGGTGGAAGCAGAGAGACCAATTTGAAGGCTATTAAAACAACTAGGCAAGAGATAATGGTGTCTTGGACCAAGTGGATAATTGGGGAGGTGATGAGAACTAGTTGGATTCTGGATGTATTCTGAAGGTAGAATGTACAGGATTTGTAAAAGGATTAGATGTGGAGTGAAAGAAGAGGAGAATCCCAGATGGCTCCAAGATTTTTGACCTGAATAACTGGTCTTAACATTTTTTGAACTGGGGAAGATTACAAGAGACATCCAGGCAACTTTTTTTCCCATCAACTGACCAATTCTCCTTTTCAGCTACAGTGTCTGGCAACACAAGAGGTACTAAATGTGCTTCTTCATAAATTGACCAATACAGATCACTGATCAGAAAAACCATGCTCAAGACAAGCTGCTACTTCATCAGTGGGAGTCCTGACTAAAGAAATGCAAATAAAACAAGATGTAATTATACAGAGATAGAAAGAGATGAAGAGTGTGATAGTCAGAACAATGCCCCCCTCCCCCAATATGTTCATATCCTAATTTCTGGAACCTGTGAGTATTTTACCTTACAGGGCAAAAAGGAAATTGCAGATGTGATTAAATTAAGGATACTGGATTATGTGAGTGGCCCACTGTAATCACAAGTTTCCTTGTAAGAGGGAGGTAGGAGGATTAGAGTCAGAGAGACAGGGGTTGGAAGACACTACACTGCTGGTTTTGAAGGTGGAAAATGGAGCCAAGGAATGCAGGTGACCTCTAAGAGCTGGAAAAGGCAAGAAAACAAATTCTCCCATAGAGCCTCCAGAAGGAACACAGTCTTGCCAGCACCTTGATTTGAGCCCACTAAGACTGATTTTGTATTTCTGACCTCCAGAATTGTAAGATAATGAATCTGGGTTGCTTTAAGCCACTAAATTGTAGCCATTTGTTGTGGTAATTTTTTCAGCACTGTGGTTAAAAAGGGGAGTTTGTCACTAGAGTAAAAAATTCCCTGGATGCCATCTGTAGTCTTCTCCTAATTCAAAAAACAGCAAGACCAGTTGTTCAAGTCAAAAATCTTGAAACCATCCTGGATTCCTCCTTTCTTCTCTTACTCCACATCCAATTCTTTCACAAATCCTGTAAGTCCTACCTTCAACATACATCCAGAATCAACTTCACATCACCTCCCCAATTAGCTACTCGCCCAAGCCACCATTATCTCTTGCCTAGTTGTTTTAATGGCCTTTAAATAAACTAAGTAATTTTCTATGTTTGATAATTATACTGTGGTTCTGTAACATGTTAATATTAGGGAAAGTTGGGTGAGGAGTGTACAGGAACCTTCTGTATCATTTTTGCAAATTTTCTGTGAGTGCCAGTAGGAAACTAGTACACACAAGTATAAAATAAACAGATCATATTTTAGAAAGAGCTATTGCTCTTGAGTAAAGACTTCATCAAGGAATGATATGTCTTATTAAGATTATTCTCTACTCTACCAATACAGTATTCTACAATTAATCAATGTAGAAGGTACTTGGGCAGAAGAAAACCACCATCAGGCAAACACCACAAACAACTTTTGCAGACAAGACTTACCAATGGGTGCTAAAATTAGTGGCCAAAGTTGGAAGAGAAAAAGGATCTTCACAGTCTCAAAGTATGTCCTCCAAGATATTTTTTAAACTATAAAGGGTAAGATAGTAACTTTACAGTGGAGAAATTCAGCAGATACCAACTAGGTTGTAGCAGATACCAACAAGGTTATCGTCACCAGTAAGATGCCCTCGGAAAGACACAGCATCATTTCTGAATTAATCTCACCAAAAAGGCATAAGTTCACTTCAATAATGAGAAAATATTAGACAAACTCAAGCTGAGGTACAGTACATTCTCCAAAATAACTAATCAACACTCTTCAAAAGTGTCAAGATCATGGAAGGCAGGGAAAGACTGAAAAATTATTACAAATTAGAAGAGACAAAGGAGGAATAATGACTATATGCAACGTGGGATCCTAGGTAGGCTCATGGAACAGAAAGGACACAAATAGAAAACTTGTGAAATTCAAATAAGGCTTATAGTTTAGTTAATAGTATTGTACCAGTGTTAATTCCTAGCTTTGATCATTGTACTATGGTTATGTAAGGTGATAATATTAGGGAAATTGGGTGAGGTTTGTACAGAAACTCTCTGTACTATTTTTTGCAACTTTTCTGTGAATCTAAAATTAATTCCAAAAAATGTTTAAAAAGAAAGATTATGTCTTTAAATCTACCATTGATTAAACACCATTCTGTAACTTAACATCTTTCCCTTGGTTTTACCTGTAAAACAAAATGAACCTGACATCTTCTCAGGGGATGTAGAATTGGGTGGATTCCTCCACCTCCCCTAAAAAATGTCTATTAGGTCTTGAACTCCCTGGGGCCAAAAGCGAGGATTTGAAAGGGAAAGCCCCAAAGCTTGAAGTATCTGTCTTCCCATATATAAGAACTCCTCCCGTGAACATCAAAGGACCTGATAATAGGTCCGACATTGCCATTAATGACACCTATCAGTTCACCAGAGACCTCTACTCTCAGTTCCACTGCCAGAGAAAGGTGGTCAGGGACTAGAAGCTGGTGCTTCCCCATACTCTCACGCCTCAGCAGCGTGGCAAAACCAACACTGATCCTCCTCCCCAGCACTATGAACATAGACTGGTCATGCTTCTACTCACAGCACTATGCTTCTGTCTGACAGTGTCTGCCTCCACAAGAAGGAAGCAAGCTTTTGGTCTCACAACCTGTCTCTCTAGCTGCATCACTGCCAGCCTCTGTATACTTTCCAATCCCCATAGTGAATATATTCTTGGACAGAGACAGCCATAGCAAGAGTGCTCGTGGTCATCAAATTTTCTGCAGGGCCGTCAAAATCATGTCCAGAACTGCATGGAGCCAATACCTCAGCTACCACATGTCCACTTTGTTGCCCAGTCTAGCCCCAGCTCCTCAGGCATCTCAAGCTCATGTCTAAGCTCATGTCAACATGAGAGATTACACTTTCAGCATGGCTCTTTTGCCAAGAGTGCCTAGAATGCATCCTGGAGCTTGGGGAAATGCATAGGAGGGGGTAGGGTTCAGGGGAGGGTGCAGGGAGGGATGCACTGGCACTAGCAATAGCACCTTCTAGCTAACTCCACCTCACGTGTGATTCTCTAAGCCTTCTACAAAGGCCACTGGATTCCTACTCTAGAAAACTAGATACCAAAGACGTCTAGGTCAAAGGCTCTGAAAATCAGTGCTTCTGTCAGAAGACCAGTTAGAAAGGGGCCATTAGCACATGTTGCCCCATTTCTGGGGCAAAAGAAAGCATTAACTCATGGCTTGACCTGCTGAGGGTCTTCCAGTCTTGGGTCTCATTTCTGTCAACAATACTAAAATGTGCTGTCTGTCACTCACTGTGATCAGTACATGTTCTGCCCAGCTGTAACATGAAAGCAGACCACCACTGTGCTTTGTAGGGCTCTTGTGCAGTATTATAAACAAAATGGAGATTGTTCAGCTTCGGTAGAAGCCTGAGCTATCAAAGAAAGCTTTTAAGTACAGATTGCCCCGATTTGGCTCTCTCCTACACTGCTGATGTCAAATGGCGTAACCATTCTGGAGGGCAACTTGATAACATGTATCAAAAGCCTTAAAAATGTTCTTATCCTTTCACCCCAAAATTCCACTTTGAGGAATTAACCTAAGGATATCAGAGATGCACACAAAGATTAATGTACAAAGTTGTCATTCAGTATTATCTCTAGTAGTCTGAAAATTGGTTATAATAATGTTCTACAACTGAAAGTTATCAAATAAATATGGAGCATTCATAAGATTGTCTAATATGCATCCATTAAAAATCATATTTTCTAAGAACGGTTTGCCGTGTATTAAGATATGATCCTGATTTGGTGTGTGGGTATGGTGGAAGAGAAGAGAGACATGCCAGGAAAAGATGCAAGAAGAAAATACACCTTAAAACTTATTATCTCTAGGTGGTTGAGATGCCAACAGATCCTTTAAATTTTTCTTCTTTTATACTTCTCTGTTTCTTCTATATTTTCTCCAACAAACATGTTACTTTTCAAACAAGGAAAATTCATAGTCCCCATCATAGAGAGGCTCATTAACCTGCCCTAGGGTCTTCCGTGAGTCAGAAGTGAAATCAAAAATAAAGACCATGGTTCTCAAAAGCCTAGCTCATCACACAAGCTGCCTACATGTGTGCTGTGGTAACTCTAGAATAGTGGTCCTTAACTGGGGTGATTTTGCCCCGCAGGGACGATTTCCATGTTTAGAGACATTTTTGTTTGTGGTAATGGGGGAAGGTGGATGCTACTGGCATCTAGTGGAGGGGCCAAGGATGCTACTAAATATCCTACAATGCCCAAGATAGTACCCCATAACAAAGAATCATTTGGCTCAAAATGCTAATAGTGCCATTGTTGAGTAACTCTGCTCTAGGAGAAGGAAACTGGACTTTGAAAAAGCTCAGGTGGCTCAAAGATACAGGAACCTCCAATCTGCTTCACGTCCTGTGTGAGCTGTAGTGCCTTCTGCTTCAAACAGGCAGTTAACAGACCCCAGGGGATAAAGCACTGAGGACTTTATTACTTATATTAAGCAGCCTTCAGCTTCCAATTGGAGAAAAAGAAATTGCTCATTTCACTCCAGAGCCATAACAGACACAAGCAGAACACAGCTTAGGATCAAGAGCTCAGAAAGAGGAGATCAGCCAGGAGCTGGAGGTGGCAGGTGGGGAGTGTGTACCGACAGGCAACACCAGCTGGACTCAGGAGCCAGAGGCCTGTCTGTACATTCTCCTTCTGCATCTTCACCTCCAGCACCCTACTAGTCCTGGGTGACAATTTTAGACTTCACTTCCAAGTATCTTCAGGGTAGGAGAAAAAGGAAGAGCTCCACCCAACCCCTGAGAAAGATTCTTTCTGCTTTTGGAAACTCTCTTCCATCAAAGAGGGCCACTTGCTTGGACTTATCCAGGGGTTTCAAGGGAAGACAGATATTATGCCAGCATTTCATTTTCCCTGTGACCTTGGGCCCAGTTTAGCAACTCATAGGACTCAAGTGCTGGAAAGAACCTTGGCCCGAACCTTGGCCCAAACCTTGTCCCTTAACAGATCAGGAAACCAAGTCCCAGGGAAGCCAAGGATCAGGCCCAACTCACACAGCTATGGCGAAGCCGATACCTGAACCCGGATCTTCCATTCTCTCTATTCCTTACAGCATCTCAGTCACCAGGAAGTCTGATACTGTGAGACCCACAGCCGCCAGTCCTATAGTAGGAAGCTGTCACTCTCTAGTGTCATTTCACATGAGAACAGATGTGGGGAGCACCACACAGGAATGTGTTCCCATGGGCAGCCTGACATCTACATGTCCCATTTTGCTGCAGCCACTAAGGGTAAGTGCAGAGTCTATGCAGAAGATGCATGGGGAAATCAAAGATCTATTCCACAGCAGATGTGAAGCTCTAGTGTTGCTACTGCCACATCCTTCGAGTAGCCTAGTAAACCTTATTTCAGCCAAACAAAAGGGCTCTTGTTCCACTGGGGCTATCGCTGGCCCCTTTTACTGGATAGCTGACCACACAACTGTTTGCTGCATTTATTCAACAAATATTTATTGAGCATCTATTATGTGCCAGAAACTGAACTAGGCAATGGTCATTTGGGTCTGATCTACTCTCTCTAAGTTCTAGTCCTATTATAGGCCCACTTCTGGGATTGCTTAGAGATTCCTTACTCCTTACTAAACCAAGTTTCCCTACAGTGAGCTCATCTTTACCTGAGCTAGCTTGGGAGATTCTAACTTTGGCTTGTGACCAAAAGAGAAAAACTAAAACCAAATGAAATGTATATACACTACAATGAATTCCAGACGGGTCAGCATTAAATGCCAACTTAAAACCTAGAATGTAAGAGAATGCTTATTTATCCCTCTCAGTCGGGGAGAAATAACTGACAAATGATATGACCAGAGACTCAACTGGTGAGTTCAAAAAAATAAATGCATGAAACAAGGAGGTATAGTACTATGGTTAGGATATAGGCTCAGAAATCAGACAGGCATGTCTCTGCTACTTACTGTGTGGCCTTGAGCAAGTTACTTAACCTCTCTGTGTCTCAGTTCCCCATATGAAAAATGGGATAATAGCAATAGAACCAACCTCCCAGGGTTGTTGCAAGGACTGAGTGAGAGACAAAACAATTACACAGCAAAACAATGACATAGCACTAGTGCATATTCAGTAACCATTATTTCTGGCACTTAGGAGTCATTTAGCACTCATCCTCCAATCTGATCCTATGCTTTCCCTAAAAGATCCTGGCAAAATGGCACCACAAACTTCCCTGAGCTGCATCATCAATAAAGTAGAAGCTCAGCATACTGTGAAGATTCCTTGCTTTTCAAAGCCCCACAGAAGAAATCAGCAGCGTCTCAGATTGTGGCTGCCTCTGCTGCTGCTGCAGAGCTGGACACATGGAATCTCTCACTGTCTTGCCTCCAATTGAAAGAGGCCTCAGAGTCAGTGTCCTAAATCTAAGAACCAGATCTCTTCTTACCCAGAGCTAAGCAGACAGCTTTTCAGGAGTGGGCCTTTATACTCTATGTTACCCATAATATTCTAAATGGGATTCTACATACAGGAGGCACTTTAAAAAATGCTTTGACAATTATGAATAAAGCTTCTATAAACATCCTTCTGCAGGTTTTTTATGTAAACATAAGTTTTCAACTCCTTTGGGAAAATACCAAAGAATGAAATTGCTCGATCTTACAGTAAGAGTAGTTTAATTTTGTAAGAAACTGCCAAACGCTCTTCCAAAGTGGCTGTACCATTTTGCATTCCCACCAACAATGAATGAGAGGATGTCCCACATCCTTGCCAGCTTTTGGTGTTGTCAGTGTTTATTCATACCTGCCAAAATGTGGAAGTAACCAAGATGTCCTTCAGTAGGTAAATGAATAAATAAACTGTTGTACATCCAGATAATGGAATATTATTCAGCACTAAAAATAAATGAGCTATCAACCCATGAAAAGACGTAGAGGAAACTTAAATGCATATTACTAAATGAAGGACGCCAATCGGAAAAGCTTACATATTACATCATTCCAACTATATGACATTCTGGAAAAGGCCAAACTATGAAAACTATAAAAAGATCAGTGGTTGCCAGGGGCTGAGGGGAGAGAGGAGTGAATGGGTGGAGCATAGAGGATTTTTAGAGCAGTCAAAAATTTATGTATGAGGCCGGGCACAGTGGCTCACACCTGTAATCCCAACACTCTGAGAGGCCAAGGTGGGTGGATCATTTGAGGTGAGCAGTTCAAGACCAGTCTGGCCAACATGGTGAAACCCTGTCTCTACTAAAAATACAAAAATTAGATGGGCATGGTGGCAGGTGCCTGTAATCCCAGCTACTTGGGAAACTGAGACATGAGAATTGCTTGAACCCAGGAGGTGGAGGTTGCAGTGAGCTGAGATTGTACCACTGCACTCCAGCCTGAGTGATACAGCGAGACTGTCTCAAAAAAAAATAAATAAAATTCTGTATGATAGTATAATGAATACATGTTCTCATACACTTGTCCAAACCCATAGAATGTACAACACTGAGAGTGAAGCCTAATGTATAGACTTTGGGTGATAATGGTGTGTCAATGTAGGCTTATCAATTGTAACAACAGTAATTGTAACTTATCAATTGTAGGCTTATCAATTTTAACAACAACAATTGATAATTGGGACACTGTACATGTGGGGGGGCAGGGAGTATATGGGATATCCCTGTGCTTCATCTCAATTTTGCTGTGAACCTAAAATTTCTCTTAGAAAAATAAAGTCTTTAAAAAAAAAAACAGGACAGAAAATATGCTTTGAACTAAATACTTCTTTATTGTCCGTGAATAGAACTAGGAATGTGTACCTTAAGGTCACAAGGGAAGGTGACATATGCCAGGACTGAGTCCCCCTCCCATCCACAAGGGACAGTGTCTTCCTCATGCTGTATTAGGTACCTTTAGTTATAGCCAGAACCCTCAGTGATCCAGGTGAAGAACTTGGAAAGCATCGGACACATCCGTGCTCCCCCACAGGCTCTCTAAGACTTGTTAACACTTGTTTAAACATTCTCTGAATCTGGCCCCCCTTCATAAGGCCTACTGCCTTGCCTTGGTGGAGGCCCTGGTCATCTCTCCACTGGCAGTTTTTAGATCCTAGCTATAGAGGGTTCTCCTGGCTCCCTCCCACTCCTGTTTGTCCCGCATACAGCTGTCAGAGACCAAAAACTAAACAGGTCGCTTTCTTATATAAGCCTTCAGGTGATCTTATCTTGTTACAAAGAGTAAAGACTAAACTTCTCAGCATAGCCTACAAGACTTTTAACAATCTGGCCACAGCCTATCTTATATCTTGCAATAGCATCTTTTGCCACTTTGGACACATAGTACATTTGGTGCCCTCAGGTTACTTCCTATGTTATAGCCTCTTCCTTAAAACTCTGTGCCAACTTTCTCTAAGTGGTTCCTCATCCCTGCCTGATAACTCCTTAATCTTCCTTTGGGATTATGGTAGGCAGCCTCTGAGATGGACTCCAGTGATCTTATCACCTAGTACTCCTGCCCCTGTGCAATACTTTCCCTGAGTGTGGGCTGGACCTACTGACTCACTTAGAATAAACAGAATATGACAAAAGTGATGGGAGGTCAGTTCTGTGGTTGGGTTACTACAAATAGACTGTGACCTCCCTCCTCCCACCCTTTCTCTCTCTCTCTCGCTCACTTGCTCTGAGAGAAGTCAGCTGCCATATCATGAACTGCCCTACAGTGAGATCCATGTGGCAGGGAACTGATGCCTCTGGCCAACAGCCATCGAGGACCTGAAGCCTGCCAATGGCCACATGAATGAGTCTGAAAGACCACTGTTGAGCCTGAGATGACTGCATCCCTGGCTGACACCTTATTTGTAGCCTTGTGAAAGTCCCTAGACTGGAGGACTCACATCTGGATTTCTGACTGATAGAAACTACGAGAAAATAAATGTTTGTTGTTTTAACCCACTACATTTTGGGGTAATTTGTTGTGCAGCCACAAATAACTAATAAGAGGACCCAACTCAAAAATCATTCATCTATTAAGCATTTCTTAATACTTTCTTCTCCCCTAGTCCATCTATACCTCTCCCATTGCACATGGGATGAATTCATAGTGCTTAATACAGCCCCCAAGGCCCTACATGATGATCCAATTCAGCTCACCTTCCCAAACTTCTCTTGCACCACTGCCCATGGCACCTGGGGCAATGAATCTCCTTTCAGTTACTTCAGTGTGCCCCAGTCTCATCTTTATCCCTTTGCACATACCGTTCCCCCTTTCTAAAGTACTTTTCCCTGTCTTTTTACCTCATTAACTTTGACTTGTTCTTCAAAATCCCAACTCAAATCTCTTTCCTCCAGAAAGATTCTTCAACTCCCAAGATGGGGTTTAGGTATCCTTCACTTGTGCTCCCCCTTACCTTCTACTTTTCCCATCACAGCAATTATGCCATCATGCCAAATGCTTCTGACTTGCTTATCTTCTGGGCTGGATTGTAAGCTTTTTGAGGGCAGGGCACACATCTGTCATTCACTATATACACAAAGTAATCCTGTCTTAACTTTCAGAAATTTCATTGTACTCATAAGTGGTCATTCCAATACCCTGGCTTCTCAGTTCCTTGAACTCTTCTTCTCTAGTCATCTTGTGCTCCACCTCATTCTACCCACTGACTCTCATGCTCATTCACACTTGAGAGTCATCTCTACCCATCACCTTGTTATTACCAAGAAATGCAACCCTTCCATGATATCAAATGCACGCATCCTACTCTCCACCCACCAACTCCTACTTTCCAGCTTACACCCTCTACTGTTTGGACTCCAGCAATTCTTCTATCTTAACAGGATTTAAACTCATTGATATTACCACCTTTTTACTGATTCTCACAGTGAATATGATGTTCTTTCTTCCCTTCTCTTTCTTTCTTTCTTCCATTCATTCATGATCAATTTTTATAATAATTCTATTTCTTCACTTGGCAAAACCACAATTCTAGTCAAATCCAGCCCAGTACCTGTGCCCGTGCAATTGAATGTAGCTGGAGAAATGCACACAATCACCCAGACTGGTCTCACTTTAAATTCATATCCATGAGCCAAAGATGAGCCCTTAATGTGCCTGACAATCATACTGTACCTCCCTAGTTTATTCTATTCACCCATCTACTCTTCTAGATGACTACTTCACACCCTCTTTCTCCTCAAACTTCGAACATCTCCTCCCTCATACTCTCAGCTGTTGACCTTGTTTCCTACTTTACTGAGAAAATTGAAATGATCAGAAGAGAATTTCCACTGACTCCCACCACAACATATACGCATCTGTCAGCATCCATATACATAACTCTGCCTTCTCTCCTGTTACTGTAGATGAATTATCCATGATCCCAGAGCCAATCCCTCTACTTGTGTGCCAGATCCCACTCTTCTACTCTAAGAAAGCATTTCGACAATCTCCTCTCACCTTCCCACACCATTAATTGCCTCCTCTCAACTGGCTCATTCCTACCAGCATATAAGCATGTGTTACTTCTATATTAAAAAATAATAACAGAGTTTCAGTTTAGAAAGACAAAAAAGTTCTGGAGATGAATGGTGGTGATGGTTGCATAACAATGTGAATGCACTTAATGCCACTGAACTGCACACTTAAAATGGTTAAAATGGTAAACTTTATATTATGTGTATTTTACCACAGTAAAAAATAATGAAATTAAAACCCCTCCAGATTCAATTTCCCCTAACAGCTACCACCCTACTCCTTTGTTCACCTTTGTAGCAAACTTGCAATAAATTCCTTCTCTTCTCTTCCATTCTCTGGTAAATCTACTTACATGAAGCTTTAACCCCCACTACTGCACTGAAACTGTTCTTGTCAAAATCCCCAATGGCATCCACATTGCCAAACCCATTGATAATGAGGTTAGTAGTCATCTAACTTGACCCCTCAGCAGCACTGGAACCAGTCAACCTCTCCCTTCTAATTGGTGAACATTCTTCACTCATCTTCCAGGTCACCACATTCTCTTGGTTTTCTTCCTACCTCACTAGTCACTTTTTCTCAATTGTCTTTTCTGGCTTCTTCTCTTCTCTCTAACCCTTTAATATTGTAGTGTCTAGGGCTCGAGTCCTTGCTCTTCTTTTCTGCTCTACCTATGTTCATTCCTTTGGTGATCTCAACTACTTTCATAGCTTTTAATACCACCTATATGCTGTTGATTTCCATATTTATACCTCCAGCCCCTATCTTACTCTCCACTTAACACATCCACACTATCCAAAACCAAACCCCTTAATTGTCCCCAAAATTTGATCCACTCAGACTCTTCCCATCTCAATGGCGATATCATGTCTCCAGTCGCTCAGGTAAAAAAGCTTGGATTTTTTTTTCCTTTTTTTCTGAGACAGAGTCTCGCTCTGTTGCCCAGGCTATAGTGTAGTGGTGAAATCTCGGTTCACAGCAACTTCTGCCTCCTGGGTTCAAGCATTTCTCGTGCCTCAGTCTCTCAAGTAGCTACAACTACAGGCATGCAACACCATGCCCAGATAACTTTTGTATGTTTTGTAGAGATGGGGTTTTGCCATGTTGCCCAGGCTGGTCTCAAACTCCTGAGCTCAAGCAATTCGCCCGTCTCAGCCTCCCAAAGTGCCGGGATTACAGGCATGAGCCACAGTGCCCAGCCTGGATTCATTTTTTTACCCCTCCTTTTCTGTCTTGCTCTATATTTTATCTATCAGGAAGTCTTTTGGGCTTTATCTTTTAAAAATATCTACAATCCAGCCTCTTCTCATCCCCTCTTTCACAACTACAATACACCAAGCCACCACCATCTCTCACCAGATTTCTTCAGTGGCTACCTAACTGGTTTCCCTGCTTTCACCCTTGCTCCTAAATGTCTATTCTCAACATAGCACACTTTGTGATCCCTTTCAAATAAGTAAAATTATATTACTCCTCTGCTCAAACCCTCCAGCGAATCCTTTTTACACTGAAATAAAAGGCCAAGTCTTCACAAAGGCCCACAAGGCCCTATTTGATCTGGCACCACTGCTGCTCTAAACTCCGCTCATTCTACTGTAGCCATATGGGCCTTTTTGCTGTTCCCCAAACATGCCAGGCATGCTTCCACCTTAGGGAGAACTCCCTCTGCCTGAAATTCCTTTCACCATGATATCTACCTGCCTAGCTCCCTTACCTCCTTCCAGTTCTCTGCTCTAATGTCACGTTGTAATTTAGGTCTACCATAACCACTCTATTTAAAATTGCAATCCACCCCTCTGCACTCCCATTACCTCCCTCCATTTTTTTCTTATAATATTTATAACTTTCTAAATATTATCTAATTTGCTTATTTATTATGTATATTATTGGTCTCTTACTACCAGAAAGTAAATTCCATGAGGGCAGAGATTTCTGTCTTCTCAATATTCCAAGCACCTGGAAGAAGTTTTAATATATAGGAGGAACTCAAATATTACTCAATGAATGGATAAGCCCAATGTAATGCCTAGCACATGATAGATGCCTACAAAATATCTTATATATGAGTGAATGGAGAAATAAATGGTCTATTTATCACTAGACTGTGAGTGTCCCATAGGCAGGGATGTGACGTATTCATCTTTGTGTCCCCAGTACCAAAGACATTAACAGAGATTCCATAAGTGTTGGTTAATTAAAAGAAAAAAACCTGAAAATGAATGAGGTAGGACTGGATCTGTGCGGTACCAGCATTCTAGGGTCCACGTCTAAGTATCCTGTTTCCTGCATGGCCACTCCCAGCCTGGAGCTTTCCATTTCTGGATCTTTCAGGATATAATTCTTAATTACTAGAAAGAAGTGGTCCAGTAAACACAATGGAGGAAGGGATGCCTCACTCAGGGAGGGCTTCCCTGCAGGCTTTAACCAAGGCTTCAGCATCTGACTGCACAGGTAGAGTTTCCAGGTGGGCACACGGTGATCTCAAAAGTAACAGATGCAAAACAGGCTCCCAGACGCTTTAGCTGTTACGTCAGGTTTCCAGGCCCCAAATTCTAGTAACCCAGAAACTGGAAAATCAAGTTACTTCAACAAACACATCCCTTGTGTTTTTCTTTCAAGGCGCCACATCTCAATAGGTGTGGCTGGCATTGGCTCAGACACCTTTGTAGCCCATCATTCATTCTACACTGGGGAGGAAGGGAGTAAAATGGCTCCTTATGCTGAGGTTATGGGATAGGCTGGCTCCTACTTGCCACGTCCTCAAGTTAGGGAGGAAGCAACAGGCCTTCCTGACTCCAGAGCCCTGCTTTCAACTGGAGAACATAGAGGTTGTCACTTGTAGGAGAGGCAGAAGGGGTGGTGGTGCAGGAGAGCTTGTGTGAATCTGGAAGCCAGGGAAAGGAGTTATAACTCTGCTACTGTCCAATTCTATAACCTTGGGGCAAATGATTTCACTCTCAGGGCCTTAGTTTTCTCAATTTGAAACTAAAATTTTGGACCAGATAATTTAACTATATGATTCTAATAAAACTGAATTATTATTGACCTCTCTAAATCAATAGTTTGGGAACACAGCATTGTCTGCAATACACTTGCCTGAACATTCATCTTGACTCTCTCCTCAGTTCAGCTGTCATTCATTCATAAAATTAAACATATCCTAGTGTCAACTACGTGCCAGGCATTGTGCTAGGGCTGGTATACAGCACTGAATATGACAGAACAGTCTCTGCCCTCAGGAGCTTATAGGGAGACATCAAACGATGTTTTAGTTACTACCATAAATAAGAGTTTGAAAGACGTGGAAGTGATAGTGGCACTATGTGAACAGATGTAGCACATCTATGGCCTCATCTGGGATTCTAGAAAAACCTCCTTAAGGAAGTAACATCTGAGCTGAGCTGGGAAGGGCAGAGAGCAGTGAACTAGGTGAGGAGGAGGAAGAGCATCTCAGAGAGAGGGAAGAACACGCACAACTGGCCTGCAGCGTGGTCATCTCATGGCAAGGCTGCTGTGGCCAAGGGCGGATTGTGGAGCAGGGGGCAGAGATGTTACTGATGAAGTCAGCACAGGTGAGATCACACAGGGCCTTGGAGGCCACGTGAGGGTTTTGTTGTAATATATGCTAAAGAGATTGGAGCAGAGTAGGAGTGGCAGACTTAAATGTGATTGGTCTTGGGTTTTTAAAAGCTCACTATGTGGAGAATGAACTCCAAGAGCCACAAGTCAATATAAAAAGACCAGCTATGAAGCAAATACAGTAAAACAGATGAAAGATGATCAGTATTGACATGGGTGATGTTAGTAAAAAGCAGACAGACTCCAGAAAGATTTAGGAAGTAAAAGTGATAAGATGTGGGGAGTGGGTAAGAAAGAAGGGAACACAAAGTGCAACTTAAGTGGTTAGATGAGGGAACACTGTTAGAGGACCAAGTTTGGAAAGGGGGTGAGAGTTTCACTGGGGCATGTCCAGTTTGTGATATCTACGAGATATCAGGTAGAGAAGATGAGTTAGAAGGTGAATATATGAATCTGAAGTGAAAAGGTCTCCAACTACAGACCTCTCCAACAACTCTGTAGTTGGAGACCATATTTTAAAATTCTGTAGACAGGAAAGAGCTAAAAAACAGAGAATGGAAGGAACCCTCAGAGAGAAAGGAGGACAACTAAGGAGGTAACATAATGGAAGCCAAGGGAACAGTACATTTCAAAAAGTCAGGATTAGCCAACAGCGTCAAAATGCTGACAGGTGAAATAAGATGGGCAATGAAACATGTACATTAGGGTCAGGAACTAGAAGTTCACTTAGAGCAGTTCTGATGGAGTCGGAGATGGTAGAGCAGACAAATGCATATGAGAAGAGAAGAGGTCATGATATAGAGACAAGAGGTACGGGCTGTTCTTTCAAGAAGATTGGTTGCGAAAGAGAAGAGAAAGATAGGTGGTAATTTAAGATGGGAGAGACGTGAGTATGATGAAAGATGAATAGAAAGGACTCAGTAGAGATGAAGAGACAGAACGTGCAGTAGAGAGAAGGAAAAGTCAGTGGTGTTAGGCTCCTGAGAAGGTGAGAAGGGATGGACCACAGGACATAGTGGGAGGACTGGCCTCAGACTAGGGACATCTGTTGCATCAGAGGGGAGGAAGAGAGGACCGATAAGTATAAAGGTCAGTTTGCATTCATCCCTCCAAACATGCAAAGTCATAAAGTTAGCTCTGCCAATTTTCCCAAGAAAAACCTCAAAATCTACAGGCCCATGTGTTCTTGGTGGGCAATGTAGATCCCAGGAAGCAAACAACCTCTACAGGCCCTATCTTGACCCCTGGTAGAAAACTACACTCCGTTCTCTGCAAAGCTCCTGAATCAGAACAAGATAAAATGGGAGCTGCTGCAAGCTGAGCTATCCACAGGTCATGTGATAGGATCTCTGGGAGATGGCCCGGCATAACCAGGTCAAATGTGGGGATGTGATTGAAAACAGCAATGAAGTAGAAGAGAGGTCTCAAAGTGCCAGCCTGCAGACGAGGGATGGGTGTGTTAGCAGGGAAAAGCTGCCTCACCACTCCTTCGTATGGTAACTTTAGAAGAGGAAAACGGAGCACAGCCTCGCTGCCTGACACAACAGTATCTGATTTAATGCTGTAGTCCATAGTGAAATGCCACCCACATCATTGCCCAGCCACCTAACTGATAGCTTCCAAAGCCTGGAATCGAGGGCAGTTTCTCCAATTTACTATCTCATAGCCGTGGCACTTGACTCTAGGATGAGAATTCATCAGCATCTCTTAGCCCAACTGCAAAAACAGCACTAATACATAGAGATTTAAGATGACAACAAGCGCATGCCAAGGTGCCAAGGACGCAGACGACCAACAGATGCTGCCAAATCATAGGTCAGCGCTTGACTCCTGCAGATCCAGACCAACACCACCATCCCCAATCCAGATCCTGCTCCTGAGCATGCTCTCTTTTCAAACCTTTGAGGCACTCCTTTCTCAGACCACAGAGGAGATACTCATTTACAGTGCCAGTGTTTCTAACAAAAGCTCATCCTCAAGGGAAAATCAGCAGAAAAGCTGAATTCTGAATGCAGAAGAAATGTAGAGGGACCCTACTTAGAATGCTGCCTCCTAGGTCCCTATTATCCAAAGTTCCCAAAGCACAGGGGAAGACAGAAGGAGAAGAAAAGGCAGGGAATCACGGGGAGGTGATAACTAACACTTAGCAGGCTGCCTATAATAAGCAAATGACATAAGAAAAATAAACACAGCTCTGGGGAGAGGTGCTGCCAGTGCTGCCCTAGCAGGCCCAAGGACTCAAGGGAGTCATGCTGGGCTAGAAACCCGGTTATTTCTAGGGCACCAAGCAGCATTGACCTGAATCAGAAGCCACTGGAAGCAGGGGCCACAGAAGGGCCAATCAGAGGCTGAAAAACACAGCCCAGTTCCAACAAGGGGGCCTTGGTCACTACATAACGCCAGAGTTGGGGACAGGGAAAGAAACCACAGAACCCTTCAAAGAACCAAGTTCAATCATCTCTTGAGCCTCCACATTAGACAGGAGGGAACAACTGGGTAATTCGTAAGAGCAAATAATCCCCTTATCAGTCCTGTTTGTTTTCAGACTTGCTCTTCCTAGAAAGCATGGGTTCAGGCTGCTCCAAGTGCAATGGTGTTTACAACTAAAGCATCACAACCAGTTACAGAATTCTTTATCCCTTCTCCATGCCACTGCTTTCCTTGGCTAGCCTTAAAAATAATTTTTTTTAAGAAAGTATAAGTTCAAATTAGCTCCATTATAACTCCTGTGACAAGCCTGGAACTCTCCTAATTGTTTTGAGCCTCAGGTTCTTAGATGCAAAATTGGAAAGGGAGGGCCCACCTCCCTAGGTTGTTGTGAGACTCAAATAAGTAATGTCTATAGAAGTACATGCTCAATAAATGTGAGTGTCTCTTTCTTACCCCTCTTTGGGGCACAATTTTGGCTCACTGCAACCTCAGCCTCCTGGATTAAAACAATTCTCCTGCCTCATCTCCCAAGTAGCTGGGATTACAGGCACCTACCTCCATGCCCGGCTAATTTTTGGCATTTTTTAGTAGAGACAGGGTTTCACCATGTTGGCCAGGCTGGTCTCGAACTCCTGATCTCAGATGTCCATCCGCCTCAGCCTCCCAAAGTGCTGGGATTACAGGCATGAGCCACCATGCCCAGCTGGGATTTATATTCTTAATTTTAAATTTTTCATCTGTATACTCTGAACGTACAGCAAGAGGACAGAGGATTAGTGGCTCAGAAGTCTCCTTGCTATTCAACTCAAAAGGTGGAAAGTCCACACCCAGAGAATCAATAAAAGACTGAAACAATAAGAATTGGTACTAAGTAAGCAGCTCTGGATTTGTAGTAGTCAAATCTGAAGCACTTTCAAAAAGTGAAAAGAAACAAGTACACACTTCTTTGGTTAATTCATCCTAAAGAAAAGCTTTGTGAATAGCTGATTTCTTGTCCTGCCACTTGGAGGGTTTATGTTATCGATTTCCAGGACAGAGGTATGAGACCCAGCTCCTCAACTTCTAACACCTCAAAGCCCAATACAGTCAAACCCAGCATAACATAAACTGTTAACCAAAATGCATCTCACCTTCCACTTTAAAAAGGAAAAGGAATGATGCCAAAATGTCATTAGGGATTTTCTAATCAATAGAAAAGATATGTCCCAAGATCCGGACACATATGTTCAAGCTAACCTTCTGCTTCCAGAGATCTGTGCAATGAGAAAGAATTAGCAGGACACACTGAATGATGCTTAAAGACAGACTGAGTCTTACACTTACTGAAGCAGCAAAAGCACCACTGCATTTTAGCAAGACCTTCTCCTAGCAAAGGTTGAGAAAAAAATAGCTTTTCATGTAGAAAAAAGAAGAAAAGAAAGTTTGCATATGTAGCCCACCTGCCTCAGAAAAGAGTTAGTTTATGTCATCACATCCTCTATGCCATCATTTATAAACCACAGACAAATTTCAGAGATGTTCATGTGTGGGGGTGGAGAGTAGGGTGAGTACATCTCGGAGCCAATGAAGTAGGACATGCCTGCCAGAAGAAATACTCTATCCCGTGTCTCAAACTCCTACTCTGTGGCCTTGCCCTTTAAGTCCTTGGCAGAAGGACTGTGAGTAGGTTATGCAAAAGGCACTCTCAGAGCATTAATCTTTGAGTGAGCAAACTGGTTCACAGTTGTAATAATAACAACAGCATATTTTCATACAGCCCTTGGCAGTCTTAAAGCACTTCCACAGACATCATCTCCTCTGATCCTCACAATATCCCTGGTAGGTAAGAAAAGCAAATATCATTAGCCCTATTTTATAGTTAACAAAACAGGCTCAAAAAGGTCAGTTGTCCCAAGGTCACAGACAAATGGAGTGACAAATGGAGTTTAAACTGACATCTCTCTCTCTCTCTGCTAGGTCTGTGCTTTCTGTTTTATGAGACAAAGTCTGAGGTTAGGACTATTTCAGCATGTCCAGTGAAAAATTCCGTAAGTAATGCCTGACCTCTGAATTTTGAAGTTCTGCTTCTACTCACCACTGTTTTGCTAGGAATGGTCCTTTAAGGCCTAAGGTAGGTATGGAACACTGGAATGGACCATACTTTTCCTATGCCCTGGAAGTCACCGTCCATGACCTAAGAGAGAGCAATCTCAGCACGTTCATGTCATACTACACAAAGCACTCAGGATTCAATAAAATATCACCTCTGCAACAACAACATGAGCATGCCCTAGTATTTTATTAATGCCTTCTTGAGTTCAGACAGAAGGGCCATGGGATTCCTGAATACACAGGCAACAAGGACAATGAGAACTTGATTCACCTCTGGTGGCAGGGAGACCTCTGAAGAGCAAAGGTAGAGAGTCAGAAATGGTCTCCCAGCCTCAGAGAGGAACACAACGCATGAAACAAGCTAATAAGCCTTTCTGTAGGGAATATTAAGTTCATCCTGAAGAATAGCTTAGATATCTGCATGCACAAAAGAAGGCTCCATCCCCAGCCCTCAGTTCTTTCCTTCCTACAGTCAGACCTCCAGGAGTCCTCTGCCCTTACAGAATTAACAATCCCTTCCTTATTTGTTTGTCTGGACTTCTAATTCTACATCTCCAGTCCAATCCTCTCACTTAGGCTCCTGCTTTCTCTCAAGGCAGTCCCAGCCTTCTCTCTTACTGCTTCTCCAACTCATACTTTATGCTGCAGCCTAACTAGAACCACCTGTCATCCTAGTTCAGGTTTGCAGAACTAGGTACTGAACTAGGCATTGTACAGTGTGCTGGTCCCAAAACATGTTTGAGCTTTCTTTCTTCGTGATTTTATTCAAGCTTTTATGTCTACCAAGAATGACCTGCCCCTACTACCCACTACCAAAATCCAACTTGACCCATCTTTCAGGGTCTAGCAATAATTCCATCTCCTCCTGGAAGTCTTTTCTGATATCCCTAAATACATATTTGTCCTCCCTCTCTCCTTCCTTATGTGCTACTGTTTCTTATAGTACATGATTTAGTACCCTTATGATTTCACCACTTGCCATTTCCTCATTAGCCCTTTACAAGCTTTTTAATGCTATGTCCATGTTGTACTCATCTTTACCTTTCATGCAAAGGGCTCTGCACAAAGAAAGTATCCAATAAACATTTGATCTACTATCTACCATATTTCTGCTCAGTCTTCTATCAACAAGAGGAAGTCTAGCATAGATGGCCTGGGTTCAGAATCCTGGCTCTCCTATTATAGCTTTGTGATCTTGGGAAAATTATTAACCTCTTTATACTTGAGTTTTCCCCTTTGTAATAAAGATGATACTAACAGTATTTATTTTTATATGATTATTATGGGAACTAAAATGAGTCAACATTTATAAAGTGTTCAGAACAGTGCCAAGTACATATTAAGTGTCACATAAGTATTTGTTAAGTAAATAAAATAATTGACAAATGCATCATTTTCCTTCTTAAAATTGCTTTTCCTCATAATTTCTCCATTTTTGTTAATGGTGCTACTAGTCTTCCCAGCTTTCCAAGATCAAAACCTTGACCCTTTTTTCTCCTTCATGCCTGCTACTCAGCTCATCACCAAGTCTCACAGATTCATGAAAGACACTGCCTAGTTTACCTGCCTCTTCCCCCAGTTTCCATGGCTTCTAGGACTTTATAACCCCCTCCTTGATCTCCAGAACATGCACCTCTACCCAACTCCAGTCCAGTATGAATTGTGTATACAAAGTATTTGCAAACATTCCTCTCTTTCTATCATATCCCAGCTCCAATACCTACAATGGCAACCTATCACCTCCAGAACCAGTCCAAATTCCTTTGTCTGTCTCTACAGATCCTCTTTAATCTGGTCCTGCCCTCCTTTCCTAATCTTATCTCCCCTATATCTCTACCCCAACCATGCTAATCTCCTTGTGGTCCTGTAAAGACATCTGCTTGTTTCTACCTCTGCTGACATTGTCCTTTTGGCCTAGCACCCTATCCCCTATCTGCCTAAATCCTCCAAATCTATTCATTCAAGGCTAACCTCCAGTCCTAACTCTGTACTAGAAAATGTCCCGCCCTAATTAATCTTCTCGTTCTCTGAATCCTATAGTCTATTTTACCTTTTTGCAATTATTATATTTTGCTTTATGTCACTTGCTACTGATTCATGTGAGTTTGATATCCCCAAATGGACTGTAAACCTCTCAAGATCAAGATATATGATTACTAGACCTCCTTAGCATCCTTCAAAGAAAATAACCAATCAAGGAGCTTAAAAGAATCCCTTAACCAATATTTGATTTTGAACTTGCCTCTTACTTCCTTTTGGAGTCAGGAAGTGGAAAGAATGGGACTGCTCACCCATCTAGCTGATCCTATATGCTGTGATCACAGATGGTGTGGAAACCCTACCTGGGGGATTTGCTATAGCCAAAAAGCCTGTTCTTTCTGTTGACAAACGCCAACAATCTCTGTAATCTAGGTTGCCATATGGTTCGCCCAGCCCTGTAGCAAAATTGGTTTCTCGGGAATATCAAAGAGACCAAGCAGGCCAAGTCTTCTATCTATGGAGTGCAGAGAGGTCACCTTGAGCTGACCCTACCAAAAACAGGAAGGCGCAGGACCTCCAAGGACAAGCCAAAGGTCAAACAGACGTAAAACTGACATCCCCTGAGAGACCTGTCAACTGAATCTACCCCTTCTCTGGAATCCAGAAACAGGCTCCCTCCCCCAAGACTCCTGAGACTACCCTAGAGGAACCCAGCTGGGCAGGGCAGAGGGACGAGGTTACACTATCCTCACTGTATGGAGAGAGATGGCCAAAGTCATAGTTTTATTTTTGTTTTCATAGTATCTGGTCCTGAGGGTTAGTAACAGAGTAAAACAATTTTTTTTTTTTTGAGACGGAGTCTCGCTTTGTCGCCCAGGCTGGAGTGCAGTGGCGCGATCTCAGCTCACTACAAGCTCCGCCTCCCGGGTTCACGTCATTCTCCTGCCTCAGCCTCCAGAGTAGCTGGGACTACAGGCGCCCGCCACTACACCCGGCTAAGTTTTTGTAATTTTTAGTAGAGACGGGGTTTCACTGTGTTAGCCAGGATGGTCTCGATCTCCTGACCTCGTGATCCGCCCGCCTCGGCCTCCCAGAGTGCTGGGATTACAGGCGTGAGCCACCGCGCCCGGCCAGAGTAAAGTGATTTTATCACCAAGCCAGTTGTCCTAATTTGGGAGGGACGATCCTCATTTTTTAATCAACTCTTCATCATTTCCCCAGGCTCCCTCCTTTGTGGATTTCAAAGGCAGGAGGAGGTCAGTCCCCCATTATCTTCCTAAATTGCCCTAACCCCTCCCATCCAATTATCACAATCACAGACTTATGAAAGCGGCTCGGGTTTGAGACTCAGAAGGAAATACAGGGGAAGTCCAGCTTCAAGAAAGGAATTCAACATTTGAGACATCTAGATTGTCTCTCAACCCAGGATTTTGCTAAACTTTTCTAAGAAAAACTCTGAACCCATGCAGTCTCGATATTTTGAGGCTATTTTTATGCCACTTACCTAATAGGCTCAAACACTCTCTTCACAAGCTCTCACAGCTGAAGAAGAGACTACAATTTGCTGAAAACAAAAGCCCAGAATGTAAGTACAACCCGCTCAAGGCCATACAGAAAGCAGTGGACTGAGGCTGAACCCAGGGAGGCTGATTTCCGGGAAGGACTTTCATTATTTCAAAACGAAACAAACCCCTGACAAGGCCTGATTAGTACCCTCTTCCTCAACTAAACACACATAGCCCAACACTCCTCTGGGCCACCTAAAAGCAGCTGCTGTCACTTCTGCTTGCTGGATTCAGACTGCAATTCTGCCATTCCTTTTCAACAGTCATGCTGTGCACATATCCGCCATCTCTGTAACACAGCAGAAGTCTCTAAGTATCAAGAGGGCCCTGGATAAATCACTTATGATAAATAAGCCTCGATTTTGAACCAGCTTTCCAGGCTATGTTCCTTGGGTATGGCACATGTAGGTACACTGCAGAGTCACACAGAAGAAACTGTTTCTTCACTCATTTTTCCCTCAGTTAATGTTTATTGAGCGCCTATTACGCACCAAGTACCATGAAGTTGATCGAGATACAGTAGTATAAAAAACAGCCATATTCTCCAATCTTGAATAATCTTTTCAAGGTGCTTCCCATAGAAGCTAATAAAGCACAGACTCAAATCCACATATCAGAGATTTGGCTTTTTTTCTAAAGTAACTGTCTCAATTTACTGCCTTCATATTTCTACCAATATATACATACCTAAGGTCAGTTTCCTTCCATGAGCCAGATGCTTATTCCCAATGGCCAGTTTTAATTCCAAGATAAAATCCTAAGGTCACTCTCTTCAAGTCACCCAGCAGTTGCTGGTTAACTTACATAAGGCACAAAAAGATAAAGAAGATACATCTTTTGCTGCAGCTCCATCTTGCACTCAGGAAGCTCACAGTCTGGAGGACCGCACACACACTTGCCCTCCTCCCCCATCCGACTATGCCAAGTGATAGACTAGGCCTTTATGTTTACAGAAGAGCAATGAACTGCTACAGAAACACAGGAGGCCATGATTCATTCTGACTGAGGGGATCAGAAAAAGCTTTGAGGAGAAGTGGAATCTGAGCTAAGCCCAGAAGGAAGAGGAGGCAAGAAACTGACTGAGAAGAAGAAATGGAAAGGCATACTAAGCCAAGGAAACAGAATGAGCAAAAGCACTAAAGGATACAAATGTAAAATTTGTTTGAAATTGTCAAGTAGATCATTTTAGCTATGGCAAAGAGTAAGTGTGAAAGAGCGGACTGAAGGATCACAGATAGGTAGGGGCCAAATTGTGGAAGGTCTTGCATGCCCTGTGAAGAAGTTGCTCTTTATGCCACAGGAAATAGGAAGCTATTGAAGATTTTGGGGTTGGGAAGAGATAATTACTCTGTTTTAGAAAGTGAATTCTAGCAATAGATAATAGAAGAGAACAGAGACTCTGAAACTAGGGAATTCCATTTACAGCCGCTAAGGCAGTCTAGGTGAGATGTAAGTATCCAACTAGAAGCCAGGCACAGTGGCACATGACTGCAGGCCCAGCTACTTGGGAGGCTGAGGTGGGAGGATTGCTCAAGCCCACGAGGTCCAAGCTGTAGTATGCTATTATCACACCTGTGAACAGCCACCGTACTCCAGCCTAGGCAACACAGTAAGATCTCATCTCTAGAAAAAAAAAAAAAAAAGAAAAGAAAAGAAAGAAAGAAAATAAAAGTTCCAACTAGAGCATCATGAGTGAAAAGAATTGGATCGGGGAGACTTTGCAATAGTAAAAACTGTCATGACTCGTCAATGTCCTCTATACAGAGGATAAGAGTGAAAAAAGAGTCAAAAATGATTTTGACATTTCTAACAGCTTGGAAGACTAGATAAATGCTGTTATTTAGGATAGGAGTGTCCTAAACATAACAGGGTATGGCAAGAAGATATTGAGCTCGGTTTGAGACTTTTTGAATTATATCTTTTGTTAAGACCCCGGAAAGATCAAAGGCAATGCCTCGAAGAATGTTTGAGACAAACAAAAGTCCTTCCGTGGGTCTTTTTCGTTTTTGTTTTTGAGACAGGGTTTCACTCTGTCCCCCAGGCTAGAGTGCAGTGGTGCAATAACAGCTCACTGCAGCCTCAACCTCCCAGACTCAAATGAGCCTCCTGCCTCAGCCTCCAGAGTAGCTGAGACCACAGGCATGCTCCACTATGCCTGGCTAATTTCAAAAAAAAAAATTGTAGAGATGAGGTCTCCATATTGTTGCCCAAGCTGGTCTCAAACTCCTGGGTTCAAGCAATCCACCTGCCCTGGCCTCCCAAAGTACTGGGATTACAGGCACGAGCCACTGCACCAGGCCTCTCCATAGATCTTAAGAATGTGCCTCACAGATCCTTTCTATTAAATAATAGGAATTCTACAAATCTTAAAGAGCATTATCCCACTGCAGCTTCAGAGGGAACTCAAAGTAGAGAAGAGCTTATGTTAAGAAGATTCGTGGGCGTGGCTTTTGTCTAAGGCAGTAAACCCCAATAAGATTCACCGGAAAAACCATACACTTTTTAAAAGAAGTATATAGTAGTCCCCCCTTATCTATGGTTTCACTTTCCACAGTTTAATACAATAGGATATTTTGAGAGAGAGACCACATTCACATAACTTTTATTACAGTATATATTGTTATAATTGTTCTGTTATTATTATGTGTTGTTGTTAATCTCTTACTGTGCCTAATTTATAAATTAAACTTTATCATATGTATGTATGTGTAGGAAAAACATAGTACATATAAGGCCTAGTACTATCTGTGGTTTCGCACATCCACTGGGGGTGGAACATATCCCGCATGGATGGGGGGGACTACTATACTAGCAGGAACATCACCAGCTTGGATGAAAAGGGACATCTACAGGTAGGAAGCAGGCTGAGAAAACTGCTTAGCTGCAAACACGGGCTACATGTTATGGGAAAAAAAGGGTAATTCAGAGGACAGAACCAGGAGCCATAGGGTAGAACAACAAACAGTGAAGAATCATTCCCAGGCAATAGGACTGAGCCCTACTCACATGCCAGGCTGGATTTCAAAACTGCTAGGGACTAGCGACTAATGTTTCCCTCCTTTCTAAATGGAATCATCTACTGTAGATAGAAAATTAAAGAGACATGACAACTAAATGTGATGTAGGATTCTAGATTGGGTCCTGGACCAGGAAAAGGCCATTAGTAAGACAACTGGCAAAATTTGAATAAGGTCTATAGATTAGCTAATAGTATTGCATCTGTACTATTAATGTCCTGGTTTTAATCATTTTACATGTTGTGTCATTTGAGGAAGCTAGGCAAAGAGTATTTAGGAACTCTGTACTATTTTTGCAACTTTCTTGTATTATAATAAGTCTGAAATTATTTCAAAATCTGAAGAAAAAAATAAAAATAGTCATTTTAAAATGTAAGTGTTACCAATTTTTTAAAACAGGCATCTGTAGTAGTTATCCCAAATCTATCCCAGTGTTGTATTTGGTGTGGAGGACAGATAACTTGTCTCTTGAGTTCACACTCTTCAGATCAAGAGGAGCAGTACTCGAGTTGCTATACCCATGGAACTGCATTGAGGAGTCTCAACTTCACATAGACCTGATTGAGACGATGAGACCCTGCCTCCTGAACCTGAGCCTGACGCCATAATAGATGACACATTGGCCAGGCGGCCAGGGGGAGGTTTTGGGTGGAGATGAGTATATTTTTCATGTGTGAGGAATATAAATAATTTGTGCCAGAGGTCAAACTGTAATGTCCACAAATTCTTTGACCGTCCTTCCACCAAAAGGTGCTGTGTAATTCTCCTCCCCTTGAATCTGGTCAGGTCTTAGTAACTCTCTTCTAACAAGCAGAGTGCGGTGGATGTGATGCTATGTGACTTCTGAAGCTAGACCCTAAGAGACAATAGAGCTTTTATCTGGCCCTCTCTTGGGATGCTTATTCCTGGGCCTAGCCATGGTACTGTGAGGAAACCCAGGCAAGGTCCTTGGTCCTCAGACCCGGCTACACTCCCAGATGAAAACCAGCCAGAATTATGTGCTTGACATGTCAGAGAAGAAACTTTGAAATGACCTTGTCGCAACTAGTGTCTGACTGTTCAGCCACCATCTGACTAAAATACATGAAAGATACTAAACCTCCTAGCTGAGCCCCTCAATTCCCAGGACTGTGAGAGATTATAACAAATAACTGTTGCTGTGTTAAGCTATTCCATTTTGGGGTGTTTTGCCATACCAAAATCGATAACTGCCATAGGCAGGTAGAAACTGGGACTCAAAAAAATTAAGGGACTTTTCCCAAGTTCACACAGCAAGTAAGAAACACAGTCAGGAACAGAGTCACATACCCATCTGAATCAAAAGCCATTCTCTTTCCACTAATGACAGACATGACAGTAATTGCAGCTAGCCTGCATTGAATGTTTTCTATAAGAAGGCACTGTTCTCTAAGCACTTCATGTGGAGTAACTCACCAAATGTTCATCACAATGCTATAAGGTAGGTATTACTGTGAACCCCATAATATAATTGGGAAACCTGAGGCACAAAGAGGTTCATTAATTTTCCCCAGGTTATCCAGCTAGTAAGTCACAGAGTAAGGACTCGCCTTTAAAAGTCAGCTCCAGGCTGAGGCAGGAGAATTGCTTGAATCTGGAAGGCGGAGGTTGCAGTGAGCTGAGATCGTACCACTGCACTCCAGCCTGGGTGACAGAGCAAGACTCTGTCTCAAAAAAAAAAAAAAAAAAAAAAAAAAGCTCCAGCATGCAGCTGTAACCATTCTGCTATGAACAGATGAAACCTTCAAATCAGATTTCATAAATTGAGAGGAGAACCAAGGACAACCCCTAAGGGACTGTACCCTCTACAAAGTGGTCAAAAGAAGACATGGTGATTGAATGACCTGAGAAAGAAGGGAGAGGGGAAAGAGGTGTGTCAGAAAACCAAACACTATGACAGCATTCCTGGAGGAACCCATGGCAGGATCCACAAACCAGCTTCAAATTTTAAGGCTGACTGGGTCAACTGCAAGCCAACCATAAGGCTCCCCTCCCAAAGCCACATTGCTAGTAGCAAACTCCTCCACAGAAAGTAATCTTTGAACCCTAGAATGGAGAGTTATGTCATTGGATTACTCTGAGTCATGTGGACAGAGCAGCACTATTGATCGCCCTTTTCTCCCTCTTACAATGACAACACTCACTCCTACTCTGGAAGGATTAGGCTGTTATTTAACTTCAGACATGAGAAAAGTAAACTCTTATACTTATAAAAATATATATGGTTCATGACCTTGACCCAATGAAGCCCATCAAACCCACTGGGACTCTTTACCAACTCAATGTTTTCTTTTAGACAGAGCTCCCTAGGATGCACTAGTTTTAGGTGATCCCTTTACAGAACTAATCTAAAACCAATGCCTTTAACTTTTTTACCTCTGTACGACAAGCTTTGGATGTAAGGCAGACCATTCACCAGAGGCCCTGAGGCTGTAACACCACACAGGAGAAGCGCAAAGCCCACGTTGTCTGTGGGCATAGGTGAAGCAGGGGCAAGCCTGGCAGAGGTGAAAACAGCACTTCCAAGGGAACCAGTCTCAGCTCCAGCTCCCGCTTGCCCTTTCAGTTGGCTGAGTGTAAACCATACACAGTGGAAACCTACTCAGATAATTTACACAGTAAGAAACAAATACGGAAAGCTCACTTCCAATCTGGGAGCCACCCATGTGCCTCCCTTCAACTTACAAATTAGATTCATTCCAACAGAAAGACCTTTCTCCTTTCTCTCAGAGGTGGTGGTGTCTGGCTCTGCCCAGATGGTAATACTACTTGGCTCTACATGGTGGGATTTTCTTAGCATTGGCCTGAATCACCTGGGCTGAGCTCTGGAGGTGCCATCTGAAAGGAATCTCTGTCAGTACTTGGCCAAGACAACTTAATGTATATGTTACTAAGAGACCAGTGAATGTTACTAGCCTTTTTGGAGAAAGGATTCCTTTTGAAAATGAGACCTGGAATTATGGAAGATGACTTCTGGAAAAAAAAACTCCATGTTATGTCCAAAAGAATCCAACCTAAGGGAAACTCAGCCAGATTTACTGGATTTGGTTCCACCCTCATCCTATCCCAGGATTATGCCTACCTCCCCATTAGGTCTGTCAGACCTGAGGTCTAAGGAAGGGTTGGGAATTTTATACCAAAAATTTCTGGAAATTTTCCTGATTCTTGACAATGGGGGCTGAAGAACGGATGTTACATTCAGAGAAGAGCAATTCTATCAGCAGGCCTAAGCAGAAAGGAAGGAAGCCAGGTGGGATGAGGTGGGAGAGGTGAAGCCTCAGGTAAGAAGGGTCAGAAGTAAAACCCATACAAACAGACTGTGAAAAAGAAACCAACCAACAGTAAGCAGTCAGACAGGCTGTCTTTGGAAGTCTCAGAGTCCTTTAAGAGAAACTCTTCACTTATGGGCCTTGGATTCAGCCTGTAACAACCGGAACCTGTAATGGTCTGAGACTCCTTTCTTTCTTTTAAAAAAATTTTTATTTTCACTATTTTTCCCCTAAAATCAAATCAACCAATAACAATGCTAGAAAAGTTGCCCTGGATGCAGCCCTGCTGTTTTCTCTCATCCAGAGACAGGGATTCAGACATGACAGATCATCTGCTTAATCACTACCTGTTCGATCCTGACTGGTAAATAAACCCTCCTCTCTAAAGCCATACAAAGTAACTCCAGAAAAGAGGCATCAGTGGGGCAGTGCTTAAGAAATCTATTGCTGGTCTAAGCAAGTGCGGCAAGGTGCTGTATTAAGATCATACCTATGGCCAAAGGCACCAGTGGAAGGGACTCAGACTTAAGGATGCTGAGTGCCAGAGCCTTCTGAAAGGTGGTGTCTAACAGTCCTTGGGAACTTGGAGCTGGAGGAGAAGCCCACACCCTACCCAATACTTCAGCCAAGCAGACATGGCAGAAAATGCCTCATTTCAAGGGAATGGTGTAAGAATGAACATGCCAAAGGAGAAACATCAGGAGAAAGGATTGAGCTCCCACCACCCCCCTTTCAAAACAAAAACCAGTGATCAAAGGACCAGCACTGGCCTCCAGAAGCCCCCAAATTGTCTACTAGGCAAAAAGGTGCTACTCCTAATTCGTGATCTCAGCTTACTACAAAAAAGGAACCTGGTCATACCTCTTACCTCTGAAGGTATTCAGCCTGAAGCATGAACAGGTCAGATTAAGAGTGTAGCTGGGCATTCCAGTGAGAGACCAGAATAAGGAATATCCAAAAAGCTCAGGTGGCAAGTGAAACTGGTAAATTTTGCAGAATGCCAACTAACCAAAACACAGAAAAAGAACACAAGCCAAAATATTGACATACGTGAGGAAAACTACCTAGAAATCATTCTAAAACTCAATAAAAGAGGACAATTACTTGCAAGAAAATAAAGAAACTATGGACTATTGAGAGAAAAAAAAAATAGAACTGAAACATGACCGAGAAGCAAAATTCCGCCCTCATCAAAATGTCCGAAGGTACTTTCCATGGTTGTCCCTTAGCCTGGGCTGTCATTTGATGAATCTTGAAATGTGTCTAGGAAAAAAGTGGGCAGTAGCGAAAGCAAATGCTCCCACTGCTCCCTTTTTACTTGGCAATACCAGCAATCAAATATTAACTTCACCATATTTTAAATTACTGCCCCTAAAGATCTTACCACCAGGTAAACGAGATAAGATACTGGCCCATCAAAAGATAATTAGCAATGTGTGGCATTAAATGATAAGTGTTATATAAATAATATAGGCCACAAATACTAGGACTTTAAGAATAAGAAAAAATAAAGACTACTTCTTGAGGTCAGGGGATTCATGGCCAGCCAAGGACCTGAGGGGTAATAATAAACAACAAATATTTAAAGGAAGAACCCCCAAATATATTACTTTCTGTGTTTTCATTTTCTATAAAATGAAGATAGTGATAGCACTTAATATAATCGTATGGGTATTAAATGAGATCATGCATGTAAAATAATTAGCAGTGTTTGTCCTACAAACACTTAAAGAGTAAAGTTTCATACTTTCATCAGGTTTCACATATCAATTAATTATTTAAAATAAAAATAAAATCACACAAACTCAAAAAATGTCACCTGTTACATGATCACATCTCTATTCCTCTGACCTTGGGAAGCCACCAGATATATTACAACTCACTACAGAAACAAGAAAAGGATGAATGATTCAGTGTGAACCCACTCCCAACCCTGGAAACCCCCAAATCAAAGCAGGATGAGTCAAGGACCCTATCTGAAAATAAGGAAGCTTTCAGCCATTTTCCAGGGACTTTCAGCAACTTCTCCTGACAACAGTAAAAATGTAAGATAAGACCTACCGAAGTCAAAGAGCAATCCTGGCGGGACTCCAGAACTTGGTTCACCCCACCAGTATGATGGGAGTTTGAAAGAGACACTGTGGAGTATGGGTCTTAGTCCTCCCATTTGTGAAACAGAGAAAAACAGTATCTATCTTCAGTCTTCTCAAAAAATTGACCAGCACGTACCCATGAGCACATCAAGATCTGTAGGCTACTTGGGATCTCCACAGAATGAGCATTCATATCCTGGGACTCACAAGGGTGTCTCCACAATGTGACCACACACATAACCCATTCTGTTCTCACCACCACCTCCACCAGATCCAGCCCAATAACTCTCAAGTTGAAACAAATGGGAATATCTGGGTGAAAAACATAGTTGTTCATAAAACTGTTTCCTCTTGCCTGCCCCTGGTCTGCTTCTGGAACTTAATATTTTCATTTACCTAGTCTTCCTGCTCACATTGGTTAATAATTAACATTTTTCAAGCAAGTGATATGTTAATTATTTTACATGCATTATTACATTTAATACTCATAGCAATTCTATAAAGTGCTATCACTATCTTCATTTTACAGGAAACTAAGATGCAGAAAGTAACTTGCCCAATATCACCCAGCTGGAAAATGCAAAAGACGGTTTCCTTTTTTTTTTTTTTTTGACATGGAGTCTCGCTCTATCACCCAGGCTGCAGTGCAGTGGCGCGATCTTGGCTCACCGCAACCTCTGCCTCCCAAGTTCAAGTGATTCTCCTGCCTCAGCCTCCCCAGTAGCTGGGACTACAGGCCTGTGGCACACCACACCCAGCTAATTTTTTGTATTTTTAATACAGATAGGATTTCACCATGTTAGCCAGGATGGTCTTGATCTCCTGACCTCATGATCCACCTGCCTCGGCCTGCCAAAGTGCTGGGATTACAGGCGTGAGCCACCGTGCCCGGCCGCAAAAGATGGTTTCTAAACCCGGGTCCATCTGACTGCAGAGCTCAAGCTCTTAGTCATTACACAGTTTTGGGTCGACTTTTTTTTTTTTTTCTGAAGGAAGGGCAGCTATGAAAAACTTTTAGCTAAAATCATACTTAGTCATGAAAGTCTGAATGTTTTTCTGCATGAATAGAAAAAAAATGTCTGCTCTTACCACTTCTATTCAACATCGCACTTTGGCAGTCCTAGCTAGTGTAATAAGGCAAGAAAAAGAAACAAATGAGAAACAGATTAGAAAGGAAAATATATATGTCTTTTTTTCACTGACCACACAATTATGTACATAGAAAATCCCGATTAATATACAAAAAGAAAGTTAATAGAACAAATAAGTGAATGTATTCAGGTCACAACATACAAAGTCAATATATGAAACAAAACAAAACAATGATATTTCTACATACTACAATGAGTAACTGAAAAATGAAATTAAATGAATAATACCATTTATAATAACATGAATAGAAGACCACAGCAAAAAAAAAACACGAAACTTCCAGCTAAATTTAACGAAATATGTGCAAGACCCATTCACTGAACTACAAAATGTTACTGAGTTACTTTTAACCTAAGCCTTCAAATACTACTTACATAATTAAGAATAATTAATCAGTCTAGCATTCAAGACTGATTAAAATATCACCCTAGGCTGGACGCAGTGGCTCACACCTGTAATCCCAGGACTTTGGGAGGTCAAAGTGGGAAGATCACTTGAGCTCAGGAGTTCAAGACCAGCCTGAGCAACATGACGAAACCCCATCTCTGCAAAGAAAGGAAGACAATATCACCCTAATCTACCTCTCCAGGCTCCTCATTTTCATTCCCCTTTCATTTTGTTTTTTGTTTTTTATTATTCCACAAACATCCCCCCTCTACTACTGAGAATGCTGCTCTTGCTGCATGAAATAATCAATTGATTCATCTCTATCCCCAAACTATTCTCACCTCAACTATCTCTGATTATTGGAAACCCTTCTCAAACTACTTCTCCAAGAGACTTTCTTTAATCTTCTAACCAGATATTATCTTTCTTTCCTTTTTGACTCTTCTCCTCCTCCCAAAAGCAGTATGTTGGCATATTTTACAGTGTTTATCATATTCAAAGTTAAATTACTGTTATATGATTGTAAGCTCATCAATGATGGTGACTATATCTGATGCAGCTCCTCTAAAGTAACTTGTTCTTTACACAGAATATATATTTAAATATTTGTTGAAGCAAACATTGAAAAGATTGAATTAAAAGAAAGTTATTTTTGTAATAAAACTTTTGGGATACCAAATTGCATCACTGTCACAATAGAATTCATGATGTCCTGACTTTTGCATGGGCTGGACCAGCTATTTAGCCATTTTGTGACCTTCCTCTCATTCAATTCTGAGGAATGTCAATTCAGCTTGGCTTCTGTTAGTTGGATCAATATCAAGATCAAGACCAAGTAAAACATCCCAGCATAAAGGACAAAGACAGATCCTCAGTCTTTATATAACAGATCAGGGAAAGAAGGTGTAAGGGAGCCAGTGTCCTCAGCACAGGGCAGGAAACTGTGAATGATAAACAGAACCACTGTGGATTCTGTTTCTGGGGAGAGAAAAAAAAAAGTAATCTGATCATCACATCTTGGAGGTCTGCATTGCTTGCAGAATACAGAAACTTTCTACAGTACCTGTGCCTCTGCTGCTCTAGAAACATCTGCAAGGGTAAATGAAATGTTAACCACCAGTCCTGCCCCACACTCAGGAGGCTAGCAGCACAATCAGGTCCTGAACAGAGGCATAGAGCAGAGCTGACAGGCTCCGGAAGTGTCAGGCCTCTGTCCCAGAGAAGGTCCCTGGAGAGGCCATTTGGATCTTACTGCATATACAAAGTGGGAAGGGAATGTTACTGTAGAATGGAGCTCATATGCCACACTCTCCCAACTAGCCAGAGAAGGAAGGCTCCTTAACTTAACTTCATTTCATAATTATCAAAAACATTATAGCTGATTAGCAGCAATTAATCACACTCCATAAGTGCAAATTTGTCTTTTGACCCCAGACTGGCAAAAGCTTCCTAGCTCTTTGCCTGGGTACAGAATGTCCTTTCATGTCATCCTAATACCTTTTAATCGTCCTCTATGTGTGCTTCAGTTCTTACAACCTGACATGGAGCTCTAGTTCAGCAAGATTCATCTGCATGTATTACTGTTTTTAAAGAAGTCTACTTTAATTAAATATAAAAGTCATTGTTCAAACTTGTCATAGTTTAGCACTTCTACCGATTAATTCATCTACTTTCCCTAGTTTCCTAAAGAGTTCCCTGTATCATCTCTTGAAATTCATAAACTGGACTTATTTCTATGTACAAATTCCAAAAAGTAAGTGGGAGGAGAGGGTTAATTTGCTAGAAACAAGTAAGACAGAAATCCCCACACCATATACACCCTTCCATCCAAACACAAAATTTGGGGGGAAATTTCTTTTACTTTTAGTGCAAATTATATTAACAGCACTTCAGATCTTGCAAAGAAAGATCTAAGAACAAGTTGTTGAAAACTGCACTGGGGAAACTTCAATGATACTGATATCACCATTCCTTTCCCAAATTTTCAAAATTGCCAAATGCCACTAAGCAAACAGCGCTTAGAGGGTTAAGACTTCTGCTGTTTTGATATTTGAATATTTACTTTTTTCCTATGTATCCAAATGGCAATTCCCTGATCCTCTGAAATTTTAACACTATGTTCAAATCAGTTACTTTAAACGTACTTCGGAACAGTATTCAGGTAGCTAAATTCCCTGAGATTGTACCAGCTGTGCATGAATATGGTCAAAATCAAACTCTTCATTGACAACTGCGGTCTCTGGCTTCTGAATGAAAATCAAAGCAATCATGCACTGTGGAGTTTTCTCTTTTTGTCTGTGAAATCATGTGATCTCCCACATGGACTCTACTGTGAGATCACCAAGCGTGTGAAACAATAAGAATTGCTGTATGGGTTGAGATGCAGCCCTAAATCTCAGTGATAAACCTTTGGATCTCTCCTTTGAGCATCCCAATTAAGACTTATACAATGTATTGTCAGGGAAAACTTAACGGCAAAGTATCTGAAAAATAAGTTGGTATTTTCATTCCTGAGTCCAGAATTATATTTGTGAGGCAAGGTATTGAGGAGAAAAGAGGATCCTTTAATAGATACTTGAGATAGAGGACTCAGAGATCATTGGAACTAGGTAGATAAGATCTTGGGCCAGGTTAAGAAAATATGTATTACCTGGGAAGAATTTACCACAAAATTGGCTTAATGGCAAAATTAACATTCTCCCTCTGTTGAAAGAAAATTTAAGACTACTTTGGGCCGGGCGCAGTGGCTTACGCCTGTAATCCAAGCACTTTGGGAGGCCAAGGCGGGTGGATCACGAGGTCAGGAGTTCGAGGCCAGCCAGGCCAAGATGGTGAAAACCCGTCTCTACTAAAAATACAAAAATTAATCAGGCGCGGTGGCGGGTGCCTGTAATCCCAGCTACTCAGGAGTCTGAGGCAGGAGAATCGCTTGAACCAGGGAGACGGAGGTTGCAGTGAGCTGAGAATGTGCCACTGCACTCTAGCCTGGGCGACAGAGCAAGACTCTGTCTCAAAAAAAAAAAAAAAAAAAAGACTGCTTTGAAAAACATTGTGTTTTTAGAGAAACACACACTTCAAGAATAAATTATTCCTGAATATTTTACCACAGAGCCTTAAAGCTGGGTAGCTGAGAACAGGGATTAAGAAGGAAACTTTTCATCATATATTTTTATGTATTTTTTGAATTTTGAGCCATATAAATGTGCTACAGCTCCAAAAATATAAATATAATTTTATAAAGAAAAAACTAATTGATATTAGGAAATAAAATTAAAATGCCCTAGATAAAACAGGATGGTAAAGGGGAAGCACACTTGCTTTGATTAGGGGCCGAGAGGAAGTTAGTCACCTAGATTGTTAATATACCACCATCCCTAGCTCTCAAACTGTTTGTTAATTCAAACCGATGGTTGTTTTATTTTTGTTTAAATTTGGGGGTGGGCAAGTAGTAATCTACCTTCCAAAAGAAAAAAAAATAAGAGGGTCTTTTCCAGCAAGATCTTTATTCTCCACTGCTCAAATCCCATTAACACTAATCAGCACAATGATTAAGCACATTGTGGTTAAGTACTCTAGTTGATAATGATTCTTTTGGAAGAAAGGTTCCCATAGCGACAGGTAAAGGCTATCATCAAACTCAGCTTTTCAGCACAGGACTTGATGTCACAGGTCAGAGAGTTAAGATTGTTTTAGTTTTAATCTGGAGGCTTTCTTTAACTTCACTTGACTTTATCCATTCAAATGACACTGATGGAGAGTCCTTCTATAAACCAGGCAAAGTACGAAACGCGGCAGGGCAGGAGAGCTAGGAAAAAGAAGACCTCAAAGATAAGCTATTGTTCCTACCCTAAGAATGCAGTCTGCCGAGGAAAGCAGCCACTACAAGAAATAATGACATTAGGGTGGTAATTCAATCCTTAAATCTACAACCATGCCTTGTCCTCATCACTAGGACTGGTCAGTTTCTAATCTAGTTTCACTTTCCCATCTTCAAGCTGCAGCACAGCTGGGTTTCCAGCTGGCTGGGGAAGAAAAGATTCTTTAAATAAACAGCATTTAAAAAATATGTAGTCGCTTTTGCTATACTGAATTTTGTGAACCACCTTTCTCTAATACATGAATCTGGGTGCCACATTAATTTAAAACTATCCTAAAGAATGTAAAAATCCTTAGGAATACACCTTTCCTTGTAACAACAAAGTACACTATACACTGGAAAACTGCTAATCAGGAAATCCCAAAGAAAGAAATGATCTTTATTTTTTATGCTATTTACTGCATCTATTCAATAAGGAAACTGCTTAAAAACATGAATATAAGAAAACAACAAGATAGGGTGTAATTATACCAAAATATATGCAACCATCTTTTAAAATGCAGGACTATTTGCAGAACATGATGTTTTTATAACATTGTACAGAATTGCTAATCCCTGCAAGGCCTTTCTAACTCTTTTTCCTCGCCTTTCCACAGAAGGCACAGAAAACACCTCCCTCCATACAATGCAGTCTTCTAAGAAAGGCAAAGATTTTACTCAACTCTATCACCAGATGTACTCTTTCTGGATAAATGATACACATTAGATATGTAAAAATATCACTCTGGCAGGTCTTGCTCTTCCAGAAAGACCCCTGTCTACCTTTCCCCACCTTAGATCACAGACTTCAAGTCAACATTTCATGGTGGAAATGAGCCATTTATGAGGACTGATAAGAAGAGGTCCAGTGTGACCTCCTGCATTGATGCTCCTGAGGCCAATTTTTAAACACAATATTATCCCTCCATATTTTGCCCCCGTCCAAAAAAAAACCCACGGGCTTTCTAGGTGACTTCCCAGAGAACCACACCTCTCAGAACCTACACACACTCAGACCTGAAACTAGCTAAACAAAGCAACAATGCAACCTCAGTTGCTCAATGTAACGGCCATGACGACAGTTTCCAAGTGCCAGTTTCCCTATTTTGCAATGGGCAAATCTGCTCCAAGGAGAAAATGTTCCCAATGACCCTGTGGCCCAGAGGGCTTTCTTTATAATAGAAAACAGAAAATGAATTTGTTAGTTATTTCCTGCTAAGCACAAGGACAGTGTTGTGGTTAGTTAGGATGATTTTGTTTCCTTATTTAATATACCATTACCAGTACATGTTTTCTTTAACCACATAGTAGAAAATAAGAAAATGCAGTTTATGCTCTTCTGTTATATTATCACCAATTCCACAAGTCTCACAAATATGTTCTTTAATTTCTAATCCCCTTATATAAGGCTCCCCAAAATGGTACCTATTTATATACTTCCCTTTGAATATCAATTCAAAGCAATTTTTTTTGCATTCTAAAACGTTTACTGCCATACACATTCCTGATCCTTGATAATTTGTGATATGTGAGGGCCCTTCCTTTACCAGTGATCGCAGTTCTAAATGTATCTTTTTAAGAACTATACTACACATGCTATTTTGATAATATGAGATGATCATAACCTAGAAACAGACCATATGTCTGACCCTCAAATCTTTCATGATTTCTGCATTCAACTGTTAAGCTACTAAATACCCACCAGAACAAAAAATGTGTAATTGATAAGGTGTATTGTGTTGGGGGAAGGAGAAAGTAGGAGGAGGGAGACAAGGGAGCAGAGAAGCCAGTTACTCCATGGGGTTATCTGACAAAGACCATCAAGTCCTCAGCGGCCCAGACTAGGGATTATGTGGAGATGTACACTGTGCAAATGCAGGAGCAACTGACCAACAACCAAACAGAAGCTGTCCTTGGACAAGATTCAATAAATATTTTTACTATCTATTTTCCACTGTACAATACTGTTTCACAGCTCCCCAAGGCATCTCAGAGTATTTTAATACTCCCCAAGTATTAAAATACTTAATAGAATAAAAAATTAGAAATTCTTAGCTGGTCTCTACTTGTCTTTATAAAACATTTCAGAACATAAAACCAATAATAAAAAGCAGTCAACAATATTCCTAAGGATAATGTCAGAGCGATAAACTGCTGTTATCCCCCAAAGTTTTCCCCTCCTTATTAAGACATTGCCAAGATTCTTCTCATTAAAGTGATCACAGTTTAACATAGTTAGTGTCTAGATATACTCCCATAACTAAACTCCTAAAATTTGCCTCCTGAAGCGGGTGGGGGAGGAAAGCTTCCAAAAATCATAGGTATTGATCTAGAAAGATGAAGGCAGCAAAACTTACTATAAGCTGTTGCACATATTTTGCTACTCAAACAAAGCCTGTCTACACTACCCAGAATCAGTTGGTAAAACTGGTAAACATACCAACTTCTATGAGAGTACAGGACGTCTATCATAATTCAGCGATTACACAGTCCAGCAAGTCATACTGCATGCCAACAAATTCAGCTTTAGTTGGGACAAAACGAAACCCCAATTTGAATAAGCACGAGACAGGCTTACACCAAATACTCCAGTGTGGGACAATTTGATTTGAAATATCTTACTAAGAAGTAAGTACTGGATTCAGGGACAAGAAGAAAAAGCTCTTAGACTGACATTTCTTTGACTTTTGACATGGGAGACTTCCATTCCCAGCTGCAGAGATCTACAGATTTCAGTGTTTTGTTTCTAATCACCTGCATTCCTGTGCAGCATCCAACATCATGAAGATGAGAGATGCAGTCAAATACATCCGGCGAGTAAGACGTTAGAGCTGAACTTAAAGCATTCAGCAGAAGTTTCTTTCATCATCATCACAATCAACAGACCTTGTAATTCCCCCAGAAACAGCTAAAAAAAAAAAAAAGGTGTCTGCTTGCTAGTCTTAAGAGAAGGATGTGCTACCTGCTTAGCAAAGACAGGCAATCACGATGAAGAAAAAAACTGGAGCCACATGGAGGACGGAAAACAGTAGCAGAAAAAGTCCAACTCTGCCTGCGCCAGCGGTGTGGATGAGCAGAGCAACGAGCCCAGGAGAGGAAGGAGGGGGCGGGGGCGACCATTCCCTAGGAGAACTTGTAAGCGGAGGCCTTCACAGCCTGGGAGTCTGCCCAGCTGCTCCCGCAGACCCTGCCAGCCCGGGCACGGCAGGCCCGCGGCAGCAGGGCAGGCAAGGCCTCCGAGGGTCACTCCTGACTCACTGAGCCTCAGCCCAGCACCGCCAGGACCTCTCCGTTTTTCCTTCCGCTACTGGGCTATGATGGCAGCTTTCCAGCCCCACATGCCATACATCAGCCGCAGATCCCCGCTGGCACAGGCCAGCGCCTCCCTCCGCGCCTCATCCCTGGCACACTTTGAGCCTGATCCTTCTTCTCTCCAACCCCAACCCCCTCACCCACCCGTGCCAGGCGCCCTGCCCAGGGGCGGCCCCACCCCCCAGCGCCCGGACGCTGCCAGGCCCGGGCACCTGCAGCACCTCCCCGCCCCACCCCCATTCTCCACCACCTCGCCCCTCCCCCCTTTCTCCAGCAAAGGGAGGGGGCGACTCACCGCAGTCAGTGCACAGGATCTTGCCCACCTCTTTCTTGAGATTTTTGCCGTTGGTATCGAGGGGGGCAAAGGCCGTCTTAAAGACTAAGGGCTGTTCCGTGGGCTCCAGGAAAAAGATGTAGCGCTGGTTCCTTTCGAGCGGCGCACAGGAGCCCACGCTGATCACCTGCTCGCGCTGCAGCCCCCCGCTCCGGAGCGGCCACTTGTCCAGCACCTTTACCAACGCCACCCGACCCGAGGCGGGCGGCTCTCGGGTGCTGTTGGAGCTGGAGCCGCCGGCTGGGACCAGCCCCTGTACCTTGCCCTCCACCACCACGGGTGCCTTGTACGCCTGGTCCTGCACTGACTTGAGGCTGGGCGAGTAGCAGGCGAGCGACACACCGAAGAGCAGCATGGAGAAGCCGGGGGCCGGGTCGCGCCTCATGCCGCCGGCGGCTGCGGCTCGCGAACGGGCGGCGGCTCTCCGGGCTGCGGGGCTGCGGGGCTGCGGCTGTTGCTGCGGCCGCGGCTCTGGGGGCGCAGCGGGACGAGAGATGCTGCTGTTGTTGCTGCTGCTCCTGCTGCTGCTGCCGCTCTCGCTGCTGCTGCTGCTGCTGCTGCTGCTGCTCCTCTCGCTGCTGCTGCTGCTGCTGTCGCTGTAGCTGCTGCACCGACCCTTCTCCAGTGGCGGCGGCGGCAGCGCTGAGCAGCAAACCTGCCGCATCTGGCCAGGCCATTTGGGGGGCTCCGCCGCTCAGCCGCCGCCGCCTTGGGAGGGGAAACAGAGCCCGCTGGAAAACCGGAAACAGCGTAACGTTAGCGCCTCTTAGCCCTCCACCGGCAGCCCGGGGAGGTGGCCCAGCTAGGGCAGGGGGCAGGCGGCAAGCGGGCCGCGATGCGCAGCGCGGCGCAGCGCAGCGCTCCCACCCTGTGCGCCAGGACCTGGAGGAGGATGCGGAGGATGGGACGCCCGCCCACTTGCTCTCTCGCGCCCCCTCTGCCCCCGGACCGAGTGGGGAGCGCGGCTTCTGCAGGGGAAGCTTGGGACTGCACTGCTTTAGTGCCCGCCTTCAGCCCGCAGGGGCGCGGGAGGAATCGTGCCACCCTTTGCTCTCGGGATTTATCGGCATGACAGTGGGGGTGGTGCGTGAGGAGAGGGCGAAGAAGAGATAACGGGCTCCTGGCACCATCCTATGAACGTGGTAATGGGACGCAGGGCGTGCCCCCTGCCTTTGGCCAGCAGCTGTAGGAGCCAGAGAGGTTGCCATGGCCAGGGTGGCCAGCCAGCCTCTCGCCTCTTGGGCTGTCCTCTTTCCTAGGAGGACCCTGGAGCCCAGCCCCTAAATGATACCACGTGCTCGGTCCTGCCACCGCCTGGTGAACGCTGGATATTCGACTTGAGGTGGGGGAGAATCCCAGCCCCGTCATTTTGGAAAGAGTTGGGCTACAAGGTGTCTTGTCTTAGCATTGAGGACACCCAAGCAGAGGTGGTAGCTGAGAAAGGGCCCAGTCCCCAACACTCTGGGCTTTCTTCAGCGGCCACGTGGGGATCTGGCTGAGCACTGTACAACCTCATCTTTTAAAAATCTGATCTCTAAGAAAGGTGAGGGGCTTCTTGGGAGCCAACAGAGAGCCAGAGCCTGTCAGGGCCAGAGGCTGCTCCATAAAAAAGGTTTTTTTTTTGTTTTGTTTTGTTTTGTTTCCAAGGCTGATGCTTGCAAGAGGCAGAAGAGTTTGCTGCACTGGAGCCAGCATCTGATTTAAAACACACACACACACACACACACACACACACACACACACACACACACACACACACCCAGGTCCATAATCCATTAGCCTATCAATGAGGGTCCAGGGAGTTTTCAACACCCAGCTTTTAACCTTGAAGGATGTGGAGCTCAGGAATGCCAGTGAGCTCTTGGGGAATTTTATACCGCACTGGGCTCCACAGGAAAATGGTCCAAGGATGAGTAACTTAGGCTAGGACTGCTATTCTGGAAAGGAAGTAGAGAGAGCTACACCTTTCCTCCTGGCTAAGAGACATCTTAAACTCAATACATCCAAAGCCAACATCATTATTTCTTCCACTTCACTCCAAATCCCCTATAATTATTAATGCCACTGTTTTATTCTTTTAGACTACATCAATCCATTACAATAAGTCCCTTCATCTCATCCTTTATTCTTCCTCATCCAATTAATCACCAAGGCCTTTGGGTCTCTCTTTTAAAATAATCTCCAATTTATCTACTTCCACTCCAACTCTGCTGCAAATACCTTAAGTCCAAGCCCTCATCATCTCTCACCTGGACAACTTCTAAGCCTTCTAACTGGTCTCCACTCCTTTCACCTCATCACCTATCTCCAGTCCTACCAATGCCAGAGTGATCCTTCTAAAAATAAAATGTAAGTACAATTTGGCCATGCTACTGCTCTCAGAAGTAAAGTTCAAACTCCTCAGCAAGGCTCTTCATGGGCTCCCTTTGCCTAGCCAGCTTCATATCCTGAGAGCCAACACCCCACTCTAGCAATCCTCAGCATTTCATGCTCTTTCTTGGTATGCTTCTGCACATGATGTCTCTTGTGTCCAGAAAGCCTCACCTCCACCTTGACCACATGGAAAACTTATTTTCCCAAGGCCCAGTTCAGCATTATACGGCATCCCCCTTCCTACATATCCACCTCTACTCCCACCAACACATACATGATGGAATTAATCCCTTCCTCCTCTGTATTGCCATGAGCTTCACACATAGTATTACTGTTGGGATACTGGCCCATACCGTATTTCAAGCAGCCATTTAATGGGTCTGCATCTCCCATCAGGCCAGGCATGTTAATGTCAGGGACTATATATATCCTATTCACCTTTGGATTCCTATTACCTCCAACACAATGCCTGGCATAAAATAAGGATTAGCAAATCTCCAGTGAAAGAAGGAGAGAAGGAAGAAAATAACTGAAAATTGGCACTCTTAAAGGCATCAGGCCAATCTTCTTGGCTCCTTCAGTGTCCCCCATTTCATTTTCATAGATCACAGACCTCATAAATCACAAAACATCACCATAAGGAAGATAGCGACATCCACTCTTTCATTTTACAATGAAAGAAAAAGTCCCAGAGGGGATAGGGGACTTACTCAACATCTCACACAGCCAGGACTGAACTCAGTCTTCTGTTCCTGAGACCAGGGTCATAGTGAAGAGCTTGTGCTCTGGAGCCCAGCAGAGCTGGGTTTTAAAGCAACTCTGTGACTTACCAACTTTGGGATGAGTCTATTTCACTCTCTAGGCCTTAGTTTCCTTGTCAGTATGAAGGAGAAAATAATAGGGTCTACTTCGTAAAGCCGTTTTTTGCTCAGTATGTACTTTCAATAAATATTCAATTGAATGGCTCCTCTGTGCCAAGCACTGAGGCACTGTATGTTACTGGATATACTGTGGTGAACCAAACTGTTCAATAGTACATGTCTGTGCTCTCAAAGCTCATACTCTGACTGGGAAGACAACAGTAAATAAGTACACAAATGGGTAACTAATTACTTGTATTGCTGAGTGTCCTGAAGGAAATAAACAGGATGAAATGCTAGAGAATAATGGAAAGGGGAGAGGGTAGGTCTACTTGGATAAGGGAAGGCTTCTCTGAGGAGATAACATTTAAGCTGAGACTAGAAGGATGATGAGGATGTGGATTATGTGAGATAATATGTAAAGTGCTTAGAACAATGTCTGGTGCACAGTGAGGGCCAAAATTAAAGTTGAAGATTACTAATATTTTACTTATACTGGTGGTTCCCAATCTAAGAGGTGAGAATCTCTAAGTGGTATTTATTTTCTGTATATTAAAAATATTCACTAGGATTTTCTGTATATTAAAAAATGCGGCTGGGTGCAGTGGCTCATGCCTGTAATCTTAGCACTTTGGTAGGCTGAGTGGGGTGGATCACTTGAGGTCAGGAGTTCAAGACTAACCTGGCCAACATGGTGAAACCCCATCTTTACTACTACCGAAAAAAAAAATTAGCCAGGCATGGTGGCGCTCCCCTATAATCCCAGCTACTTGGGAGGCTGATGCAGGAGAAATGCTAGAACCCAGGAGGCAGAGGTTGCAGTGAGCCTCATGACACTACACTCCAGCCTGGGCAACAGAGCGCTGTCTCAAAAAAAAAAAAAAAAAGCGATACAATTTTTCAACAGCACATGTCATGAAGAATAAAAATATTATTTTCCTCTCTCTCTCTTTTTTTTTTTTTTGAGACGGAGTTTTGGTCTTGTTGCCCATGCTGGAGTGCAATGGTGTGATCTTGGCTCACTGCAGCCTCCACCTCCTGGGTTCAAGTGATTATCCTGCCTCAGCCTCCCAAGTAGCTGGAATTACAGGTGCCTGCCACCATGCCTGGCTAATTTTTTGTATTTTTAGTAGAGACGGGGTTTCTCCATGTTGGTCAGGCTGGTCTTGAACTCCCGACCTCAGGTGATCCACCTGCCTTGGCCTCCCAAAGTGCTGGGATCACAGGTGTGAGCCATTGAGCCCGGCCTCTTTTTTTTTTTTTCTTTGAGACAGAGTCTCCGTCCCCTAGGCTGGAGTGCGGTGGTGTGACCTCAGCTCACTGCAACTTCTGCCTCCCGGGTTCAAGCAATTCTCCTGCCTCAGCCTCCGGAGTAGCTGGGACTACAGGCACGCACTACCACGCCTGGCTAATTTTTGTATTTTTAGTAGAGACTGGGTTTTGCCACATTGGCCAGAGCAGCCTCGAACTCCTGACTTCAGGTGATCTGCCTGCCTCGGCCTCCCAAAGTGCCGGGATTACAGGCGTGAGCCACCACGCCCAGACTCTCTTTTTCTTTTGAGACACAATCTGGCTCTGTTGCCCAGGCTGGAGTGCAGTGGGGCCATCATGGCTCACTGCAGCCTCGACCTCCTGGGTTCAAGTGATCCTCCTAAGTAGCTGGGACTACAGGCACATGCCACCACACCCAGCTAGTTTTCTTTTCTTTCCTTTTCTTTATTATCACTTTTATTTTTGGTAGAGATAGGGCCTTGCCCAGATTGGTCTCCAACTCCTGGGCTCAAGCAATCCTCCTGCCTTGGCCTCCCAAAGTGCTGGGATTACAGGTGTGAACCACCACACCTGCTCCCCACCTTTTTTTTTTCAACATATCCATGTTAAAGTACAACAAAATATAACAAGATATTGCTAAGTGAAAAAAAGCAAGATGAAGAAGAGTGGTAAGATGCTACCATTTTGTCTTTTTTTAAGAAGAAATATGTAAATGTTTGTAGTGCAAATTTACCTTTGAAAAGATACAGCAGAAATTGAAACAATAGGCGGCTCTGGAGAAGGGCAGTGTGTGAATGAGGGATGGGGTGAAAGAAGGATATTTTCATGGTATTCCCGTTTGTACCTCGTGAATTTTATATCAAGTTCATGTACTAGATATTCAAAAAAATTTTAAGAGGGGATCCTCTAATTTGTTAATGTTGCTGAATTTTTATCATGTGTTTTTCTCAATCAAAGGCTACTTAAAGTAGAACTACTATTATATAGGATTCTATATACAGAAAGAATATTCTATGTAATGGGAACTACTATTATATGGGGTAAAACTCTTTTTACCTTAAAATGGGATTCTTATGCTAAAAAGCATAGGGAATTATTTTGCTATAATCATATCCTGTTCAGATAAACTTAGAATGCCAAGGTAAATTTTGAGACCCCAGCAGATTACCAGAATTCCTGCAGCCATAGAAAGTGGGGAGTTAGGCAGAGTTTTCTAAAGGGAAGAAAGGGCCAGGTGCAGTGGCTCATGCCTGTAATCCCAACTCTTAGGGAGACAGAGGTGGGAGGGTAGCTTGAGCCCAGGAGTTCAAGACCTGCCTGGACAATACAGCGAGACCCCATTCTCCACAAAAAGGAAAAAAAAAACACACAGATAAAGGGGAGGAACGTGCCTGTCCAGATTTCCTCAAGGTGTGATGTATGTGAGGATAAGCTTCCGAAATTGGCCTCAGCCATTTAGGGTATTTGGTTTCCTAGAAGGACAGCCCAATTTTATACTGGCTTTTTCCTGAAGTTGACAGTGAATTAGTATGTATGACTTAGAAAATAAGACCTAGTATTCCAAACCTGCTAACTCTGCACTGTAATTCAATAACTGACAATAAAAATAATAATAGGCATCATCTATTAATGGCTTGTTGTTGGAAGCTTTGTGTTTATTATTTCTGTGTCTTATCTACTTTGAATTTTTCAAATTGAAAATTCATAGTGGTTTAATAACTTGCCCAAATGACAGACACAGTGGAGACTGTAATCCAAGCTTGCTCATCGCCAAAGCACTTCCTCATGCACAGCACCGTCACAGCTCTCTGTAAGAGACAGTCTTCTCTTAGCATCACTTTCTTTCTTCCTTTTTTTTTTTTTTTTTAACAGAGTCTCACTTCTTCAGTCTCGGCTCACTGCAACCTCTGCTTCCCAGGTTCAAGCAATTCTGCCTCAGCCTCCCAAGTAGCTGGGACTACAGGGGCCCACCACCACTCCTGGCTAATTTTTGTATTTTTTGTAGAAACAGGGTTCCACCATGTTGGCCAGGCTGGTCTCAAACTCCCAACCTCAAGTGATCCACCCGCCTCGTCCTCCCAAAGTGCTGGAATTACAGGCGTGGGCCACCGCGCCCAGCCAGCATCACTTTCATTGTCATCTAAGAGGTCTCTAATTTCCTCAGACTACTTCCACATATACACTATTTGAAATTCATAACACCGAAGAGCACGTGGGATAAGCATTATTTTACAAAAACATGAGGAAAATCGACAGACGGAGAATTTAAGTGACTTTCCCAAGATCACAAAGCTATGGATATCTTTTTTGCCAAGATTTATCACAAACTCAAGCTCACACTTTTGAATAGAACCACATAGAGAAATGGAAGCCAGACCTGTTCACTATACCGTGGCTTACCACAAGGTTGTGAAAAAAACTGGTTCATGGTAGCAGTGGGCTGTGTCACTATATAATAATCACTAAGAACAAAAACAGAAGTAGACAGAATGGTATAGACATTCTGAATTCAAGATAGAACACCCACATGAAAAGCTTGGCTTCTTTTCTCAGATCCCTCCCACACAGGATGGGCTTCTTCCAGCTTTAGCCAGGATAGCAGGCCAGAAAGAGCCACTGAACCAGGTTACATGGCTTACTGCAGCTAGGAGAACTGGCTAGTCAAGGAGATCTGTATGGCCTTTATCTGGTCACTGAATCTCACAAATCAAGCCAAACACTTTGCAGGGCAGTCTCGCTTCCTAAATAAAGAAATTCTGAAAACTTATTTTTTCTCCTTTTGAGATCTGTTTTCTAAATTTGGCTTCCAGAGTCACTTTCAGGTTCTGTGGTTAATTTCTTTTCCTCCAAGGATTTTCAAACAAGGGACTAAACAGAAAACAGATATTGAGAGTCAGAATGTTAGCACTGGGAAAGGTTTTAGTATCAATGTAGCCTGATGTCCTTCTTTTACAGAGGAAGGCACAGAGACCATGGAGATTATTTGATTTGCTCAAGGTCACACAGCCTAGTTGGCGGCAGGAACAGCCCACATTCCCTGACCCCTGGCCCAGTTCTCTTTTGTCTACTTTTCAAAATCCTGACTCCACCTCTACTGGAACGTGAGCTTGGATAAGTTACTTCACTTTTTTGTTTGTTTGTTTGTTTGTTTGTTTTTTGAGACAGAGTCTCGCTCAGTCACCCAGGCTGGAGTGCAGTGGCGCGATCTCGACTCACTGCAACCTCTGCCTCCCAGGTACAACTGATTCTCCTGCCTCAGCCTCCTGAGTAGCTGGAATTACAGGCACGCGCCACCATGCCCGGCTAATTTTTGTGTTTTTAGTAGAGACAGGGTTTCACCATTTTGTTCGGGCTGGTCTTGAACTCCTGACCTCATGATCCCCCCCACCTCAGCCTCCCAAAGTGCTGGGATTACAGGCGTGAGCCACCATGTCTGGCCACTTCACCTTTTTAAGTCTTTTCATTTCTGAGCCTTAACTACTTTGTATTTTACAAATGGAAAATTTATAGAGGTTTAATAACTTGTCCAAATGACAGACACAGCTGGGACTCTAATCCAAGCTTGTCCATTGCCAAAGCACGTCCTCATGCACAGCACCGTCACAGCTCTCTGGGTAAGAGGCAGTCTCTTAGTGTCACTTTCATTATCATCTAAGAGGTCTCTAATTTCTCTGATTTCCTTTATTGGGAGGGGCCCCCAATAAAATATCTACTTCTTAGAAGTTGTGTAAGGATTAAGTGAGATAATTCATGTGAAATGTTTCACACAGTACCTGGACACAGAGTAACTTGCTAAGAGTGAAGGCTCTGGAGTCAAACTACCTATGTCTGAATTTCAGCTCTGCCAGTTTGCTTGACTGACATTTTGGCCTAGCTACTTAAGTTCTCTGTCTCAGTTTCCTCAACTGTAAAATGAGTAAAATGATATATCTTCCTACATCATTAAAATTGTTATGAGTCTTAAATAAAATAATATATATAACCCACTTAGAATAATGTTCAGCACGTTAGCCATTATTAGTTTGACTGTAATAACCACTTTTCTTATTTTAAGCAGCCATACTTTGCCCAAAATTCATCAGTTTTAAAAGCATTCACTTTCATATGTTTTGAACACATGCTGAAATTCTTAAGACTGGAGCCTGATGTTCTGCTTTATTTAGAAAAAAAAAAAAAGGCTTCTAATTGATAGTTCCAGTTCCCAATCAAGAGAGGCCAGGATTCAATAGTTTATAGCCTATGGCTGTGTTTGGAGTCAAGGGGCTTCCACTCCCCAATTTGCTGAAAAGGGCAGCAGCCCCTCTGTCTGAGTTGTTCCATCTGGGATAATAATAATTATTTCTTTGTAAAGTGCTTTGAGACCTTTGGATGAAGAGTGCTATGTGAACACAAATTGTTATCTCTTTTCCAGATATCACTTTTAGATTAAAATCCAGAAGCTCCCTAAAATAGACCATAGCAGAAGTATAGTCTGGACACAGATATATCTGTCCAGTATTATCACAACCAGATAATACATTCATGATCAACACCATCATTCATTTTCTTTTACGTGTCATAGCAGATCTAACTTGGATTGGGAAAAAATGAGATGTCCTCAAGATGGATGTTTTTGCTGTTTAACTTTCAAAGATTTCCCCCACTCTGTTTTCCTGATTTGTGTTTTTGGAATCCTCTCCTGAGGTCAACAGGAACTCCGAGGTTGATTCAACTCTGGGGACGTGAAGCAGGACAAGAAAAAGGAATTATTCTCTTAGTCCCAAATCCTCATGCTAGTGTACCTTCGAGTGTTCAATTCATCTGTTTCTACTTTATAGTTTTTAGTTCACGTGCATTCTTTTTCATGTGGTTTCTAGACACTTCAATATCATCCAAGGTCCGTAATTTTAAGACTTTACTTTCCCTGAGTTTTTTCCTAAATGTATTTATTCATTCTACCAGAAACATTTACTGAAAAATCTGCTAGGCATAGCACTGCCCCAGATGCTAAAGAATAATAGCCATGGTTCCTGCTAGAGCAAAATCTAGGCAAATTGGAGTCAGGTGGGCTGTTATCTGTTGAGTGGGCACCCGTTCTTGATTCTTACACACACACACACACACACACACAAACACACACACACCTTCTCCTTTAATGTCATCCTTCCCCTTTGTATCTCAGAGGCTCGGTGCCCCACTGCTCTCTTGGCTTTCTCAATTCTAAGGGCAGAGACAGTGTGTTTTGCAAACGCTAGGCCCTCAATATTTGCTGATATGACAAACTCAGTCACACTAAAGGATTAACATCTGTTAAAGCGTAATGCAAAACTCCTTATGCCTTCATTTCTAAGACATCCCATATTATTCATTTCAAAATGAACTTATTCATCCCAATAATATTTTTATTTCATTCTTTCTTTTAAAACATCCATTTGATTAATACTTATTTTAGAACTTATCATTCAAAAGTGTCTTTAGCGCCTACTCTGTTCCAAACTTTCTATCAGATGCTAAGAACGTAGAGGCAAATAAGACACATAAAGCCCCTGCCCTTGAACAGTTTACACTTGTAAAGGGAGACAGACACCAAAGGAAAGAAAGAAACAAAAAAAATTTCAGTGAGAGAAACAAAAGATGGAGAAATAAAGAGCGAGGTGTGTGAGTATGATTGGATTGAAAATGACCAGGACAGGACAGGTGCAGTGGCTCACGCCTGTAATCCCAGCACTCTGGGAGGCCAATGTGGGCAGATCACCTAAGGTCAAGAGTTTGAGAACAGCCTGGCCAACATGGTAAAACCCCGTCTCTACCAAAAATACAAAAAAAGAAAAAAGCTGGGCATGGTGGCCGGCGCCTGTAGTCCCAGCTACTTGGAAGGCTGAGGCAGGAGAATTGCTTGAACCCAGGAGGCAGAGGTTGCAGTGAGCCGAGATGACACCTCTGCACTCCAGCCTGGGTGACAGAGAGAGACTCCATGAAAAAAAAAAATGACCAGGACAGGACAGTGCTTACAGGCATGGTTTCTCTAAGAAGACAGAATGTGATCTGAGATGTGAAGAATGAAGAGGAGTCAGCCACACAAAACACTGGGAGAAGAGCATTTGAAGCAAAGGGAAGAATCCCACACAAAAGGCCTGAGGAAATAATAAGCTTGACACGATCAAAGTAGGGAAGGAAGGCCAGTGGGGTTAGAGACTGTTATAACAAGGAAGAAGAGTGGTATGGGATGAGGTCAGGGAGATAAGTAGTGATCAGACTCATGCTGGGCCTTGCAAACTAAAGTAAGTTTGGGTTATTTTCCAAGCACAATGGGAAGTCACTGGAGGGTTGAAGTAGACACCATGTGATTTATAATTAAAAGAGATCACTCTGAGGTATGGGGCAGAGACTGTCATGGTACAAGAGTGGAACCAGCAAGACCAGTTAGGAAGCTGGCAGTGTCCTGTCCTGGTCATTTTTTTTTTTTTTTTTTTTTTTTGCAGTAGACTAGGAGAGATGACAGTGGTTTCAACTTGTGTAGTAGCCATGGAGATAAAGAAAAATTGACATAATTTAAGATATAATTTGAAGATGGAACCAACAAGACTTGCTAGATTGGATGAAGTGGGCAAGGAAAATAGAGTAATCACAGATGACTCAAGTTTTGGCTTGGACAGATGATGGCACCATTGGTTGAGATGAGAAATTCAGTAGTTGAAAGAAATAGAAAATTCCATTTTTGTCATATTAATACCAAGATGCCTGTTAGACATGCAAATGGAAATTCAAGTACAAGTGGGTAGGTAAGTCTCGGCTTAAAATAAGAGGTTAGAGTTAAAGGTCTACATTTGGGAGTCAACATATAGTTGGTATTTAAAGCTGTAGAACTACATAAGATGATGAAATAAAAAGGGTGATAGGGAAGAGGTTCTAGAACAGCACTGTCCAGTAGAAATATGTGAGCCACACATATGAGCTACGTGTGTAATTTTACATTTTCTAGTAGCCATATTAAAAAGTAAAAAGAAACAGATTAATTTTAATAACTTAATATATCTAAAATATTAGTATTTCAACATGTACCCATATAAAAAATTATTCATGAGACATTTTTTAAATACTAAGTCTTTGAAACCCAGAGTCAATGTTATGCTTTATGGCATATCTCATTTCTCACTAGCCACATTTCAAGTGCTCAGCAACCCAAAGTTTAGAGGTTGAATAGAGGAGGAGGAATCAGGAAAAGAAAATTGTAAGAATGGTGCCATGGAAGCCAAGTGAAGAAAGTATCTTAAAAAGGGATTGGTCAGCTGTGTCCAGTGTTTATAAGAGGCTGAGTAAGATGAGAAGTGGCAATAGAATTCAGCAACATGGAGGTCGCTAATGACCTTGACTAAAGCTGCTTCAGTGGAGTGATGGCTTCCTGGAAGGAAGCCAGAATGGAGTCAATGAAAGGTAAGGAAGTGGTGCCAGCCAGTATAAACAACTGTTTCAAAAACTTTGGCTGTGCAGAGGAACAGAGAAATGAGCACTAGTTGGAGGGGGATATGGAGTCAAGGAAGGGTTTTTACTAAAATAGGAGATGTCAGAGCATGCTCAAATGGCAATGGGAATGTTCTAAGAAGAAGAAAGAAACTGTTGTGGGAGAAAGTGGATAGTAAGTGAGGAATGGAAATCCTTGATAAAACAAGAGAGATGAGCGTAAGAGCACAAAGAGAGGAGCTGGTCTTTGACAAGAAAAATTATTCTTTTATCAAAACAGGAAGGAAGACAGACCATGGGCACAGTATAGAAGAATGGATACAGATTAGTTTATAGAGCTGAGTAATGGAATCTTCATTTTAACACAGGGCTGAAGCCATAAGCGAAAACAAAAACCAAAAAGAAAAAGAGAGAGAGAGAAAAGAGGAATGCAAGCTGGAAAGGAAAAAGGTGGTATGCATGTGGAAGGGGAAGAAGGGACACTGTATTCTTCCTTTTTTTCTTTAAAGAAATCCATTTGACTAATATAAGAGAGGATTAAATTTTTCCACGATCTGAACTGTTGGTGTCCACCCTACAAGATACCCCTTTCTCTGGATCACGATACCTACGAAACCAATTTAGTAATCACAAGATTGCTCGATGATCAGAGTTTCTGGGCAAAGGGAATGAATAATCTTGAGTTCATTTCATTCAAGGTGTTAAAAAAAAAAAAAAGCCTGATGAGCTATCTCTGATACATGTAACAGGGTACACATGCTTGCTACATTCAGCTTATCTCTCCCCTGAACAATGTTGGAAACGAAGCGACACAATCTCAAAATCCAGTTTGTGGAACAATCTACCTGAGGCCTATTTAATCTTATATCTATTTGGAAGTACATCTTCCAGCCATTAAGAAAATTGAAAACCACTAGAGGCAAAATATATCAGGCAGAGTTCCAAGCAGGAAATACTATTCTATTCAAAACAGTTTACTGAAAATAACTTATTAAAGGGACTATCTACAAAGATGTGGGCCAAGTTAAGGGAAACAAGACTCAGTAGAGACACCCAGGGGCCTGCAAGAGTGGTAAAACATTCCCTTCCCTCGACATACAAGGGTGAGGTGAAGAAGTGTCACCAGATCCCAGTAAGTACTGGAGCCACATCGAAGGGGCCGTCAGGCAGCTCCTGCAAGAATGTGGCACTAAAGTAGGGAGAAAGAAGGGGGAAGAAACAATCTAGTCTCTCCTTTCTGCTCTTCCTCCTACCCCCATGCCAAGCTTCTGCTGAATGAACCACAGTCAGAAGCCAGAGGATGAGGGAACCCACACAGGTCAATGTACAGGGTTCCAGGCAGGACAGGGAAGGGCAAAGAGTGAATCTGATGGGTGGGAGTTTGGGGGCAAACAGTATAACTAGCGCAGGAAGATAAGCTATTCTTACATGAAACAAAGAAGCACCTAAAGAGGAATGCCAACCTTGGACTATTTATGGAGCACTAAATTTATGATAGAGAGGAGGGAAGGGGAGAGGGAAAGCGAAGTAAAACTCTCATTCATACGAAGATAACAGTAACTCTTAGCTTTCATTCATCTCTCTTACTAGACCAGAGATTTGGAAAAGGGGGAGATATTATTTTGCATTTTGTTTTATTCAAGAGAAGCCTTTATTTTCCCCTTATTATTAGAAGGCAAAAAATCCTAGATATAAAAATATTTGTTTGACTCTTTGAGAAAAAAGAATCCAGTACAGATTTTCATATCCTATTATCCTTATACTACTATTCCCACCTCCCCTCCACGTGCACCACTGGAAAGAGGCTAAACCTCCAGGAGATACTGGCTTACCGAAGCTTAAATTTAGACAAAAGACCTGATGCAGACATTTGAGGTCACTAAGCTTCTGTCACCATATGGACATAATCAAACTGAAGGCAATACAGCATTGTGGTTAAGAAGGTAGGCTCTGAACCCAGACTGCCTGGGTTTAAATGCTTGTTCTACCACTTACTAGCTGTGTGACCTCCAGCAAATTACTCCTGTCATCCTCCATATCATCTGTAAAATGGGGATAATAATAGTACGTATTCTACAGTGTTAGCTTATGAGGATTACATGAGATACTTCATGTAAAGTACTTAGGATACGGTCTGCCATATAGTAAATGCTTAATAAGAGTCTTACTATTAATAAAGCCAATTTTCTGATTCTGAAGTATTATGCAATCAATTACATTTCTGTTTAATAACCTGGTCTTTGTCTCCTCTCCATATGTTTAGATTCTTCTCTAGAATCAATCTCGCTCTCATTCTGTCTCTCTCTCTCTCTCTGTCTCTCTCTCTCTCTCTCTCACACACACACACACACACACACAGAAGATAGTGGAGTCCTCATTTCTCATTTATATCAAAGATGTTTGGATACTCTTTAATTCATTCATTTACTCATATCTTTATTGAGCACCTACTATGTTCCAGATACTGTACTAGGTGCCGGGCATAATATAAAAGTGAGAAAAAAGCAGACAAAGTCCTTACTCCTAAGAAGTCTGTGATCCAGTGAGGGATACAACATTAATCAAATTACTACAAATAAATATTATATGATATTTACTATCATATAGTACACTACTAAGTACTATGATATAGTATTTATTTGTAGTAATTACATTAATGAAAAACCTGAGCTGCAATATCACAATACACTTACGGGCATTGTCCATCAGCTCAGGTTTTTCATCATCTAGAGAAAAAGAGGAGCAGAATTCCATGAGCTACAAGTGAGACACCAGGCTTTGCTGCCCAATGTGGTAGTCACCAACCACATGTGGCTATTTATATTTTAGTTGTAAGTAACTAAAATTAACTATAAAGTTTTAAATTATGTTTCTCATTTGCACTAGCCACTTTTCAAGCATTCAGTCATCATATGTAACTAATGGGTACTGTATTGAACAGTGAAAATACAGAAGATTTCTATCATTGTAGAAAGTTTATTGCACAGCCCTCAGATATGAAAGAACCCTTCAGTTGTGAAAGAACCTCATATATAAAAGAAATTTCCACGGTCTGGAAAGGGGAGGTGGTGACAAAAGTAGGGAAAATGCTGTAAGATACAGAAAACATGGCAAAGATAAGGTTTTTCAGCTTAACCATAATTTCAATTTCTAATAGACATGAGGGTCCAAGGGTGATACAAGGCTAAAATATTGCACGGACTAGTTCCCCTCCCTACCACTTCCTCACCAAAAATACATTTTTCTAATGGAATTTTATATTCAATTTCAGGTATTTTTTGTTTGCATTTTTTGTGATGTAACTTCAAGGGAAAACAAAATTCACTATATAATGAATTATCATGTTTACATTCCAACTTTTTTGCAATGAAAAGCTATAGGGAATATCTGTATGGGCCAAGTGGCTTTTCCCAGAAGCGACATGATTTTGGGATTTGTCAGTTAGCTCTCTTCCATATTCTGGACGCCGCCATTTCTTACTCATGAACATGCCACTTTTTCAGATTTCCTTTTCTCATTATCTCGGGAACACAAAGCTTTAAGTATAGTTTCACATTGACTGTGTTTACATCCATGGGGTCAGAAGCAAGGGTTCTTCGTTTTCCTGTGTGTGATCACGGAGCCAATGCTCCCTTTTCATTGGTACTTGACAGTGCCTCAGGAAAATGCTGTAACTAGTGCTTGTGTGGCGGGGGAAATGGGACTTTTAAATTTTGCACCCAGGATAAATCTGCCATGTGCACAGAAAAATAAGAGGAGTCCTGGTGACAGGTGGCAGTTTTCTACCTGGGAAAAGAAATTCAAGTCACCAAAGGGGAAAAGAAGCTTTACTTATTTTCTAGGTCTGAGAAAAATCACAGCTGTTGTTGTTAAGAATTCTTATCAGACAGTCTTAATTAGCAAGTCAAAATATGGATATTGTTTCTCAGTTATGGATTGTATGAGTAGATAAATTATAAAATGTGGTCCCCAAAGCTGAAACTAACCTAATACTGAATCCCTTCCAAACAATCCAGCTGACCAACATGTAGGAAGTCGTCCCCTGAGACTGCCATGGGGTGAGGAAACCCAACCATCTGTGTGAAAAGGCTCACATAGAGGAAAACCAAGGACTCTGGCTGGCAGCCCTGGCTGAGCTTCCAGCTGGCTGCCAACACAAACTGCCAGCCATGAGAGTGAGGCCATTCTGGACACTTCACCATTCTTAAGACCCCGGCCAACTCTTGTGAAGCAGAAGGACCACTTAGTCAATCTACCAAAAAGTGAGAAATAATAAATTGTTGTTTTAAGCCACTAAGTTTGGAAGTATGGTTGACCCTTGAACAACACAGTGTTGAATTGCACGGGGCCACATATACACAGATTTTTTTCCAATAAAAGTTTCACAGAATGTGCCTCTCCTGCCTGCCTTTCCACCTCCTCCACCTCTTCCACCTCTGCCACCCCTGAGATAGCAAGACCCACCCTTCCTCTTCCTCCTTTTCCTCCTCCTCTTCAGCCTACCCAACATGAAGACCATGCGAATGAAGACCTTTTTGATGACCCACTTCCACTCGGCGAATAGTAAATATATTTTTTCTTCCTTTTACTTTTCTTAATAACATTTCTTTTCTCTAGCTTACTTTATTTTAAGAATACAGTGTATAATACATATAACATACATATCTGTTAATTGACTGTTTATGTTATCGACGAGTCTTCCCAGTCAACAGTAGGCTACTAACTTGTTAAGTTTAGGGGGAGTCAAAAATTATATGTGGATTTTCAACTGCACAGGCAGAGAGGATGTCCGTGTCCCTAACCCCATGTTGCTTAAGGATCAACTGTAGTTTGTTAGAGAGAAATGGATACTGAAACAATATCTTAGGTAAGACTATCTAGAGACTATCTAGCATACTTCCTTTGTACATAATGGTAGGCATATTATTTTGTTTTGATAAATTAAACTATGTCATGGAGGAAGGAAAAAATCAGACAGGCTTTCTCCCTTCTTCCTACTACCAAATATGCTAACCTTTCCATGCCTGTACTCACACTATCTACCTTTCTTCTGTTACATTGAAAGAACTGTCCCTGTTCCTGTCAAAAACCAGCACTTGCAGTTGTTTTCCAGATCCTATCTTTTCTTGCCTTTTTAAGGACTCCACTCAATTCTCTCTTCCTTCTGCTACATCGTAAGTTTTTATCTGTCTGTTGACTCATTCCCATCAGCAAATAAACCTGCCTTAACATCATTCATTAAAATAAAACATTGAATTCATATCACCTCCACCCATTGTCCCATTTTTCTTCTTCCATTCATAGCAAAAAATCCTGAATTAGGTGTCCATGTTCTCTGTCTCCACTTTCCCACCTACTGATTCCTCAACACATCCCAACTTGTCACCAAATTCAACAATCATCTCCTTTCCTCATCTTCCTCCACCTCTCAGCAATGTTTGACACAATTCATCACTCCTTTCTTCAAACACTTTCTTCTTTTGGTTTCTGTTACATCTCACACTTCTGGTTTTTACTCTATCTCACTGGCTACTCTCTTAAAGTTGTTTCTGGATATTCCTCCTCCGATCAGCCTCAAATTGTTAGTAATCCCCCAGCATCAGTACAGGGACCTCCTTCTTTTCTCCATCTACCCTCATTCCATAGGTATAATTTCATCCACTTTCATGGCTTTAAATACATCTAAGAGCTGATGACTCCCCCCACATTTGTGTTTTTCTTTTCTTTTTCTTGTCTTATTTATTTATTTATTTATTTTGAGACGGAGTTTCACTCTTGTTGCCCAGACTGGAGTGTAATGGTGTGATCTCGGCTCACCACAACCTCCACCTCCCAGGTTCTGCCTCAGCCTCCCAAGTAGCTGGGATTACAGGCATGTGCCACCACACCGAGCTAATTTTGTATTTTTAGTAGAGACAGAGTTTCTCCATTTTTGTCAGGCTGGTCTCAAACTCCCGACCTCAGGTGATCCGCCTGCCTCGGCCTCCCAAAGTGCTGGGATTACAGGCGTGAGCCACTGCTCTCAGCCACCACATTTGTATTTCTATACAAGTACTTCTTTCGTGAAGTCCAGAACTACATATCCTCTTGCCATCTCTACTTAGAAGTCTAACAGGCAACTCAAATTTAACATTCGCAAAAAAGAACATGAATTTCCAATCCCATCTTCAAACTTATTCCTCCCTATTTTGGTAAATTGCATGACCCTCTACATAGATAGATGTTTAAGTCAAAAATCCTACAAGACATTGAAACCACTCTTTCCTTAACCAACCACATTTAATCCCAGTCTTGTCAACTCTACCTCCAAAATATATCACAAATCCTTTAGTTTATTCCTATCTCCGCTGCTACCAGCTACTACCATCACTTAGACAAGTCACCATCATTTCCACCCTGGACTACCATAATCACCTCCTAACTATGAATTTCCTACAAAGAGCTTTTTAAAATGTAAATTGGATATCATTCCTCTGCTCAAAATTCTCCAAAATTTGCCACTGTATTTAGAATAAAATTAAAATTCTTTACCCTAACGTAGAAGGTCTTACATTACCTGGCCTCTGCCAACTTTTCCAACCCTATGTCCTGTCACTTTCTTGTTAGTTTAGTCCAGTTCCAGCCACACACACCAACCTGCTGTTCCTTAAACACACCAACTGTGTACCAGCCCCAGGGCCTTTGCATTTCCTATTTTCTATGCCTAAAGATCTTTTCAGATCTTTGCAAGGCTGCCTCCCTCTTGTCATTCAGGTATCAGTTTGGATGTCGCTTCCTCAGAGGGATCTTAAATGATTGCCACCTAAGGAGTAGCCCCCAGTCAGTCTCTAGAACATGTCATTTTCATTATAGCAATTCTTACTTGCTGATAATAGTTTGCTTATTTGGTTTTTGTGTGTTTGTTTGCTGTCTGTTTTTCCCCACTAGAATATAAGCTCCACGTGAAAAGAGCCCATGTTGTTTTGTTCAATACTGTATTCCCAGAAGAGTGCCTGGCACTCAAAAGTGCCTACTGGCCAGGCGCGGTGGCTCACTCCTGTAATCCCAGCACTTTGGGAGGCCGAGGCGGGTGGATCACGAGGTCAGGAGATCGAGACCATCCGGGCCAACATGGTGAAACCCCGTCTCTACTAAAAATACAAAAAGAAATTAGCTGGGCGTGGTGGCAGGTGCTGGTAGTCCCAGCTACTCAGGAGGCTGAGGCAGGAGAATGGCATGAACCCAGGAGGTGGAGGTTGCAGTGAGCCGAGATCATGCCACTCCACTCCAGCCTGGGTGACAGTGAGACTCCGTCTCAAAAAAAAAAAAAAAAAAAAAAAGTGCCTGCTAGGTGCTTTTCACATGGAGCTTACATTCTAGGGGGGAAAAATAGACAATAAACAAACATACAAAACACAAATAAATAAGCCAACTATTATCAGTGAGTTAGAATTGCTATAATGAAAATGACATGTTCTAGAGACTAATTGGGGGCTACTCCTTAGCACCCAGTAGGCACTCAAAAGTGTATGTTAAATGAACAAATGCCAGGATAATAATTATAATTATGTCATTCCTCCAGCCTGGCAAACATGGTGAAACTCCATCTCTACTAAAAATACAAAAAAATTAGCCAGGTGTGGTGGCACACGCCTGTAATCCCAGTTACTTGGGAGGCTGAGGCAGGAGAATAGCTTGAACCAAGGAGGTGGAGGTTGCGGTGAGCCCAGATGGCACCACTGCACTCCAGCCTGGGTGACAGAGTGAGACTCCATCTCAAATGATAATAATAATAATTAATAATTATTATTATTAATTATTATTATGTCATTCTTTAACCTTGGTTCAGTTCAAGAACTTTATATGGGTAGTAATATAAATATTTCCTATGCAACTCACATTCGTCTCTATGAATGGTTTCTGTATACTATGTATACATGGTACTTTAGTTATGACTCCTCGATTACAACTTTTGTAAAGGCAGGGATTACACCTTACTCAATTTTGTATACTGACAGCCTATATAGTATCTGAACTATTATAGGCTCTAAAAATACTTTGGTGGCTTGAATAATATCAGTCAAGAATCTGAATACTTGCTTTGAGCTTAAGTGGTAAAGTTGATATAAAAATGCATTATGACAGTGATCCCTCTCTACAAGGCATTTAAAACCTAAAATCAGGAGGGGTTATTGTGTAAAATTAAAATACAGGAAACAATAAAACACTTTATAGAAGCAATCCAACATTTTAAGAATAAATACCTCCAGAAACAGGGAAAAATGAAAATAGTTGATGATTTGATAGTGACACTGTGGGTATGTTTTCTCATTGAAATTCTCTTAATTGTTGTTTATGTAAAAAATACAACTCGTGACCAGGCGCGGTGGCTCATGCCTGTAATCCCAACACTTTGGGAGGCTGAGGTAGGTGGATCCTGAGGTCAGGAGTTCGAGACTAGACTAGCCAAGATGGTGAAACCCAGTCTCTACTAAAAATTCAAAAAATTATCTGGGCATGGTGGTGCACACCTGTAATCCCAGCTATTCGGGAGGCTGAGGCAGAGAATTGCTTGAACCCAGGAGGCGGAGGTTGCAGTGAGCCAAAATCGTGCCACTGCACTCCAGCCTGGGTGACAGAGCAAGATTCCATCTCAAAAAAATAAATAAATAAAAATAAAACTTGTAAGAAGAATTCTAGGTCCTACAAATATCAGTGCTTTCTCCCATTAGAACCTTCACAGAGTAGAAAGATTTAAGAAATTCCTTTTCCCAGAGAGCCAAAATAATGTTGTGCACCACCAGCTCTCAACATTTTCCACCAGGCTGATGCCCCTGGACAGCCATTCATGTTACTCCTCTATCACTACCCAGTCAGTTAAGTAATCAAATACTGAGCACATGGCTCTACCCTCAAGAAGTTAACATACTGGTAGGGGAAACACCTGTAAACATAGAAATGCCCTGCAGTATGATAAGTACAGCAAAAGAAGTATGTACAAGGCACAGATGCACTAACAAGGACTGCTTAATTCTGTCAAGAAACATATCACAAAGGAGGTGATGATGAAGTTAGGTTTCTAAAATTTAAGTTGGAATTCACCAGGAGGAAAAGGAGAAGAAAAGTATATAAGACAAAGACATAAACCATAAAGTGACATTCCTAAAGGGGTACAGATCCCTGGATAAATCACAGTGTGTCCGTCTCCCCAAAATATTTTATGGGTAATATCAACTTTGTAGAAATAGCAACAAAAGCCTTGGAGAAAAAGTATAAACAAAACCTAAACTTTAGGTTAGTCTGCAGAAGAACAAGAGACAGTCCACCTAATCTTGGTGATAGATTGTGTGTATGTGTTTGAGGTTTTATATATGAATACATGTATGCGATTTTTATTTATCATCATTCAGCCAGCATTGAAATCATGATACAATTAACTAAAAATTACCTACAGAAACTTTTCTAGGATTCACTCTCACATAAAGCAAAGTGTAATAAATAAAATTTTTAATTTCTTTTAAAATGAAATAGGGCTCAAAAATTTTAAAAACCATTAAAACTGTTTCCTTCACTTTCTAAGTCTCTATGTTCTCATCTGCAAAGATATGTTAATTAACATATAATCTCCCTTAAGACTGGGATATATATATATGTGTACTAAAAATGTCTGGAGCCTAGACAAAGGAGATAAAGAAATAGAATTAAATCTACTACCACTTTCTCTGACCCAGCCCGGAATACTTAAATTAACTAATATCAGTATTTTTCTGTTACTGTTAGATACACAATGAACTATTCAAGGGTATGTAAAAGTAGTTACAATATGTACTCAAGTAAAAATCAGAAAAAAAGTTGCCTATCATGTCTATGTGCACTTATGGGATATACATTCACAATCTAATTGAGAAGAAAATACATTTATGAAACAGTTAGAAATAATACGGGCAAGTGTAAATGAAGTCCTAAGCTACACAGTAAAGACTGTAGATGCTATCAGTTCTGAGGATGGAAGCAATATTAATGACACTCATGACCTCTAGAATGCAAATGTCCTTGTCATAGTTCTCTATCTCTTTTCGAAAATCTTTTCTCCCACGGGGGAAAAAAAAAGTTCACTAAAGAAAGATTGGGGCCAGGCATGGTGGCTCACGTCTGTAATCCCTGCACTTTGGGAGGCAGACGTGGGAGGATCGCTTAAGCCCAGGAGTTTGAGACCAGCCTGGGCAATATGGTGAAACCTGTCTCTACAAAAAAATTAGCCAGGTATGTTGGCGTATGCCTAGAGTACCAGCTACTCAGGGGGCTAAGGCAGGAGGATCCTTCAGCCTGGGAGGTTGAGGCTGCAGTGAGCCCAGATTGCACCACCGTACTCCAGCCTGGGCAAGAGTGAAAAAGAGCAAAAACTAAGTCAACTATAGTTCAAGAATCCAAAGCCAATTATTACTAGCAATTCAGAGAATTACCTTCTAGGCTTTAGAAAACATATTAGAGCTATTTGGGGGGGAAAAAGTTAGATTCATCCTTCATACCTCACACAAGAATAAACTCAAAATGGATCAAGAGCTTTATTGGAAAAAAAAACTATACAAGTTCTAGAAGAAAACTTGGGTGAATTCCTTTTTAACCTCTGTGTAGGGAAAGGCTTTGTAACTATAATTTGAAATAGAGAGGCAGAACAAATAAAATATTGATAAATGTAACGATATAAAAATAAAAATGTTTTACATGACAAAACATAAGAAAAGGAAATGACAAACTGGGATACAATATTCACAATATGTATCACAGATAAAGAGCTGACGTCTTAAATTTATTTTTTCTTTCTTTCTTTCTTTCTTCCTTCTTCTTCTCTTTTTTTGTCTGAGACAGGGTCTCACTCTGTCACCCTAGGCTGGAGTGCAGTGGCACAATCATAGCTCACTGTAACTTTGAGCTCCTGGAATAAAATGATCCTCCTGCCTCAGCCTCCTGAGTAGCTGGGACTACAAGTGTGCACCACTATGCCTGGTTAATTTTTTATTTTTTAATTTTTTTGTAGAAACAGGGTCTCACTATGTTGCCAGGGCTGGTCTTGAACTCCTTGCCTCAAGTCATCCTCCTGCCTTGGCCTCCCAAAGTGCTGGGATTACAGACATGAGCCACCACACCCGGCCAAATTTACTTCTTAAAAACTATTTAAAATATAACAAAAATGACCACAAATTCTAGAGAAAAACAGGCAAAAATACATAAACAGACAATCCACTAAGAGCTATATAAAGACAGTCTTAAACATATATAAAAAGATGTTCAACTTTATTCATAGTAAGATAAATGCAAATTATTAAAATGATGTTAAGATATCATTTCTCACTCATCAGATTGGCAAAAAAAAGTCAAAAGCAACCATCCTGGCTAACACAATGAAACCCCATCTCTACTAAAAATAAAAAAAATTAGCAGGGCATGGTGGCACGTGCCTATAGTACCAGCTACTCAGGAGGCTGAGGCAGGAGAATCATTTGAACCCAGGAGGCGGAGGTTGCAACGAGCCGAGATCGTGCCACTGCACTCCAGCCTCAAAAAAAAAAAAAAAAGGTCAAAAGCTTGATAGAGTGGACCGAATGTTTATATCCCCCCCCCAAATTAATATCCTAACCCCAAAGGTGATGGTATTAGGAGGTGGGGCCTTTGGGAGGTGACTAGGTTATGAGGACAGAACCCTTAATGGGATTAGAAAGATCATTCTCTCCTTCTGCCATGTGAGGACACACTGAAAAGACCCTCTAAGGAGAAGTGGGCCCTCATTAGACACCAAATCTGCCAGTGCCTTGATCTTGAACTTCCAGGCCTCCAGAACTGTTAGAAATACATTTCTGTTGTTTATTAGCCAGTCATGCATCATTTTACAACAATGTTATGAGAAATGGGTCATTAGGCAATTTCCTTGTTGTGTGAACATCATAGAATGTACTTACACAAACCTAAATGGTACATCCTACTACACAGCTAGACCATATGGTATAGCCTATTTCTCCTAGGCTACAAACCTTTAGGACACATTGCTATACCGAATACTGTAGGCAATTGTAACACAATGGTAAACATATCTAAACATGGAAAAGGTAATGTGTTGCACTACTATGTTATGATGGCTACAATCTCACTTAAGCCATAGCAATTTTTCAGTTCTATCAAAATATCATGGGACCGCCATCATATATGTGGTCCATTGTTGACTGAAATGTCACTATGCAGCACATGACTGTATTTTGTTATAGCAGTCCGAAAGGACTCAGGACACCTGACAATACACTCTGTTGGTGAGGATGCAAGAAAACATCTCATCCTCAATATAAGATGCAATGTATGAGAGTACATTGAGAGGTATTCTCATACCTTGCTGATGGGAATATGGCAATATATAACAAAACTACATACAAATTTACTCTTCAACACAGCAATCCCACTTGTAGAAATGTATCCTTAAGTTATACCCCCAATGATTCAAAAACACATATGTACAAAGTAATATATCCACTGTACCAAGCTTTTGACTTTTTTTGCCAATCTGATGAGAAATGATATCTTAACATCATTTTATTAATTTGCATTTCTCTTACTATGAATAAAGTTGAATGTCTTTTTATATATGTTTAAGACTCTTTTTTTTTTTTTTTTTGACGGAGTCTTCCTCTGTCGCCCAGGTTGGAGTGCAGTGGCTCTATCTCGGCTCACTGCAACCTCCGCCTCCCGGGTTCACACCATTCTCCTGCCTCAGGCTCCCGAGTAGCTGGGACTACAGGTGCCCGCCACCATGCCCAGCTAAGTTTTTTTGTATTTTTAGTAGAGACAGGGTTTCACCGTGTTAGCCAGGATGGTCTCGATCTCCTGACCTTGTGATCCGCCTGCCTTGGCCTCTCAAAATGCTGGGATTACAGGTGTGAGCCACCGTGCCCAGCCAAGACTATCTTTGTATAGCTCTTAGTGGATTGTCTGTTTATGTATTTTGCCTATTTTTCTCTAGAATTTTTGGTCATTTTTGTTATATTATAAATAGTTTTTTAAGAAGTAAATTTGGCCAAGTGTGGTGGCTCACGCCTGTAGTCACAGCACTTTATTACTTTAATAATGCAATAATATATTGCATTAGTTGTAATATCAAAATATTAGAAACTACCTAATATCTAAGTGGACAGGTTGATTGAATAAACTATAATACATCCGTACAATGGAGTATTATGCAGCAATAAAGAAGAACTAGAAAGATCTCTAGGAACGATACAGAATGATTTCCAGGAGATATTAAATTTTAAAAAGCAAAGCGCAAAAGACCATATAATATGTTATATTTTGTGGAAGAAAGAGGAGAAATAAGAAAATATACATTATCATTACAAAAAGAAACACAGGCAGGATAAACCAGAAAACAATGAAATTTGTTTTCTGCAGGGAGTAAGGGTGAGGGGATGAGTGGAAGGGACACAGGAGAGAATGGCTGTTCTCTGAGTATAACTCTTTGTATAGTTTTGACTTTTGAAAGCATGTTAATATCTTACATATTCAAAAAATAAATCAATTAAGAATGAGGAGGGGGAATCCAAAAGCAAATGCCAATTGAATAAATAAGTGTAATGTATATCAAATGAATAACATGACCACAATGAATGGAAAAAAGTTTAAAAGAAAAAACTAATCCAAGAAATGTATGAAAACAGTGTGGCCTCAGTTTTGGAGGGGATGAGGAAAGAAAAGTGCAAATGAGTCATAAACTCTTTTTAGTAGGGTTGTTAATGGTAGCAGTATGGGCAAAACAATTTCAAAATTATTTTAGATGTAATTAGGATTGAGCAAATGAGTAAATGTGTTGGTGTTATTGGGAGTCAGGGTTCTCACCGTGGAAAAAGGAATATGTAAGTATGAAATGGGGAAAGGCAAAAAAAGAATCTTGTGGAGATGCACTGGAATTGGAGAAACTGGTATGAACTCATGATTTCTAAAATGTGAATATGTATATACAGGTTTATGTATGTGCACATGTATATGTGTATGTGTATGTGTATGCACATTTGTGTATACATGGCTTTACTTCCCATCTCTGTTTGTTCAAAAGTCCAAGAATCAAATACAACCTGGTAGCAATGAGTATGCCTCGTGCCTACATCTTGGTTTCTAGTACCATTCCCCTCTAAAAGGAATCTGTCCTCCTTCAAGAAATGGCTGATTCCAGGGCTGGGGCAGCATAGATACATTGGAGCCTAGGACATCCTGTTATGCCATCCTGTTAAGGAAGTGCTAAAAAAAAAAAAAAAGTGACAGCATATTGCAAGGACATGAGGACTAGCTTGAAGGGGCCCCACTGGCCAAATCGGAGACAATTAAGCACCAAACTAGTACATATAATAATGAATTATAAACCATTGGTAAAACAGTGAGGGCCCAGAGCCAACTGATCCATTAGGCACAGTGTCTGAGACCCATGATACTTTCAAAGGCCCATGAAAATGTTTTAACTTCTTTTAAAAGAAATCAGAAGAAAAATAAATGCACTGGCAATAACATCCTGGATTATATTTATCTTCATAGCAACAAAGTCATCAAATATAATTTTTTTAAATCATATGGAGGAATGATAAAGACAAAAGTGCCGAGGGCCCAAGAAAGTCATAAGCCTGCCCTTCTAGGGACAACTGGCCAATGGGGACCATGTGCTAAACTGGAAAATCATCATTTTGCAACTTTCATAGTACAGATTAATTCAAGCAAGAATCATCAATAGAAGTTAAATCTAAAGGAAATTTTTGGTAAGGAATAAGATATTGGCACCATCTTAAAATGTCTCACCCACAGACTTATTAGTCGCAGGAAAGAAAGAACAAAAGATGATTATACAGTGGAAAACTAAGGCGTCACTTTGATTGGATGATCAAAATTAATATTATCTTTGAGAGATAGATGGACATCGTGTGCCTCCAGATCCTGAGAAGGTCGCAACATCACCTATGCAATATTCGTGCTGAGAGTGTATAAATGCAATCTAATCATGAGGAAACATCAGACAAACAAAACGAAGTGTTCTATTAAAAAAAAGAAAGGTGGGAGAGTTGTATTCTTCAAAAATGTCAATGTCAAAAAAGACAAAGACTGTGGAAATGTTCCAGATTTAAGGTGGCTAAAAAGACATGGCAATTAAATGCAATATTTGACCCTAAAATTGAACCTGTACTGGAAGGGGAAAAACCTGTGAAGGACATGATTAGATCAGCTAAAACTTTTGGAATGTGAACAGTAAATTAGATGATAGCATTCTATCAAGGTAAATTTATGAAGTCAGTAACTGTAGAGCAAACCCCTTTCCTTCAGAAATACATGCTGAGCTGAGCCCTATGAAAAGCTCCTGTGGTCCCAGCTACTGAAGGTTGAGGTAGGAGGATCACTTCAGGCCAGGAGTTCAAGGCTAGCCTGGGTAATATATTGAGACCCTATATCTCAATTAATCAATCAATCAGTGCCGGATGATTTGAGGATAAAAAGCCATGAGCCATGATATATACAGCCTGGCATGGTGGCATACACCTGTGGTCCCAGCTACTTGGGGGCACTGAGGCATGAGGATCACTTGAACCCAGGAGGTTGAGCCAAGATCATGCCACTGAACTCCAGCCTAGGTGACAAAGTGAGACCTTGCCTTAAAAAAAAAAAGATATATGTAACCTACATCAAATGGTTTAAGGAAAAAATATGTGTGTGTGTGTGTGTGTCTGTGTAAACAGAAAGAGAATGTTAGCAATGGCTGAATCTTTGTAAAGGATATTCAAATGTTCCTTGTATTATTTTTACTTTTGCAACTCCTTATAAGTTTGATATTATTTTTAAATAAGTTTTTGAAAACTTAAGAAATAATAAATATATTAGAGCGTCACATATACTGTATGATGACATTGGCTGGAGTTTTCATGTTATAAACAGTTTCTCATCTTATTATATAATCTTTGAGTCTATTATTTTAAATGTCTACATAGCATTCTATCAAACTGATATGCTAGAGTTTGCTGAGCTATTGCTTTATTGTTAAAATTTTAAATTACCTTCAATTTTTTTTCTGTTTCAAACAGTGTTCACAGTTGTTAAGCTTCAGCACTCTAGAACCATATTACCTATATTCAAAATCCCAGCTCTGTTATTTATTAGCTGTATGGCTTTGAGTAAATTATTTATCCTTCTATGCCTCACTTTCAAGTTAGGCATAAATAGTACTTATAGGGTTGTTGTGAGTATTAAATGAGATATTCATGTAAAGAACTGGCCGGGAGCAGTGGCTCACACCTATAATCATAGCACTTTGGGAGGCCAAGGCAGTAGGATCGCTTGAGCACAGCAGTTCAAGACCAGCTTGGGCAACATGGCAAAACCGTCTCCACTAAAAATAGAAAAATTAGCTTGGTGTAGTGGTGCACACCTGTATTCCTAGCTACTTGGGAGGTTGAGATGGGAGAATCACCTGAGCCCAGGAGGCAGAGGTTGTTGTAGTGAGCCAAGATGATGCCACTGCACTCCAGCCTGGGTATCAGAGTGAGACCCTGTCTCAAAACAAAATAAAATGAAATAAAAAAATTGCTAGTTGGAAAGTGAATTGATGAACAGTTTGGCAAACAATTAAAGTTTAACATTTATGTACCCTAAAATGCAAAAATTCCACTCCTAGATATATATCCAAAAGAAATTCTTGCACATATACAATAAGAGACATGGACCATGATGCTCATGACAGGATCATTCACAATAATAAAAACCTAGGAAAAAATCTTCAATGCCCATCAACAAGAGACTGAATAAACTAAATCCATAACCACAGTGGAATATTACATAGCTGTTTGAATGAACAAACTGTGGTGACATGTAACAACATGCATGGATCTTAACAAATACCACTAAGTGCAAAAATTATTGTGTGCCACATGATATTTTTTATTAAATTAAAAACATTTAAATATGCATATTTAGGAATGCTTATAAATACAATAACACTATATAAAAAGGAAAGCAAGGGAGTGGGGATTCAGGTTGATGGCTGCCTGGCATGGGAGGAGTTAGGGCATGGTACGGGTAGGGGCCAAATGTGGTAGGTTTATGGGTGCTTTTAGTACTTTAAACAAATGGTTAGCTAGCTAGCCAGGCAGCAAAGTAGACAGCTCTGACTGCTATGTGAAGAATAGATCAAAGGAGTAGAAGCTGGAGCAGGATGACCAGTTAGGAAGATGTTTAGTATCTAGATGAAGGAGGGTGAGGCATTGCTCTCGAATGGTGGCCATTGAGATGGAGAGTATTGAACAGAATCAGAATCTATTCTGGAGGTAATGGAGAACTTGCTCTGATGACTTAGATGTGGGAGGCAAGGAATATTCTATTGTACAAATCTTCCATAATTAAACAGTCTGCTCTTATGGTACATCTAAGTTGTTTGCAATATTTTTTGCTCCAATAAAAGTCTAACATGAACATCCTTGTACCTTAATCTTCATACAAATTCAATTAATGTCTTTCTTTTTTATGGTGTGTGATGTGATCCAATTTTATTATATTTAAGATTGTATTTTTTTTTAGAGCAGTGTTAGGCACACAGCCAAATTGAAAGGAAGGTACAGAGATTTCCCTTATGGCCTCTGCCCTCATACATGTTCAGGCTCCCAATTACAATATCCCCCACCAGAGTGGTACATACATTACAACAGATAAACCTACATTGACACACCACTATCATCCAAAGTCTATACCTTACATTAGGGTTCACTCTTGGTGGTGTACATTCTATGGGTTTGGACATGTGTATAAGGACATACATTCATTATAGTATCATATAGTATTTTCACTGCCCTGAAAATCCTCTGTGCTCCATCTATTCATCCTTCCCTCGCCCCAACCTCTGGCAACTACTGATCCTTTTACTCTCTCCATAGTTTTGCCTTTTCCAGAATGTGATACAGTTTGGAATCATATAATACGTAACCTTTTCAATTGGCTTCTTTCACTTAGCAATATGGATTTAAGGTTCCTGCACGTCTTTTCATGGCTTGATAGCTTTTTTCTTTTTAGCAATGAATATTTCATTTACTGGGTGTACTACAGTTTGTTCATTCCTCTAATGAAGGCCAACTCGGTTGCTTTCAAGTTTTGGCAATTATAAAAGATGCTATAAACATCCATGTGCACGTCTTTGTATGGACATAAGTTTTCAACTCCTTTTGGTAAACACCAGAGAGTTCAAATGTTGGATTATACAGTAAGATGTATGTTTAGTTTTGTAAGAAGCTGTCAAAATATCTTCCAAAGTGGCTGTGCCCTTTTGCATTCCCACCAGCAATGAACCAGAGTTCCTGTTGCTCCACATCCTCACCAGCACTTGGTGTTGTCATGTTCTGGACTTTGGCCATTCTAATAGATATGTATCTTGAATTAATTTTAAAAAATCAACCTGCAGAAATAAAATTGCTATACCAAAGGATATGTGCATTAAATAAGGCTTTTGATACATATTACCAAGTTAGCTTCCTGAAGTGAAAGATTGTACCATTTTAGCTCCCACTAGCTTGGACAACATGACGAAACTTCATCTCTATAAAACATACAAAAATTCTCTGAGTGTGGTTGCCCGCGCCTAGTAGTCCCAGCTACTCCAGCGGCTGAGGCAGGAGAATCGCTAGAGCTGGGGAAGCGGAGGTTGCAGTGAGCCAAGATCGCGCCGCTGCACTTCAGCCTGGACGACAGAAGGAGACACTGTCTTAAAGGAAAAAAAAAAAGAACAAGAAGAACTTACAGTACTGCCTGGAACATACTAAGCATTCAACAAATATTAGCTATTTGAATAACTTTTGTACGTTAAGCCTTTTCCATTGGGGGGATCTAAACTTTTGCAATATTAATAGTTGAATATAAAGGCAATACTACTGATATTTTGGGATACATAAAATAATGTATAACGTAGAGATAAGAATGGCAATATTTCGAACAATGAAATAGATTATTTTATAATCGTTGCTTTCTTTAATTAAAAAAATAGGAATTCATCTAAAAAAGATATATCTGCTATTCTAAAATCTACCACTGGGTGGCAGCATAACCAATTAATATGGCAATATTACTTTAACTCGTAATTTTCAAACTCAAATTTACAAAAATCTCAAAATAGAAAAAGGGTTCCTAGAAAAGAAGTGTGGTTATAGCAGACACATTAAATCTATTGGCTGATGAATTATTTGAGGTAAATCTATCCCAATACCTTGCTAGGTGTTGGTTGGCCAGACATCTCTAAACTGATTTATCTTTTCTGTGACCCCATTTCCACTCTCCCTTAAAAAGGTTTTTCTTCCGTCTTTTCCATCTCAATAAATGACATAAGTACCATCTACCTAATTGCTTAAGCCAGAAACTAAAAGTCACTCTGTTGTGGGGTGCAGGGCTTTTTATTGTTGATTTATAGTTGTATTATATTATGGTAAAAAAAAAATGTGGTCTGTATAATATCAACTTTCTCAGTATTACTTGAGACTGGCTTCGTAGTCAAATTTTCAAGTTTTTCACATTTACTTAGAGAACATGTACTTAGAAAACATGTACTCTCCACTACGTGAAGGATTCTGGCTGTATCCACTAAATCAACTTGTGAACCATGTTTTTCAGATCTTCTGTATCCTTATTAATATTATGTCAGCTTCTTCTGTTTCTGTAGGAAATATGGTAAAGAAAAAATTTCCCACTGTAATTGTGGATTTGTTAATTTCTTGCAATTCTGTCAATGACATTTTTGCTTTACATGTACTGAAGAGGTATCGTAAATTACATATAGAGTCAGAATTGCTACATCTTTTTGGTACCAACATGGAGAAACCCCGTCTCTACTAAAAATACAAAGTTAGCCAGGCGTAGTGGCGCATGCCTGTAATCCCAGCTATGCGGAAGGCTGAAGCAGGAGAATCGCTTGAACCTGGGAGGTGGAGGTTGCGGTGAGCCGAGAATGCACCATTGCACTCCAGCCTGGGCAAAAAGAGCAAAGCTCCGTCTCAAAAAAAAAAAAAATTCCTTTATCGTTTACTTAAAAAAATCTTAGGCCGGCCGGGCGCGGTGGCTCACGCCTGTAATTCCAGTATTTTGGGAGGCCGAGGCGGGTGGATCACCTGAAATCAGGAGTTCGAGACCAGCCTGATCAACACGGAGAAACCCCATCTTTATTAAAAATACAAAATTAGACAGGCGTGGTGGCGCATGACTGTAATCCCAGCTACTCGGGAGGCTGAGGCAGGAGGATGGCGTGAACGCGGGAGACGCAGCTTGCAGTGAGCTGAGATTGCGCCACTGCACTCCAGCCTGGGCGACAGAGCGAGACTCTGTCTCAGAAAAAAAAAAAAAAGGAAACAAACAAAAATCCTTCAGTGGCTTCGTATGAGAAAGAATAATATCCAAACATTTTACCACAACACTTAGAATGACTTGGCCCATGCCTGCTTCCCCAATCTCCTCTCATAAACTTAAATACTTATGTTTAACTTTATAGGAAATTACCAAACTGTTCCCTGAAATGGTTGTACAATTTTGCATTCCCACCAGCAATGTATGAAAGTTCCAGTTATTCTGCAACCTCACTAGCACCTGACATTGTCTTTTTATTTAATTTAAACTATTTGAGCAGGCATGAGGTGGTGTCTCATTGTCGTTTTAATTTGTAAATGACTAATGAAGTTGAGAATCTTTTCGTGTACTAATTTGCCATCTGTATATCTTTTTTATAAAGTATCTGTTCAAATCTTTTGCCCTTTTCTTTACTGGGTTGTTAGCTTTCTTATTATTGAGGTTAGAGAGTCTTTTATATATTCAGGTTACAAATATTTTATTAGACATATGTTTTGCAAATGTTTCTTCCCAGTATGTGGCTCTTGTCTTCTCATTTTCTCTATCTTTCAAAGAGCAGAACTTTTTTGTTTTGTAAAATCCAGTTTATTAATTTTTCCTTTTCTACCCAGCCTTTTAACCCCATTTCTTCCCATCCTATTCTATCAGTCTTCTTTCTCTGTCTTCAGTCATGTATAATTCTCCCACTTTTTGCAAAAATCTTCACCTTTCCTCATTATCACTGTTCTTTTTCCCCTTTATTTCCCTGCCAAATATTTGAAATGAATGTCTACAAAAGCCTCCAATTCTTTACTATTTAGTCATTCCTTAAAGTCCTAAAATTTTTGCTTTCATTTATACCACACTACCAAAACTAACCTCTTGATGTCACCAAAAAGCCTCTTACATGTCCACTCTAATAATATTTTCTAACCCTAATTATCCCCTATTTCCTTTTGGCATTGAAATTGCTGATGAATCCTTTCTTCTATTTTTTTTTTTTGTTGTTGTTGTTTAGACAGAGTCATACCCAGGTTGGAGTGCAGTGACGCCATCTCAGCTCACTGCAACCTCCACCACTCAGGTTCAAGTGATTCTCGTGCCTCAGCCTCCCGAGTAACTGGGACTACAGGTACATACCACCACACCTGGCTGATTTTTGTATTTTTACAACAGATGGGGTTTTGCCATGTTGGCCAAGCTGGTCTCGAACTCCTGGCCTCAAGTGATCTGCCTGCTCTGGCCTCCCAAAGTACTGGGATTATAGGCGTGAGCCACTGCACCCAGCCCTAAAAATTATTTTTTAACCTCTCATTTTTGACATTCCTCAAAAGCTGATCTAACCCCTATGATATTCCCTTGGGAATTAATTCAAATATTATTTAATACCATGTAAATAAGGGGTTTTGGTCTTTGGTTTATTTTACAGATCAGGGTCTCCTTGTGTTGTCCAGGCTGGTCTTGAACTCCTGAGCTAGCTCGTGATCCTCCTACCTCAACCTCCCTGCTAACTGGGTCTACAGGTGTGCACCACGAAGTCAGGCTTAAGGGGTTTTTTTGATGAATAAATTTAAGGTTTTGTGTTGTTCTGAAGTCAGACTGAAGTAGCAAATATGAAATAGGTGTTAAATTGCTTGCAGGAAATTAGTTCCCTTAAATGAGTTGAATATCATCATTTATTTTTTAAATGACATCATTGTCTTTTTTAAAACCTGAATTCCCAATGAGAGAAATTTCAGCAGAACATATAACTGATTTTTATTATAAACTCTAAATTACTGGAGTCCAAATGAACAAAATTTACCCTCTTTTTTTCATTAATTATAAAATATGTATTATATATTAGGAAGAAATACAATCCAGGAACAATTTCCTAGGAGAGGGAGTATAGTTATTAGGATCACAAAGGGTTTTTTCTAATATTTATTAGGTAGAGAAACTGAAATATAGTAAAATAGATTTTTCCCCTACCTAAAGTAAAATTATAAAAAAGACATTTCAGTTTTGATTTTGCCTCATTGGAACCATAATTAGCAGTGGTTTCATCCTTCTCAGGTACTCCCCCATCTACCACCCTTTCCTTCTCATTCACCTTCTCTTTCTTTTTCCCCTTTTTATTTCCTCTAATTAGTAAAATGACCAGAAATATGACTAAATTAAGTTATTGAGCTTCTCCCAATTCTAGGTCAAAGTAATTACTTCTCGTTATTCCAGCTGGTTCTTCTGCTGGCTTCCGTTTATCTGCTGAAAAGTCTGTTTTCAGATGGACAGCTCCTGCTTTCTTCTTCTTGGGCAGAGCAAAAGAGAGCAATGGCTGAGATTTCCTGATTCATTAGTGTCACAAAGTCAGGCTAGGAAAATCTGTGCTCTGGAATCCTCCATGTCTCCACTGTGGGGATATCAGTGCATTCTGAGCACATTGAGAGGAAGCAGAATATAGGAGAAAGAGCTTTGGAGTTAAAAAGACCCGAGTTCAAATCAATCCTGACTACCACTTAATAGCCACATGACCAGAAAGGCAATACATTCTTCGAGCATGTCTCCTGATCTGTGAAAGAGAGATAGATGATAATGTCTATTTTAACAGGAAACATGAGTAAGGAATCTGACACTTAGTACATACTTAGTACGGTTTAGTCTCTTCCTCTACTCTCCCACAATAATTCCTTTAGTTGAGAATGGCTCTTTAAAATGTCATCCCTGGCTGGGCATGGTGGCTCATGCCTGTAATCCCAGCACTTTGGGAGGCCGGGAGTTCAAGACCAGCCTGGCCAACATGGCGAAACTCCAACTCTACTAAAAATACAAAAATTAGCTGAGCATTGTGGCACACACCTGTAGTCCCAGCTACTCAGGAGGCTGAGGCCCGAGAATTACATGAACCCAGGCAGTGGAGGTTTCAGTGAGCCAAGATTGTGCCACTGCACTTCACCCTGGGCAATAAAACGAGACTCCGTCTCAAAAAAAAAAAAGAAGTCATCCCTTCTTGGTGTACTGACACAAAGCCAATCCCTTGGCACTTCCCATGGGATACACTGATGTGATAGTGAGATAAGGAGATATACTGTTCCTTGAATATATTTGTGTTTTTAAAAACTTTTGGGGTAGGAATTTTTGATATGGCAAGGAAAGTGCTAGTCGTGATTTCTACATTGTGTTATGCAGACTCTAAAAGTTCTATGAAGCATCTCAAGAAGTTTCCAAAAGCATATAGTAATGGAAAACATATTTCATTTCTGCCTGCTTTGTGACTTCCAGACCCCACTCTGACAATAGATATATTGGTCATCAACACTCAATTGTACTACTTTTTGTAGAAAGAGCATACAGGGTCCTATGAAGATCATACAGCAAGTGTAAGTCTATAAACAAAATTCAAGGCACCTGGTTAATTATTTTCTTTTGTCCTGAAGTATTATAATATGTTATGTGAAATAAGTGGAACTTTAATTTTAATCTGAAACTCTTTTGTCAAATTAAGAATACACATAATCTTGATTTGTTTTGCTTTGGGGTTTTTAATTTGTTTGTTTTTGAGAAGGGGTCTCCCATGTTGCCCAGGGCTCAAGCCATTGTCCCGAGTAGCTGAGACTACAGGTGCATACCACCAAACCCAGCATATACATAACCTCAACCCAGCAATTATAGTTCTGGGAATCTCTCCTAGAATATACTCACATATGCATACAAATATCTATCTAACTATATCTATTTATCTATCTATCTATCTATGTAAAAGCATACTTATTGCAGCCTGTTTGCACTAACAGAAGACCAGAAATAATTGGTTAAATCTCATAGAATATCCATCCCATATAACAAAATACTATAAACCAATTAAATAATAAATAATTATTAAATAAATGGCAATTATATGCCCAGAACCTTCTTAAGTGTTGAATAAGAATAAAAATAAGTATAAGCCATGGTTCTTGTCCTGAAGGAGTTTACACCCTGTTTAGGTAGAGTCAAAGATGCCCAGTATATATCTAGCTTTGAATCATAGGTCTTCTATGTGAGTCAACTTCTTGATTGGTGTTCTTGTAAAAAGATCTCCTGGACCTGGGATCAGCAAACTACAGCCTGTGGGCCAAATCTAACTCCCCTTCTATTTTGTAAATAAATTTTTATTAGAATACAGCCACACCCATTCATTTACCTATTGTCTATAGCTACTTTCCTGATACAGAGTTGAGTACTTGCAACAGACACCATATGGCCCACAAAGCCAAATATACTTCCTAACTGGCCCGTTATAGAAAAATTTTTGCTGGGCGAGGTGGCTCAACCCTGTAATCCCAGCATTTTAGAAGGCGGAGGCAGGTGGATCATGTCAGCCCAGGAGTTCAAGACCAGCCTCTGAAACACAGTGAAACTCCATCTCTACTAAAAATACAAAAAATTACCCATGTATGGTGGTACACAACTGTAGTCCCAGCTATTCGGGAGACTGAGATGGGAGAATCACCTGAGCCTGGGAAGTTGAGGCTGCAGTGAGCCGTGATTGTGTCATTACACTCCAGCCTGGGCAACAGAGCGAGACCCTGTCTCAAAAAACAGAAAATAAAAGAGAGTTTGCCAACCCTGAAAAACGAACGAACAAACAAACACTTAAGACTCATTTGGAATTAAGCACAGTGGTTTAAAAATATGTCCATATTAACTTGCTATTTTGACAACTGTTATGTGCCAGGCACTTTTCTTGACACTACATGCTTTGGGGGAAGCTAATGGTTTGGGCTTCCTCATATGTTGGGTTTGAAGTATCTGTAGATTTCCAGATAAAGATTAATTTGCTCTTTTAGCAAACATTGATTGAGAACCTAATATGAGCCAGGCACTATCATACACATTGGAGAAGCAGAGGTAAAAAAATATGTAGCGTACTATGAGAGACATATCGTGGCCATAGGATTAATAATAGCCATAAGGTCCACTCAAACATCTTGCAAGGTCCTATGCTATATAAGCTACACTACAAAAATAATAATAATGTCACTCTAATTACTCAGCCCTTACTCTAAGATAGACATTTTGTATAAATAAGCTCATTAAATACCATTAACTACTCTATAAGGTACACATTCATATCCCCAATTTACAGTTGGGGAAACTGAGGCTTATACAAGATAAGTGACTTGATAAAAATCTCACAACTAGTAACAAATAGTAACTTGCTTTGAACGTCCATAAATTATCTGATGCTCCTTCCTTTAAAAGGTGGAGCTTGGCTGGGCATCATGGTTCACACCTATAATCCCAGCACTTTGGGAGGCCCAGACGGGAGGATTGCTTGAGCCCAGGAGTTCAAAACCAGCCTGGGTAACATGGCAAAATCCTGTCTCTACAAAAAATACAAAAAATTAGTCAGGCATGGCCGGGCGCGGTGGCTCACGCCTGTAATCCCAGCACTTTGGAGGCCAAAGCGGGCGGATCACGAGGTCAGGAGATCGAGACCATCCTGGCTAACATGGTGAAACCCTGTCTCTACTAAAAACACAAAAAAAATTAGCCGGGCGTGGTGGTGGGCTCCTGTAGTCCCAGCTACTCAGGAGGCTGAGGCAGGAGAATGGTATGAACCCGGGAGATGGAGGTTGCAGTAAGCCAAGATTGCGCCACTGCACTCCAACCTGGGCAAAAAAAAAAAAAAAAAAAAAAAATTAGGCATGGTGGTGTATGCCTATAGTCCCAGCTATTTGGTAGGCTGAGGCAGGAGAATTACCAGAGCCCAGGAGGTGGAGACTGTAGTGAGCTGTGATCACATCACTGCACTCCAGCATGGGCAACATGGGCAGCAGAGTGAGATCCTGTCTCATTAAAAAAAAAAAAAAAAAAAAAAAAAAAAGATGGTGGAGCTTAATTTTCCTTTCTTTGAGTGTGTGCGGTACTTGGCAATTTTCTTCTAACAAAGTACAATGTAAACAAGGATGCCTTCTGAGACTAGATCATAAAAGGTGGTAAAGTCTTCTCGTTGTTCTCTCTCAGATCACTTCTGCTAGGGAAAAACAACTGCTATGTGGTAAGAACATTCAGGTAGCCCTGTGGAGAGGTCCATGTGGCAAAGAACTGAGACCTCTTGCCCACTGCCAGCAAGGAACTAAGGCCTTCTACTAACAGCCATGTGAGTAAGCCTTCTTGGAAGTGGATCCTTCAACTCCAGTCAAGCCTTCATATAACTGGAGTCCTGGCCAACATCTTGACTGCAACTTTATGAGCGAGTGTGAGCCAGAACCGCCCAGCTAAACTACTGAATTCTTGACCCATACAAATATTTATTATCTCACATTATTATTTTGGGGTAATTTTTTTATTCAGCAATAGATAGCTAATACAAAGCTGAAAGATATAGACATTCTAGAACAATGGGTCCATAAACTTTTTCTTGAAGACCCAGATAGTAAATATTTTAAGCTTGTGGGCTATATGGTCTCTGTTGGAGCTACTCATCTCTGCCATTGCAGCAGGAAAGCAGCCATAGACAATAGGTAAGCAAATTGGCATGGCTGTGTTCCAATAAAACTTTATTTGCAAAAACAGGTGGCAGGCATGTGAATTGTTGTTTGCCAATCCCTGCTCTAGAGAAAACAATTATAATAATATTAAGCAATTATTAGAATGGAATAAAGGAAGCTGTGGGATTTCTCAGCTTAAGGCTGTAAAGGAAGCCCTTGATTAGGAAAGGGTATGTCCAGTTGGACTTGGTAGCTCACACCTGTAATCCCAACACTTTGTGAGGCCAAGGCGGGAGGATCACCTGAGGTCAGAAGGTTGAGACCAGTCTGGCCAATATGGTGAAACCCCATCTCTACTAAAAATGCAAAAATTAGCCAGACATGGTGGCACATGCCTATGATCCCAGCTACTTGGGAAGCTGAGGCAGGAGAATTGCTTGAACCTGGAAGGTGGAGGTTGCCATGAGCTGAGATCACACCACTGCACTCCAGCCTGGGCAACAGAGCAAGACTCTGTCTCAAAAAAAAAAAAAGTCGGGGGTATGTGCACAACATAGTCACAATTCTCTTTTTATCTTTTTCTGTAAGAAGAGAAATAAAATAATTCTTCTCAAGAAATCTGATGAAATGAGGACTGAGCACCAACCAGATAAGAGAATGAGCAAACTGCTTGTATGATCTTTTTTTTTTTTGCCAAGCTGCTAAAATCTTTCAGCACCATTGCCAAAGCTGTGTTTTAAACAAGCAAAGCAATTTGGTTAAGGGCGGAAAGAAGATTATTTCCTATTAACACCTGGAAATACAACCAGGAACTAAAAAGCAGTTGATAACTGTAGTAGAAATTAAAAATTGACCCAAACTTTACTTAAGTCTATTTCTTAACATTATGGTCTAAGTGTGTCACATCTTCTTTGTGTTCAAATCTGTAAATTTACGAAACCATTATTATGGAAAAAACTCATAACCAACTGGAATTACATGCTACTAGATATCTGTTAGAAAGAAGCCTGACTGTTTGGACCTTACCATCATAGCCCAGGATCACTATTTGTAGTGGCAACTTCTCAAACTGCAGATTTGCCATGCAGCAGGCAACCCCAGACCTAATATAATAACAGCTAATATTTATTGAATACATACTAAACATGAGGCACTGGCTAAGTACATCACATGTATTATTTCACTTAATCTTCCCAATAATCCTACAAGATCGGTGTTATTATTATCCCCATTTTACAGATGAGAAAAACTGGGGCTCAGTGAGTAATTTGTCCAGGGTCACTCAACTAATAAGTGGCCGAGTTAGATTTTGAACCCAGGCGGTCTACTCCTGAAGCCCATGGTCTTAACTGGTGCCCTCTGCAAGCCCTGAGAAGACAAGGTTAAGTATAACATTGTACGATCACTATGACCTCACATTTTCCTTCACACAAGATCAATTTAGTTGGGTGAAGATAATTCAAATCCACTAAACAATTGAAAAACACCCTTAAAACACAATAGCAACAATCATACATTACTATACAGTGGAGTAGTATCTAACAGAGGGTTGTTTCCTAAATCAACATGAAAGGAAAAAAACTAAATATAGGCAAATTATCCCCAAAATTCCTTAAATTGCTCATAAAGTGCAGTTCTGTAGACTCAGATTTGTAAGGAAACAACAGATTCACATCTCCCTTCTTATGCTCACTCTAGGATATATCCTCATTTAGGGGGATGGATGAAGATTTATCTTCAAAATTTAAATTCTCCCTCCTCTCCTTTCCTCCCTCTTTCTCACTGAGTATATATAGTTGAATGTAAATAATTTTAAAATAGTACTTATGACGTTACTCTGCTGTAATACAAATCTAGAACAGAACATAAATGCTAAGGCGCCCCGAAGTAAAGAATATTAATAAATCCTCATACATGCTAAGGTACCCCAAAGTAAAGAATATTAATAAATCCTCTATTATCAAATGCAGCACAGGAATAAGTACTTCAGGGGTATTTTGACACATCTTTGTCATGGCATATCCACAAAGTCCATTCTTCTAAGCAGGCCATCTTAGCCTACCCTGTGCATGAACCTTATCCAGGCAACAGAACCTGTGTCACAAGCAGAGCAAAGTTCTCTTTCCTCCTCATTGTCTACAATCGGTACAGCAGTTGATAGGGCTTTTTGAAATGACAGATAAAGCTGTCGGGTTCTGAACTCAAATAGCTGGGACCAAGAAGTTTAGAAGACACCGCTTGGAAAAAGAGAAGTGAGGCAACAAGAGGGCAGAAAAAGACAATTAAGGAGGATCTGCCAGGGAACTGGTTTCAGAGGAAGAAGGCAAAGAAAGGTGGAAAATGAGAAAAACCTCTCTGCAAAAACCATTTGTCCTACATATTCCCTCGTTATATTAAGCCAAGTTCAAGTGCTTGTTCATAAACAGAATCATCATAAGGTTAAAAAAGAAAAAAAGGAGGGGTTGAAACAAGGCCAGGACTAGAGTGAGGCAAGTGAGCACTCACTTGGGGCATTAAATTGAAGAGGGCTCCAAAATACTCAGTAATCAAGATAAATAATATTTTAATGCAACAGCTTATAAAATCAAATAGGCAAACTACAGCTAGATACCTGCTTTACCAATAAAGTTTTATTGGAACCAGGATCAGGGTTAAGGAGAGGCAACTGGAGAGAGGCTCTTACAAGTGCAGGATAGAATTCTGTCTTTATTTAAAATGTTGATATTTTGTTCATCACGGATTTTTTCACTAATTTTGATATTTTGTTTGTTTGCTTGTTTTTGTTTTTTGTTTTGAGACAGGGTCTCACTCTGTTGCCCAGGCTGGAGTGCAGTGGCAAGATCATAGTTCACTGCAGCCTCAAATTCCTGGGCTCAGGAGATCCTCCTACCTCAGCCTCCCAAGTAGATGGGACCTCAGGCATGGGCCACCATGCCTGGCTAATTTTATTTTGTTCTTTTTTTTGTAGAGATGGGAGTCTCACTGTGTTGCCCAGGCTGCTCTCAAATTCCTGACCTCAAGTCATCCTCCTGCCTCAGCTTCCCAAAGTGCCTGGATTACAGGTATGAGCCACCAAGCCCAGCCTAATTTTGATTGTTTTAAAATTAAGGCACCAAAACATTATTTATCTCAACTACTGATAGTAGAAATTTAAAAGTTACTGATAGTAGAAATTAGGGGGAGTATTTCACTCCCCTTAAATTTTGGGCTTCGCTCATGTCACCCTAGTCCTGGCCTGGATTGTAAAAGAGAGAGCGGGGAGGTAGGAAGACAATCGGTGATTTAAAGATTTATGCAGAGACTTGGGGTCAAGACCTAAAGCAGGAAAGTTGGAGATTCCATTTTATCCTGCTGTATTGCATTCTGTGCCCTGGGCGCCCTCATGCCAGTGAAGGCCGTGCTTTCATTGAGCTCCTTCACTTGCCTTGGCAGCTGCACTCACTTTTATATGCAGGTTCTGGAATGCTGGGAGCTGTATGGCAGCCAACATCTCTCCTCTCCGTTCTCAAACATGACGTTCTCTGCAATTCAGTTACAGACACCTCTTTCCTTAGCCTTCTCACCCAGGGAGGCTGATCAAGGAATCTAACTAAGAACTAAGCCTCATTTGCCTTCTCTGGATATGCAAGTGAATTTGCATATATCTTGTGTCCATTTGCATTCCCCTCACATGGGGCATTTAGAATAAAAACAACATTCATGAATCAAAATGAAGCTAGTTCCATTCTTTCTCTGTCAAAGTATAGAGTAAGTAAAAGGATACTGCAGTGTGAGAAAAGAACCGAAATTATATTTGCCAGGGTTATGTGTAGTTTTAAAAGCAATCCAGTTTGGTGGCATTTACCACCATGAAATTGGCATTTAATATTTATAGGTTTAGCCTTGGAGAACATAATCACTCATGACTGAAACAGCCACCCCTTTCCTTACCATTCTTGTAGAAATTTGAGCCAAGAGCCCTTAAAAGCTGAAGCTGTCCTCTTTTCCTCCTCCAGGTTGCCACTTAAAGTGTGGAAAGCCTAAGGGTTCCTGATGACTGATTCCTCCATTTGAGACAAAGTGGCTGAGGAACAGATTAAAAAGTACGAAAAAAAAAAGGAGTATTGCTCCTCATGCCCCCTGAGCCCCTTTGGGAGCTGAAAGAATTAAGGAAAAGAAAAGAGTAGGCTGGTATGAACGCTGCACAGAATTTCCTCTAAACAAACCAGCCAGTGGACAGTGGACTACTAGTCTCAAAAGGAGATGGAGCTCAATATGACAAAAACTGATATTGTAAATAACAAGGGCAAGTTCATTATAGAGTTGTTTTTTAAAAATAGAACTCATAGTTAAGACTATGTCAGTATGTTTCCAGTCCTGTTCAAGCAAAATGGTACCTGACCAGAGGGTATGAACATTGCAGTCTGTGTGACAGGGAGATAATACAGTGAAAGATGACTCAGCCGGGCATGGTGGCTAACGCCTGTAATCCCAGAACTTTGGAGGCCGAGGTGGGCAGATCCACCTGAGGTCAGGAGTTCAAGACCAGCCTGGCCAACACAGTGAAACCCCGTCTCCACTAAAAATACAAAAATTAGCTGGGTGCGGTACCGGGCACCTGTAATCTCAGCTACTCAGGAGGCTTAGGCAGGAGAATCACTTGAGCCCAGGAGGTGGAGGTTGCAGTGAGCCTAGATCACGCCACTGGACTCCAGCCTGGGTGACAGAGACTCTGTCTCAAAAGAAAAAGAAAAAAGAAGGATGACTCAATCCTTCACACCTTGAAAAAAGTCCTTTCAGTGCATTTAACCTCCTTATTTAAAAATACCTGGTTATTAGATAACTTTCTGGTTACTGGTTAATTCGTAACCAAGAAAGCAGTGCACTGAACAGTGGATTTCCATTTTCAAATAAGCTTATACCTGCTACTGTAATTTAATGAAGTGGCATCCTGGTTTTTGACGAAGAGTTTTATAAATTTGATTAGTATAAACCGATGCCCAATTCAACTCTTGATTGAATTGACAAAAATCAAGCCCCTGAGCATGTTACTGAGCCTCATCATCTCTTCCTTTAAAATGTTATATGCATTTAGAGAAATATTATGACAAGCATGCAGAGATATATGAACAGAGAGGTTGCTTAATCGTTGTTCTAATAGTCAAAAAAGGAAAAAGTCTTAGAAGTTATTTAAATGTCCATTAGTAGGAGATGAACTAAATATATTATGGGAAACTTATACCATGTAAAACTCTAACACTATTAAAAATAATAATATAGATTTGTATTTGATAATACAGAAAAAATTTTAAGGATATATTATTAAATACATAATGTACATCAGAACAAATAGTATGATTCAACTTAGGTAAAATTAAATATATATTCATGTGTGTATGACATTTGTTTGTGATCAAAGTTTTGTGGAACAATAGCAGTATCAATATTAGTAGTTGCCTGTTTAGAGTGGGATTGAAAAAGTATTAGGGGAACAGGGGACCTGTACTTTATAAAGTACTTCTGTAACACTTTAAATATTTACAATGACCATGTGGTTCCTTTTATAATGAGTATTAACTTGCAGTAACTAACATATAATAATTGAAGTAATTAATATACTACATATTTATATGAATTTACTAGTTGATATGTATACATATGTTATACACACACACACACACACAAAGTGAGTGCAAGAGTAAGCACTAATTGGACCAGGTGTGACGGCTCATGCCTGTAATCCTGGCACTTTGGAAGGCTGAGATGGGAGAATTGCTTGAGGCCAGGAGTTCAAGACCAGTCTGGGCAACATAGCGAGACCCCACCTCTGTTTAAAAAAAAAGAGAGAGCACTAATGTATGTGAAAGAAAATATGCAGAAGACAGACTGTGAGAAGAAGAGAGGGAATAAGTCCCAGTGACACTATCCAGCCCCTAGCTCAAGGCATAACTAAGACAAATTACCCCTAGATTTTTCCATCATGTTAGTCAATAAGTTTCCATTGGTACTTAAGCTATTGTAAGTTAGATTTTCTGTCACATGCAACAAAAGAATCCTAAATGACTTGGGTCAGTTATCAAGGATTCCATGTGGCAAGGTTAGAAATTAGGGCTTTATCCTATGAGATGCCACTTGTTTAAAAGTTAACAATAAAGCAAAGTTTTAAAGCAGATATAAGGTATAATAAAAGTTATTTGGTGAATATCATACTTTTTGTTATCAAGGGAGCAAATTACCACCAAGAGTAATTTGTTTTGACGGGATAGCATAACAAGAGTAGAAATAAGATTAAGTCCCAAACTTGGCTGGGCTCTAGAACTAGAATACTTGCCCTCCATGTCATTCTATTGTAGCTAGATCTTAGTGCTTCTCAAATGTTCAATCCTATCTTTTATTTAGCCCAACTTTGATAGAGAAATTATTAGGCTTTGAGCAATTGAACTTTTTTTTTTTTTTGAGAGGGACTTTCACTCTTGTCACCCAGGCTGGAGTGCAATGGCACAATCTCAGTTCACTGCAACCTGAACCTGAACAAGAATTGCTTGAACCTGGGAGGCAGAGGTTGCAGTGAGCCAAGATCATGCCATTGCACTCCAGCCTGGGCGACAAGAGTGAAACTCAGTCTCAAAAAAAAAAAAAAAAAAAAAAAAAGTTTTGTATGACTGAGTAAATCACTTTCCTTTTCTAACTCAATTTCCCTACTTAAAAAATCGGAAAATAGGCCGGGCACAGTGGATCACGCCTGTAATCCCAGCACTTTGGGAGGCCGAGGTGGGTGGATCACGAGGTCAGGAGATCGAGACCATCCTGGACAACACGGTGAAACCCCGTCTCTACTAAAAATATAAAAATTAGCCAGATGTGGTGGCACACGCTCGTAGTCCCAGCTACTCAGGAGGCTGAGGCAGGAGAATTGCTTGAACCCGGGAGGTGGAGGTTGCAGTAAGCTGAGATCACACCACTGCATTCCAGCCTGGGTGACAGAGCAAGACTCGGTCTCAAAATAAAAAAAAATTTAAAAAAAAGGAAAATAATAATACTGCACTCATACTCCTGATACAAGGAGATTTAAACATGGCTTTGACCGTCTTCATCTATATTTATCAGGCACTTGAAGAACATCAGGGAAAGCTATTCTAGGAATAGAATAATAATAATGAAAGATAAAATTTATTGACTACCTACTATATTCTGGGTACTATTCTAAATGTTTTACATGTATTAAATCTTGTATGCCCTACAACAACCCTATGAAATAAATCTAATTATCATCCCTATGTTACTGAGGCTCAGAAAATTTGTGATTCTTGCCCAAAAGCCAGAGCTAGCCATGATTTGAACCCAGGCATCTATAATGTCTCTGCACTTAGCTAATCATATGGTAAATAATCTAGAGTAAAATAATAAGCATGAAGAAAAAACTCTGAGGAGTCAAAAGAGATGTCAAAAGTTTTTAAATGTTTTTTGTTTTGCCATAAGGGATTCTCTTGGGCTAAAGAACTATTGACTTTTTATTTCAGGCACAATTTTAACAAGTGTGTCAGTGTTTTTCAAATCCGTGGGAGATGATAAGGACAAATAAAAATGCTGATTTCAAAGAGAAAAGAAGAAAGGGACAGCAAAATGAAAACACTGACAAAAATAACAAGACGCACAGTAAGTATGGGCCTCTTTAAGACAATGCAAACATACTTACCTACTACAATAGCCAATGAGGATATCACTGTGGTACAGCATAAATAACTGCCACTCCCAGTAACTACACTGAAGCCATCGATTAGAAGTTATATGATGTATTTTAAAAGTCAACACTCTGTTTAAGAGAGGGTCAAGGTCCAGACAGAAGTCCCTCTCCCAGAGAAAGATTCCAATTAAAAGAAACCTGAGGATCCTAGAAACATCCTAGAAGGATTCTAACCAAGCAAATGGGAAGTCCAGAACTCCCAAGGGAAGTAAACATCTTCTCAGATAATTTTTTACTATCTTTGATGGACAAGATCAATTAAGAGGACATGAGTTAAGAGGAACCCAGCCTCACACATTGTAGAAAAATAAGGACTGAAATAATCCTGGTCCTTTTTTTTTTTTTCGAGATGGGGTCTTGCTATGTTGCCCAGGCTTGTCTCAAACTCCTGGGCTCAAGCCATCCCCACAAAATGCTAGGATTGCAGGTATAAGCCACTGTGCCCAGCCAATCCTGGTTCTTTAAGTTAGAGCAAACTCCTCTCTTCTTCCAGGAAGATAATATTGGCTGCCTTGAGAAGAAAAACAAAAGATGCTTCTTTGTTTTAATCCAACATAGATGTAAGAACAAAATCTGATAAAGGTATCACAACTAAATAAATGCTACTGAGAAATCTTACTTAAGAATAATGATGCAAAATAGTAACTAAAATACTAGCAAACAAAATTCAGTGACATCTTAAGAGAATTGAACACCAGACCAAGTGAGATCATATCAGGAATGCAAGGATAGTTCAACATTAGGAAACTTATTGTGATAATCATATTAACAATCAAAAGAGAAAAGTATATTACCTTCTCTTTTGAGTGATTTATTGATTCCTTCATCCCGACATTTATTAAGCACCTACTATGTGCCAGGTGCTATACTAGATGCTTGGGATATGGCAGTGAGCCAAAATGGAAAAAATCTCTGCCCTCAAAAGCTTACATTTTCGTCAAGGGAGATATACAACAAATGATTAAGCAAATAAATAATAACACCTGGTAGTGATAAGTGCTACGAAGAAAATAAAGCAGGCTAAAAGAGAATGATGGGAAGGATGCTATTTAATATAGGTGACCGGGGAAGGCCTCTCTGTTAAGATTATATTTGAGCAAGATCTAAAGGAGGTAAGAAAGCTAGCCAAGGGAATAACTGGGGGAAACTCATTCCAAGTAGAGAGAAATGCAAATGCAAAGGCCCAGAACTGGGAGAGTGCTTAGCATTCTCCTAAGGTCACTGAAATGGCTGGACTAGAGTAAGCAAATTGGAGACTAGAAGAACACAAGATCAGAGAGGAGGAGGGCAGAGGAAACAAATCATATATGACCCGTAGGCCATAGTAAGGACATTGGCTTTTATTCTGATTGAGACCTATTATCACTAGAAGGTTTTGAATAGAAGCATGACATGATCTGGGCTCTGTAATAAAAAGACTGTTCTGACTGCTAGGTTGAGAACAGACTCCAGGGATAAAGGTACAAGCAAGTGACGAGATAGGAGAATGCTGCAGCAGTAGAAGTAAGAAATTATGGTGGCTGGTATTCAGGATGGCAGTAGTGAATGTGGTGAGAGGTGGTTACATTCTAAATATGTAATGAATTCTATTATACTATGAAGCTGCTGATGTACATGAAAATATTTAATCTGTATCAATTCAGTTTCTCCAGAGAAGGATCCTCTTATCTCCTCCCTAGAGATAGCAACAGTCTGGCTGCTAGCTTTCTGAAGCTGGGTCAGGAAAAATGCGTAACATTCTGCTTTAGAGTTCAGTTTTATGTTTTTATACCATATCCTTGTTTTCATACCCATTCCTTAGAGCCTGATATACCCAAGTCCACATCCTTTCTAGTTCAATTTTTCCAGAGAAGACACCTTCTGTCTCCTGTATGGGGAAAGAGAGGAAAGTGTCTATTTGGGGTGGAAGTAGGAGTAAGGATCTGGGTCCTATCTGATCCTTATATAGACCTTCCAATAATCCAGCCCCTTTCAGCCCCTTCCCTCCTTGCACATATACTTCACCTGCTGTGGCTTTCTGAGGTTCCATAAGACAAATTAGTGTGCTTCTTGCTGGTGTTCTCTTCCTCTGCAGTACCTAGGTTTGAATTTCCTCTGCCTTGCTAAGTCATTTTTCATTTCTCCATCCACTTTTAGCCTTCATATACTATGCTTTCGGGTTAAAGATGTTTCCTAATGTCACTGAATATGGAGTCTGTGTTTTTATTTCTTGTCTTCCTCATACAGATACCTTTAAACATGTTAAAATATGCCTAATGTCACTTAAATTAGAAAACAGCATGTTAAAACTTTAATAAGTTACTACTTTCCACCAACAGATTAGCAAACATCATTTACAAGGTTATTGGCAAGCTTCAGTTGCTTGCTGGCTGTTGGCTGGAAATCTCAGTCCTCTGCCATGAAAGCCTTTCCATAGGCAAGTTGCCTGAGTGTCCCCAAGACCAGGAGGCTGACTTCCCTCAGAACAAGTGAGAGGAGAGCTCAAGACAAAGGTTGCAGTGTTTTTTAAAACAGCTTTTTAAAGATATAATTCATATACCGTACAATTCATTTATTTTCAGTGTACAATCCAATGGCTTTAGTATATTTAGTTTTGCATCCACCACCACAATCAATATTAGAATATTTTCATTACTTCCAAAAGAAACCCCACACCCAGCCATCACCCCCAACCCTACCTTAACCCTAGAGCCCTAGGGAACTACCAGTCTACTTTCTGTCTCTCTATATTTGTCTATTCTGGACATCGCACATATATGGAATCATACAATATCTGGTCTTTTGTGACTGACTTATTTTACATAGTATGTTTTTAAGGTCTAACCATGTTGTAGCATGTGTATTTCATTTATTTTTATTAGGTGCTCTTTTCTTTTGCTGTCTTCTAGTGAAATTCCTTTTTATTTCTCCTTATGTATTCAGATTTTTTTTTTTGAGACGGAGTTTCACTCTTGTCGCCCAAGCTGGAGTGCAGTGGCGCAATCTCGGCTCACTGCAACCTCTGCCTCCCGGGTTCAAGCGATTCTCCTGTCTCAGCCTCCCAAGTAGCTGGGATTACCGGCGCCCACCACCATGCCTGGCTAATTTTTTGTATTTTTAGTAGAGTCGGGGTTTCGCCATGTTGGGCAAGCTGGTCTCGAACTCCTGACCTCAGGTGATCCACCCGCCTTGGCCTCCCAAAGTGCTGGGATTACAGGCGTGAGCCACCATGCCCGGCCCAGATATTTCTTTCTCTCACTTTTCTAGATCCAAGAAAGTCCTGGACCTTCTTGGCTCAGGCTCCAGGTTAATACTTCCTAGCTTTAGAAACAGTTCCCTTTGGAAATAACTGAGGTTCTAACTTGGTCTGTGATCCCTGGGTCCTTGCAGTCTTTTATAACCTGATCTTGCAAGTGACATACCACTACTACTGCCATGTTCTGTTGGTGATATAGGTGGGAGAGAACTACACGAGGGTGCATAGGAATCGTTGGGGGCCATGATGGAACCTGCTACTATAATGAGGATGTGGTCATGTTGCAATCCATGTTAGAAGTAAAGGCTTAAGCTCTAGCTTTGCCCCATCTTTTAGATCACCACTTACAGAATAACAAAAACAAAGCAAAACTCACAAACTCACACTGCTTGATATAAAAGAAGAGTCCCCACTTACAGGGAGCTCTGGCTGGAGTCAGTTTTGCTTCAGCAGCACCTGATGTCCCTTAATGAATATACAAGTGAATATCCACCTTTATAGGAATGAGGAAATGGGGTTTAACACCTGCCTTTAAAAGAGAACATTGAAAGAAACCAATGGCTGATAGCAACTTGACTAATTACAGAGTTAGTTATATAAATAAAGTTGAAAAATACTCACCTGGCATAAACGTATTCACCTGGTGAATGATTACTTGCAAGAATAGTACCATACAGGAGAAAGTAACTACAACTTTCTTATGGTTTGTTCATGCATATTCACTCAGTATTTTTGTCAGTCAACAAATATTAATAGTTCAGAAGGGACTTTTGGACTCAATAGTCTCCAAGTGCCCCTTTGGGATATGACACTATACTTAACAATATAATAAAGAAACAGAAACATAAAACCAACACACAGTCACTTCCTTCAAAAATCTTTCATTCAAAGGCAGGAAAAAATAGACAAATTACAAAATGGTATTTGTTCATTTTTAAATAAAATAAACACAAGTAGCCATAAAAGTTCATCTTAAAAATAAACATAGTGCCATTTGTCTTGAATCTCTTTTTCCATCTCCATGTGTTTTTATTGATAAAGTTGTTTATATACAAAATGGCCTTTTCAAGTAAAAACACATATTTTAGGGTACAACGTAGCAGCACCATCTGTTTGGGCTTATTTTTCTTGTTAATGTGTGTGGGTCAGTTCAGCAGATAACAGTGATGAGTATTTGGGGTTTTGAAATTTCATTGACAGATTAATTGGTGTTGCATCATGTAACCATGTCAAAAGAGGGTAAGTTGAATCTCTTTGGTTCAATTAAAATATAGAGGAATGCAGGCCCAGGCGCAGTGGCCCATGCCTGTAATCCTAGCACTTTGGGAGGTGAGGTAGGTGGATCACTTGGGGCCAGGAATTCAAGACCAGCCTGGCCAACATGGCAAAAACCCATCTCTACTAAAAATACAAAATTTAGCTGGGCATGGTGGCGCATGCCTGTAATCCCAGCTACCTGGGAGGTTGAAGCACGAGAATTGCTTGAACCTGGGAGGGGGAGGTTGCAGTGAGCCGTGATTGTGCCACTGCACTCCAGCCTAGCAGCCCTAGGAAACTACCAATCTACTTTCTGTCTCTATATATTTGCCATATATATATGAAAATACACAAAGATATCTCTACTAAACTTAGTTTAGTGGAAACATTCTAGATCATCAGATTGAAGGAAGCTTTATTTTAAAAAGTTTTGCAGATATGTATATAAGCTCAAGACCAGATTAATTTGTGATAGTATAGGATAGTAAAGAATGTAATTTTACATATTCCCATTTTTGTAGACTATTAAGAAATTTTAGAGTGTGTATAATTTGGCATTTATTTGCAAGATCAACTTAAAAGCAGCATTCAAACAACCCAGTTAGCAGCTTCCAGCCCATCTCAGTTTTTATGTCCCAGGCAGAAACTATCACACAAATAAATGGTTTTCACTCAAGGGAATTCCCAGGCACAGTAACGTCAAATCAAGCTGTAAGCTCTTAATATATAAAGGAAGAGGAAATTTACTTTAAGTAAGGATGACTCTTTCTTCCACTATATAAAAAAATAGACAAATACCATTTTACCCCACTAGATTAGCAAAAATTAAGAAGTATAACAATACCAAGCATTAAAGAGTACATAGAATTCTTATACACTGAGAGACAGACAAAACTAGTTGGCATTAACTATCTCACAAGGTTGAATATTTGCATACTCTACAGTGCAGCAACTCTACTTCTAGGTGGAAACACTTGCATACATTACCATGAGGCCTGTATAAGACTATTTATAGCAGCAGTGTTTAGAATAATAATTTTCAAAAGCCTGGAAACAATCCCCCCAAGTATGTATCAACAGAACAATAAATTGCAGTATATTCACACAATAGAATGTTATATAGTGTTGAAAATGAAAGAACTATCATGGTATAGAATAACATGGATGAATCTTAGAAATGAATTCCAGAAAACTATACATTGGATGATAGCATTTTTATAAAGCTTAATAGCATGCAAATTAAACAACATGCTGTTTTAGCATTTTTGTGATGAAACTAAATTTTAAAAGGAAAACTGCAAAGAAATAATAAACATAAAATTTAGGATCCTAGTTTTCCATGACGGCAGAGGGGAAGAGATAGAGGAGAAACACAAAGGAGATACACATTACTAGGAAATATCCTAATTCTTGGTGTGGGTAGAGGTTCATGAGTATTCATTATGTTATTGAGTGTTATACTTAATATATGTGTTGCGTATATCTTTTGTATGTATTAAAAAGTAAATTTTTGGCTGGGCGCAGTGGCTCACGCCTGTAATCCCAGCACTTTGGGAGGCCGAGATGGGTGGATCACCTGGGGTCAGGAGTTCAAGACCAGCTTGGCCAACATGGTGAACCCCTGTCTCTACTAAAAATACAAAAAATTAGCCAGGCATGATGGTGTGTGCCTGTAGTCCCAGCTACTCAGGGGGCTGAGGCAGGGGAATTGCTTGAACCTGGGAGGCAGAGGTTGCAATGAGTCGATATAGCACCATGTACTCCAGCCTGGGTGTTGCCGTGAGACTCAAAAAAAAAAAAAAAGCAAAATTTTAAGAGATTTAAGAGATTGGTCAAATTCATCCTCACCTCCTCCAAGTGAAAAATAAGAAAGCTGATTTTCACTCTGCATGTAAAGAAATTAAGGGTGGCATGGCCCTATCCTCAAATAGGAATGAAATAAAGAGTATTTTTTTTAATTATACTTTAAGTTCTAGGGTACATGTGCACAACGTGCAAGTTTGTTACATATGCAGAAATAAAGAGTATTTTTAAGGGACTAATCAGTCAGCTGGAGCCAAGAGAATGTAAGTGAAATTAAATCCACGTGAACTAAATGGGATTTTTTCCTCCCTAACATGCGAATGGAATGTGCAGTAAACTGAAACTCTTACCTGCCAGTAAGGAAATAAATTGAACTCCAGCCTGGATGACAGAGTGAGACTCCGTCTCAAAAAAAAAAAAAGAAAAAGGAAATAAATTGTGATGATGCAGAATGGAATCTCGGCATCACTAGGTGAAGTTAAGATTTACAGAGCTAAAAGGAGCAGGAGGGCCGGGGCACAGTGGCTCACACCTGTAATCCCAGGACTTTAGGAAACCGAGGTGGGTGGATCACCTGAGGTCAGGAGTTCAAGACCGGCCTGGCCAACATGGTGAAACCCCATCTCTACTAAAAATACAAAAAATTAGCCGGGCATGGCGGTGGGCACTTGTAACCCCAGCTACTCAGGAGGCTGAGGCAAGAGAATTGCTTGAACCCAGGAGGCGGAGGTTGCAGTGAGCCGAAATCGAGCCACTGCACTCCAGCCTGGGCAACAAGAGTGAAACTCCGTCTCAAAAAAAAAAAAAAAAAAAATTTTAAAAAAGGAGCAGGAAAATTTCTAGAAAAACTGGAGTCCGAATAGAATACCTAGGAGAAAATGAAGGAAAACACACAAAGGCTAAATGAATTAATTCATTTATTCAACAAATCTTTTTTTTGCATAGACTCTGCGCCAGGGAGAGGCAAAGGGACTGGAGTCATCAAGATAATTAAGTCACAGTCCCCACACTCAAGGAACTCACACTCTAGTAATCAGGATGCCCAAAACTGAGAAAAGGGAAGAATACTTGGAGGTTTTCAAGAACAATGCAGTTGGTGAGGAAGAGAACAGTTTTAATCTTAGGCCAGAGGATAGTAATATATGGGAGCCTAGACATCACAGTCTCTTAGTGCTTTATCCTCTGTGAGCCTGCAATATAAGAAGGGGAGGGAGAGCTTGTGCTTGGCTTGGACCTGGAGAGAAGGGCAGAAATAAGTGATGCCACAGGCAGTGGGAGTCCACATTTATTGAGTTCTTACTATGTGTCAGATACTCTTCTAAATGCATCTTATGAATTAACTACTTTAATCCTCATAATATACCTATGTGCTAGTTACTATTATCATCCTTATTTGATAAGTGAGGAAATTGGGGCCTATAGAGGTTAAGTAATTTAATTTGCCCAAAGTTGCATAGGAATCTGAAAGCAGAGTTTTGAATCCAGGTGATTAGATTACACAGACCCACGTTCTTGACCACGACACCGAATAGAGGAGGGATGTTCTAAATAAAAGTTAGAAAAAACAGAAGATTTTCAAAAGTTGTTAATCTCACAAATTCATTAATGTGTGCTCTTATACAATCGAGGTATATTGTAACTATTAAATTTGCACACCCAAAACATTGTTACACCTTGTGAATATCACTGGGTGTGTCTCAAAAGTTTAGTACTGGACCCTATAGGAAGGCAGAATGTTGCAGAGGAACTAGCGGAGAACAGCTGTGTCTCTGGGTTGGTCCTATGAGAAAATCTCCTTTTTTTGATTCCTCATGAGATGGAGGCAGAAAGTTACCCAAGATAAGTCTTAGCAAAGCCTCCAATTTGTCATATAATAAACTGATATACTTTATAGCCAGTCTTAACACATGTACATATTTATTCAGTTTCTTTTTTTGGTTTCTCAGCAATTTAATAATGGACTTGTTGGCTAATTTGGTTCAGCATTGTGCTAATAAAGTAAAATTGATGGGTTGGGTTTAATTCCCTTTTAGCTCTGGTGGCCATGTATTGCACCCCAACCTTAGCAAACATGAGCTGTTGAGTGACCTCAGAGAAACTGTGTTTGGCTCAGAACAAGTCTATCAACGTTATACAAAAGGTAATGCTTTACATAAAGTGTGTCAGAACTTTTATCTTTGTATTCCGGGACAACACATTAATTTTCACAGAGAACAACACACGTGATTTGTTTAATGTCTACAATAGATCTTTGAGACAATCAGGAATAGATACTTGGAAAGTTCAATATCCTATACTTATTCAAATTGACCCTACTATTTATATTACACAGGCATATTAGTCTTTGACAAACCTCATGATCCAATATATACTCAATTCATCTTGCTTTTATATAGCCAGAAATAACTAAATTAAAAATAAAAATAGGCCACGATCAGTGGCTCACGCCTGTAATCCCAGCACTTTGGGAGGCCGAGATGGGTGGATCACCTGAGGTTGGGAGTTCAAGACCAGCCTGACCAACATGGAGAAACACCATTTCTGCTAAAAATACAAAAATTAGCCAGCCGTGGTGGCACATGCCTGTAATCCCAGCTACTAGAGAGACTGAGGCAGGAGAATCGCTTGAATCTGGGAGGCAGAGGTTGCGGTGAGCCGAGATCACGCCATTGCACTCCAGCCTGGGCAATAAGAGTGAAACTCCATCTCAAAAATACATACATACATACATACATACATACATACATACATACATACATAAGTAAATAAATAAAAATAAAAATAGGCCGGCTGTGGTGGCTCACACCTGTAATCCCAGCACTTTGGGAGGCTGAGGCAGGTGGATCACGAAGTCAGGAGATCAAGACCATCCTGGCCAACATGGTGAAACCCCATCTCTACTGAAAATACAAAAATTAGCCGGGCGTGGTGGCATGCACCTGTAGTCCCAGCTACTCAGGAGGCTGAGGCAGGACAATCACTTGAACCCGGGAGGCGGAGGTTCCAGTGAGCCGAGATCATGCCACTATACTCCAGCCTAGGCAACAGAGCGAGACTCTGTCTCAAAACAAACAAACAAACAAACAAACAAACAAAAAATAATCAAATCTTTCGTTTTTAAAATTTATTTGTTTAGAGGCAGGGTCTTGCTCTGTCACCCGGGCTGGAATGCAGTGGTACTATCACAGCTAACCCTAACGTAGAACTCCTGGGCTCAAGCAATCCTCCTACCTAGCCTCCCAAGTAGCTAGGACAAAAGGCGTGCACTACTACACCCAGCTAATTCTTTTAAAAAAAACTTTTTTTGCCAGGCGAGGTGCTCACACCTGTAATCCCAGCACTTTGGGAGGCCGAGGCGGGCAGATCACAAGGTCAGGAGATCGAGACCATCCTGTCTAACACAGTGAAACCCCGTCTCTACTAAGAATACAAAAAATTAGCCAGGCATGGTGGTGGGCGCCTGTAGTCCCAGCTACTCGAGAGGCTGAGGCAGGAGAATGGTGTGAACCAGGGAGGTGGAGCTTGCAGTGAGCCGAGATTGCGCCACTGCACTCCAACTTGGGCAACAGAGCAGACTCCGTCTCAAAAAAAACCAAAAAAACAAAAAAACTTTTTTTAGGGATAGGGTCTCGCTAGCTTGCTCAAGTTGGTCTCAAACTCCTGGGCTCCAAATATCCTCCCACCGCAGCCTCCCAAAGTGTTGGGATTACAGGCGTGAGCCACCAAGTCCAGCTTACCTCAGTTTCTGATTGCTTATGGAAGAACCCTTACCTAAGGGCAAACTAACGAAAAAAAAAATCAATTCCAACTCAAAAACACATATTTAATACGCCTAAAACAAAGTGATCTGAAACAATGCAATTCATTAAGTGAGAGAAACCTACAGGGTTTCACTTAACAGGTGCTTCTGCTCAACAAACTAGATCTAAATTTTTAAAATTTTATTTTTTAATTGACACATAATTTTATATATTTATAGGTATATAGTGATGTTTTGATGCAGACAAGGTATAATGATCAGATTAGGGTAATTAACATATTTATCATTTCAAACATTTGTCCTTTCTTCTGTTGGCAACATTCAATATCCTCCTTCTAGCTATTTGAAACTATGTATTACTGTCAACTATAGTCACGCTACAGTGCTGTAGGACACTAGAACTTATTCCTCCTATCTAGCTGTAATTTTGTATCCTTTAACAAATCTTTCCCTATTCTCCCTTTCCCCTACCCTTCCCAGCCTCTAGTATCCTCTGTTCTACTTTTTACTTCTGTGAGACGAACTTTTTTTAGCTTCCACGTATGAGTGAGAACATGCAGTGATTAACTTTCTGTTCCTGGCTTATTTCACTTAACATAATGTCCTCTACTTCCATCCATGTTGCTGCAAATGACAGGATATCATTCTTTTTTATGGCTGAATAGTATTCCATTGTGTATATATATATATACATCACGTTTTCTTTATTTGTCCATCTGTTGTTGGACTTGTGGGTTGATTCCATATTTTGGCTATTGTGAATAGTGCTGCAATAAATACGGGGGTGCAGATGTCTCTTCGATACACTTTCTTTTGGATAAATGCCCAGTAGTGAGGTTGCTGGATCATATGGTAGTTCTATTTCTAGTTTTTTGAGAAACCTCCATACTGTTCTCCATGGTAGCTCTACTAGTTTACATTCCTGCCAGGATAGAAGAGTTCCCTTTTCTCTGCATCCTCATCAGCATTTGTTATTTTTTTGTCTCTTCATCCTAACTGGGGTGAGATGATACCTCATTGTGGTTTTGACTTGCATTTCCCTGATGCTTAGTGATGTTGAGCATTTTTTCATATATTTCTTGGCCATTTATATGTCTTCTTTTGAGAAATGTCTGTTCAGATAATTTGCCCATTTTTAAACTGGATTGTTTGCTGTTGAGATGTTTGAGTTCCTTGTACATCCTGGTAGATCCAAATTTCTGATGTGATCTGACATCTGACAAAGCCACAACAGTAAAGGAAGTGCCTCATTATTACCCAAAGATATTCAGAGGAAAGGAAAAGGATGGTGAAAGTTAATGTTAGCGTGAAAACTTAACAGACCAAGAATGAGGATAAGTAAATCTCCAACTTCAACTGGAAACAGAAATGGCTGAAATTAGGGCAGGAACAAATACAATTTTTAAAAATATTGAGAGACACCAATTTGTAAAGAAAATGTAAAATGTTGATGTCTGGTATTTCAAAGTAGATGTAAAAATCATGCTCTTGGAAAGGGCTGATACGCAAAACTTCTTCAAAGTAAGTTAAATATAAATACTACAGGCATGGGGTGGGGGAAAGGGGAGGAGAAGGAAAAGGCAAAGTTAGTTTAAATTGTGCAAGCTATGGAGGAAGACTGTCTGGGTTCTAGCGCTGCTATTTAGTAACTGTGATTTGGGCAGGTGTCTTAATCTCTGCGTCTCAGTGTTCTCATCTATAAAATGGGAATAATAGAATTTACTCATAAGGTTGTTGTTAGCATTTTATTAGCTAATATATAGAGTGCTTATGCAGTGCCAGTATATAATAAGGGCACTATATAGCATTATACTTCTAAAAACAATGTATCTAAAGATTAACAACAATGGTAACATTTAATCAGAAAATCAAGAAGAAATCTGACACAGATCTACAATCCCTTATCCAAAATCCTTGGGAACACATGTGTTTCTGGATTTAATTTTTTTTATAGTTTAGGGTACAATACATTGTATTATCTATATTTTACTTAATGTGTAGCAACCCTTCATCAAACACACTAATGTTTCTACAATGAAATGTATCAGTAGTCACACTAAATGGAATAAATACTTTTTTTTTTTTTGAGACAGAGTTTCGCTCTGTCACCAAGGTTGGAGTGCAGTGGCAAGATCTCGGCAACCTCCACCTCCCAGGTTCAAGTGATTCTCGTGCCTCAGCCTCCCAAGTAGGTGGGACCACAAGCATGTGCCACCACACCCAGCTATTTTTGTATTTTTAGGAGAAATGGGATTTCACCATGTTGGCCAGGCTGGTCTCAAACTCCTGGCCTCAAGTGATCCTCCCGCCTTGGCCTCCCAAAGTGCTGGGATTACAGGTGTAAGCCACTGCACCTGGCCCATAAAGGATAATTTTAAATAGATTCATGTCAGTTCAGATTTTGCCACTAAATGAATTAAGAAATTTTTTTGTATTTTGGAATTACAGATAAGGGATTGTGAAGCTGTATCTGTAGAGCCATAAATCTTATTTATTAAATAATAGAATAATCATTAAGGGAAATATACAGCAATAATGATATTAAATGAAAAACTTTTCTGAAAACCTAATGAGTACCCAGAAAACCTATTAAGTTTGTTTTTCACTTAAGAAAAAACAAAAAATGTATATATAGTTATCATACAGGATGTTACTTGACTTACACTTGGGTGACTTTTTTGTGACATAAATTGTCCACAATGCCTGCCTGGAACATCTCCCTAAATGTTCCCGTGACTGACTATTTCAGATCTCTGTTCAAATGTTACTTCTTCAGACAGGCTTCCTTGATCACTCTATTTAAAATACTGGGTGAGCGGCATGCATGGACACTTTCACAATCACACAGAAACTCTCTTTCCCCTTTCCTATTTTCTTCTTCTTTTTAGCACTTATCACTATCTAGAGTTATATTATACATTTGTTTACTGTCTTACATAGACTGGAAACTCTATGACAGCAGACATTTCATTTTGTTCAAGCATCTGGAACAACGTCTGGTAAACATACATTTGATAAATATTGTTCAAAACATGACCCAAGAAAATAAGGCTGACTGAAAAACAACAAAGAATTCCAAGAACTAGTCCTGACATAGCAGGCCATACCTACTCTCCAGAAATTCAAGGCCAGAAAAAAAAGAGCCATCTAAACACCAACTGTAATATGTTTATGTAAGGTGTCTATTTTTATAGTAATATAAAAAAACTCTTCATCATAAACATACTTAAGTAAATATTTATTTCCGATCTAGGAAATATAAGCTAATCATTACATTTACTTTATCTTAAATTTTATTTTTTATTGATACAAAATACTTGTACGTATTTTGGGGATACATGTAATAATTTAATACATTCATATAATTTGTAAAGATCAAATCAGTGTAATTGGGATATCTATCATCTTAAATTTTTGTCTTACGTTATTTCAATTATTCTCTTTTAGCTATTTTGAAACATACAATAGGTTATTATAAACTATAGTCACCCTACTGATTTATCATTATCAAACTGTATATTTGTATCCATCAATCAACCTCTCTTCATCCCTCCTCTCCTCTCCCCTTCTCAACCTCTGGTAACCACCAATCTACTCTCTGTCTTCATGAGGTCAGTGCTGGGATTACTTGCATGAGCCACTGTGCCCCGCCAGGATTTCATTCTTTTTTATGGCTGAATAATATTCCATTGCATATCAATCACATTTTCTTTAACCATTCATCCACTGATGGGCACTTAGGTTGATTCCATATTTTGGCTATTTCAACAGGACTTCAATAAACATAAGAATGCAGCTATCTCTTTGATATGTTGATTTCCTTTCTTTTGAATATATACCCACTAGTGTAATTGCTGGATCACATGGTAGTTCTACTTTGTTTTCGGAGGCACTTCCATACAGTTTTCCATAGTGGCTGTACTAATTTACATTCTCACTGACAGTGTACGAGGGTTCCCCATTCTCCACATCCTTCCACCAGTATTCATTATTCCCTATCTTTTTGATAAAAGCCATTTTAACTGGGATGAAATGGTATCTCATTGTGCTTACATTTACATTTAATAATTAATTTTGAGTATTTAAGTAGACAAGAAAAAGTATGCTCAAAATATAAAAATGATTACTATAACACAAAATATTAAAGAAATAACTGACTTTATATTTTTCTCTTGGAGTATTGTCTTGATTTCTTCCCCTGACACATTTTAATCACCACAGAAAGAAATCCCACCGATCTTCTTCATCTAATTGCAAAGTGCTACTGCATTAGGTTATAAAAATGGCCTGGATTAGCTTCAGAAGGCACTGGTGTCTGGTTGTATGTATGTACAGCAACACATTGCATTTAAAAGTAAGCAAGCAAAGGAGTTTTAGAGCTACCACAAAATATGCAACAAAGTTCAATAGTGCTATCCAGTTCAGATAGATCCACTCTTTGGAAAAGCCCAGCTTTCTTCTCCATCTCTAAGTTCATCCACATGTTAGTTCTGACATCTGAATTACGTTTAAAAACAAAGAAAGAAAATAAAGGTGCAAATAAGAATTTAGGTCACACTCTTTGTAAAAGTATCAAGAATAACTACCATTTTCAAATTGTCATACTTGTAGCCTACAAATTTACATTTTGCTGATTATGGTAAATGTAAGACAACAGTATCATTTCAACATCTGTTACTTTTACTTTGGTATTTTATTCTTGCCATTACTCTTAAATGATAAAGAAAAATATGCTTCAATAGTACTTAATCAATGACTTTCAAACTGTTATCCCACATTCCATAAGGATTTTCTGTGAGAATTACTTGAAAAAAATAATGGAAATTGAGATTGTATACATTTTCTATTGGAAGAGGAACCCTTGGAATAAAACAAATTAGCACACACATCTGGCTCACGTGCTGTTAACCAATGATTCCAGAATGGGAGGAGATGGGTCAAAAAGATGAAGCCAGACAACTGATACTAAAAAAGATCAGAGACTCATAGTTACATAAAATTTGACAAATGAGATCAAGTTTAAATAATTACTGGTCCCTTTGCTCTCAAGTTATTGTTCAGTGAGTTTCATCTGGATAAACACATTTTGGTGGTGGTGTAGTTAGGAGGATGAGGAATGATTTTCCCCAGCTTTATACCCTCAACAGAGAGGGTTCTGCTTACCTGCTTATGAAAACCAATTGGATACCATGTTAGCATTTAAGGAGTAAACTAAAGGATTCACTTTAATAACTCCAGCATCAACAAAGAAAAAGCTGTCCTTGCTTAAACCAAAAATTCAAGATTGCTACTATAGTATGTTTCAGTGCACATATCAAGTCTACAAGTCTCACACTTCTGACCCTTGTCTTCGAGTCCCTAAACTGGAATAAAACTAGATAAATGCCTGAGGAACCACTTCACACCCTAAACACGTGCAAACTTTGTTCAACAGAACATTTTACTGCCAAAATGGAGTTGGCAGAAGTTTGGAGCAAAGGCCCCCAGGCTGCATGATTTGTTGGCACCAGAGAGCTTAAAAATCTTAACATAATACTGCAGAGTTTGAGTACTACCAATTTGCTTGAGACTCCTGCTCCAAGTTTGACCTGACACAGATGGAAGCCGCCATAAAGAAAGACTATTAACACTTCATCCTCTATCCAGAAATACTTTTATTTCTCACTCCTGATTGTCATACCTCTATATTCCTTGGTGGTTGTATTTACACGGTAAATCAAATGGAGTCTATTTTGAAACGCATATAAATTCAATTGTATTGTGTTGCTTGGATAAAGGGACACAAGGAGAACTACTATAAATACATAAAATTAATTATGACAAAGTTCTACTTAGAAAACACTTGATCCAAATAACCCCCATATATCACATTTTTTTACCCTAAAAATGTGGGAGAAATTAAGATACAGAATTACCTGTAAATTGCTACCATTTTACATTTGGTTCAGCTTGTCTTCTCACTTCTGTAAGTCTGAATGACGGTAGTTTATCTTGTATGTGAACAATTTAGGAAAGCCAGGAAAGAAGCCAAGTAGAGTTCTCTTCAACAAGGGTCAACAATAAAGTCTTACTTGGAAATCTTCATAAGCTTGATGCTGTTAATTAGGAAAAACTGCATCGGAATTTTAAAATTACAGTTGACTACAAGCAACTATATAACTAGCAACTTCAAACCTGTAAATGCTTGATAAATATGCAGTACTGAGAAAGGATGGTTTGCTTTGGAAGGTTATCTTGTCCTATGTTTCAATAAAAGACAAGGTTTAAAGAGATGCTACTTGCTCCTCATACACCTAAAAAACTTTTTTCTTGAAACTTTCTAATGTTTTCCCTCCGTAGCTCCATGTATTTTATTAATGAGTCTGATAGCCTTTCTGTTTTTCCTCCTCTAGAACCTCCAAGTTTTCTAATTCTCAGCTATGATTTTATATCATAAAGTCACCAGTTTCTTCTCCACAATACAGTTGGAAACATTTAGGACAGAATATCCTTTAGGATATTAAGTTGCAGAAGACTGTACTTCGAAGGATATTTATATAGTAGTGCTGCCACCTAAAGATGAGGTGAATATAAAGAAGCAATTCAAAGGAAATGACCCATCACCCTTAAGCCAGTCTCATTTTCTCACCTCCAGCTAGGAATTAATAAGCGTGTTGCTGTTGTTGTTGTTGTCATTAACAGGGAAGTTGAACTGTTTCGCAATCACTTATTTCTGAGCTCAAATCCTCTGTGCCAGATAATTTCAGACTCAAACCTTTTCTAGTCCTCTGCGATTCTTCTCAGCCATCAGGCACTGCCTACAATACATAAGAGGCAGCAAAAGATACTTGGAAAAAAACAATTGAGAGATTTCTGGTTTAGTGAATAAAGCAGGCAATAATAGACCTTAGAGTTTTCTCTTTATCAGTGATAGACTCCTCACAACGCTGAACAACTGACTTACATTTTGATAACTGAATTTTCATCTGTAAAATGGGAGTAATTATACCTTAGTCCTACTTGCCTCGCAGGCTCAACTAGATATGCTTCTGGGAAAGGTTCTCTAACAAGTGAGTTTAAAAGTCTACCACTGCCTAACAAAGAGGGATTTTGTGGTATATTTGCAAAGTAACTTCAAAACAGTTAAATAGGTTAAGGCAATGATTAAGTTTTCCTAAATCACAGTTCGACTTCTCGGAGGTCTATTTAAATAATGATAAAGATGATAAATGCAGTTTTTATTTTGCTGCAGTTATTAGCTGATCCACGTTCTATCTACGTATTCAGTGTTGCAGGATGGAGACGTGACACCGTAGAAAGCGAGCAAAAGCGTTACCGTGCACCAAAAATCTTGTCAAACTTGATACGATTTCAAGAAGACTGTCTTAAAGGACATTTTATAATTTCACATTTAGCCCTTGCATAGCACTTTATGAAAATTAACTTTTACCCTTTCCCCCTCGGCCCAAGGAAGTCGCATTCCCTCAAAGGGGCCCGGCTTCAATATATTACACTGCGTGGGAGGCTGGGCAGCAACCCCACGCTTCCTGTCAAGGATTCCCGGGGCCAGAGCCTGAAAAGTGCTCTAGCCCCTCTTCTCTATGCTAATTCTGTCCTTCCGACCCCTCTTGGCGGGTGTCTGAGGGCCAAGGTGAGACTTTCCCCGGAGATGAAAGGCCTATTGCCTCTTCAGAGACCCGGGCGGAGTTGGGGGGGGGTGCCGCGTGATGGGGTGGTAGCGGCAGTCGCAACGACGCACAGGGCCCTAAGTTGGAGCTGGCGCAGGCCCTTCAGGGTTCTATCCCCGCCAGAGCCTGGCTTCGGCCCTCAGAAGCCAAACGAGTAATAGGTCCTTCTGGGGCGCTGCGGGCGGTGGGTGGAGGAAGTGTGGGCGGAGAGGCCACAGACATCCCCCTCCTCAGACGCGCCCCAAGGCCTGGCCCGCGGAATGTTGACGCGCCAGGAGCCGATAGGGCGCGCTCACGCGCGAGAAGGGGGCGGAAAGAGCGCGCTCGGCGGCCGCCGCGGCGGCAGCTAAAACGGAGGGACGCGAGAGCGAAGGGCGCGAGCCACGGAGTTGGGAGGAGGGGTGGGGAACGCGGAGCGCGCGCTGACGTCGCCTGGAGTCACGCACGGAGCGCCGGGTTACGCGCCGACGTCTGGCTGCCACGACTTGCCGTCTGCGGCGGCGGCGGCGGCGGCGAGCGGATCCCGCAGGGGAAGGAGGAGGAGGAGGGAGAGCCAAGGGGGCTGTGAGTGAGCGGGAGAAGCAGGGTGTGAGCCGGACTTGCCCGCGGGAGGGAGAGCGAGCGAGAGCCGAGCCAGCCATCCGAGCCGCCTCCTCCTCCTCCCCTCGGCGTCCCGCCCCCGCCCGCCAGCCAGCCCGCCCTCCTTCCTCCTCAGCCCGCAGAGCCTAAGTGAGGCGCAGCTCGGCTAGCGCCGCTGTCCAGGACAGGTGTGCGCGCGCGCGCCCTCCTCCCCTCCCCCCTTCCTCGCGCCTGTCTCGCGCGCGCCCTCCCTCCCGCCAGCCTGCGCCCTCCCTCACCTGCGGCAGGACAGCGCCCGCCCGCCCGGGTAAGCCCCTCGCGACCTTCCCTGCTGCCACTGCCACAGCTCCAGGTGACGCTCGCCCCGTCCCCTTTACTTGCTCTCTCAGCCCAGGAATAATTATAGTACCATTGCAGACATCCCCGCACCCTCCCTCTTGGAGACCCAGGCGGTGCAGCAACGTTCTCTCCCACCCCCCGCAGCGAGAAACGAATGAACCCCCTCCTACTTTCAAAAGAGAACAAAATAACACGCCCCTTAAGAAAAGAGGCGATCCTACCTCCGCAGGCGCTGGAGACCACCAGTGATGCGTTTGCTTAGCAATCCCTGAGCCCCATTTCCCCTGGCCGCCTTCGCCCTGGGGCCTGGGACTGTGCGCTAGACGTGGCTGACACTCCCTGCACGGCAACCCTGGAAGGAGGGAGAGGAAGGAGAGTTCTATAACCCAGGCTTCACTGCCAACCCCTCCTCTGTTCGGTTCCCCCCACCCCACTACCACCAAATGCATACACCCGCCCAGGATGCGTTGTAAAAACAAAACAAAACCAGAAAAAAAAAAAAAAAAACCTTTGGTGCTGACATCGCAGATGAAGCCGGGCCCAAAGATGGGTGGCCCGAACAAGGCATTTTTACTGCCCCACAGCGCTGGGTCAGCTCCACAGCTCCTCTGCCTTTGTCCGAGGGCAAAAGGAACGGATGTGAAGCTGAGGGGTCTTCTCTGTGAGCGGCGGTGGGCCCCGGAGGCGGGCTGTGATGTTTGTAGGGGAAGGCACCCAACCAATATATCTGCCATAAACCTGAACTTGGGTTGGAGAGCCCCCAGAGACTGGCTGGGGTAACTGGTTCGTAGCTGTCTACCCCGGAATAAATGCCACCTTCTTTTCCGCGGTGTCTGCGGGACCCTCTGTTGGGGGTTCTAATTCGTTTTGGTCTGGGCTCCTTACATTTCTGTCCGGCCAGGCGCTTTTGGACAGCTTTTCGCAGCGGTGTCTAAGCTTGTGTTCGGTGTCCTTGGAAGGGAGGTCCCAGAGCTTTACAATAGGCTGGATTTGGTTTGACATCTTTTGGTGGACTGTCAAAGGGGAAAGGAAATTTTTGGATTACTTCAAGATCCCCCACCGCCCCCGCCCAACTGACGTTTGCGAATTGCGGCTTTGGAAATTGGAGTGTTGACTAGAGTGTGGAGAGAGAGTTGCTGATTTCATTGCTTTGAGTACTAGTAAAACCATTTAAGTATCAGCCGGAAGGGAGACAGCTATTGACATTTACATCGGTTCTGTTTGGACCTTTGGGGTACATAAAATGTCGGGTTCTCTGAATTTTTTATCGAATTTAGAATGTCTGCTACATTTATTTAACTTCTGCAAATGCTTAAAATGAAAACATCTTGGAAATGCGAGGATTTTTATCAAGTGGATTGTTCTCTTCATATATTAAATGTTTACTTCATATCTTTAATCCTAAACATTAAAATAGCATTGAAGAGGCATGATTTTCAAGATTAAGTGAGCTATGGAAAAGGAATACGCTTTTAAAGAACGATCTGGGAAATGCTGTTACTATTAGTCATTGTTGTTGTTAAATGTTAAGATTTATTTGAGAGTTTCTCAATTTTTTTGGTAGATAGTCATGAGAAGAAATGGCTAATTCCTCCACTTTGAACATTTACAGTACGACATCCCAGTTAGTTTTAATGATTTGGGTATTGAAGATAGTTGTCTGGTTTAAGACTGGTATTTAATCTAAGTATCACTTGAAAACACAAGCTCTAATGTTCTTTATTTTGGAAATTTGTGATTTTGTAAAATATTAATCAACATATTGTTTCTATTAGGAACTCTATAATCAGAAGGGTTTACTACCCAGAGGTAGACAACCTCTTTCCAAGTCTATTTTATAAATGTGTGTTGATTTTTACTTTATAAAACCAAAACTGAATTAGATTATTTCAGAATCACCTGTAGTCAGGCTGAAGAAAATTAAAGCTTTTTTCTTTTTTGTTCTGCCTAATGTGTATTTCTTTGCGCACAATTTTTTGTTGGTAAGAGTTTGTTAAATACATAGAGACAGTGGGATTAAAAATAAAGCAGTCTCTATTCTCTTTAAAATGTGTCTGTTGTATTAATAATAAAAGGGCTCAAGAAATCTAGAGACATTATGTCTTTGTAAGCATATTGTGAGGAGAAAGGAAATGTTTACTTTTTGATAAGTTTTTCATTAACATGGATTTTTGCTGCATATTAATTTGCTGTATATTTCGTTTTCCCTTTGTCTTTCCTACATTCTAATGAAATTATACATTTAGTTTTACAACTATTTCTTTTACATTAACAAATTCAAACAGCTGGATACTAGAACAGACTTCATTCACCAAGTTAGTATATTGTTTAGATTATTAACAAATGGTTAGAAGTCTTAAAATCCACTTATTTTCTAATGACTTTTCAGTGTTACAATGCAAATATAACTGAAGTTTTATTTAAAGTTTAAACTTTTTGTTTTAAGACTTCTGGAAGTTTATATTCATTTCTCCCAGATTGCCTTTTAAGGCTACTGTACACTATAGCCCAAAGAAAGCTGCCTTTCACCTCCTTAGTCTGAGAAAAAGCCCACACTTAAAGGCTTATTCTGAAATTAACTCTCGTTTCAGTAGTGAAAATATGCTAAAAATCCTATTTATCATTGAATTATTTTGGAAAGGCATTGTTAATCTTGTTTGCTTTTTAGATACACATATAAAGTAGGAGAGAAGCTGGCAAATAAGGGCAAAAGTTTTATACATATATAATGAATAGCATAAAACAAGTACATATTTATGTGGAGAGATCTAGGTCCCAGTCATTTGCTGATTTGACCTTAAAATTCCCAGTTTAAGTGTACAAATGAGATTCAACTTGTGTTCTGTCTGGAAACTTCATCAGTTGCCTCTGCGCTGGGTAACTAAGAAGTCAGTTCTTGGTGGCAGTCACTTTTTCAGAAAAACAGGGCACTTCCAAACTCAAATCATTCGGAATCCCTGTATATAGACGTCTAGGACAGAGGGCAAGAAAACTTAGACTGCAAGTCGGGATAGGAAGGCGGGAAGTTGGGATACGAAGGCGGGAAGTTGGGATAGGAAGGCGGGGACAGAGTCTTAGTCTTCTGTCCTGGGGGCAGCAATCAGCACGGAAGAAAGGCAGGGACTGGCAGGGGGGTGGGTGGGGCCCTCATTGTATTCTCATTGGCCTTGTTGCTGCCTTGAGTTTTCATTAGGGAGCAGGGGCTTGGTTTGACGCAAGGTAAACTCTTGAGGAAGAGCAGCAGCCCTTCTAGATCGGATTGTACCAGATCTTAGCCTCAGTTTACAAGTGAAGCATAATGTCCCACTCCATTCTCTGTGGAGAGCCTGCTACTGAGCCTTTTTGTCCCTGGAGGCGCTGGGGTCTATCCAGAGTCCTGATTGCTACTGTTCGAGCCTGGAGGAGTTACTGCTTCTTCACACGTGTATTTCTGTGCAGTTCAAAGTGCTTCAAAAGTTCCTGTAACCCCTTCCCAATAGACTTTGGGACAGGGGAAGGAGTGCAGAAAAAATCAGCACGGAAAGAGTACTACAGGGTACTAGAGGTTGCCTCCCAAATAAGGGGAAGTTCTTTATGGGGCCCAAAGTCTGGGTTTTTATCTCTTGGTGTGGAGCCTTCCCTTCAGAGAGCCATTTCAGGGACCACTGGACATAGGTGGGTGGTTCTGAGACGGGTGCACAGGACAGCGCCTGTTTGCTCCTTGGTGGCCAGGTGCTTCTTGTTTCTTTTCAGTAGGAAGTCGCAAACTTCAGCCCAGGGCTGAAGTAGCTAATGCTGAGTAGAATGGGGCTCTTTCTAAGAGAAAAAGGAAGCTGTGAATACCTAGCAGGCAAGTTTGTTCAGGAGGTGAAGGGATATGGTAAGGGGGGCTTTGAGGGTTCAGGAATCAGCAAGGCTTATTCCCTAGCCTGCTCTTGGTTTCTTGATCGTTAGTCCACTCTTTTCTAGGAAGCTGGGCAATCATATTCCCAGTTGTCCCTCGGGCTAAGAGTGAGGGAGGCAAGTCTCCTTACTTTTGGGGGAAGAGGGAGATGCTCAATGGGAATAGAACCCACAAATGGAATAGGTATACTTTTCTCAGGATAGAGGCAACGATCTGTGCTTGAGAAAGCCAGGGGCAGAGCTGTGTGATCTGTGTCTCTCAGCTGCCTGTAGAAGGTGATGGGGGAGAGAGTGGGCGCATTGGCGGGGGCGGGGGGGGGGGGGGTCCCCTGGAGATAGGCCTTAGCTTTCCCCACAGTGCCAGGGCTGCAGACTGCAGTGAGAGAGTACAAGCACTCAATACCTATCTGGAAATAAGCCCTAGGTTATACGTCAGGTCTAGTAAAAGAGAAATCAGGTATCTCTGAGCTCCTCTACTCCTGAGCCCCTTTCTAACACGAGAGAAGATCCTTTTTAGCTATCACCGTCCAAAGACTCACTGGTTAATTAATGGTCAGCAACCTAGCTGTCTGCATAAAACCCAGCGACCATTTAATATGTTACTTTTGGGAGTGGGATCTCTCCTTGACACAAGTTTCTGGGAAGAGTAAAAGGGGCACGCGAACCTGCTTTAATGAATCCCGTAAGGAACTGCGTTTCCCAGGAAATTCCTGACATTTTTAGCTCATGAATTTCCGAAAGCCTGCTTGGTTTTCTCCTCCATTCTGGGTCCTTCCAGAAAGGAAGAAGAGTGGGCTAGGGTCTGAATGCTTACAGGGCCTGGTTCATCCGCAGAGCTGGCCAGCAACCCAGGCTGGGCTCAGCCCTGAGCAGGGTGCCCCCCTTCCCCAAATCTCAGAAGGAGGAGGGGGAGGCGGGCGGGCAAGCAGTCAGTCGTGGTCCCAAGGGGGACTGGCTGCAGGTTTTTGGGTAAGTGTGGAGTTTCTTTTTGATTGTTGCATGTGGGGAAGGGCAGAGTCGACGGGAACAGTCACTGCGGGCACCCTAGCCCTGGTGCGTCTACTGTCCTCTGCTCGGCTCCCCCCATCGGTGAGTGCGCCCGCCCGCCCGACTGTGCGGGGCTGCGGTTGGGGGGAGGGGGGGGGAGCGGGATCATCTGAGGCCAGAGCCACTGCCGTGTGCGCGGGGAGGGAGAGCGGCGGGAGCGAGAGGGGAGGGACAGGCTAGGTGTCTGCTGCTCCACGCCACTGCTGCCGGCGCCCCGACCTCATCCCCAGCAGCCCCCTCTGCAGCTAAGGGTTACCACCGCACCACCTCTCTTCCTTGCCTGCCTCAGCGGCCAAGGCTCTGCGGTAGGAGACAACCCAGCCGGGTGGCAGGTGGGCCTGTCTAGGTTTGGGTTTGGGTCTGGCTGAGGCCCGCATGAGAGGGGGTGGCCGTGACTCGGTGTCCCCTCTTTGCAGGGGGCTCTGCTGCGCCGCGCAGGCCCCTCCTCCTACATCCTCTTTGGGGGGTCACTGGAAAGCAGAGCTTAGGCCCACTCTCTGTGCTTAGTATGGCAGACTCCCTCTCACCCCTAGTCCCCTAACTCCCCAGGCCGAGGCCGCCTAGGGTCTGCCCAACAGCGACAGCCACGGTGGTGGTGGTAGTGGTGGTGGTAGCAGTGGTGGCGGCAGCAGCGGCAGCAGCAGCTGCGACGCTGCGCGTCCTGCTCTCTCTCCCCCACCCAGCCAGGGTTGTAGGGTGAGGGCCGGTGGGTGGGCGCCGCCTGGCGGGCGGGCGGACGGGGGGCTGGCAGCAGGGAGGGGGCGCAGGTCACGTGCCGGCGGGCGGGTGGGCGCGTACAGTAGGGCGCCCTGCTACTGTACTGGGGAGTCAGTGCCCTGTTACCGGGTCTCGTCTGTCTCGTCTCTCCCGCAGATCTCGCGAGAGTGGCTGACTGGCTGTGGGGGTTGCGGCGGCAGCAGGCGGAGCCGGGGAGGGAAAGCAGCGGCGGCTGAGGCGACTGAGGCGGCGGGCGGAGCGGCAGGCGGCGGCGGCGCGGCAGCGGAGCGCAGCATCATGGCGGACCGAGACAGCGGCAGCGAGCAGGGTGGTGCGGCGCTGGGCTCGGGCGGCTCCCTGGGGCACCCCGGCTCGGGCTCAGGCTCCGGCGGGGGCGGTGGTGGCGGCGGGGGCGGCGGCGGCAGTGGCGGCGGCGGCGGCGGGGCCCCAGGGGGGCTGCAGCACGAGACGCAGGAGCTGGCCTCCAAGCGGGTGGACATCCAGAACAAGCGCTTCTACCTGGACGTGAAGCAGAACGCCAAGGGCCGCTTCCTGAAGATCGCCGAGGTGGGCGCGGGCGGCAACAAGAGCCGCCTTACTCTCTCCATGTCAGTGGCCGTGGAGTTCCGCGACTACCTGGGCGACTTCATCGAGCACTACGCGCAGCTGGGCCCCAGCCAGCCGCCGGACCTGGCCCAGGCGCAGGACGAGCCGCGCCGGGCGCTCAAAAGCGAGTTCCTGGTGCGCGAGAACCGCAAGTACTACATGGATCTCAAGGAGAACCAGCGCGGCCGCTTCCTGCGCATCCGCCAGACGGTCAACCGGGGGCCTGGCCTGGGCTCCACGCAGGGCCAGACCATTGCGCTGCCCGCGCAGGGGCTCATCGAGTTCCGTGACGCTCTGGCCAAGCTCATCGACGACTACGGAGTGGAGGAGGAGCCGGCCGAGCTGCCCGAGGGCACCTCCTTGACTGTGGACAACAAGCGCTTCTTCTTCGATGTGGGCTCCAACAAGTACGGCGTGTTTATGCGAGTGAGCGAGGTGAAGCCCACCTATCGCAACTCCATCACCGTGCCCTACAAGGTGTGGGCCAAGTTCGGACACACCTTCTGCAAGTACTCGGAGGAGATGAAGAAGATTCAAGAGAAGCAGAGGGAGAAGCGGGCTGCCTGTGAGCAGCTTCACCAGCAGCAACAGCAGCAGCAGGAGGAGACCGCCGCTGCCACCCTGCTACTGCAGGGTGAGGAAGAAGGGGAAGAAGATTGATCAAACTGAATGAAACCCCCACACACACACATGCATACACACACACACACACAGCCACACACACAGAAAATATACTGTAAAGAAAGAGAGAAAATAAAAAGTTAAAAAGTTAAAAAAAAAAAAAACCTGTTAACTCCAAGGGAGCACCACCCACAGAACCTCCACCAACTGACAGTTTCTCTTCTTGACTTGCCACCCATCGCTGGATGTTGTCCACTTTATCCACCATATAAAACAGTAAGCAGCTGCTAAAAACAAAAAAAATACAAAAAGTAATAACATTATATGAACTGTGTTTCCTACTTGATTAAAAAATATAAAGAACTGAGTGTTTATTTCCCTAATTAACCAAGAACTTTTGTACACGTTTAAGCTATTATTAAAAAGTGTTTGCAAAATGGTCAAGATTATAATATTGCTGAATTATATAAAAGTCCTTTTCATGTTGAGCTAACATTTGACTTTAGCACAAAAAAGAGATATTTTAGAACACGTAAAATAATATTTTTAGTTTTTCTCATTTTGTTACCAAATTTCAAACCTTACATGGAGGTTATTATAGTATATTTGACACCCTATATACCTGTGATTAGAGATGTGTATATATATGAGGGCTAGGCATGCTGTGTGTCTGAGCTTTGTCTAAATGTTATGCAGAAGTTTGTAGAGTTAAAGGTACGTAGGTTTAATTCATGCAAGGTAAACAATAAGTGCTCTCTTTTATACAATATGCATTGCATCTGGACCTTAAACTTATAAAAATGGTCAGTGAAACTTCTGTGAACATGAAGAAATTATTAAAAAAGGCATTTAAATGAAATTTGCTAAGTTGTGATTTTTATGGTTGGAACCAAAGTTATTCAAATAGTAAAAGGAAAAAGAAAGAAAAAGGAGATCTCCCATAATATTTTTCTGCATCTGTTTGCTTTGACTGAGTAGGCGTTTTGTCATTATTGTGTATATGAGATGTACTTGTATCGTTCATAATATATTTTTTTTATTATGTGTAGAAAGATTTTAAAAAACTAACGTGCAGCAATTTCCAGTGAACCTGTACTTGGACATCAGGTAGTGAGTCTATTTGTGGTCACTAGCACTGTCTCCTAAACTTGTAAGAGGTCTGAAGCTATTCTTTGATTTTTGCTAGTGCTATTAACTTATGTAGACCTGTTAAAAAGCAGAGCAACACAATTATAGTTATCCTACTGAGCCATGGATTCTGAGTTTTGTTTTAAAAGTGAAAGCCAAGTTGGTGTATGTAAAGGATTTCCATGTAGCTGTGGTGCTAGTTATTACTGGCTACATTATACGCTAAGTGTATTTGTGTTCCCCAAGTGTACAAGCCTTCTATCAAAAGTATGTTCTATAACTCATATATTCAAGGTGTAGGGTATGAAAATGCAAAGTTTAGGAGAGCACTTTACCAAGTTGGTGTCCTCCAAACTGAAATTGTTTGTAACGATAGTCTTTTACAGGTTTTCCTTTAAAGATGTTTGTGTGCTTTTAATTGACAACTAACTTCTTGCTGCTGTATAGTAAAATATTAATATATTTTTATCATTAAACTGCTGCATGACTATCATCTTTGAGTGAAGAGAAAATGTTATAAAAAAGATGCCTTAAACAGTACATTTTGGTTTGGAATTCTGTAGAAAGTATTTTGGTAAAAAAAAAAAAAAAAAAAAAGGGTCTTGTCTGACAGAGAGTTCTGGGGATGGAATTGTTTCTTGGCAAATCCAGCCATATAGATCTAACTGCTGTATGTATAAGACACCACCTGTAGGAGCGGGAAGGTATCAGTGCTTCTTATATTGTAAAGCATTGGCCTAGGAAGGCAAACAGTTGTCTTTTTGAAGGATTTTTTTCTGCTGGTCCTTTGGGTTTTGATTTGATATTTTTATGCTCCCTGGTTGAGTGTGTTGTCTTCGTTTTTGAGATCTACTGTATGTGTTGAATAACAAGCTATTTTCATTGTACTGTGCATTTTCCCATTAAATTGTTTGCTTTTAATATTCAATGTTAAATATGAGGTGACCGTACAGTAGTTAGGAGTTTCTTTACTTACAAAATCACTGGAAATGATTAAATTGCTTTTCCCCCTCCCCAGAGGTGCATTTTTCTTATTTCCATATAGTAAAGTTGAGCTTTTACAGTGCATAATGTGACATTTGGAATGCTTATCAACTGCATGTAAACATTAATAACCTGCACTTTTTTGTCTTAAGGTTTGTTGAGCTGTTTTGTTCACTGTACTTTAACTGTGATATGGAAAAGACTGCATTCTCTGTGCTGTTACTAATTAGGAAAGAGAATTGCTTTGATTTTGTCTCTTGTTTACTATAGCTTCTTAAAGTTAAGCCTTGTACTACAGGTTGTTGGAGTACTCCTAGATCACTGTTTCATAGTAGCCAGCAATAAGTAGTGCAAGTCAACAAAAACACAGCAAACTTAGGCAAAGTGTCCTTTCTTTGAGATGCGAGTTCTTTCATGAGGTTTTCTTTAGGGCCAGAGTTACCTAAAGTGAAGCCTTTCTTACCTATAGACTTCAGATTCTGCTTGGAATCCCACCGGCTCAAGAAGCACATGTATTGTGCAGTTGTCTTTACACTAAAACAGTTTAATACAATCTAACTACGATTTTGAAACCAGTGTCTGATTTATGGTCAGTGGGTTTAAAAAGAAATCCACATGCAGATCTTTTAAGACTTAAAAAGTGATCATAGAAAAGACTAAGTGACTGTAAAGATGCTCTTTTTTTTAAGCATCTCACTTTACCTCCCCAAGCACCCTCCCAAACCTTGTCTTCCCTCTTCTGTTGCATCCTTTCCCTACCCTTCCCTCCCAGGTGCTCGGTACTTTACCAAGTTTCTATATATCAGTGTTTTATGTTGGAATTTTTCCTTGTTTTTATTTTACTAGTTGGTAAACCCTGTTTATGCTGAAACAAATAAGGAAATGGTATATTTGACCATATGTGTTATTCATAGAAGACAGTATGATCAAATGTGCCAAAAACAAGCAAACAAAACTTAATTCCTGAGAAGTATGCCTTATTTTTATTGATCTGCTTTGTCTTACAATTAAGGTCCAAGAGCTTGGTTAAACTGTATTATTTGCCTAAGTATAAAAGAAAACTTGAACTGCATTGCAATATTGACGTTCTTTAAAATGAGAGACACTGTCAAGTAATTTAATCCAGAGATCAGCCACCAGATTTGAAATGCTTATGTATGTGTGTGTGTTTGGAGCTGTTTTTTCCTTTAAATCACCAAATTTTTTTTAAGCTACTTTTTATTTGTGCCTCCTATTTATCATGCTGATGTTAGAAGCAGCAGTCATCCAGCCACAGAGGGAGCTAAAGTTAACTAACCAGAACTGTAGAAATCATTATACATGCCTTTGACAACAAAGGAAGTTCATAAGAAAAGCCATGTCGGCTTTTCCTCTACTAGATACAGATTGGAGGTAGATGAATATTTGCCAAATGGAAAAAAAGACAATGCTAGTCAGAAAAGACAAACTGTTTTCCAGCTTCTCAAAAAGCCATGGAGAGTAGAAACCAAAACCAACAGGGAAATAAAAAACCTTGAAAGTCTCACTTTCTAGTTGTCCCATGCAGGGGTTGAAATTTGATTCCAAGTGGAAAGTATATTATGTTTTTTCAGGCCTTCACATCTAGATAGATGGATAACTTCCAATTTGATTTTTCAGGTAATAGAGAAAGCTGCTAGTAATTTTAACCCCTGCCTAAAGAAGACAGATACTTCATTTGGGAGCAAATACTTATTGCCTTGAAAAGTAGCACTGTAATAGCCTATGATAATTAGTTGTAGAATAACCTTTATCCCTTTCAAACTATGCAAATTATTAAATAAGTGTAAATTAGGATTCAATTAAAGATAGTTGATTATATTGCAATCAGATGGCATTCACAAACTTAACTGGAGCATATACAAATATATTAGTCTAAGTTTTGTATGCTAACAGAAAGATATAATTTAGCTACCTATTCTAAAAATGGTGAATATTATTAATATTGTATAATAGGAGTGGGAAGACTGCCTCCTTTTTTGAAGAGAGAGATTAAGGATTTTTATAATTGTTTTTCATCAAATTTTAATATTTTTGTCAAATTTTTAGGTATTTAATTTGTAAAACAGTTTGCTTTGTACTGGCATACAGAAAATAGGGTATTGATTTTAAACTTTTTGAAGCCAAGTGATCAAGTACATTTGTAATAAAAGTCAATGGATCTATATCAGTTGTACTCACTGTTTTCATTTCTTATTAATATAGGGATGCTGTACTTTTTCTTAAGGAAAACAATTAAATTTGGGTGGAAGGGAGGGGGAAAAGATAAATCCGTTGATAATGAGAATCTGGGTGGGTATCATGGCCCAAGCACTTTATATCATTTTTTAAGTCAGTTAAGATTTGATATATTTTAAAAGATACTATGTCAACTTTTTTCTTCCTATTTTCTTATGTAACTTGACGTTTGGGGGGATTATCTCATTCATTTTTGTTTGTGTGCTTTTAACATTTTGTGTTTTGGCCCTGTTGAAACTTTCTAAACACATTTTTCTTTTATGACATTTTGGGTTATCTGCTAGACCTGGTGACCCCACCGTATGGGCATGATTATTTTTATCTTCCGCACATGGTTCACCTTCTTGTCTACAATATTCCCACTCATTTTTTCAGGTTATATATACACACACATTTCCAGATAATTTTAGAATGGGGCTATCTGAAATTGATGGTCTAGTAGCTTTCATAGCTCCACAATTCATTTTATTTTACATGTGAACATAATTTTAAGATTTTCTTCACCATAAAAAGTGAGATACCAAGTCTAATGACTTTTTTCCCTTTTTAAAATCTTCTGAGTATCAGAATGAGACCTTGCTATCTACGTAAAAGGATGCTAAAACAAGGGCATCTGTAGCAACTTAGATTTGGAATAGTTGGTGATGACTCTGAGTATAACATTTATAGTTTATTATCCCTAAATTTGAATATCTTCATAATTTGGAGAGAGATGTATACACACACATACACATATATGTGTATATATACATTGTGTGTGTGTATATGTATATAGATAACACACACATCTCCTTGAGAGTGGAGTAAGTAGGAGAGATAATTTATTGGAATTGCTTACATAGATAAATTCACCAAAGTTATTTGTGTAGATTTGTTAAAGTGTATCAATTTTTAAATCACAATATTTCTGTTTTCTTCATTGCATATTAACCACATTTTGGCCATTCATAAGTATGCTATAAAACTAAAGTGATCACTGCTATTCACGAATTATTATAGAATCTTCTTTGCAGATTTTGTGATACATTAAGAAAAGCTGATTTTAATATTAATATTTAAGAAGTTATTTGATCCTAAAAACCTAAATTTAAGGTATAGGCCATTTGACACGTCCTTTTTGAACAGAAATTTCATTACAGGCTAAGTGAAAATAAGCCAGAGTTAGCATGAGTCAGGTAGAATTTCATGATAAAAGAACAACCAGATGAAAAAAGAAAGAATGATTGGTTTCAAGCCAATGAATCTGCTAAGCTAACTACCAAGTTTTGATGTTGAATGGTCCAGGCAATTTATGTCTTTAGGAAAGCTGAGTGTGGCAAAGGTCACTTGTTAACATTTTTATTAACAAGAATGTCATAACTACTCATTCATTTTTATTTTGTCCCCACGTTTGGTATTTGTTTTGTTTTGTGTTTTTCCTTCCTGATGTCCTTTGCTTTTGTGGAAAATTGTCCTGTTGATAGGCAGAAACATGGTGGTGATCCTCTATGTAAAATATAGTTGCTTCTTACACATCAGAAGTATTTCACTCATTTTGGAATCACAGGATTTTCATGTTTTCATAAATACACACATTGTTTTGATAATGATTAGCAATTAGCTTATTTTGTAGCATTAGATGGAAAAATGTTTAAGCTAAAGAGTTTAATTTTCTTGATTTTGGTTCCACTTTAATAATTCAAGAGGCCTCCAAGTTCAAGGACCAAGTCCTTATATTCTAGAATTGTGAAAAACATGGAAATACTCTTGTTAGTGTGTGTTTTGGTCTAAGGTAGATTATTAACACAGAAGGATCCTAGGAGGATTTAAGAAAATATGTCCTTATCGTGAAGTGGCAGTTAAAGTTATGGGACAGGTGAATTACCTATTCATCTTGACTAGCTCAAACAATGATAGCCATGAGCTAATGACTTATCAGACACATATTGAGTTTGGGTCAAACTCCCATTCAGCTGGAGTGGATTGGCAATTTTAAATGCAGGTAGTTGTTGGTGGTACTTGACCTACCTCCTTACCATGTACATCTGGCATCTTCTCTCTCCTATCCTTTTTCTTTGTTTCTCTCTCCACTTTTATTCTTGCTGTAGGCCTACCAGTGGCACTCAAGCTTACTTCTTCAGAGAGAAGTAAAGAAATTTCTGACTCCTGCCTTAGAACATAGCTAACTGATGATCCAGAACAATTTCAGTATTATGAGGTAACTGGGCAGTTTTTTTCCGATTGCTATTTTCCCCATAGTCTTAAGCTGGCAGTTTGAAGGTATCTAAATTAATGTTAAGAAACTTGTGAACTGAAGAGAGTAAGAAGTATGTGTATTTTAGGTAAGTTACTGGGAACTGAGACTTACTGTTTTGGAAATTGGAGAGTAGGACGAGGAGAGCTGTTTAATGTGTTTGTGGATGGGGGTTTGAGAGGTATATAGGGAATGGTTTGGAAATAAAGTGAGAGGAATTTTTACTAGAGGTAGGAAAAGGTACTATGATGGAGTCTGAATGAGAGTTATTTGCTAAGGAAATGAAGTTGATCTTCACTAAGGAAGTTTCAATAAAGCCAGAGAAAATGGGTCCCTCATTGATTATGAGAAAGCTGTTAGTTACTATAGCTAGAGTTATGATAATGATCATGCATTATACAAGTCTGTTTTCATGTATAGGATGTCTGCTTTTCTGGGACAAATTAAGTAGCACAATTGTGGAATGACAGCTTTTCTGGTCAAGGCAAGTGGATGCTGGGGAGTTATTATTTTGAGGAAAAGAAAATTTCAAGCTTTTCACCATTATTCTTTTTAAACTATCAGAAATATTTATCACACATACTATCTATTTTCTTGGGCTCTTGTTACAATGTAGTTTACCTTTACTTTTCAAATGGTCCTTAGATCAAATTATTTGATTCTGTACTCCACAAAGACACATATTATTCCTTGCTTTTATAGAATTTTGAGACTTTGGCCCACACAAATTTCTTAGAAGACAATAAACCAGGTAAAAACACTAACTTGCAATTTTAGGTGTCTTTTTTATTTCTTTTACATTTGCATCCATAGCAACCATTTAACCTTGTAGACCTTATGAGGCCCTCAATAATACTGTATTTCTAAAATTAGACAACATACCCCCCAAACTTATGTTTCTGTTTCCCTACTTTCTCTCTTACTTTAAAATTGTAGTATTCCCAAGAGTTCAGTGGTGGCAAATGTTAATAAAATAAGTTAGTACATTTTGGAGGTTCTTATATCCTTTGTAGGGTAAGATGATAGTGTTTAGATTTCTGTTCCCATTATTCCAGTAGTGTTTTAAATTATTTAAGATAAATAATTACTGTAATGTTTGTTTTTGAGTTACATAATTCAAGTATGTTTGGATTAACTCTTTGTTGTCAAATTTAGTATGGATTTATTCCTGGTGATTTGGACAGATTACTTTGAAGTTTCATTTTACTCACATCTCTATATATTAGTGATAAAAATCTCTTTTAAAAATAGCAAAAAAGTGGTTCTGATTTTGTACTTTGAAGGTAATTTTTCTTTTTTACGAATGTCAAGTTCATTAACAATAGCAGGATTATTTTTACTATAGCTTATTTTGTAGAGTTGGCACTTTAGTATAATTTTCACATTTTATTGTGTCAGATTTTAAATTATAATAGTTATATACTATAACTCATTTAAGTCAATGCAAAGCCTTCTTAAATAGCCCCTCCCTTAGAAATTTGTTTAAAAAGAAGTGAATTCCCAAACCTGTGTCAAGAACTTGTGATTTAAATGACTGTGAGACAAGTCCTTGAAAGGCTTAAGTCTAGTCAGTGGAGATAAATGATAGCCCATTTCCATGCTGCATATAGTTGTTAGGGTTTATAAAGTTGTCAATGTGTAAAAGTGCAAAAGCAGGAAAGACTAAAGTTGCCTGTAAAATTTCTAGTTTTCATTATTTGCACTATTTATCTTTGCACTTAATTTTTTGAAAGTTAAGGCTAGTCACTTTCACTTTTGTTTCTAGTCTTTTCTAATTTCTTGCAGAATTGTGTTTTCAATATCCCACCCAAAGCAAAAATTATATGCAATTAAAAATATTTTATAAGGCCAAGAAAATATTTCTTAATGTTAGCTGTATAAAACAAAAATTTGTTCTGATAAAATTTTTAATATGGGCCTTTATTTGCCAATAAAATCCTTTGTAAATGTGAGCTTTATTAAACTGTTTAAATAGACAAAGTTAAAGCTTAGGATAGGGAATATATATGTATGTGTATATGAAATGATGTCTTCGAGTTTTAACTTCCAGCCTGAGATGGCCTAGATTTGGTGTGTTAGTTTGTTTCACTGAAGTCAGTGAGATAGGAGTCTAGCTGGGTACATGCTTAAAAAGCTGGAAGTGAAGTGGGTGGCAAGTGGCAGCTCCCTCTTTCATGTAGTTTTCCATAATGTTCATATAGTTTCCTTATGGTCTAAGTGTTACAACTGGTTTTCAAGTTGTTATATTGAATATTCCTTTTTGGAATTCAGGGTTGAATCACTTTGAGGGGGAAGGGAAGCAAGGGCAAGAGACTTTATTTTAACCAGATGCGGTCTTATGACCTCAAAGATGTGCTCTAGAAAGAAAATAACAAAAAGTGTACCTGTGAACATATTTTTTGTCTTTGTGATATTATGCAACACAGTGTTCAGAATTGCAAAAAAATTTAAAAATTGATAGTTTTGTCAATGGAACAGAGAGATGTGTTTTTGGCTAAAATTATTTTTTGTAAGTTATTTGGTTATTTCATTTTATATTCCCTTTTCCCATAGCTTTGTACACACCTCATACTTAAAACCAAGTGAGAGGCCTCTTTTCAGATCTGGTTTATTTTTGGAATGCCTGAGTGTGTTTCCAGACTTGGGGGGGGGAGGTGGTGTTTTACTTTTTGACATGCTAAGAGCATGTTTTGCTAGTCATTCTGGATCTTATGTTTGCAAATTCTGTTGAACATTCAGTGATGTATTTGAAATGAGAAAGTCCTTTATAACATAGTGTGAATGTTTGTGGCCAATTCAATTGTGGAATCTTATGGCTTTGTTTTTACTTTGGGTAGAAGTTTAACTTCCATTGTTCAGATTTTAGGTTTATCTAGTGAAATTGTGCCAGGTAGTTGTCTAAATATGGACCAATTTGGGGAAATGAAGATTAATAAGTGTATATTTGATTCTAGATAATCCTTTACTCAAAATCATAAGTTAAAAGATTGACATCATTAAGAGTTATCTAACTTTTATGTTGTCAAATCTTTAAATGTGGATGATATTCAGCATTCTATCTATGAATTTCCTTTAGGAAAAGAGAAAAATTCAGTCTCCAAACCTTTTCTTGGAGACAAAATTTACCACATATCGAAAATGAAAAAAATTTAGAAAGCAATTTGATTATTTTTTGATGGAGTTTAACCAGCTTAATTAATGATTTTTCCCAGTTTGAAGCACTTATTTTCCCAATGTGAATAAAGGGAAAAGATCAGCAATTTGTCCCTGGCCTTTTTCGAGGCCATTTTTAGTTTTCTGCCCCCATTTCCCAGTCCTGGTATAAAATGAATTACGGGTATCCCTCTAAGTCCCTATAACCCTTTTTGGGGGTCACAGATATCTTTGATAATCTGATGACAGTATGATGGATCCTCTACCCAGGGAAAAAAAAAATGCACATACCTGGATAATTTTGCATACAACTTCAGGGGCATCACACATCTTCTGAAACCCAAGTTAAAGATCTCTGCTCTAAGTAAATTGTAGAGAATTTTAGTGCAAATCGTTGATAAAATTAGGAACCAACTATTGGCTTAAAACCTTTCATATTGGGATTATTGTTAGATGGTGGCCCCTACTAGCAAAATGTGACATTGCAACCAGCTTCGTTAGACATTATAACATCCAGAGAGAAGGGAAAAAAGCAAAGTTCTGAAAGCTATTTATAAGGAGTCAGGGCATCTCTAGACATGGGAGCCTTCCTGGTTCAAGGCAGGGGTCAGGGTGCCTGACAATTTCTAGCAGGGTAGAGTTTGATAAACCACAATGCTCAGGATGCCAAGGGGTTAGCCATTATCTTAACCCCTTCCTCACCAAAAGATTTTAGTTTTGTCTGTTGGGAAACAAGATGTCACTAGGGAAAAAAAGATTTGCCTTACAACTTTGCTGGAACACATCAGTTTGGTGACGTTGGGACACTAGTGTTATTTTTGAGAAGGCGCATAAAACCAAAGTAAATTATTCTCTATGTAGAACATTTATTTACTAGTAACATTTGTTTGCGTGTATACGCTTTGACAATTTTTACCAGTAAATATTGGTTTTATTTAAAACTGGGAATCCAGTTGATATATAGGATAGTTGATATATCTGTTCTTTCCCCCATGTAAAGCATAGTTAAAAGATTTATGCATACTTTTTACTTTTCTCTCTTAATGCCATGGGGTGGGGAGGGTGGGTGGGGGAAAGATTTTTGAGTCTACAACTGACAAAATGTCTTCTTCAAATTAAAAAAAATTGAGAAGCAGCACTTTAAGTCTAACTCTACACCATTTTATTGCATGTATTAGTTTTATTAATGATTTTTGGTGCATGCCTTTGGGCTTATTCAAAAGTGTACAATAGGAAAGTATATTTCCTTTCTTAGAAAGGAGATGTTTTCTACTTTGCAACATGTGATTACAAAAATCTTCCTCTGTGGGAAGATTAACCATGTATTGAACTACTGAAAAGTATATATTTTTAGATATACAGAAGGAATCTACATGGAGCAGCATTCAGACCTATATAGAAGTCATAGCATTCTGTATAGGACCAAAAAGGAAATAACATTAAACACTTAAACAGACGTTGTTGGGTAGAAATACCTTTAGATCTTGCATTTACTTCCAAAAAGAAAAAATGCCACAGAAGTTTGCTGAAAACTTTTGTCGTTTGAATTTTCTCTGTCAGTGTATTTAGCCCAAATACAACAGCTTTGGGTTAGCACACACATAAGAATCAAAAAAACAAAGCTCACTAAATAAATCAGTCTGGTTTGCCAATCCAGCTTGACTGAAATAAGTAAACCAATCACTTGCAACATGAAAAACTGTCCAACTCCTCTAAGGTTCTGACAAAATAACCTTGGCTGATGTGGGAAGACTCCCACTTTGATTACTGACCTGACAGTGAAGATTCACGCTTGACATGATTTCAGACTTGACAATGTCTGTTTAAGGAGCTATGGTACAGTTTGCTAATTCAATCCCAGATACCTGTTGATTACCTGTGAGATCTAGAGTCCAAAGTAGCCAGCAGCCATATCCCTGAGTGCTCTGTGCCCATCAGATATCTTAAAGTAAGCAGGGTTGGGACAGGTCACAGCTTGGATGATTGACCTCAGGTGCCGTAGACAGCCCCAGATTCAAGAATTGTATCTGCTTTCTTGGCAGTCGTCACTGAACTAATGTCCCATACTGTGTTACTTACTGTAGATGCTCTCTTTTAGAGGAGGCCCAGAGCACACATCCTAATCGCTAGCGGTACTCAGAGAGGGGGTGCTAACTCTGATGCCCTGGCCAAATTCCAGTTTAGGGATGTGGGTCTTCTTCTTGTCATTCTAATTGGAAATGTGCATCACTTCCCATTTTTCTTACTGATCTCAGTGCAAACTACACTAGTCTGTTTCTTTGCCCTGGTCTCAAGTCTCTAAGACGCTGGTGTGTATTATATGGGCTAAGTTCATGTGTTATCCTAAGGCACAAGAGTTGAGGAATGGGTGAGCTTGGTGTCAGAGCGCTGTGTGGTTGGAGAGTGGACTCTTGTGATGCTGTGGGGATGAAATTGGCCCTCTTTTAGCATAAGTTGGGGAGTGTGCACTGGCTGGAGGCTTCCAGAGGCTTCCAGCCATGAGGTGTGAGCTGAAACCAATTTTTCCTCTTTCCTTATAGCATGTTGAGAAAATCTGTTGGGTTTTCAGCAGTCAGGGAAGGCCGGAGTTCTGCTTTAATCTGGGTAACTGAGGCTAATGTGAGCAAGACTTTGGTTAATTAACTGGGTTCTCAGATGCCACAGACTCCGTGAGAAGTCACCATTATTTTCAATGGTTGTGATAGAATTTCCCCCAGTAGCCATTATTTTAAGATTATATTGCAGAGTTGCTTTATTTTGAGCTTTTTGTGTATACACAATCCCAAACTGGAAGAAATTTTAAAAAAAGGAATCCTGCTGTGAAAGGTATATATTACTCTAGATTTTTCTTACTGTAAATATTGTAAGATTGTAATACTGTCGATATTTTATTAACCAACAAATGTTAATCTATGTGAAATCAGACTTATTTTAAATGTGCTTCTTATTTACTGTGTGTGGTCCCTGTTGCTGACAGTATTAAGTTATATTCTGATGTAAGATTAACTTTATTAAAGAATGTAAACATTAATGTTTCCTTATGGGAAAACAAATAAAGTATAAAGAAGACAATTCTTTTCATTGAAATATACTGTGTATTTACACTTGCTAGACCCAGCACCACTTATAAATTTAGTACACTGTTCAGAATTTTAGTTAACACAGCTGACATGGTTGTGCTCTGTTTGAAAGTCTAAGAATAGGTATTGTTGGAATATACAGTTTGTATTTGTCTGCTGTGAATCATAATCTTGAAATTTCTAATCAAGTTTGTAAAATTTTTATAGTGAAACATTTTAATGACAATTTAAAAATTTATCTTCTCTAAAGAATTGTCAAAACAATATCCTTTCAGAAATAGAATTGTTCTTTAATATCTTTCCAAAATGACTTTGGTTAAATGGACCAGATGTATATTAGTTAAAATTTAGGACTAAGTTGTTGATATTCTTTGAGTTTACAAGTTAATCCTTATTGGAGATGTGCCAATATACAGTTAGAATATCATTAATTTGCACTGTTTGGGGACCCCATTTAAGAATGCTGAATTTTGCCAACTAAGAAGTAAGCAAATGCAATTTAAAAAGTAAATTTGAGCATTCTGTATTAAATATGTGCAGTTATTATCACATGAAGAAACGCAGTGTGTCGGGCTGTAATATTACCATATTTGCTGTCATGTTCTCCCATCTCAGTGCTGGGAACTCACCATGTGGAAACCAAGCAAACGTGTTGTGCATCAGCCGGCTTGAGTTTGTTCAATATCAAAGCTGAAAACTAGCGAGGTCTGCTGTACTGCTTATTGAAGTATTGTGATTATTTTAGGCATTGATTCTTACAAAATATATACTGTAACAGTATACTTTGTACAGATTTAAATTTTATTTGAAAAAATGAAATAAAGTAGGCAAAAAAATAAAGATGTTTATTTTTCATGTGACTGTATAATCAGATCAGTCTTTTGTTTCAGTGCTTTTTGGGGGAAGGGGTCTGGTTGCGATCTTGGATTTTTTTTTTTTTTTGATAGGTGGAAACTGTTTTTAGGACTCAGTAGCAGGTATACTTATGCTTATTAATTGGCTGCAAGCATTAAGTGTGCTCTCATACTAGAGAACTCTATCTTCTGTTTTATTTTAAGGTAGGTTTGCTTATTTTTAAAAATGTTATGTGAATGGCCTCCCTATCCTGGCATACTGGGTCATTTAAAAAATTCTCTGGTGGTATGACAGTGAACCTAGCCATCATGTTGAAGAGAAGGAAAACCTTTTCCCATAGATCATGCTCCATTCTCATGGAAGGTTTTTTGTTTTCTGTCAGTTACAATAAAAAAAATGTAATTATCGTGGATACATACTAGTTATACATACTTATGGGGTACATGTAACATTTTGAAACAAGCGTACAATGTACTGATTAAATCAGGATGATTGGGGTATCCATCACCTGAAGTATGTGTAATTTCTTCGTTTTAGGAACATTCTAATTCCACTCTTAGTTATTTGAAATATATAATAAATTATTTTTAATAGTTGCCCTATTGTGCTGTTGAACACTTAGAAAATAGAGGTCGCGGTTTAAAATCTCTTTCAAAACTGTTTTTCTAGTGAGTGGAATGGCAGACAGTGAATGAAGCTACCAATAAAAATAAGACACAGGAGCCATCCCTCAGGATAGTTTCAATGGGGCCTTCTAGAAAAGCAGATTATCTGACCAACAAGAACCACCCATTTTGACATCTAAGTTAAAAACCAACAAAGGCCTCAGAAGCCTCAGGTATATATTTTCCTCAACCTTTTTAAGTAGAGTTTGAAGTTTTATTTGTAGCTTTCTCCTTTTATTTTATCTTTTTTTTATGTTTTCACTTACCTTCAAGCTGGATATGAGGAATGCCTGGAGCAAGTAGTTCTCCAAGATACCTGGCAAAAATCACACTATGAAAAATCTCTCAATTTACTTAAGTATATACGACAGCAGTTATATTCTAAAACTCGATGCATGTCCATAGGCCATCTCAAGTTCACATTACTGCAGTTCCAGGCTTCCCTGGGGGAATCCCAAGAGAGTTCATTATGAGTATTGTTTTGTTGTTTTCTTGCTAAAAAGGCCCTCCTTGGCTGGGCATGGTGGCTGACACCTGTAATACCAGCACTTTGGGAGGCCTAGGTGGGCGGATCACTGGAGGTCAGGAGTTGACCAGCTTGGCCAACATGGTAAAACCCTGTCTGTACTAAAAAATACAAAAATTAGCTGGACGGTAGTGCACACCTCTAGTCCCAGCTACTTGGGAGGGTGAGGCATGAGAATTGCTTGAACCTGGGAGTTAGACATTGCAGTGAGCCGAGATTGCACCACTGCACTCCAGCCTGGGTGACAGAGTGAAACTCTGTCTCAAAAAAGAAAAAATAAGTAAATAAAATAAAAAGGCCCTACTTTGGAGTGAACAGAAGGATGAACTAGCTTCCACATATGACAACCACCAACTTCAATAAAAATAATGGAGAAACTTTGCTTTATGAAAACTGAAAGCTGAGAGTGCCACTGTTGTAGAGAGGTAGGTGGGATGCCTAAGAAACTTCAGTTTCCCTAAGTTCTAGGGTGCCTCTGATTTGGGGGGTGCACACAGAAGACAGGTGGCTACTTCCTGAAGAAGAGACCAGATTCTGCTCTCTTCTCTGCAGAGATCAGATAAATCCTTGGGTCCCTGTCCAAGAGAAGGACTCAAGCACAGGAGGTTGTGGTGGAAATTCCAGCCATGATTTACTCCCAGCAAGTATAAGGGAGTGAAAAGTCAGGAGTCAGGCCCTTCATCTTTTAAATACTCCAAAAGGACCATGATTAAATATGCCCAATGGTCAGTTGGACAGCAAGAGGCCCTGAGGTGAGGTCCTACTGAAGGGCTACAGAAGGAGCATCCCAGACAGCCAGGTCGGAACTACAAGGCAATGCTGGTAGGGCCATGGGGAGCCCCTCAAGAAAGGAACCCAGCATGCTCAAACAGAACTATTTGTCATTTTTCTTCAGTCTTTCTTTTCTAAGATGTAATTGGTGGTCTCTTCCTACCTCCACCTCCAATGGATGTTAACTTTCATTTAACCATGTGGTATATCATTTATTTTGGTATTTTGCATGGCTTTTAGAAATCCTTTGTTCCTAGTCTCAGTAACAATTTATTTCTAAGCAGTCAGGACTGTTTTATCTTGGGTACTGAGTTTTGGAAGAGGTCCTGCTCTTTCAGGACAAGAGGAAAGAGAGTTCTCTTTTCAGTGTTTGCCTGCTAGGTCACCTCAGGGCCGGCACACACCTCCACTGTTCTCACTTCAGCAACCCCACCCCACCCCCGCCCTGCCTTCTAGAACTTCAGGAGGAGGAGCCACAGTTTTTCCCCTGAAACTGGGGATTCTACCTAAATATTGCAAATCTTCAGAGTGTTTCCAATGACATTGATACAATTTTCCTACCAATATTGATTTTCATTCACTCGATTTCCTCACATCAGGCTATTTGGCACTTAGGTTGGCAGTGAGAAAATGTCACAAAACAGACTCACTGAATGTTGCAAGGCTTAAAAGAATAGGATATCATTACCTTACAGCCAGCAGGGGTGTCTAGTTAACCCCACCATCGTAGGCATCCTGGCTCTCCCTGCATGCTCATCTCACACGTCAGACCTCTGTCAGCCTTCTGTGGAGACTAGCAGTAGCTGTAACATAGCTCCACTTTCTGTTTCTGGCAGTGTCACTTAGAGTGGGTCTGTACTGCCACTATCCCAAATTTCTTCATGCTCACCACACTTTATTTTTTAAACATTGAGTGCTTAAAATATTCAAGGCACCAAACTAAGCATTTTACCTGTGTTATTTTACTTCATTCTTACTATAACTCTATGAAATAGGCACTATTATTACCCTCAATTTATAGATGAGGATACTAAGGCACAGAACGATTAAATGACATGCATAGAACTCCACAGTCAGGATTCAAGTCCAGGTAGGATGATGGCAAAGCACATCCACAGTCTCAATCACTCTAATATGTTGCCTTCTCTATGAAGTTGCCTCCTCATCCCTTAATTTGTAGGGTCTCCCTGACTTTGACTTTGCCCCACCTAAGGATATATGTAGCTGAGTGTCAAAGCTAACGTTACCTGGAGCAAAGGAGGATTCTTCTGCATAGCTCAAAAGCCACACTTCCTGTTTCAGAGGTTGATTCATGAATGAATCCACATTTTCATTTCCCCCTCCCCTTTCATGGGAAATGACTTACTCAGAGCAGGTCTGAAGGAAGCTGGCAGATGGCCCTACCAGGCCTATCTCCACTGCTCTTGCTTAAAGTAAGCACAGTCCTGAGTACTATTCCTGCCTCTTCCCGCCCTTACCACAATGACCTGATCAAAGGGTTCTGTGAATGAGGCTCTTGAATTCTGTCTAGTTGAGTTGATTTCCTTCCTATGCCCAGCTTCTATCCCTTAGCAGACACCCTTTCTTCCTTAGAGCAGGCCTGCTATCTGAGCCCATGTGGCTTCAGACACAAGTTCAACAAGTATCAGGAGATAGTCTCTAGGAGAGGATCTGGGTCTGCCCAGATTCTCAAAACCTCACCGTTCACCAACAATTGGTGCAGCAATTGGATCAGCCAGAGAAAGCCATGTAGTTTTCAGCTCAGTTTTGCTTGGGCTTTTAAGTTTCTGGAGGCATTTTCCTGCACCCTATAAAATGCTATTTCCCAGATGTTTCCTGACCTCAAGGAGAGGTCCAGAGTCTGTAATTCTCCAGGGGCTTCTTCCAAAAATAAAATCTCAAGTTCCTTGGGACTTAGGGGTAGTTTCAAGGGCTATGGCATCTGTTGGAACTCCTGTCTGAAAAGGAAAGATCATAATTTGAACTTGAACTCTTCGTGGTTTTTGGTATCCTCTAAAGCAGTGGTTCTCAAAGTGTAGCCCCTGGGCGAAGCATCCCCTTACATTCTTGGGTCCCACTCCAAACCTACTGAATTAGAACCTCTAGGGCTGGGCCCCAGCATCCATATTGTAACAAGCCCTCCACGTGATTCTGAAGCATACTAAAGTGTGAGCACCACTGCTCTCTAAAGCAAAGGTTCTTTATCTCTTTTGGAGTTTTAGGCTTGAGAATCTGATGAAAGCTTGAGGCTCTCTCAACTGCATCACAGATTCCCCAAAGGTCCAAGTTAAGAATCCTTGCTCTGGAACTTAGAGCTTGTCTATCCGTCTCTGGCTTCCACCTGCTCTAGCGCCACTACAAGGAGGGGTGGCCACATACTCCCTGTTTCTCCTTTCATCTGTGCACTGCTGGATGTCACTGATGGTGTGCATTCCCTGCACCAGACAGCACAGGGATAAGGGCTTGCTACTCCCTCTATGTGCTGCAACTGTAGCCCATGTACTCTAAACAAAAACGAAATGCTCAGGCATGGGGTGCCAGGTTAGGAGTCCAAGACCAAATAGAAAAGTGATTTCTCCTGGACCTAGGAGCTGTGTGTTGGAGCACAACTGCTAAAACTGCTGAACTTCCTGTGACAGTCCTGGCTGGGTTATGTTCATGATAGCCAGAGCTTTGTCATCGGCAAGCTTTGGTCTCCAAGAGAGCTCCCAAGACAAGTCCTAGATTTTTATTTTCTAGATAAAAGCATCTCAACTTGTACCTTCTTAAGCTGTTTTCACCCGAGTAGTCAGTTATTTGGCTCTGAGGGCAGTGCTCTACTTTTTCTCCACAGTCATTCTTGGGCCATAACTTGAAGTGGTACTCAGAGCAACTTCATTGGGAAAAGTCCCTACTCTAAATTCAGCGACTCATAAGAAGGAGGTTGACTCTGAAAAGAGTGCCTAAAGCTGCAGAGCTTGGCTGTCCTCTGGCTGGTAGAATGCTTCCTTATTCTGAGAGGTGACCCAGGGAAGAAAGGCCTATGTCTTCACTCTCACTTTATACATCTGAAACAAAAGCTTAATCCCCTCACAAAACCCATCCTTTCCCCATCTTAGTCCTTCCCGTTGCAGTAAAGGGCACCACCATGTACACATCGCTCAAACAAAAAACAAAGAGCTGGTTCCACATTCTAGTTTCTTTCACCCCTCATATTCAGACTATATCCTGTGTCTGGCCACACCTCATCACCTATACCACTGGCACTAGCTCAAGTGATTCTCAAACTTTAGCCTGCATCACCTAAAGGGATCGTTAAAACATATACCACTGGGCTCATCCCAAGTTGCTGATTCAAAGGTCTGGGGCAGGAGCCTAAGAATTTGCATTTCTAACAAGTTCTCAGGTGATGCTGATGCTATTGATCTAGGAACAACACCTTGAAAACTGCTGCCCTAATCTATCATATCCAGAGTGTCCATATGTCCCACTTTGCCAGAGACCATCTGGTTATGCCTGTTGTCCCTGCTTAATTATTTGTAGCACCCCTGTTTACCTGCACAACTATCTTGGTCTGGATGACAAATGATGTGGGCACCAATTTTCTCACCTAACAGCCTCCTCACTGGTCCCCCTGTTGCCATGATTGCCCTATGTAATCCATTCACACAGCAGCTAGAGTGATCTTCTAAAAAGTGCTAATTGGATGATGTCACTCCCTGCTTCCCATTACACTTAGAATAGAAGTCTGACTCCACTATGGTTACAAGGCCTCTATGATCTGGCCCTACTTAACTCTCCAGCTTTCTCCTTCCTCTCACCCATTTGTTCATTTCTCTCAAGCAATAGTGGTTGCCTTTCTGTTTTTTAAATGCACAGAGCCCACCGCCACCTAAGGGCCTTTGGTGTTGCTTTTCTTTCTTCCTTGAATGCACTTCCCCCAGATCTTCAGATGGCTAGCTAGCCCTTTTTCATAATCAAGCCTCAGATCTCATGTTCTTTCTTCAAAGAGGCTTCCCCTGACAACCAAACTGAAATGGTCCCTTCCAATCACTCCCTTACCACTCTGTTTCAGTTTTCTTCCTAGTGCTTATCACTGTCCAGATTGTCTTTCTCATGTATTTTTTTTTTCTGTTGATGGCCTAACACTGAGGGCAGGATTCACCATGGCATCTCCAATGCCCAGATGAGTCTGGCACATAGCAGACATTCTGCAAATATCTGATGACAAAATCATTGGACTCCAGTGAGTCCAGACCATTTTTGGGAGTCACCTGTGCCTCTGGGGCTGACTTCCTCATCCACTTTGAAGGTGGGTACTGTCGTTACTGCTTTATCTCTCCTCTGTCCTACAGGTGGTATAAAACAGAGATCCTAAAGATGAGATGATCTTCTCGCCTGCAGTCAGTTAGCTTCCTGCATCTCCCACCTCTGTGTAGGCCCAACATCTCCTCTCCCTATTTAATCTCAGAGATGAGGCTCTGGGGCAAGGACAAGCAACCCTGGACTCAGCAGATAGCTTAATGCCCACTCTGCCCCCAACTGCCTCCCAAAACATGGTTGAGGCTCTAGCCATTCAGCATGTACTTGAGGCCCCCTTGGCCACTGGGCATACAATGGGCAACATCCTTCTGTACCTTTCTCTTGGTTTGCTGGGCACTCACTCTCCCTGGAATTCACTAACTGAGGAAAGGGAGGAGACTAGCTATTTGAGAATTGATGTGCCCTGTTTCCAAATGCTGAGGGGCAGGAGGTGTCTAGAGAATCCTGGCCCCCATAAGGCACCAGCACCACTGGTGACACTTTACCAAATTTGGGCTACTCTACTCTCTGTTTCTCAGCACTCCACACACACACACACACACACACACACCAAATATTTTAAATGGGACTGATGACAACTAATCCCCCACCAACAGCGTTCCAGTGGTAAAATAGAAATGAGTCTTTCTCCTTGATTCCAAACCTGAAGGGAAATAAGCTTCCTGGGCTGAGCTGAGTTTAAAATAAATTTAGGCTCCCAGATAAATTTAGGGCTATAGACTATGAATTCAAATAGCAAAGTCAGACAGAGATAGGAGAGAGAGTTTGAGGATTTCCAATCAACTCTCCATAAAGTGAGTCCCTTTTGAGAACCAGGCTGCCACATGGTGGGCAGCGGATGGGGAGGCAGAAGCAAGAACTAGAGCTCTCACTCTGGAGATTATCACTCTGGACGATTTCCTAGGCCTTTGTCTGAGTATTGGTCTTTTGGGGAGGAGCATGAGAGTGGAGGTTAAAAGTATTGGTTTGAAATCAGGCCTAAATGCAAATTCAGGCTCACTCTCTCACTAGTTCTGTGGCCTTAAGCAACTCTACTAAGCCTCTCCTAGTCTGATTTCTTGATCTTGTAAATGAGATAACAAGAGTGCTTTACTTCATTTGATTTTGGGGAAGATGAAATAATTTATGCCAAGAGCTTATAGCATAGTGCTTGGCACAGAGTACTGTTCAATACTGATGTTTAATCAATGCTGCTGCTATCATTATTATTTTTGGAAAAAAGGGAAACAAATATGGAACTTAAATAATTCATAAGGGCATCGCATCTAGCAGCCTCTACATTCCAGGTAGGGGGCAGTGAAAAAGAGCAGGTGGAGGTCAGGAGTTCAAGACCAGCCTGGCCAATATGGTGATACCCTGTCTCTACTAAAAATACAAAAATTAGTTGGGCGTGGTGGTGGGTGCCTATAATCCCAGCTACTTGGGAGGCTGAGACAGGAGAATCGCTTGAACGTGGGAGGAGGAGGTTCCAGTGAGCCCAGATCACGCCACTGCACTGTAGCCTGGGCGACAGAGACTCCATCTCAAAAAAAAAAAAAAAAAAAAAAAGGCAGGTGCCTCTCTGGAACGATCAGCTAGTGTGCATTTAGCTGAAGGAGGACCCATCTGACTCTCCATTTCAGCTTTGGCCTGCCAGCCCAAGAAGAGCCCAGTCTATGGCTGTCTTCACAGATGTAGTTGTATACTGCACCAGATTTATTTCTGTCTTGTCACTTTGTGTCTGTGTTCCAGGCCTGGGGTGTCTGAGGTTTTCTGGTGGGGGTGGAGTAGAGTGCTCCTTTGAAAAACAAAATGTGGTCTCGGTCTAGGGGCTTTGCTTCCTTCTGGCTTCAGGCAACAGCAGAGACCCAGCCATCTGCCAATGGCATGGGATGACTAGAGTTCAGTGCTGAATATTCACTCACCTGTTGGACATCTAAGACGGTAGTTAATCAGCCCTGGAAAACAGCTCTTGAGTAAGAAAAGGAGTGATTTGTCTTCAGCAGGAATTCTTAAGCTGGGGCTTTTGGGGGTCTAAAGCTCCTGAAATTTTACAGATTATATCTGTATGTGCAATGTACATTTTTCTGAGAAGGGGAGCCATAGTTTTCATAAAAACTCTCAAGAGGAGCCACAGCCCAAATAGGTTCAGAATCACTGGTCCTGATCTGAGAGTAAAGACAGCACCTTCCTCCATGGGGTCTCTAAAAGACTGTAGCCTTCAACCTGGCTGATCATCAGGACTGTTAGTGAAAAAGGGCCTGGAAGCGGTGTTGTTTAGGCATTGAGAGAGAAGACAGCTACTCTCCTTATTGGAACTGTGTTGGCTGATTGGAGCCTCCCATATCCATGTGGGAAGTTGGAGTTTTTGAGCTCACTAAATATCCCCTATTTTCCCTGAAATTTGGTTGCATGTTTGAAGGTATTCAAACTGACATATGTTGTGCCAAATGAATGGACTGGTCTGGTCTCATCTCAGAGATGGGGGCAGGGCTGGGTGACTTCACTAGGTGTGTGTTGCTGGTAGTAATGGTAGGAGGCACAGAGGTTGTTTTATGTTGCCCTCACTTGAATGCTTGGTACGTAGTTTGGTACTTAGCCATTGTTTGTGCATTTATATAAAGGAATTGTTTCCTTTCCTTTTAGAGACATTGAATCTAAGCTCCACAGTCCATTTTTTTAAAAAATTTCTCAGGGGTCAGTGGTTTCTCGTCACCCCGTGGCATCCTTTCCTGAGGGGTCAGGTACCTTGATCTTATCCTCAGCTGTGCTTATTTATTCCTTAATCCTCACTCTCCAAATCCTGAACCATATCTCTGAAAGTCAAATTGGGGCCTGTGAGATTGTTTGATGCTTCTTGGAATGTGATTCCATCACTGAGGCTATGCTTCAATTCTGGCCAGTCCTGATACTGCCTCCTGCTTTTCTCAGTATCCATCATTCTTTGTTACATCCCCTTGCTCATATTAGAAAATGGCATCGACATCCCTTGCTGCAAAATTTTCCCTTTCTCTTAACCCCAGGTCCATGTGCTCAATGCAGTTTACCAAATGGCATCAGAATGCCACAGAGGTTTCGTAAGACTTGAATGTGGCTGCCGTACTACCTGAATCAGGCAAACACCCTCTGAGCTCAGTCAGCTCACAAGTGGGAAGTATGAGCTGAGAGTAGCTGAGTACAGTAATTCCCTGGCTTCTCTAGGAAACAGCCTGATCCCCATAGGGTAAGCTGGCTGGTAAAGCCTCCACGGGACAACAGTTTCACTTTGCTTCGGGGGCCTTGTATCAGAGTGTTCTCCAGACATGAAACAGAGTCATGTCAGGCTGGGCACAGTGGCTCACACCTGTAATTCCAGCACTTTGGGAGGATGAGGTGGGTGGATTACAAGGTCAGGAGTTCAAGACCAGCCTGGCCAACATGGTGAAACCCCGTCTCTACTAAAAATACAAAAAATTAGCCAGGAGTGGTGGTGGGCGCCTGTAATCCCAGTTACTCGGGAGGCTGAGGCAGAGAATTGCTTGAACCCGGGAGACGGAGGTTTCAGTGAGCCGGGATCGCACCACTGCGCTCCAGCCTGGGCGACAGAGCAAGACTCTGTCTAAAAGAAAATAAAAAAGAAACAGAGTCCTGTCTCCAAGACATAAGCCTCTGACTTGGAGCTATCAGACCATGCAAGCCCACCCAAGAATATGGGCATATCTATCGTCACTGCCACTGGGGGTCTGGGCAGAGGCCATTATTCCAAGACAGCCCTGATCCCCACAGAGCTCAGGGGGTCTCATGGAGATTATTAAAGCCCATACAGGGTGACATTTTCCCCCATATGCTCTCCCCAAAAGCTCCCTACTCAGGGAAAATGAAGTCTTGGGAGCAGTTGCCTATACCACATCCACTCAGAAAGATGGGCCCAAGGACTGGAGACTGTGATTTCTGACAGAGGCAGCCCTTCCTCCTGCTCCTACCCTGAGGCCAGCAAAATTGTTTCTACTCCTTCCATCTCGCTTACTGTCTCTTGCACCCTGCTCCACTTATCAACTCATTTTGAGCTGGCTCTTGATAACTATGACTTATCTCTTGATTATAGGGCTCTATGGATGATGGACAATGGGGAATGGCCACCCTCTGGCATTTATTTGCTTCCTCTCAAACCGTGACTTATTTTGAGGGAATTGTGAGGGAGCAGATAGGCCTCCAAGGCCATCTCATCTCACAGTCTGCTTCCTAGCAGAATGGGCCACCCCTCAGTCCAGGCCAACTCATTCTTTTAACCTTATTAATGGTGCCTTGGGTTATACAGAGGCTTTTTATTTTGGTGTAATCAAATGTATTACTCCTTTACTTTATGGCTTTGTATTTTATGGTTCTTAAAGAAGGCTCCCCTATCTCCAGATAATAAACATACTCTCCTATATTTTCTTTATACTCATTTTATAGTTGTGTTTCTATGTTAGTCTTTTAACCCATCTGGAATTTATTTTCATAAATGGTGTGAGTTAGGGATTTTTTTTTTTTTTTTTTTTTTTTGCTGAGAGTCGCATGCTGCCCAGATTCTATAGGCCATCTTTTTCCCCAGTGTCTTGAAATACTACTCTTCTTGTAATCAAAACTCCTATACATACATGAGGCTATTTCTGGATTCTCCATTGCATTGAACTTTTTTATATTCTTCTACCAACCATGCTATTTTAATTTATGTAGCTTTTAGGTATGGTTTGATACAGTATGTTTTTCTCCTTTGTTTTTTTCCTCCCAAAATCATTTTGCTATTCTCACATGTTTTTTCCTTCCAGATGTACTTTCCAATCAGCTTGTTAAGTTTCATTTAACAAGTCCTATTAGGACTGCAGTTGAGATTTTATTGATTACATAGGAAAGTTGGGGAAGAGTTGATAATCTTCACAATATCGAGTCTTCTCATCCAGAAACAGAATGTCTCGGCTATGTTCTTAAAGGCCCCCAGGGAAGATATTTTCTCTTTTCCTGACTCCTACAGTCCCTCAGTTTCCCTTGGCTGGTTCCCTGAGCCACCAGACCCTTGTATTGTAATGTCCTATGATCCTAGCTTACTCATTCTCTCCTCCCATTTAGAAATGGATTAAACAGCTGAGCATTTGCTTTTGCTCAGGAATTCTGAGCTTTATCTTTCTAAGACCTAAAAGAACTCCTGGGGGATTGTCCCATCTCTTTTCTCCCCTGCCTTCACATCCCATTCTCAGGATCTCCCTTCTCCTCTTATTCCCCCAGGAATTCTAATATTTCTATTCTAGAATCATACAGCCTAATGTTTCCCTTTATCTAGACTCCCCTGATAACCTGGTTGACCTAAAACAAAACTCCTCATGCTGACCTTCTCTCTCCCTCACATTGTTTTATGTAATTTCTAAGCTTTGTCCAGACACAGTGATATCCTGGGAGAAGAGTCGAGAGGGGGGAAGAGGAATGGCAGTGTTGGTGATCTACGCCATCTCCCCACCCTAAAGGCAAGCGCTTATCACCCCAGATTTGCCAACAGGCTGAACTCCACAGAGCATCTAGGAAGTCCTAGCCATTTTTGTTCCCTGATTTCTGTCATGTGTACCAGCTTCAAGAGGCAGGCTTCTAGGTTAGGCTGACTGCCAAAAGCCTAGGGGTGAAGCAAGAAGGCCCTAGCCTCTTCACTCAAATCCCTTTCAGGGACGGCAGTATCCATTGTGTTATTGCCAGTGTGAAAGCCAAAAGGGTCAGAACTAAAGTTGTGTGGCTGTCAGACCAGGTGTCGCAGAAGCCAGAAAGTAGGAAACAGGAGCCCAACACAGGGTTGAAGTTCTCCCTAAGGGCTGAATGTGCTTTAAGGCCAGGTACAATAGCAAAGCAAAGACACAGGAAGTTTGCCCAAAACCTTTTGCATATACACCTCCGTACCCATAAAGACCATAGAGTCCCTACACCCAGACACACTTTGCTCAGCCATGTTCCTCTCTCATTTCTGCATCTACTTGGCTTTCTATGCATCACCTCCTCCTGCTTCCAGGCTCCTCTGAGGCCAGGTCAGCACACTTTACCATTAAAATATTCCGCCTAGCCTTGACTCTTCTTCATCTGCTACTTATCCAGAGGATAAGATACCAGGGTAAAGACTGTGGAATTTGATACAATGATTGAAAAGTTATTCTAACATAAGACTATCACAGAAAGTAATTTCTAGACATTTGTGTTTCAAAAGACAAAATGAGCCACTCTCCAGCAGAGCAACCAACTTCCAGAGACAGAAAATCTGCCACAGTGGCTGAAAAGTTCTGGTAACACAAACAGAGCTATAGCATCTGATTCCTCAAGATCTCTCTTCTACACACAATGTGCTGCAAAGAATTTTCCCCAGTCCCCACCCCACCCACCAAGTTGCTTAAGACCTAGCCAGCCACCCAGTTTTACATGTCTAAATCTGAAATCAAAGTCCCAGGCAGGGAGAGGGATTGTCACAAGTAATTGCAACATCCCACAAGAATTTGTTTGGGAGTTAAAGGGAGCCAAACCTGGGCCTTCTCCAAAGCTTGCAAGTCTGAGCTTTTTGAGAACCACATTTGATCTGTTCCAATGTGTTGAATGTAAATGTTTGTCTTGTGCCTGCTTGCCAGCTCTTGGGAACTCTGCAGGACTTCTGCTGGTCCACAGTGGTGACAGGTGCATCTTTCCATAGGAGAGGACATAGTGGGGAACTGCCTACTGTGAGCTACAGGCCCCCAGAATTGGCCCTTACCCTAAGCCATGCTCCAAACATTAGCCCAGGGGAGGAGGAGGGATGGGGACTCTGAGAGGCATGGGATCCAGGTGGCTGCAGGGAGGGACATGGATGGGAGGGGAAGGGACACGGGCATCCTGATGTACCCTGTGTCCTTTCTCAGCAACTCACATTCTCACTCTCCCCTTGCCTTCACCCTTACCTTACTTATCTCATTTTATTTTTACATGTTACCTTCATAGACATTATTTTATGGTAGTGTTCTCTCTTTTTACATATAGAAAAAGGCTACTTTCAAAGTGACAGCTAAGGGCTTAATCACAGTAGCTACTCCAGGTATGTCTCAAGACAGCCCAGCATTACTGGGAGGTACAGTTGGTTGTTATGAACCACATACAATCTTCATCATCATCGTAATCATAGAATAGCCACCACTGACTGAGCCCTTACTTTGTGCAAAGCAGTGGGCAGCAGTTTACATATTTGGTGACTCTTCTCTGCCCTCTTGTGAGGCTGACATTGCAATTTCTTTGTTTTACCAAGAAGGGACAAGGCCTGATCAGGTTAAGTGGCCTGCCCCAGGTCTCCCCGTTGGTCAGAGAGACAGCCTGACCTTCAGAAGACCTGGGACATTGCCATAGCTCATTTTCTTCAGGGAGGACCAGAAAGGAGGCAGAGCACGATGAGGCATCTGCCAGCCCCAGCAGTTCAAAACTGCCAGGCATGGCTGGAAGGGATGTTCACACCATGTCTTTTCCATGGGCCTCAGGCCTCCCCCAGCTGACCCAGGACCATCAGGACATGATGCCTCAGGGATGGGGATGGTGTGAGAGAAGAGAGGGAAGGCCAAGCAGTTCTGTCTTGGTTCCTTAGAGAACCCTTATGTCATCACGGGCCCGTGGTACCCAAGGGGCATCCAAACCCTGATTCCCTCCTCTCAGTTCTTCAGGGTTTCAGGAGCAAGGCTTTCTCTGAGATGCAAGGTTATTCCTCATTGATACTACTCTGGCCCTAGCTTCGGAGAACTTGAAGAGAGCCAGAACAGGCCAAGGTAGATTTTCTACTTGGAGGTCAACAGTCTTACCCCTGAGAGCCCAATATCCATTCAGCACAGCCTAATGTCTCTCTATTCCCTCTGCTGATTTACATGGCAGGTTTATTTAATTAGCCAGAGGTGAGTCAAAGTGCAGCTTGTCCTCAGAGTTAATTAATATTAACTGAGCCACCACACAGTGAGTGACGCCAAGACTGAACTGTGTCCTCTGTATCAGCTTGGGGAACAAACTTCAACCTCTTGCTCCTGGCTGGGGTTGGGAACCGAAGCCAGCCAAGGAGTCAGGCTGATGGGCCTCTGAGCTATTGTGAGGAGTGAATGAGGTCATGCATCTGACATGCGTGAACACAGTGGTCATGTTTACCACCGTGTCTGACACGTAGCCGGGACTTAGAAATTGATAGCTGTGTTTATAAATTTTGAAAAGGAATGGCAGAGAAAGGTCCCTGGGAGACCATGTTTCCCTTTGGGGCCTTTTCCAAGGGAGAGAGGAGTGATGGTAGCAGAGGCCATGGGACACAGACCCTCAGGCTCCTGCACATGAGCATCATACTTGAGTAAGTGAGGCATGCTTCTCTCTATGTTAACCTAGGCCCCTTGTAGAAGAGGGAGAAGGTGGGAGTAGCTGACTCCAGAGGAATTCAAGCAAAGCACAAGTAAATGTAGTCTTTCCTTTAGCTGTAATTTAACTGCAAAGAAAAGGAAACCTGGCCTGGGCAAAGGAGTATGGGCCTATAGGGTCCCCTGCTAGGCCAGGACCCTCTTCTCCTCCTTCCCTCACCCCTGTTCCTGTGCACACCAGAACCCCACCTCAGACTTATCCCAGAAGAGTTTTGGCCCTGTCCTTCTTCCACATGGTGCTTCCTTGAGCCTCAAGGCAGTGCTAGCCCTGTCCTGTGAAGTGCCCAAAGCCGTCACTTTGTGGTGGGATTTGGTGACAGTGCTTTCCCTCTATCCTCTCCCTCCTCCAGGGCCACCACACCTGATAAGCACCTCACAGCTTGTCCTGCTGGTTTGGTTGCAGGGGAGTCCCATTGCTCAAAGCCCTCTTTGTGGTTGCTGGCTCTAAACAGTCAGCCCCTAACTTTCTCAGCTCATCATCTCAGCAGCCCCAGTCCTCCCTATGGAAGTGCCCGCATAGCCAGTGCTTGAGTGGGCTTTTCAGTCTGTCTTCCAGGCTTGACCCTATCAAAGGTTGCCTCAGAGTCAGGTTGGGAGGTTACCATAAAGCAGCCCAGCCTCAGAAATGGACAAGCCTTTCTGGAAGCCAAGACCAAGTGGAGAGACATGCCACTGAGACAGGACCCAATGGTCTGTCGCCAGCTGCCAGAAAGATGGCTCTCCTACATCAAACACTAGGGCAAGATAAACAGCAGCCCTAAGACCTTCCCTGGACAGATTTGGGCTGGAGGGCACAATGAGGCCTGACAGTTTCATTCTGGGTTTGCCATGGGTTCTATACAAAGCCAGAAGCTGGGTGGGAAGGGAATCTCCCCAATTACCTGAGACGACTTTGGTAGGCAAAGTAAAATGGGAAAAGGGGCAGAAATAGACAGCCAGTCAGCTAAAGCCAGCTCTGGTGAGCCTGAAGTTCGGAGACCCCTGCGCCCCCTGCTGGTCCCTCAGACAGGCTGCTGCCTTTTGGCTTCCTTCTCCTCAGGTGGCTTTCTGGTCCTTTCTATTTGCCTCTGTATCTGGAATGACTGCTTCACCTCTCCCCATCTCCCCTCACTCGTTTTAATCTTTTCAGTTTCGGACATAGCCTGGAGCTGCTCCCTCTACCCTGCCATGACCCGGCTTCTTCCTTTTTTTTTTTTTTTTTCTTTTTTTGAGACAGTGTCTCACTCTGTCACCCAGGCTGGAGTGCAGTGGCGTGATCTGGGCTCACTGCAACCTCCACCTCCTGGGTTCAAGCAATTCTCCTGCCTCAGCCTCCCAAGTAGCTGGGACTACAGGTGCGCACCACCACGCCTGGCTAATTTTTGTATTTTTAGTTGAGATGAGGTTTTACTATGTTGGGCAGGCAGGTCTTGAACTCCTGACCTCAGGTGATCTGTCCGCCTTGGCCTCCCAAGTGTTAGGATTACAGGCGTGAGCCACCGCACCTGGCCCCAGCTTCTTCCTTTCTAACAAAAACCTGAGTCTGACCAAATCTCTCTCTCTCTTTTTTTTTTTTTTTTTTTTTGGTAGTATATGAGCCAACCTCTTCAAGAAGCCTGGAAACCCTGCTTCCCCACCTACAGACATGCCCCTCAGGACCGTGAAAGTGGCAGCTTTCCTCTCCCTGCCTCAGCCATCACTTCAGAGCAGGCTACTGCTGCTGCCTCCCAGAGGGGCTTGCAGCCTCCAGCTCTTGCTCCTCCCCTCTGTCTCTAGCGCTGCAGAAACAGATCTTTTATAGGGCCTTTGAGGTTGGCCCCACTAGCTTTCTCATGACAGCCCTCCGCTATGCTCCAGATTGGTCCAGGAATACTCTCTTTCTCTTTCCAAATCCTGTCCACTTAGCATGTTCTGATAATTCCAGTGTTCACACTCCAGCCCATCCCCGCCATGCGCTCCCCTGAGGCTCCTGCTGCCAGCCACTGCTATGCCATTGTCTCCTGAGTGTGTTTGTCTTCTGAGATTGGAAGCACCAAGAAGTCAACATCTTCCACCTCCCATAAGGCCAAGGGCAATGCCAGGCTCCCAATGTGCACTCAAAGGACCATTTTGAATGCTGCTCCTCTCCTAATGACCTCCTGGCCCCACCTCAGAGTTCTTTGGGGTGTGGCAGGGCCGGGATGTGGCTGGGTCTCCCAAGGCTGTCATTGTCAGGTCACTGCAGAAGGAGGAGAGATATGGGGACATTTTCTAGAAAGAGTGAGAACAAGAGGGAGAGATTAGGTGAGGGAGGGAAGACCACTCGGATGAGATCCCTGGGTGTTAGTCACCACACTAGTGGAGAAGCCCATGCGGGACTTGGAGGATGTGGATCCAGGGGAAGCCCCCAAATCTCATAGTTGCTTTGTTCTATCGTCTCTCCCCATGCCTTCAAAGGCAGCCTGCCTTCCCAGTTCCCAGCCTCCCGCCAGATTCTTGCGTGACCTCGGGCGGCACCCAGTGCTGCTGTGGACAGCTCATTCCGCCGCCGCGGCGGCTGCGGCGGCTACGACGGCTCCCGGCGTGTCCCCGGCGCCGCCAGGGGGCGAATGGGGTGCCCGCCGGCTCCTCGGACTCCGGGCGCGCAGGCACTGCGCTCCGGAGAGGCCCGGCCAGGGAAGAAGCAACTTCCCTCCGCCACCGCAGCCCAGCCGGGCAGAGACTTCCAGCCCCACCCTCAAGCCCTCTCGGTGGCTCTGTGCGCCCAGGCCTAGGGGTGGGGGGCCGTAGGTGCTGCGCGCCCGCACATGTGGTCATGCCGTCAGCATGCCTGGCTCGGCGCGCACAGAACACTGACCAGGGGTTCACCTAGCTCCCCTCCCTCCCCTCCGCTGCCCTCCTGGCAGCTCCAGCTCTGCTCTCGCGGCTTCCCATGTTTTGGGGCGGGTGATTGAGTAGGCCGCACCTGGGACACTGTGACTGGAGGACGCCGGAATTTAAGGAGGGGACGAGGGAGACGCAGCTCTGTTTCTCGCTGTACCCCCTCACCCCTCCGAAGCAGCCGCGGGCGGTGCGCAGGCCGTTCTCTGTGTCCTCGGGCTCTGGGTGAGGCTGGGTGCAGCGGGAGAGACCTGGGGCGAGCTGCTGGGGGCTGTGTGGCCGGCCCCAAGCTGGCCGCGCGCACACGCTGCGCACCTGTTGGAGCGGGCCTCTGCCTGTTCGGACCTGAGCCGGGCCTCCACGACACAGTCCCCTTGGGCGGCGAAACGGCCACATCTAGCTTTAGGTTTGAAAGGAAAACAAAATAGGGGGAAAAAGTGGGTTTACAGTTGCATACATGGACTCTCTGGGTCAGCTCTTGATGAGGACCAAATATCAGTAGGTCTTTTGGGGCTGCAGCCAACAAGCTGGCAGCTGAGGACAGAGACCTACTCCCGGGCCTGGGCACTGCTGGAGATCTTTCAGCTTGATGAGATGCAGTTTTCACAGAAAAATTCTTTTCCTTAGAACCCAAGTGAGTCTTTCTCAAAACTGCCAGAGTTGGTGATAAACCTGTGTTAAAAAAAAAAAAAAATCCCCTGTGTGTCCACATACTAGCCAGTATCCACTCCAGGTAAAAGTTTCTACCATTGAGTAAAAGGAAGTTATGTTTAGGAAGTTTTTGAAACAGCACCTCTCTACTTGTCTGCTAGTTAATCACCCACATTTTGTTTTGGTTTGGTTTGGTTAGATTTGGTGGGGGTTTTTTTATTTGTTTTTGTTTTTTGCAACTTAAAGCAAGAATTAAAAGTTAATTCTGAAGCTTCACATATGCTTTGGCTTCAAATCCTAACATTCAGCACAGGTTTCCACATGGGGAGTGCCAGGTCTGACATCTGTGTCAGTCCTTATTTTGATTCAGGGTTGGTTAGATAGATGCTCAAATCATTGAGGGAGGGAAGTCCTGGATGAGGGCACTGCACTGCCCACCAGGGTGTCCATGAGACACTTTATAACCTAAGTGTCTTTCAGACTCTGAGGTGTGGGGCTGGGTTGCAAACTCCAGACATTAAATCTCTTTAGCATCTGGAACCTGGGTCCTAGGAGACTATTTCCTCCTTACTTCATCCAGACATCAAAAATAGACCCAGCAATTGATCCCATGTTTAGAGGCCCTCAGTGACTCTGCATCCCCAAGGGGAGCCTCATCTCCCAGGACACAGCACTGACACTCTGCAGACAGTACAGGGGATCTACTCCAAGCCCAGGGCAAGACCCCACACCCACTGCCTCTGTCCTTCAGTTCCCATATGTGTCTTAGACTCCCTGGCCCTGCAAAGGCAAGGAGTGACCTGAAGTCCAGAGCCTCACATGACCACAAGACCCTCAGGTCTAAAGAGTGGCACTTGTTGGAGCCCTGCTCCTGTCCCCGCCCTTAGGAGGGTCTGGGAACGGGGTGGGGGAACAGCCTGTGTGGCCATGGCCTCTGGCTCTGGCTTAGACTACTACCTTGCTGCAGTATTGTGTCTTCCTCAAATTTTCTCATAGGTGAGTGCTTACCAGGAGTGGCTCCCACAGAGCTTCCCCATTCACCCAAACCTGTCTGGAAGAGCACCCCAGTTCAGCCACCCAAACCTCACCTCTCACCCTCTTCCAGTTAGCACTGCCTTTTCTCCTTATCCCTGCCAGGGACCCCTTTCTTCCCAGGAGAGATACCCAAATTGTGAGTATCCCACACAATTTAATGGGAACCTACTTTGTGCCAGGCACCAGGCCACGGGTTGTGGATGCAAAAACAAACAAGAAGCAATTACTGCCCTCCTAGAGCTCATGGTGGTTGATGGGGAAATTTATTCCTTTATTCATTCATTCACTAAAATGTACACTGAGCACCTACTGTGTGCTACGCCCTGGGGAGTGCTAAGTTCTTAGGTAGACAGCGATGAAGACAAGTACAGGATTCTGAGGATTCTGCCATCCTTAGAATGCCGCCGTGTAGAGTCATGGTTTATAGGGGACACAGACATTAATCAAACCACTTGGAAAGCAGAGAATTATAAGCCATGATAAAGAGAATCACAGGATACTTTGAGCACCTATAGAAAGGCCAGGAGACAGGAAGCCCGGCTGAGTGAGAAGGACCATGGGAGGTGCAGGAGCCAGGCATATACCTGGTAGAACTTGGCTTGGTGCTTATCTTCCTCCTGAAACATGACCCTAGACCCTTGAGAACGTCCCTTCCTGTGCCCTATCCCTCATTCCCCACACCGAGAAAATCTGCCAGCCCCTCTGCATGGCCCCTCCCTCTCTGAGGATACCCGGGCATCTCTCCTTGCTGCCTGTTGATTGGTGGCAGGAGGTTCTAGTGCCCCGCATGGTCACTGACTGAAGTTTTCAGGCCAGCTAAGGGGTGGGGCTTCAGGCTTGTGGGGCCGCTGAGTCCCAGCCTTCTGTGTTCCATGGACCATAGGAGGAGGAGCTGGGATTGGGGCATTTAATAAAAGAACTCCTAGGAGAGGAGTGATGAGGTTTGGCACATTGACATTCACACACCCCACCCACCCCCAGCCTCCACTCCACTGGTTCTCTGGCCTTCTCATTTTTTTTTTTTTGTTTTTTTTTTTTTTTTGGAGACAGAGTCTCTCCGTCACCCAGGCTGGAGTGCAATGGCGCAATCTTGGCTCACTGAAAGCTCTGCCTTCCGGGTTCATGCCATTCTCCTGCCTCAGCCTCCCGAGTAGCTGGGACTACAAGCGCCTGCCACCACGCCTGGCTAATTTTTTGTATTTTTAGTAGAGACAGGGTTTCACCGCGTTAGCCAGTATGGTCTCGATCTCCTGTCCTCGTGATCCGCCTGCCTCGGCCTCCTAAAGTGCTGGGATTACAGGCTGGCCTTCTCATTTTTAAGGCCTGGCTAAGATAAGTTCCCCACCCTTGTCCCTCAGAAGAATGGCAGGGCCTGGGCAGCAGAGCCCTGGGCCTGGGACCCATCCAACAAAATGGCTATTCCAGACGCCTGGTCCTGCCTGGCTTTGACTTCTCATCCACTCTACACTCTGACCTGGATCTGGGTGGGGCAGGCTGCTCTGCTTCCAGGTAAGGACTGTGCCACCCACGCAGCCAAAGACCACCTTGGGAATACCAGTACCTGGGCAAGAGATAGCCCCTGCAAGGCCCACCCACCATAGGCTGGCTCAGAGAAGGCTGAGGATCCCTCTGTTCTCCCTGAACAGGGGTACAGGGCCCCTCAGCAGGGCCAGCTCCTCACCAGGGTGCCAACCCATGGCTGGTGGCTGGGAGGAGGGTGCTATGCAATGCTGGGAGCTTGACCCAGGCCTCAGCCTTAAGGAGCAAATGTGGCCAGGGCCACCAACTGGCCTAAGTCCTTGGGCATAGCCTCTGTCTCATGCCTCTTGATCTCACCAGGGGGGATCTCCAGGGTGGCCTGCCTGGGAATGCCTGTCCCTCAGCTGGCACACAAGTACCCATGGCAGTGCCGCAGGTTATCCAGCAGCAGCCACAACAGATGAGGCAGCCTGCCACCTCAGGCAGCCCTGGTCTCTGTTTTGCTTCCTTTTCTCTTTAAGATGAGACTGATGAGGGTGGGGTGGGGATTAACCCTTGAGTTGCTATATGTAGTTTGGCCCAAGCCTAGGACTTTGGGAAGTGCTTTATATCACTGCTTTCTTCCTGTGGCCCTGGCCTTTGCAGATGTGGGTCTCTCAGCCTCCCCTTCTGCCAGACACTCCATATTCAGGGTGGCCACAACACTGGTCTGGTTGCTGCTGAGACCCCAGCACAGAAAAAGGGGCCGCCTCTGCTCCTGGTGTCATTGCCCATGAGCCATTTCTGTGGAGACAAAAGTTTGAGAATCCTCTTTGGAAAGCCTGAAGTGTGGCACCAAGCAAAGGTATGATCCTTGTTCTCACCTTCCTGGCCCTGCATTCATCCCACTCCATCCCTGCTCTCTAGTTACAGGAACACCCTATGGCCTCCAGGCCAGTGCATTTGGTCCCTGGCTGGCAGGGCTGCCTGCCTGCCTGAGTTTCCCACATGGGAAGATGCAGCAAGACCTCCCCAAGCTTTTGGAAGAGGCAAGGACAGCAGCCGGACCATCTGGCACTCTGGGCAGGGGGTGGGGTCCAGAAAGGGGTGGCAGACCCTGCTCAGAACCCAGTGGCTACCTTTCTCGTCTCATTTGAGCTCACTGAGCTCCTCTCTAAGGTACTGTAAATGTTAAACAAATTCAGACTCTGTTAGGTTGGACAACATTAAAGTATCCTGGATAGATGCTCGAAACGCAGCAAGGGACAGATAATAAGAGTAATACTACCATTTACTGTTCACTGTGTACATGCATGAATTTTATTATATAATCCTTTAAAATTAATTAGTTATTTAATCCCATTTAATTGTTTAATCCTTACAACTCTCTAAAAGATATGTGCTGTTGTTATCCCCATTTTATAGCTTATGAAATGAGGCTCAGAAAAATGGAGTCACTTGCCCAAGGTCACACAATACAGCTAGTTAGGATTAAAATTGAGGCTGGTCTGCTTCTAGGGTTCATACCCTCCATCCCCGCTGCATACCACACTCCTAAGCCCCTGAGCTGGGAGAGGGAGGGGCATTGGAGGAAAAGGGTGGGTGCCATGCTGGTCTCTGCCCTCACCCAAATTCCTTCTGTCTTCACACAAATATCTGCCAGGCACTGAGGGTGGGGCAGTAAGGCCTCCAGATGTCAGGGCAAAGAGGTGGCCACTCTCCTGCTGTCAGGTTCCATGTTTCTGATGGCTAATAACCCCAGACACCTGGGTTATCGGTCTCTGCTCCCCACCTTGGGCCTAGGTAGTGATTCCAGGGATGTGGACCCCTGGAACCTGGCAGGCAGCCAGCATAAGACCAAGGACAGACCCATAAAACCAGAGGTGCCCTCTGAGTCCAAAACCAAGCACAACCACGTGCACAGCTGCTCATTTGTTCCAGGAGTTTCCCCTACACACCACGGACATAAATCCCAGAGTACCCCATGGCTTCTGCATTGTGGAGAGGTGTGGCCCTAGGGAGGGAGTGGGGTGGGGACAAGGGATATGGAATGGTTGCAGATAGAATGCCAAGCCAAGCCAGACTCCAGAGCTGCCCTCCAGCCTCCGGAGGCAATCACAAACCTTCAGGAAAGAATATAGCCCCTTGTTGAGTGTGGACAGGGGGAGGGAAGGGGCTTGTTATGTCCTTATAGCCACTCTAAGAAGGTGCTGTTATTGTCTGTTTTCCAGAAAAGGAAACTTGGGTCAAGGGTTCTTAGCTGGCAAGTGGCCCCACACTTAACTCATCTCCTGTACCACCTCCCTCAGCCCTCATCAGGTTATGACAAGGAGGGGTGAGCTTGGGTAGAAGGGGAAGGAGGCCTAAAATCCAGGACTTAGAGAGGAGAGAGGCAGTCTCAAGTGTGGGGAAAGCACTTGCTAACAGGAAGTCTCCCCGCTCCACCCGCAGGTAAACAGTGTAACCACCACTCATTGGTCCATTCAATGTGAGCATCTGCCCCATGCAGGTCTTATGAATCAAGGCTCAGAGATGACACCATCCCTATCCGTAGGCAGCTGAAGTGATGAGAGGGGACAGACACTTTGCAACACAAGTACTCTGGAGACAGCATAATGCGTGCCAGATCCAGGAGCACAGGGAACTTGGAGAGTGCAGCGGAGGGGCAGCCAATGCAGCTTGAGTCGTGGAGGGGTCAGCAAGGCTCCCTGGAGGGGTCTGAAAGAATAGAAATAAGTGAGGCAAGAGGGATGACAGGTGTAGGGGAGGGCTTTCAGGCAGAGGGGACAAATGAGCAAGGCCCTGGGGAGCCTAAGGCATGTGAGGGCTGCTAAGAAAGGTGGGTGCGGTAGGCAGAGGCAAGAGGGGAGTCCTGTGGGTGGGCTGGCCAGAAATCACAGGCCCTTAAGGCAGGAGGAACCTGGCACAGCCAGACCCTCGGACAATCTCCCTAGGCCAGCACAACCACATCGCTGCGAACTGGACCGGGAACATTCCAACCTAATCGCAGCTCAGATCAGCGAGCTCTGGAGGCTCCACACATTGGGGCCGAACTCCACCCAGGGTGCCTGCCACTTTTGGGTAGGGGGGCGGGCAGGGGGCAGCCTGCTCTCTCACCAGGCCAGGCAGCAGCGGGGGCTTCCAGATCCTCAAGGATTCTCCAGACCCTTGTCTGGAGACCCAGAGTTTTTTCCTCTCCAGCTTCTGGGGCAACTTGGTGGGGCAGAGGGGTGGCCCCACCTGTGGGAGGGACTGAAAAGATCCTGCCTCAGGACCAGGACTTTGGTGATCCCAGTTCTCAAGGGCCCTCTGCTCAGGCTGCTATTATCCAAAAGGGCTGAGGGTCAGAATTTCAGCCCCAGCCCGGGCCCAAGCCTGCACTGCTGCCTCTACCAGGTCCAGCCCTGTCCTGCGCCCCACAGAGCGGATGGACACAGGCCAGGATATGGGCACAACAGCCCCCAGTCCGGAAATGAGTGGTCAGGTGGCCAATGGGACCGCAGACTCTGTTGTCGTGTAATAGTTTTTATTTATTAAGCTTCTTTTATTTAATAAAACTTTTATTAAAGCTTCTATTCTTCTATTACGCAAACAGAGAGCAGCTCTTTTCCTAAGGGAGTGGCAGGGCTTGGGGACAGATGTCTTAAATATACTACCCAATGTCACCAATTTCAACTTGACAACGAAAAGACAGAGAGCGGAAGGAAGCCCCTTCCTCTTTATGCACTGGAGCGCTTCCTCCATCTCCTCACCCCTCCCCCAGCCCCCTCCCTCCTCCTCTCTCTCTCTCCTTGGCATAAGAAAGCAGGTCTCTGGCATTGGCAAAGAGAAAAGTTAAAGGCAGAGAAGCAGTGAGAGGAAAGGAGGAGAAATCAGGCAGCCTGTAGCTAAAGGGTCCCCATCCCACCTTGCAGGCTAGCCAGGACACCTTGCATTCTGGTAAGGTGGGGGTGGGGTGCCGGGGATGAGGTAGGAGATGGTGACTCTCCCTTGCAGGACATCTGATCTTCTTGCATCAGGCCCAAGGACCTGGTGTCATCATTAGTGGGACCAGGCTGGGAGGAAGGCGCCCCAGCGGACCTGGCTGACCGTCCCCTGGAGGCCAGCCAAAGTGTGCGTGGCCACGGCTCAGAATTTGCATCAGTAACAGCACCAGCAGCCCCTGCAGCGGGAAGGGAGATCATTTATCCAGTGCTTGCTATGTGTCCGGCCCTGTGCTTAAGTATTTTTCGTTCATTATCTTTTTTAATCCAAACAAACCTCAGGAGAGTTTATTAATTCCATTTAACAAATGAGGCAACTGAGGCTCAGAGAATTTAAGAGGCTTCTAATTAGGGCAGTCCTTTTTGCACTCTGCAGCCCATCTGACCTCCTCCTTCTCAAGCCCTGGTCTGCAGCCCATCCTTCCAGAGCTGGAGAGGAGGCAGGACAGGCTCAGGAAGGTTCTACTTTTTCCCTACTCTCACAGCCCCCTACTTCCACCTGTCCCATAGCTGTTTAATTCCATTGTCTCAAAAATGAGGGCTGCTTGGGTTTTCATGGGGAGGGAGCAGACAGCAGGGCCAGCGCACCCTGGCACGTGGGAAGGGGCCTGAGCCCAGCTTGGCATACTGACCTGGCACGGCCTGGCTAGCATCGTCGTCCCACACGTCAGAGTAGCCATGGTCGCTTTTGTTAGCTGGGATTACTGCATTCAGGAGGGAGGAGGAGAGAAAGGAGGGGTCCCAGGCTGAGGTGGGAAAGGGAGGGGGCGCCACAAACTCCTAGGGGTGAGAGTGAGCAGAGATTTGTGGCTCAGGCTGGCAAGAAAGACTTGCCAGGGCTCCGTTAGTGGCCTCAGCCCAACTCCAAGCCCCTGGGACTCAGTTACTCCCTGCCCCCAGTGGCTTTCTCTTCCTCCCCACTCCTGCTTGCTCTGCCTCCATCATGGCTGGGGCAACTGGGACCAGCGGGAGCCCTGCCTGACTCCCACATTTAGAAAAAGAGGATGTGTACTCCACCCTCAGCCCCAGAAAGATTTACACCCATCTGTTGAATCCATGAAAATATGACTGAACAGGAGCCCAGCTTCTTCCCAGGCAGCCACTGATCTCTTCCCTCCCTCACCTCCTAGGAGCACAGGCTTTGCAGTCAAAGAAACTTGGCTTCAAATCCCGACTCCTCTGCTTTTTAACTGTGGGACCCTAAGCAAGTTAGTTCACCTCTCTGGGTCTCAGGTTCCTTATCTCCAAACTGGCAGAATCCTGTGATAAAGGAGCTATAAAAGATAAAGGCCTATATAAAAGAATATATAGGCCGGGCACGGTAGCTCACGCCTGTAATCCCAGCAGTTTGGGAGGCTGAGGCGGGTGGATAACCTGAGGTTGGGAGTTCGAGACCAGCCTGACCAACGTGGAGAAACCCCATCTGTACTAAAAATACAAAATTAGCTGGGCGTGGTGGCACATGCCTGTAATCCCAGCTACTCGAGAGGCTGAGGCAGGAGAATTGCTTGAACCCAGGAGGCGGTGGTTGCAGTGAGCCGAGATTGCGCCACTGCACTTCAGCCTGGGCAACAAGAGCAAAACTTTGTCTCAAAAAAAGAAAGAAAGAATATATAATAACACTAGTGTTTATCAAGTGCCCATTATGTGCCAGGACGTTTTGTGTATTATCTCACTAAGTCCCCCAAAACACTCAATGAGGTTGGTGTTATTATTATTGCTCCCATTTTATAGGCAAGCAAACTGAGGCCTAGGTGAAGAAATTTGCCAAAGCTGCCAAGCCTTAGAGCTGCGATACGTGCCCAGGACCCAGATAACATAGCTTATGCTCTCAGCTCCCCTGACGTGCTGGTGGCTGGTGCGTGTGGTTGCCCGGAACCACAGGTTTGCACCCTATCCCACCCAGAATGCTGACCCCAGGGAGTCATCCCAGGATCCCTTCATCCCAGGTCTTTTTGAACCCGTGGCAACTTCTCCTGGCCACCTCCCTAAGACTTTTCCTCTTCCCCCAGGGCTGGGGCCAGGGTTGGGGGCTGCAACTTGACATTGTGTGTATATGTGTCCAGGTAACGCTAGTGGGGGCAGTAGACCCCAGGAGGAGCCTGTGTACTTGGGGTGTGTTGGTTTTTAATCTTCTCCCATCTGACCATTTGACTGGGCCAGGAAGAGCCTGAGGACCCGTTGGGTCATCACAGCATTCCCCAGGGCTGGTTGCTTTAAGGGAGGGATTTTCTTGGATAGCTCCTCTTCCTCCTCCTTCAGCTCCCAGTCCAGAAGTCACTTCCTCAGGGAATGTCGTAGACCAGGCCCTGTCCCCTATCACAGTTAAAAAAAAAAAAGCCCTTTTCCCCCATTTTGCTTTGATTAACAAGCTCCAACATGTGCTTCTTGTGAACAGGAACAAGATGACTCTATTCACCACCATCCCCAGGACCTGGTAAAGCACCATGCCTGTTAAACAAAGGAATTAACTAATGGGCTTGCCTGGGCCCACAGTGTCCCAGGAAGGCTAAGAGGATGTCCCCCCAGCAGCGATTGCAGCAGAGACAGATCTGACCTCTGCCACCAGGAGAGAGGAACAGGCCCTACCAGCCTCAGCTTCCTGGACCAGTTGATAAGAGAAATCAAACCCAGAGAACTGCCAAGGGGCAGGTACCAATGGAATATCCTCTCAGCCCCAGACCCCTCACCTCAGCTGGTACCTGCCTGGAGCACTTGGGCTACAGCCTCAGTGAAGGTTCTTTCTCCAACAGCAGCAGCAGCAGTAGTAATAGTAGCAGCAACAGCAGCAGCAATAATAGTAATAATAGTAATGACGAATATTCCTGGAGTGCTTACTGGGTCCCCAGCCCTGGGCTAAGCATCTTCCATGAATTCTCTCTCAGAACCTTCACAGTGGCCTTAGAAGATAAATGCCATGTTTATCCCCATTTTGCAAATGAGGAGACAAGCTCGGAAAGGTTGTTGTGTGCAAAGTCGCCCACCACATGAGGGGACAATGAGATCGTGAAGCCAGGTGGCCAGAGCCCAGACCAGATGTCTTAACCCCAAAGCTTTTCTGCCTCTGGGGCCTGCCTCTCTAATGTGATAGTTTGGGCCAGGTGCAGCCTGCTAAGTGGGCCTACCTGAATTCACACATGCTGAATTCTCAGGGACCAGAAGCCCACCTCCACCCGCATTGCTCAATTGGGCACTCCTTCATTTATTATGTTGACAGATACTTGCTGAATACCTACTATGTGCCAGATACTCTACTGTATTGTCCTTAGTGGACAAATTAATGCAACAAAACTAGACCCAGTCCCTGCTCTCGCAGAGTATATTCTAGTGGAAAATAATCAAACAAATGTGTCCAGTTACAAACGGATACATGCAAAGAAGGAAAACTAAACCTGGCTCTGAGGGAGAACAGGGAAGGCATAATTTAGACTGGGGGACCAGGGAAGTCCTTTCAGACGTGACGTTTATACACTAAAAACAACCCATCAATCAGCCAATTGATTAATGCAGGCTAGAGAGGCAGTCAGGGTTCCACTTGCTGTGACTTCCGGAGTAAATAGGTTTCCCTTTGGTTTTCCACCCCCATTCAAGGAAAAAAAATAGGGCTGCAGCCCACGGCCATTTTGCCGTTTGCTAAGGGAAGAGTCCCTAAGATTCCAGATTCCTGTGACCTCAGAGTAAAGTGTGAGGGAAAGTATAATCTGACTTGGTTTTTTGTTTCTCTTGGATAAAACAGGAAGGGCAGGGTTCCCCCACGCCCTGATCAGTGATTGAGCCGCCGGCCCCGGGCCTCCTTCCCCGCACTCAGAAATGTGGTGCTCTGTCGCCATCTGGTGGACATAATAGACGATGCCGCAGCGGCCCAGCCTCCCGCGTCTGGGGTAGGATCCAGAAAGCGGCTTCCTTCAGGCAGAGTCTAATACGGAGGCAATAGGTTTGGGTGACTTCCTGACAGGGGGCGGGGGGGGGGGGGGGGGGGGGGGAGAAAGAGCGAAGGGTGGATGGGGAACTGCTGCTTGAAAGTCAACTGACTGGAGAACGACAATGGCCCCATTGTGACCAGGGCCTTGACCTTGATTTCCTGCCACTCTCATCTCCGGAGTGGCATCACCCGGGTCTGATTGGACGGGAGTCCGCTCCGTGACAGTGGGCGGGCTCCGGGGCTGGACACTTGGCCAGCTCCGGGACGCCCGGCTGGCGCAATCCCCCAGGAGACCCAGGGAAGACGGATGGGGCAAGGGGCCGACGCCTCTGAGAAGTCGTTTCCTCCTTCCTCTCTACCATCCAAGTGTGGGGGCAGGCCGGGCGCGGGGGCTCATGCCTGTAATCCCAGCACTTTGGGAGGCCGAGGCGGGCGAATCACTTGAGGCCAGGAGTTGGAGACAGGACTGGCCAACATGGTGAAACCTCGTCTCTACTAAAAATACAAAAAAAAAAAAAAAAATTAGCCGGGCATGGTGGCGCGTGCCTGTAATCCCAGCTACTTGGGAGGCTGAGGCAAGAGAATCTCTTGAACCCGGGAGGCAGAGGTTGCAGTGAGCTGAGATTGCACCACTGCACTCCAGCCTGGGCGACAGAGCAAGACTCCGTCTCAAAAAAACAAAAACAAACAAACAAAAAAACCCGGGTGTGGTGGCGCATGCCTGTAATCCCAGCTACTCGGGAGGCTGAGGCAGGAGAATCGCTTGAACCCGGGAGGTGGAGGCTGCAGGGAGCTGGGATAGCGCCGCTGCACTCCAGCTTGGGCGACAGAGTGAGACTCCGTCTCAAAAAAAAAAAAAAAAAAAAAAAAAAAGCCAGGCACGGTGGCTCACGCCTGTAATCCCAGCACTTTGGGAGGCCGAGGCGGGCGGATCACGAGGTCAGGAGATCAAGATCATCCTGGCTAACATGGTGAAACCCTGTCTCTACTAAAAATACAAAAAATTAGCCAGGCGTGGTGGCGGGCGCCTGTAGTCCCAGCTACTCGGGAGGCTGAGGCAGGAGAATGGCGTGAACCCAGGAGGTGGAGCTTGCAGTGAGCCGATATCGCGCCACTGCACTCCGGCCTGGGCAACACTGCAAGACTCCGTCTCAAAAAAAAAAAAAAAAATGAGGCAGGCACGGGTCTCCCTTTGAAAGGCTATGCAGCCTCGTGGTCAAGGCCTGGGATGTGCAGTGTGTGAGGTGTGGCCCCAAATTAGTTCTGGGATCCTTGGACACAGTCTTCAGCATCACCCACTTTTTAAAAGAAATGTCACAGGCATGGTTACACATTCCCACTGTAAAAAAAATCGCGTAATACAATGAAAAGCTGAAGCTCCCCCCTTGACCACACTCACCCTTCCTCAGGTACCTACTGTTGTTAGTTTGTGTTGTTGTGTAGTTAGTGTCAATGTGTACACTGACCTCATTCAATTGTATTTATATTCGAGTGTGTACATATGAAAATGTGTAAGCTCACGCCTATAATCCCAGCACTTTGGGAGGCTGAGGCCGGCAGATCACCTGAGGTCGGGAGTTCAAGACCAGCCTGACCAACATGGAGAAACCCCCCCCATCTCTACTAAAAATACAATATTAGCCGGGCGTGGTGGCACATGCCTGTAATCCCAGCTACTCAGGAGGCTGAGGCAGGAGAATCACTTGAACCCAGGAGGCGGAGGTTACGGAGAGCTGAGATTGCGCCATTGCACTCCAGCCTGGGCAACAAGAGTGCAACTCTGTCTCAAAAAAAGGAAAAGAAAATGTATAATTTGGTATTACTTTGTGGGCCTCAGTTTTCTAATCTGAAAATTGGGATGACAAAGATAGTAAACTGTAGAGTTCCTGAGAAGGCTGCCTGAGATAATTAGTGTGCTGTGTTTAGCACTGCACTTGGCACACAGTGTCTGCTATTATTGTTGTCATCATTACCATCTTTATTGTCATTATCATTGGGCCCCAGACCTAATTCTGACATCTGAATAGACATCCTTCACGACCTCTACTCCCCCTTCTCCCTCCTTCCTCCTAACAGACTGATAAAAACCTGTGTTCCCTAATGCCTTTGTTTTTTGAAGAAGCTATAAAGAGCATCTGGTGTTTTCTGCATGTTCTCCCTCTTCCCTCCAGGTCCCTCACTCCATCCCCTTCTTTTCCCTCCCATATTTGACCTAGATGCAACCACTCACCCCACTGCAGAGACAGAGAACCTTCCCATTCTCAGCCAGAGAAAGACATCCGTGGCCTGAATGGTGCTGCTGGACCCACAGTGACTCTACATAAAGGCTGTCCCTAGGTAGGGGTAGAGCTAGTGGCTGAAGGGGAGGAGGAGGACTCTGAAAGAGGCCTCCTGTGGAGCAGGTAAGCATCAGAGCACCCTAGGGTGCAGCCAAGGGCAAGTCATCCCACCTTTCTGAGCCTCAGCTTCCTCACCTGTACAATGGGGCTACTAAAAATAGCTACTGCATTCAATTGCTATAAGGATGGCATAGTGCCTGAAAAGGGACCTGGCGTTGAGAAAGCCCCTAATAAATAATAGTTATTATTATATTGTAAAACAAAGTGTCATGTTTATTTAGCATTTTAAGTTTGCAAAGGAAATTACCAACATCTTTCTTTTTTCAAAAAGAAACAAAAGGAGCTAGTCTTTCCACCATGGGGAAGAAAGTTTGGTTTTGATTTATAAGTCTCAGAAGAAAGGTAGATGACTTTACCTGGGCCTCTGTGGAAGCATCCAGATGCCACTTCCTGGAGCTGTTGCTGGTCCCTCTGTATTGCCTGTGTTTTGCCATATTTTAAAATTATGTATATACATAGGCATATATTTGCTGAACAATTTGCAGATAAGCTGTAGACACTTTGACACTTTACCTCTAAAACTTTAACATATACCACCTAAGAATGTATGGACATGTGATAAGCATATATTATCACACCTAAGAAAGTTGACAATAATTCCCAAATGTCATCTAATTCTCATCCATTTGCAAACTATCCCAGTTAAAAAAAAAAAGCCTTTTATAGTTTTTTATCCATTAGTTGTATTTCTAAACTTTTGATTTTGAAATAATTATAGATTCATAGGAAGTTGCAAAAATAATAGTCTCCTGTACCCTTCTTCCAGTGTCCCCCAGTGGTGACATCTTATTACTTAAAAGTAATTTTAGTTTTTGCCATTGAAGGTAGTGGTAAAAACCGCAATTACTTTTGCACCAACCTACTATCAACTAGGCTACAGACATTATTTCGTTTTCACCTGCATTCATTTACGTGTGTGTATGTGTGTGTGTGTATCTGTGCTCTTTTATCCCATGTGTAGATTCATGTAACTACCACCGCAACCAAGACAGATAGCTGTTACATCACCACAGAATAACTCACTAGTGACACTTCTTTGCATTCACATCCACTCCCACTTCATTCCTCCTTGTCTCTCTTTCTATCCCCTGGCAACCATGAATGTGTTCTCCATCTCTGTCGTTTTGTCATTTTGAGATCGTTATATACAGGAAATCACATAGTTATCTAACATTTTTTCTTTTTTCTTTTTTTTTTTTTTTGAGACGGAGTCTTGCTCTGTCTCCATGCTGGAGTGCAGTGGTGCAATCTTGGCTCACTGCAACCCCCGCCTCCCGGGTTCAAGCAGTTCTCCTGTCTCAGCCTCCCAAGTAGCTGGGATTACAGGTGTGCACCACGCCGCCCAGCTATTTTTTGTATTTGTAGTAGAGATGGGGTTTCACTATGTTGGCCAGGATGGTCTCAATCTCTTGACCTTGTGATCCGCCTGCCTTGGTCTGTATCCAACATTTTTATATTGAATTTTTCCACCAAGAATAACACCCTCAAGGTCCCTTGAAGTTGTTGCACACATTACCAATAGTTCATTCCTTTTTATATGGCTGTACCACAGTTTATACAGTTTATACATTTACCAGTTGAAACACATTTGAATTGTTTCCAGTTGTTGGACAATTATAAAGTCACTACAAACATTTGTGTACAGGTTTTTGTGTGAACAGAAGTATCATTTCACTGTGGGAAAATACCTACAAGTGGGATTGCTGGGTTGTATGGTAAGGGCATATTTATGAGAAATAGCCAAACTCTTGCAAACTGACTGTATAAATTTTGCATCCCCACCAGCAGTGTGAAAGCTGCAGTTTCTCTGGATCCCTGCCAGCACTAGATATTACCGCTTCTTTTGTTTTTGTGTTTAGGATTTTAGCCCTGCCCCACTATAGGTGTGTAATGGTACCCCACATAATTTTTTTCTTTTTTTTTTTTTTTTGGCAGCGTTTCACTCTGTCGCACAGGCTGGAGTGCAGTGGCGCAATCTTGGCTCACTGCAACCTCCACCTCCTGGGTTCAAGCGATTTTCCTGCCTCAGCCTCTTAAATAGCTGGGACTACAGGTGTGTGCCACCATGCCTGGCTAATTTTTGTATTTTTAGTAGACTGGGTTTTACCATGTTGGCCAGGCCAGTCTCACCCACATGACTTTTAAAACATAAATAAGACCAAGTCATAACCCTCTTTTTTTTTTTTTTTTTTTTTTTTTTGAGACAGGGTTTTGCTCTGTTGCCCAGGCTGGAGTGCAGTGGTGTGATCATAGCTCACTGCAGCCTCAACCTCCTGGGCTCAAGTAATCCTCCCACCTCAGCCTCTCAGCCTCACAAGTAGCTGGGACTACAGATGCACACTGCCACACCCAGCTAATTTTGGGGTTTTGGGGTTGTTGTATTTTTTTAGAGATGGGGTTTCACCATGCTGCCCAGGTGTGTCTCAATCTCCTGAGCTCAAGCAATTTGCCCACCTCAGCCTCCCAAAGTGCTGGGACTACAGGCACGAGCCACTGTGCCCGGCCTACAACCTTTCTTAAATACTTTGAGTGGCTTCCCATCACACTCAGAATAAAATTCAAACTCAAAGGGCCTGCCAGGCTGCCTCTCCTGATCTCTTATGCCTCTTCCCCTCACTCTGCTCCAGCCACAGTGACTTCCTTGTTTCTCTAATGCCCTAAGCTTGTTCCTCCCTCAAGTCTTTCACCTGCGGTTCCCTCCACCTGGAATGTTCTTGCCCTGGGTATACACATGGCTCAGTTCCTCATTTGGTTTTGTCTAATGTCAGCTCCTCAGAGGCCTTCCCTGGTGTTCAAAATGAGCCCCATCCCTGCGCTCACCCTCGGTTCCCTTATCCTGTTTTATTTTCTTCATAGCACTTATTTCTCCTTGATATAATATTATATCAATTGTTGACTTGCGTCCTGTCTGTCTCCCTGTAAGGACAGGGCTTGGCTTTTTGATGGCTATCTCCAGTGCTTAACACAGTGCTTGGCATATAGAAGGCAATAATATTTGTGGAATGAATGTGTATGGGAAACCTCTTGTAACCCTTCTGTCATCCTTTTGGCCCACGTTTTACTCGGCCATCACTGTGGCAACCAGCTTGGAGCAGGTAAACGCACCGAGGCTCAGCTGCTCCACACGGCTCTGCTCTTGCCTTCTGCTGGGGCTTCTCCCTGGACTCCAGTACTGCAAACTGGATGTCTGAGGACGTTAACCCCTTGGGAGTAACCCTGGGCCCTTGGCGGCTGGGGTTAGTGGCTATGTGCTTTCTTCTCTGACGCTCAGTGGACAACTAGGAGGTGCACTCTACACTGCTCCTCATCACATCCCAGCTGGGTCAAGCCCCAGCTGCCCACAGTGGTGACCAGCTCTATAACACACCATGGCACTGGCTTTCCCTTGTTCCTACCTCATTCTCCCCAGTCCCCTATTCCTGCTCCCTGGGATCATGTCCTGAATTAACTTGCAAGCATGCTCTTTCTCTGCTTTCTCTACCTGTAAGAAGGTAGCAGGGATAGAGAAGAGCCCAGGTTACATTAGAACAATATATGAAACTTATAGACTAGTAAGAGAGACCAATACAACAAAATTTAAATAACTACAGGTAAAGAGATGGACTTTTCAACAGATGGTGTTGGAATAACTGAATATCCATATGGAATGCAATGCATTTCAATCCTTACTTCATACCATACTCAAAATAAATCAAAGAACTATTAAAAAAAAAACTATAAAACTTCTGGAAGAAAGAAATTCTGCCAGGCACGGTGGCTCACACCTGTAATCCCAGCACTTTGGGAGGCCGAGGTGGGTGGATCATGAGGTCAGCAGTTCGAGACCAGCCTGACCAACATGGTGAAACCCCGTCTCTACTAAAAATACAAAAACAATTAGCTGGGCATGGTGGCAGGCGCCTGTAGTCCCAGTGACTTGGGAGGCTAAGGCAGGAGAATTGCTTGAAACCGGAAGGCAGAGGTTGCAGTGAGCCGAGATTGTGCCACTGCACTCTAGCCTGGGCAATAAGAGCAAAACTCCATCTCAAAAAAAAAAAAAAAAAGAAGAAATTTTTCATGACAGTGGGGTAGGCAGAGATCATAGAAAGAACTTACTATAAAAGGAGGAAAAAGACAGCATTAAAAAGATAAATAGGTAAGTCATACACTAGGAGAAGGTTTTGTAATACATATTTTTGACAAAAGATTTCTATCTGGAACATACAAAGAAATCTTATAACTCAATAATAAGACCCCAACCAAAATAAAATATGGGCAAAAAAAATTTAACAAATACCTCAAAAAGAAGATATATAAACATCCAATAAACACACATGAAAAGTTGTTCAACATTATTAGCCATTAGGGAAATGTAAATTAAAATCACAATGAGATAACATCACACACTTACTAGAATGGCTAAACTTTAAGAGAATTGGTAATAACGTGTTGGTGACGATGTGGAACAACTGGAACTCTTATATATTGCTGGCAGGAGTGTGAACTGGAACAGTCACTTGGAAAAAAGTTTGGTGGTGTCTTATAAAGTTAAACATATACTTACCAATGCCCAGCAATCTCCATTATAGGTATGGTTTGGATGTGATTTGTCTGTGTCAAAACTCATGTTGAAGTTTGCTTGCCAGTTCTGTCCACTGGGGAGGTAAGGCCTAGTGGGAGGTGCTTGGATCATAGGGGTGAATCCCTTATGAATAGGTTGGTGCTGTTGTCCTAGTAGAGTGTTTTCTTGTTGTTGTTGTTGTTGTTCTCAAGAGACTGGATCAATTCTCAAGGAATGTATTAGTTCCTGAGCAAGGGTTGTAATAAAGTGAAGTTTCTCCTTCTGTTTGATCTCTCTTTTCATACGTCTGCTTCCCCTTTAACCTTTTCTGCCATGTTTTGACCCAGCACAAAAGCCCTCACCAGAAGCCGAGTGGATGCCACTGCCACTTGAACTTCCCAGTCTGCAGAACTGTGAGCTACACCTTTTTATAAATGACCCATCTCAAGTATTCTGTTACAACACCACCAAATGGACTAAGACAAGTGTTTATCCAAAGGAAATAAAAATGTATGTCTGCACAAAGATTAGAGCATGAAAAATGTCAGAGCAGCTGTATTCATAATAGCCAAAAACTGGAAATAGCCCAAGTATCCATCAACAGGTGAACAGATAAATTGTGGTATATTCATACAATGGCTTACTACTCAGTAATAAAAAGGAACAAAGTAGTGATAAGTGCTACAACATGAATACAACTCGAAAACTTTATACTGAAAGATGCCAGATAGAAGCATACATAGCATATTATTACATTTAAATGAAGTTCTAGAACAAACAAAACTATTTTGATTGGCTGGCCTTGAAGAGGTGACATTTGAGCAAGATCTGGATGTCAAGAGGGAGACAGCTATGGCAAGATCGAGGGGGAGCATTCCAGGCAAACAGCACTACAGGAACAGGATCAGGAAAGAGCCTGTTGAGCTTGGGAACAGTCAGCAGGCCACAGTGACTGCGTGAAGTAGGTGGGGCAGAGAATGGTGGGGGACAGGGTGGAGAGGTGGATGGGAGCCAGATCATGCCAAGCCTTATCAGCCCTGATAAAGTTTTGGAATTTGACATGAATAAAATGCAAATCCCTCATAGTTTCGTGGGGCGGAAACACATAAGCAAATAAAGGCAATTCAGGGTCATGGGTGATATATTTGGGGAGTGTACAGGGAAAGAGGAGTAGTAGGCAGTAGGGACATCTGAGAAGGCTTCCCAGAGGAGGTGACATTTCGGCTGAGACTGGAAGAGTAGTAGAAGAGGGGAAAGGTCATTCTGGTGGAGGGTACTGTGCCTACAGAAGCTCAGAGACATGTAGCCTCAGGGAACATTCAGAGACCTCAGCATAATATAAGCCTAGTTGGAGTGTTCCCAACTGGGAGAGGGAGTGGCAGGAGATCTGAGGCTGAAGAGAGTGGCTTTGAATGCTTTGTCAGACTTGATCCTGCAGAGAATGGGAAACCCCTGCAGAATTTATAGTCAGGAAGTATCAGGGCCAGGTTGACACTTCAGATCAAGATCTCCAGATTGGCAGGCAGAGAGCAAGGCCACTGGTTCTAGTGTGAGATAATGGGGGACTGGGCCTGGGACTGAGCAGGGGTGGGCGGGGCAGGGAGTAGAGCCAAACTCTGCTAAGCAGTGACTAGGACTCTCCCAATTGAGGCAAAGCTCTCCAGAGCTTGAGGCCCCAGAGGGCCATAAATACTTTCATGTGCATCTGTTCTCTTGGAGGGCTTGTCACACCTGAAGGCTCCTAGGCCCTGGCTCCCAGGGATTCAGAAGTGATAGGTCTAGGATGAAGCCCAGGAATCTGCATACATAAAAAGTGACACTCTCCACTCTGATGCGGGTGGACTCCATACCTTCCAGGCTGGGGAGGGGAGGGGGCAGGACAAGCACACTCTCATCTGGACTGTGGCTGAAGCAGCTCAGAGAATCGAAGGTAGCATCTAAAATAAGGACCTGGATGCACTGGGAGCAAAGGTAGTGTGTGTCTCCACTGCTGCAGCTAAAGAATTGCAGTAGAGTGGCCCTGTTCATCATGCAGAAAAATGACTCCTGATCACCAGTCCAAGGAGCCACAGAAATAAGAGATGGGGCCATGATCAGAACATAGATCTGTCTTTTAACCTGTATCTTCTCCTAGGGTGCAGACAGGGAGGCAGGAAGGGGATTACTGGAGGCTGCAGTAAACTAGAGAACAAGCTCTGTGCAGAGGAAGCCTCTCTTACCATTCAGCATCTCAATGAATTAACCCTCACAACAGCTCTATGTGGTTGGTCCTATTATTATTCCCATTTCTTAGATGGGGAAACTGAGACTCAAAAAGGTGGAGTAAGTAGTGCTGGGTCCCAAGGTGAGGACATAGGGGAACCATGGCTGGAACACAGGCCTCTGGACACTCCGAATCATAGCATTGCCCTGTGTCCCCTTCAGTGGGAAAAGTCACTTCATCTCTTAATCTTAAATGATCTTCCAAGCAAGAGGAGGGGAGAGGAGGAGTATAAGCTTTCTTTGTCCCATCTTTTTCAGAAGGTATCTAAGTCCTTCCTGTGTGTGTCTTCCAAAGATACAGTACCAGGACCTAGACAGGCTGAGATTTAGAGCCTCATGGTGCAAACTCAATTGTAGGGTCCTAGCCAGGACTACTTGCCTGTATCTTCTAAGAATCTCACAACAGTGCCACATGCCTCAGCTTTATCCAAGCAACAGAAGGAGGTGGTGGAGGTGGTGGTGGCAGCAGCAGCAGCAGCAGCAGCAGTGGCAGCAAATCTGTCCCCAGTGCACTACAGTACTGTTTTGCTATGATGAAATACACATGGCATATGGCTACAAAGTTACTATCTTGAGAGTGGATAGAAATGGGATTTTTCATGTGCCAGATTTCACTTCCCTTTCTGAAACAATTCTTGTAGTAAACAGAGGTTTTCTGATCTTGCTAAGATCAAGAGGATGGGAATTCCTTTACACTTTTAAAGTAAGACCACTGTCTTGTAGAGTTTCAATCTGTTGATGGTGCAAATGTTTTTTAAACATGGACGCTATTCTGTGTTCCTCCCTCTTTCCTTCCAAAGGCTACGACACAAAGAGGAGCTGCCAACACCAGATGACCAACTCCTTTCCAGTTACGGACCATCCCGGTGGTGAGACCTCCATATGTTGTCTGATGGCTGCAGTTCCTTGGCAAGTGGGTGGGGAAAAGGAAAGTTTTGTTGAGTGTGGGAGGCCACAGGGTGGAGGAGGTCAGGAAGGACCAGAAAGCACACAGAATGTGACTTTAAGGAGGAGAATTATTTTGAACCATGTCTTGCGTGCTGACAGCATAATGATCATTATTAGGGCCTCAGATGTAACATGAAGCCCACCCAGAAGTTAAATTTTCCTTTTCAGAGAAGCGTGGCCTGTCAGCCCAGCATCAGATGGTTCCATGCCGACCTCCTCCATGGCTAGGGGTTGGAGCGCCCCAGCTGCTGCCTCCCTGGTAGCTTTCATTAAAGGACTTTGCTTTTTTGGTAAATAAGGGCCCCATTTTTCTACCTTAGTCTTTGAAAATCAACCTGAGAAACACTTTGTGTAAGTACCACAGATGTATTTGCAGTTTTCTACCCACATTTAGTTTCTGGGGTTTTTCGTTGTTTTTTGTTTGTTTGTTTTTTGAGATAGAGTTGCCCAGGCTGGAGTGCACTGGCATGATCTTGGCTCACTGCAGCCTCCACCTCCCAGGTTCAAGTGATTCTCCTGCCTCAGCCTCCCGAGTAGCTAGCATTACAGTTGTGTACCACCATGTCCAGCTAATTTTTTGTATTTTCAGTAGAGATGGTGTTTCACCACGTTGGCCAGGCTGGTCTTGAACTCCTGACCTCAAAAGATCAACTGCCTTGGACTCCCAAAGTGCTGGGATTACAGGCATGAGCCACTGTGCCCGGCTGGCCAACTAGTTTCAAGGTTGCTATCTGGAATCCTACCTCCCCAGGAACCCTCCTGGTCACAGCATGACCTCTAACAGAGGGGCAGATCTGTAGCCTTAGTTGTGCCCAGCCAAATTTGGTTTGGCTTTCATGGTATTTTGAAATTGGTTTTCATGTCAAAATCCTGTTTGCTGGCTTCTCTTGAAAAATCAGAAAACTTGGCCACATTGAGTTATATTCCTGAATGTCAAGTGGCTGGATCTGAATGAGTAGTGCTCCCTTTGCACAGGGCATGTTATCTGATATGCCTCAGTCCCTACCACTTCCCACCATCCCCCGCATCCACACCCCAAGAGAAAATATGAGCTAAAAGGCAGATATAGATATAGGTGTTCCGGTCTTGACCCTACCACTCATTTCCTGTGGCTCCTTGAACAGGTGTCTACATCTCTTAGGAAGAAGAGAATAATGAGATGATGTATGCAGAGCACTGGCAGAAAGCCTAGCATAGAGGAATCTGAGGATTCGCCATGCATGCTTCGTGGTATATAGTACTAGTTCTTGTCAATGGCACAGAGACTTGAAGACTGTATATAAATGGACACACCTACTAGAATGTAAGCTTCATATACACAAGGACTTTAAAAAATCTGTTTTGCTTATTTCTACATCCCCAGGGCCTAGTGCAGTCCCTGGCACATGGTAGGCCATAGGCCCTCAGTAAATGTGTTGAATGAATATGTGGATTTAATATTTCCCTGACTTCTTATTTTCTTATGTCATGTGCTAAGTCATTGGTCCATTTTAAAAATATAAATGCAAATAGACTTATAAGCTGATTATTTCTAATTTATATGTGTTGAATTTATTTTCTTAATTACTGAAAAGATTAAAAAGCAGAAGGATGCTTCATAGTTGACAGAACTTCATTGCCATAGTCATTTGACTCACAGCCTGGGAGAAAAATGTATTCTTCTTCTAGGTTGATTTTCTAAGATCACTATCAGAAGGCCAGGCTACTTCAGGAATCAAGTCAAAATTAAAAACACATGCATTTATGTGATACCTCTTGAGAACGCGAGTTGCTGTACAAACACATTTAAAGCATTAAGTGCTCCCTGATGCCCTTTCCTCAGAAGTAGTACTTCCAGAAAGGAGAGTGCATTTAGGTAAAACCAATGGCAGGTTCTATGCGATGATGTCAACGTGGCTCAACCTCTGAGTGCCAGAATTTGCTTCTCATTAGATACAACTTTTCTGGAAATACAAGAGAAGGTAAGTTGATTTCCAAGTGAATTCAAGCCTATAAATTCACAGGTTCATAGCTGTATTACATTACAGAACCTTTCAATAGGAGGAGCTTTCAGGAAGCTTGTGGTTTCAGTATTGGTGGCCTGTAGGGGTCAGTTGTGTTTTTTGTTTGCTCAGCATCCATTCCTCCTACTTCTGGTAACTAAACTTGAATTTTCCTTGGGAAGCCATTCTTCCACACTTTCAACTGTGGGATTTGGGGGAGGCTGAGTTCACCCCCAGCTCCAGAAGAGAACATGGAACCAGCCAATGTGTTACATGCCCTGGCTACGGCCACACATTCAGGAGAAAAGCAAGTTACCCAACTAAGCTCCTGACAGGGCGCGGTAACTCATGCCTGTAATCCCACCACTTTGGGAGGCCGAGACAGGTGGATCACTTGAGGTCGGGAGTTCAAGTCTAGCCTGGCTAACATGGTGAAACCCTGTCTTTAATAAAAATACAAAAAAATTAGCTGGGCGTGGTGGGGTATATCTGTAATCCCAGCTACTTGGGAGGCTGAGGCAGGAGAATTGCTTGAACCCAGGAGGCAGAGGTTGCAGTGAGCCAATATCATGCCACTGCACTCCAGCCTCGGTTACAGAACGAGACTCTGCCTCAAATAAACAAAGAAACAAACAAACAAATAAATAAACAAATAAATAAATAAAAACTTAAAAAATAAAAACTAAGCTCCATTCTAGAGCTTTTCTTAGTATTATTAGGAAAGAGAAAGCCTTTTGTCTGCTGAGACTTTTCACTGTGAGAATGAAATTCTGACACCATCAGAGGGATTATCTGAGAATGAAGACATGCAAAGAAAAGAACTGAGAAAGAGAGAAAGAGGGGAGAATCCTGGTGACAGTGTTTGAATGCCTGGATCCAGCTATATCTGAAAATCAGACTCATCCCTGGATTTTTGGCTTCATGAGCCAATACATTATCTCTCCCTCTTTAAGCTGATTTGAATAGTGCTTCAGCACTTGCAGTGGAGAAATTCCTGACAAGCAAATTGGAATTTGAAAACATAGATCAGAAAAAGAGCCAGAAGGGCCAGGTGTGGTGGCTCATGCTTGTAATCCCAGCACTTTGAGAGGCTGAGGTGGGTAGATCACTTGAGCCCAGAGTTCAAGACCAGCCTGGGCAACATGGTGAAACCTGTCTCTACAAAACAAAACAAAACAAACACACACACACACACACACACAGAGATTAGCTCGGTGCGGTGGTGTGCACCTGTAGTCCCAGCTACTCGGGGGAGAAATTGAAATGAACCAGAGGCCAAGTCTCAGTGAACTTCTCCAGTGCTTTAAACCTCTCTATACTTGACTGAGGGAGAATTCTGATAGTATTTGCGATTGAGCCTGGGAGTTCCACAATTATATTGTTCAATTGGTGCAGACTTTCATTCAGTAGAGTTACTGAGGGCCTGTGCATGCCATGTACCAGCAAGTGGACAGGCTTTCTCATTTTCAGGAGGGGTTGCTTCTAGTCCCTGGTCAGCCCTTCTTCACCCTTTGGGGCTACACCATTGCCTTCTGACCCAGCCTGAATACTTCTGCCAAGTGATTCTTCCCAAACACTGCATTCCATTCTCATTTCCCACTTCAAGGAACTTCAGTGGTTCCCTAAGTTTTCATATTGAATCTATTCTCATCTGCTCAGTCCTTAATAAAACTAATAATAAAAACTAAGTTTAAGGCACTTACAATGGGCCAGGCATCATGCTTACATTTCATAGGTTGCTCAGTTCATCTTCAAAATGACACTATAAAGCAGATATCAATCTTATTCCTATATTTTTTGGACGCGGAAACCAATGCGCAGAAAGATTAAGTAACTCACTCAAAGTCACATGGTCAATATGTGGTGATGGAGTCCAAATTCAATCCTGTCCCTCTGGATCCAGACTCCATGCTCCTCCCAGAAGATTCTACTGTCTCAAAAGCTCTCCCACAGTCTGCTCCATCTCTATCTTATTTCCCACAACTCCCCAGTTTCCACGGCTCAGTTAGGCTGGTCTTACAGCTATGCCCACCATTACCTAATTTCATTGTCTTTGCTTTTTTTGTTTAATCATGCATCCATTCATTCAACAAAGCATGGCTGATCTTACACTACGCTGATAATTTCATTATTATCTTTGCTCATTCATTCATTCATCTAGCCAGTGAATATTTACTGAGCCCCTGCCCCAGCTGCTCAGATCACCGCCCTGACCCAGAATGTTCTCCTCACCTACCACCTCTCTAAATCCTATCTTTTTTTTGTTTTTGTCTTTGTTTTTTGTTTTGTTTTGTTTTTCTGTGATGGAGTCTCACTCTGTTGCCCAGGCTGGAGTGCAGTGGCACAATCTTGGCTCACGGCAACCTCTGCCTCCTAGGTTCAGGCGATTCTTCTGCCTCAGCCTCCTGAGCAGCTGGGATTACAGGCATGCGCCATGACGCCTGGCTACTTTTTGTACTTTTAATAGAGATGGGGTTTCACCATGTTGGCTAGGCTGGTCTTGAACTCCTGACCTCAAGTGATCCACCCACCTCGGCCTCCCAAAGTGCTGGGATTACAGGCGTGAGCCACTGTGCCTGGCCAATCCTATCTTTCAAGGCTCTACTACAGACCCTTCCTTTCATGTATCCCACCTTAGCCAATGCAGCTGGCATGGCCCCTCTTTCCATGAACGCTGTGGGCGTGGAAGGACATGACATAGTTTAGCATTCAATTTCACAGCAGCCTGGCAAGGTCTCACACTGTCTTATCTTCCCATCAGAAATTGGATGCCTGACCAAGCCAGGGCACATGCTCCTTCTGTATCCATCAGTCTTGAGTGTACATTAGGCATCCAAGAAACATTCTTTCATCCAGTTGTTCAGAGAACAAATGTGGTCCAATAAAAATACAATGGTTTAAAAAATGGCCCTTTAAAAAATATTACGAATCTGGGTTCTCTTTCTTTGCCCTGGAATTCACCTAAAGTTTATGATAGTCTCGTGAGGTAGGTATTATTATCTCTATTTTACAGATAAGGCAGAGACTCAAAGAAGGTGAGTAACTTGGCCAAGTTCACAAAAATGGATAAATCTCAGAACACAGGCTCCCAACGACTGCACCATGTTGCCTCCACAGTCCTTGGACAGTTCTCCTGAATGAACATATATTGAAAATTCATTGTTACTTCTGTGACTAATGGACTTTCACAGCAAATATGCTTGGCCAGGACCTTGTACCCTGACATTTTTCTTTTTATTTCCAGGAATGGAAACCCATACTGCTGTTGTGAAGAAACCTGATGAAACTCCAGCAACTTCTACATCTGGCCTGCTGCTTAGTCCTGGGACCTGAGGTCAAAATCTTAGAAAAGAGCCATGTGAGATGCATTCCCTGGCCTCATCTCTGTTCTTGGATGCTGTCAGCAACACTCCTTGAGTTTTTACCCACATAATAACACTTTCCTCAGCATGGATGTGGAGGTGGGGGTGAAGAATGTTCTATTTTTCCTTCGATGGTTACGCCCTCACCCTACCAACTCAGTAAAAGGGGAGTGGTCAGGGAGCTTACTGAGAATGTGTCCTAGCATCTTTTCTTCCCCAGCACAGCCTCCATATGACCCAGCTGCCATGAGAAGCTTGCCTCCCTTCTAAGGGAATTACCCCTGCCTTCCACTCCATCCTCACCTTGCCCTGCCCAGATTAGAGGCACGGAGGCATGTACCACAGGCCTGAAAAACCGTCCAGCCAAAAAGCCTGACTGCCTTGATGAGTCCTATCAGGGTGTAGTTATGGACGTGCCTGTTTCTGCTCTTCCCTCTGCATTAGTGCTCTGCAAAGGGTGGCTCTTACCCTCAGATGGTCCAAAGGTAGTTTGGGGTGTGCATGGATCACCTTCACTCTTCACAGGCGAACAGACAATGCTGCTCTTCTCCAACAGCCTCTGAAGGACACCACCTACTGACTGGTTCTGAGATGTTTGCTGCCCCAGAGTCTCCCAGCTGCTTCTTCCTCCCCCTCAGTCCTTTTTTGTAGCCTCTCAGCTTCCCTTCTCTTAATGCTCTTAGCACCCTTTCCTGGGTCTCTATTTACCCTGCCCTCCCTTTCAGCAACTCCTTCCCAAACCACTGCGTACTTCTCCTTTCTTTCCAATCCCTCCTCCCTTCCCACACTTTCGCCCTCCATTGAATCCCTCTAGCCTCATTCTGGCCCCAGTCCTCCCCTCACCCTCTATCCCTGCCCTCCTCAGATCTGCCAAACACCTCAGGCCTGGCTGCCTCTGTCCTGTTCCTACCAACCTCCTGACCATGCCTCTGTGCTCCTTGGGACCTGGGCTCACATTTTCAATCTCTTCTCTCCTATTAGTACAGCTCTGTCTAGAGCCATGGTTCTTCTCTACCTTTCACAGCTGTCTTCTTTCCCACTTATATGAGTTTCTTTTTTTAAGTATGAAAATAAAAAAGTGCCACTTAAATACAATGATTAAGTCATAATAAACAGTACAGGTTGTACTTCAATGTGAGACATACCACCCATACACGTTTGATCTTCGAGAACCATATCTCAATCTGCCCATGGCCCATTGCCTGACACTAAAAGATGCTCACAAGAAGTTGACTATAAACTAACTTCTTGGTCTAAGATCCTAAACTCTGAGAGGGAAGGTTTCAATACATATGAAACCTTCTTGGCAGTGCAGGGATGAGAGTAAAACTGAAATGAAAGTCAGCAAGTAGTGAAGGTGTGAAATAGGCAGTGACTCTCACACTGAGACCTCCAGGGGATGTTAAATTTTGATTTCGAAGCTGATGGTCTATCTGGGAAGCCTAGAGAGTAACAAAAGTTGTAGGCATATAATTATATTAGAGTGGTGCAAAAGTAATTGCTGTTTTTGCCATTTAAAAAAATGCAAAAACCACAATTACTTTTGCACCAACCTAATAGCAAGCAAGGGGAGGAATCTGGAGAGAAAATCAATTTCTAAAATGAAAAATAAAAATTTTTTTGCAAGTAGGACTTGCAAGCTCATTCTAGGCCTTGCTCTGGGAGCTTTTCGGTAACTTCTCTTCCTGTTGCAATAGAAGAAGGAAACCTTCAGGACAGAAGGTTCTGTCCCCCTTCCCCCTCCTGATGTGAATGAAGTCTCATTACACTCTAAAGTACTGGCGGGACTACTTGTTGCAAGGTTTATGGGGAAAAGTAGCCAGAGAGCAATCCAGTTATCAGCCTCAGCCCCATTCCGCTCAGGTACAACTCGGGAAGTAAGCCCCCAACCCTAGTTGGGTCTGGACCAACAAGACACGAGGAGGCAGCAGCCCACAGCCGACCCCTCATGCCACGCACTGAGCAGGATTCCGCATGGACGCTGGTCTTGCCTCCCAGGCGCCTGAACTAGCGGAGTTGGGGTATCGGGTGGAGTCTCGGAGAACCAATCCAATCTGAGGGGGACGCCTGTGGGAGTCCTAAGTATCCCGCGCAGCTGGGAGGCCCACGTTGGGAAGTCAGAGACCGACCCCGCCTCCCGACTGCGCAGACTGCAAGAGAGCGCTTCCGGCGGCGCCTGGAGGCCGAGCAGTTGGGGGCGGGGCTCGTGCTGTGACGCCAGCCTCGCCTCGCCCCGCCCCGCGCGCGTTGCCAGGGTGATCAGGTGACTCCCGGTTCGCGGCGCTGGGGGCGGCCGTGACGTCAGGCGCCCGGCTGCTCCTCACTTGCTCTGAGACAGGTGCGGCAAGTCTACTGCGGGCTGGTCCGGGCTCCTCAGGTTCAGACCCGACCGTTATCCAGTCGGTTCGTGGAGAGGAGAGGTGAGGTGCAGCGGACCTGCCCCGACCCAGCTGGGACCAGGGCGGGGATCAGGCACGGACAGGGCGCGTCCCCGGGCTCCCCGGGGAGCGCCCTGAGAACTGGCGGGCACCTGGGCTGGCCTGGCTCAGGCAGGGGTTCGCGCAGCCCCTGGGGAGGGGCAGGGAGGCAGGGAAGCTGCTGCCGCCAGCTGGATCCCTCCCGGCGCCCCGCGGCTACTCTGGGGCTCCTGGTCGCCGCGCCGCGCGTCTCGGCGGTGGACTCACAGGGTCTCCGCGTCGCTGCGGTTCTCGTCTCACGAGGAGTCTGCGGGCTCGGAGCGGGGCTCGCCACACCCCGTCCCGGGGGACGTCTGCGGGAGGCTTCTGGATTTCCTCGCCTTGGGCTGCGATTTCTGAGGCGCTCTGCCTATTCCGAGCTGGGCCAGCCGGGGGCAGGGGGCACGTCGCGAGTCCCGCGGGTGGGAGCGGAGCGGAAGTAACTAGTGACTGGAAGTAACTAGGGAACGCAAAGCCGGCGCTCGGAGGCCGGGGTGTTCAGAGAAGGCGTTGCGGGGGAAAGGAATCCCGGCTGCTGTTGAGAGCCGTGGATTGGGATCTGAGCGGACCTGTTGGAGGAAGTGAAATCTGAGCGGGGTCCTGACGGGTGGGAACTAATCTCCCGGTAGCAGTGGAGGTTGCAGGGGGGAGAGAAGGAGGGGAGGACCCTTGGGGAAGGAGACCATGAGGAAAAACGATTTGGGGACTGACTGGACCGTCTGCTGGGCTGTTTTGGGGGAAAAAAAGTTTGGAGAATTAGGTTAGGGAGGATTAGGAAAGAACCCTTGAGTGCCCACCTGAGAGGCACTGTGTGCTGTGGGGAGCCATTGTAACGTTGGCTAGATTGGGGTAGGGGGAACACTGAGGAAGTTGGTGTGACATTCCGGCAAAAAGGTGACAACACTCTTCTCTGATGGGATTCCTCAAACCCTGCTTATGAAATACTTGTAACCGACAAGGGTAGGGGCTCAGGCAGCCAGGTGCCTTTTTCAGCCATTGTTGGCAAATTTTTAGAAATTAAACAAAAACTAATTGTACATATTTATAGATTTATACAATATGATACATGTAAACTTTGTGGAGTAACCATGTTAGTAGATTTTTTAAAATTCCTTTTTATGAAAGGACCCACCCAAGGGCAGCTCATTTTCGAGTATCTCATTTGACGGGATTTAATGACTGGTTGGGAGCTATGCCCCCCTCAGTATGCAGGGAGATTATAGCGTCCACAACACTTTGCCCTTCAGAGGTTTCAGAGTGACTTACAAACACCTTGTATCCCTAGGGTGAAATCCAAACCCCAAATGACTGGTAAGAGATTTAATAGGGGGAAGTTATTAAAGGAGAACGAGCATCCAAACATTCATGTGGGGCACTGGATTCGCTGAAAGGAGTCCCATACTATTTGTTGATTGTAGATCAAAGATCTCTAGACCTGGCCTGGCGCGGTGGCTCACGCCTGTAATCCCAGCACTTTGGGAGGCCGAGGTGGGCGGATCACGAGGTCAGGAGATCGAGACCATCCTGACTAACACGGTGAAACCCCGTCTCTACTAAAAATACAAAAAATAAGCCGGGCGTGGTGGCGGGCGCCTGTAATCCCAGCTACACGGGAGGCTGAGGCAGGAGAATGGCGTGAACCCGGGAGGTGGAGCTTGCAGTGAGCCGAGGCTGCGCCACTGCACTCCAGCCTGGGCGACAGAGCGAGACTCTGTCTCAAAAAAAAAAAAAAAATCTCTAGTCCTTTCCTGCCAGCTTTGAGTTTCTCAGTGTAAGGCTGCGTAAGTGTTAGTTGGCTGTTTTGTCTTAATTTCCTGAGCAACAGGAAAAATATATTTTGGTTATATGAAGAGGAATGCTTTGGTAATTTATGATTTTTCCCAGCCCTGAAATTTATTGGTGCTAGGACCAAAAAATACACAGCTGTCTATTTTATTTTATTTATTTGTTTATTTTTGAGGCAGAGTCTTGCTCTGTCACCCAGGCTGGAGTGCAGTGTCGAGATCTTGGCTCATTGCAACCTTTGCCTCCTGGGTTCAAGAGCTGTCTATTTTATATTGAAACTTACCAACGTCTGTTTTCTGGGAGGTAGTGAAATTTATTTTGTATTTCTTTGACTCCAGAAAACAGAATTGGACCTCCAGGGATCCTGTACAGTGAAAGGCAGGTTTGGGAATTGCGAAGGAAGGTGGCCGCAGCTGGTTTGTGCGTAAATATAGAAACCAGTGCAGCACTCAAAGGAGGGCAAATCCAGGGTGAGACCTGGGGAAACGGGACTTCCAGTCAGATCAGTGAAGTCATTCTCTGTAAAAGAAGCCCCGAAGTGTGTACAAGGCCAGAGTAGTTTTTTCCCCGTGTTCCTGTTGAGTGGTAGAGATTATGATAGTGATTTTTAAGGGGCTTTGCAGGAGCTTGTTAATATTAAGAATCGCTGGAAATCAGATGTCTTGGCCTCATTAAAAAATTTATAAAAGTATTTTCCAAATCTCTTTGATACTATTTGAAGTGGCCAACTAATTATGGTTCCTTTGGAAAGAAACAGTCCACCCCCTCCTTTCCCAAACAAAATAACTATGTGCTGTCAGGGCAGTTAAGTAGGCCAAAAGTTTTTGGAAATTTTCTGCTTTCATTCACCTCAGCCACCCCCACAAGTTTTCTCATTGGTAGAGAACTTAAGACTTTACTGTCAGGAAAAAAATGTTAGTGTGTTTCCCTAAATACAAACTATAATAAACAACAGGGCTGGCCTTTAATAGAAATGCTCTTTCTTAAGGGGGACTGGGCTGAGGTGAAAGGCAGGGCTGGGGTATGGGCTGGAGCATTTTGAGCTCACATTTGTCAACTAAGGCCTTGAGCAGGGCACTCTTTTCTTGGCATGGAAACTTTCTTTGACCTTGAATGCGGGTCAGTACCTCCTCACAGAGGTACCAAGGAGAATTAATGAGAGGCTTATATGAAATTTGAGCTCCTCCAAAGCAGAATATTTTAATTCTTGGATGAATGGTATATTTTGAGATGTGATAAAAGTTTTTTAAAAGAGTTTGAAGTTCTAAATTTTTGGAAAAGCCTTATTCAAGGCCTTCCTTTTTTTTTTTTTTTTTTTTTTTTTTCAGAAACAGGGCTTGCTATGTTGCCCAGGTTGGTCTCTAACTCCTGGGTTCAAGTGATCCTCCCACCTCAACCCTGTGAGTAGCTGGGACTACAGGCGACCATGCCTGGCTATCTAAGACCTTTTTGCTGATTTGGTTTTTTTAATTTTTTTGAGACAGGGTTGGCTCTGTTGCCTGGGCTGGAGTGCAGTGGTGTAATCTCAGCTCACTGCAACCTCCACCTCCTGGGCTCAAGCCATCCTCCCGACTCAGTCTCCTGAGTAGCTGGGACTACAGGCCTGCACCACCACACCTAGCTAATTTTTTGTGTTTTTTGTAGAGGTGGAGTTTTGACATGTTGCCCAGGCTCCCCTCAAACTCCTAGGCTCAAGCAATCTGCCTGCCTCAGCCTCCCAAAGTGCTAGGATTACAGGCATGAGCTACCATGCCTGGACTTTCTGCTGGTTTTTTGTTTTGTTTGGCTTTGTTTTTTCCTGGGGTTTTCCTTGGTTACTAATCAGCCTGTAATCAAGATCTGCGGCCCGGTGCAGTAATCCTAGCACTTTGGGAGGCTGAGGCAAGAGGATCGCTTGAGCCCAAGAGTTCAAGACCAGCCTGAGCAACACAGGGAGACCCCATTGCTACAAAAAATTTGTAAAAATTAGCTGGGCATGTGGTATGTGCCTGTAATCCTAGCTACTCAGGAGGCTGAGGTGGGAGGATCGCTGGAGCCCAGGAGTTTGAGGCTGCAATGAACTATGATCACGCCACCGCACTCCAGCCTGGGAGACAGAATGACACCTTGTCGCTTAAAAAAAAAAAATGGCTGGGCACGGTGGCCCACACCTGTAATCTCAGCACTTTGGGAGGCCGAGGTGGGTGGATTGCTTGAGGCCAGTAGTTCGAGACCAGCCTGGCCAACATGGCGAAACCCTGTCTCTACTAAAATTACAAAAACTAGCTGAGCATGGTGGCATACGCCTGTAATCCCAGCTAAGTCTGAGGCTGAGGCACAAGAATTGCTTGAACCCAGGAGGCGGAGGTTGCAATGAGCCAAGATCGTGCCACTGCACTCCAGCCTGGGAGACAGAGGGAGACTCTGTCTGAAAAATAAAAATAAAAATCTGGAAGCCTGAGGCTAACTAAATTCCTGTTTATATTTCATATATAAATAGTAAAGCTCAGATTGTTCACTCTTTTTTTTCTTTCTTTTCTTTTCTTTTTTCTTTTGAGACAGAGTCTTGCTCTGTCTCCCAGGCCAGAGTGCAATGGCACGATCTCAGCTCACTGCAACCTCTGCCTCCCAGGTTCAAACGATTCTCCTGCCTCAGCCTCCCGAGTAGCTGGGACTACAGGCATGCACTACCACGCCTGGCTAATTTTTTGTATTTTTTAGTAGAGACGGGGTTTCACCATGTTGGCCAGGCTGGTCTCGAACTCCTGACCTCAGGTGATCCACCCGCCTCAGCCTCCCAAAGTGCTGGGATTACAGACGTGAGTCACCGCGCCCAGCCTCACTCTCTTTTTTCTTTTATTCTCTGTTAACCTGGTCTTGGCTTTTTTTGGAGTGCCTGGAGTAAACCAGTAACAGAAGGCTGTGGAACTGGCAGCCTATGACCCAGCATCTTTTTTAACAGCAAGAGTATTATCAGAAAGTGTCACAGCCCTCAAAGGAGTAAGTTATTAAGCTGGTCAGAGACAAAAGGGAGTAAGATTGTTCGCTAAATTGGATGAGGAGTGAAATAGTCATCTTTTAAAATTTCCCTCACCTGTGTCAGGCCACCAGTCCTGTCACTCAATCTAGTAGGATTCAAGTGCTTGCTGATGTGCCCAGGGACACTACGTACTGAACTACAACATCCATCTTTTAGACTTCTGACATTTGTTGGCCAGGTCAAGCTCTCTCTCATGAGGGAAATTCTGACAGAAAAGGCTTTCTGTTTTCTGTAGGCTTAGCTGAGTGCCATGTTTCAGGCTTCCAAGCTCCTCACGCTTGGCCAAGGCTACTAATTGGCTTGGCTATAAAATGGGAGTCAGCAATTAAACAGCAGTAGTATAAAGCAAGGGAATTGAACATAAACTGACCCTCCCACTTTACAACCAAAAATGTTCACACCATTTTGGGCACTACACAAAGGAGTCTTCAAAAGGAAGTGAGCTTGGAATGATTCCTTTATAGCTTTTAGGAGATGTATGTGGAATATTATTATTGATTTAGGCCTCCAAGTCAGATCTTGGAAACTGGGTAGGTCCTCACATCTAAAGCAAAGGAGACAAATGGTTTGAATCCAGTCTCTGTGGGCAGCAAGCTTGTGGTATGACTTTGCCAAAACAACAGATGATTTATATTTTTCTAAACTCTTTTCATTAAATGGTTTAAGGGAGAATATTGATGGTCATGGTGGGAGGAGGGTTTGATCTACCTGAATTTACTCACTGAAGAGTAAATGCCTTATTCAGAGGTGCCTATCACTAGTTTCCTGATTATTTGTACTAAAGAATCATTAGCCAGTCTCAAGAGCATTGGCTCAGAAAACATCATAACTGAAAACTATCTAGGCATGCTTCTTATTCAGAGAAAAGTAGGGATGGGAAACAGTTGAACTACAAAGACATTTGGGGAGAGGAAGACCTGGGAAATGGTGCTAGACTTCTGCCACGTTAAACGTTTAATGCTGCACGCAGTACTTTACTGGTCAGCTTTCAGTTTCAGAATCTTAGGCAGAGTCAGTTGGGGAGAAAGTGTGTGAAGAGGGGGACATTTGTAAGAATGTGGCTATTCTGTGAGCCCTTATTGTTAAGTTGAATACTTAGTGCTTTCCTGCTGCCACTAGCTTCCTGGACACTCCAGACTTTGCCCTTCTGCCTCTTCCCCACTAACAGCCTTTCCTCCCCAACACCACCCTCTCTAAAGCCAATCTAATCTTTGATCGCAGTTTCTGCACCCTTCTGGCTCTGCTAACTTTGTTGAACCAATTTTTGGTGGCCTTTAATGTCTGGTGGTGGCTGTGTGAGAAACTAATGAGGGATAATTGTATTTATTTACTGATTATTATTTTGCTTTAGGCACAATCTGCCAGACTGGAGTGCATGGCATGATCATAGCTCAGTGCAGGCTCAAACTCCTGGGCTCAAATGATCTTCCCACCTCAGTCTCCTGAGTAGCTAGGACTACAGGCACATGTCACTGTGCCTGGTTAATTTTTTATTTATATTTCATAGAGATGGGGGTCTCACTATGTTGCCCAGGCTGGTCTCAAACTCCTGAGCTCAGGCAATCCTGCTGCATGAGCCGCTGCACCTGCAAGAGCCACGGGGGCCACTGCCACTGCAAGATAGCAGGACCCCCGTCTGTATTTTTTGCTATGTTGACTAGGTCTTGCTATGTTGACTAGGCCGTTCTTAAAGTCCTAGCCTCAAGGGATCCTCCTGCCTCAGCTTCCCAAAGTGCTGGGATCACAGGCGTGTGACACCACCTTCGGCCGGGTAGTTGTATTTAAAGGGAGGGTCTTGAAAGTGGAAACCCTAGTGTTTTTCACACTTCATTTGTGTTCCCCTGCATGATTTTTGTCTTATCTTTATTGTCATCTGTACTGTTGTTTAACATTCTTCTTAAAGTTGACCCATTTTTTAAAACCCTAAAATTTGTTTAAAAGGGAAACGATATCATTGCCTTAAACTGATAACTACTACATCACCTGTCACAAATAGAAGGTATAAATTATTGAAGTTGTTTGTCCATGTTCCCCAAGTTCCACATATCCCACCTGGGGCAATACAGCCTTTACCCAAAGATATGACTCACTAATAGTGAGTTTTTCAGGCAGCAGTAGATGGGTGGTAGGATGGTTTGGAGTAGGCAGGCCTTCAGAGAGGGCCCCTTCAATCCTATCTTTTCCTAAAACTTGTGTGGTTCTATGATACTAGGAAGGCCACAGAATGAAGAATCTAGGAGGTAACAAGAGGTAAATGCAATGTGAAACCACTTCTGTTTTGATCTGAAGTTTGCCAAAAAGAGGCCTGAGTGGTGGTGAGGCTGTATACTATATTAAATTCTAGGCCCTCTGCCAGGGGTGTGGCTTCATTGATGCCGTGTTACATTGTTCTTTCTGTGCCAGCGTGCTCTTAGAAAACTCAGATTCTCCTGGGAAACTCAGATCTTTCTTGGGGGGCAGGAGGGATGCTATTTTTTTTTAACTCATCAATAACCCAAACTACTTTGAGTTCCTTTCACATATAGAGAACTGTTTGTGGATGTTGCTAACGATAGAAACTGAAGTTATCATCTAGAATTTTTTTCCCCCAATCTTCATTGTCCGTAAAGCCTATTCCTTTAAGAATCCTATGAAAACAGAAGAAAGGGGGAGGGTGAGCTGCCCTGGGTTGTATGGTCTCTTAGGGTGCAGCACATGATAGGCACGAGTGGTACTTCCTGGTTTGATGTGAAATTCACTGTTGTCCATTAAGAGCCACCCCGCAGTGCTGACTGAGCTGCTGCTCCCTCAGAGGGTCAGGAGAGCGTGCTTTCATGATGGAGCAAAGCCAGGCTGGCTTGGTATTCATCAGGAACCAGGAGCGCCTAGTTAAATTGCCAGCACGTTAAGCTGTAGGGGCCTCTTTCTAAACCATCAAGATTTCAACTTTCCCACAAAGCCTAATCTAATGCTCTGGGAGGAGGCAGGCAGAGCCTGTCTTTCAGGGGCTGGGCTGGCAGGGGACCTGGCCTGGGAAGTGGCCTTATCAGGCTTGTTGGGAGGGATGGACCTGTCCCTTTCTAGTGTGTCCTCTCAACTTGGCAGGGGGCAGAGTTCTTCCCTTTTCTCTCTCTCCATGCCCTAACCGCTCCTTTCAATTCCCCAACTCACTATCTGTGTTCACAGCTTTCTTCCCTTTTCCTTTCCCTTCTGTTCAATGCTGCCCTCTCTTTTGAGCCTCTCTCTTGCTGGGCCCCATTTTCTCTCCATTCTCACTTTGAGGGTTGACTATTTGAAGTTCCAATTATAATGCTGTCCTATATGTCCCAGTGACCAGATGTAATTCAGAGATCCCTACCCTATTTTTCTGAGGAGAAGCCAACCTTCATTTCTCTACTGGCTTTCAGATAGCAGTGTTGGTGGGGTACTGTGACCAGAGTCCCTGAACTGAGTGGTTGGGTGAGGCTGGATGTGCTTCTCCCCCATATGGGGGTCCCAGCAGTATGGGGAAGGTATTATAATCAGGGTTTGCTGACAATGCCAGGATCCGTTAGACAAGGGGCTGAGGCTCACCTGTGGGGACCCTTCCATAAGCTGAATGCAGAGGGGAGTACTGCATCCAGGCAGTCCTCTGGCTTTTGCAGAGAACCATACATGATGAATGAAGGCTGGAGAAGGAGCCCTTGGGTGAGGTTAGCCTGGAACCCACAGGACTATTTGCAGCTGTGGATCCTGCCCTGAAGCTAGGTTTTCCCAGGTAGCAACTGGACCAAATTGTCTTCCCATGTGGTTAGATGGATTGTTGGAAGCATCTAGGAGCATGGCATTCCTGCTCAATGAGTTAAAAAATTGATTATTTTCTTGTAAAAGCCATGTGGCTACTTTACCTAAAGATGATTAGCAAGAGTTTTAACTTTCATTGTTAAATATAACATATGTATAAAAAAGTATATATAATATAAATGTACAGTTTAATCAATAATTGTATTCATTAGTGTAACTGTGTGATCTATTCAGGTTTAGAAATAGAAGTTTATTTTTAAACCCAAATGGGGTAATAGAATGCACTGTGTTGCAATTTGCTTTTTTCCCCACCATGTTGCTGCTTTTTCATATCAGCACAGGTAGTTCTAACTTATTCTTCTGAAGGGTCATATAGCAGCAGTTCCATGGATTGGAAATACCATGGTTTATTTAACCATTCTCATATTGATGAACATTATATTTAATATATATGCATGTGTATAAAGTTGGGTTTTTTTTTTTTTGGCATACCGGCTGGCACTAGTATATATCTGTAAGATAAATTCCTAAAGGTAGAATTGCTCGTTCAAAGGATAGGGTGTTTTTATTTATTTATTTGGGGTTTTACTTAAAAATATGTCTTTATTGAGGAGTTTATAAGAAAAAAGGATAGACCCGCTATAAAAAGAAAGGCTGTCTGCTCTAAACATTAGGGAGGAATGGGACACCAATACCTGGTGGCTAAGGATAGGTCATTTTAGTTGTTGATATTTTCAGGTAGTAATGTCTTTTTTCCCAGGAATGTTTATAAATGTTATATCTTACAGAGCACCAAGCCCTGGATCCAACCAGAGGTTCTTTACAGAAAGCTTTATGGAGAAAGGTTTTAGCAGATGATATGTTATCCTCTGTTGAAGGGAACTTCTCTGAATTCCCTCAGAAAGTCTCTAAGTCTGGAAGAATGCTAAAATATACCTACCAAGTTTAGTATTGGAGGGAGACAAGATTGACTATAGTCACATTTTCAAATAATTCTGAACTATGGATAATTAATGTAGGTATGGTATGACTTTTCAGAATTTGCTGTTCCTAATCTATCAGGACAAGTTGAGAATACTTACATCTTTGTGTTATCTTAATGTTGGGGATAGCGGCTTAAATCAATTATCTGAATGGCATTAGCAAACTATGTTACTAAATAGTTTGTAGATTTTTAGCTTCATATGAACTCAGTTATAAAAGCAGTGTGTGGTTTTTATATCAGATATTTTTTGTGAGAAAGGAAAATAAGACAGTCTCTGAACCTCTTCATCACTCTAGGCCAGGGCCTTCAGAGGTAGATGATCCATTGTTAGTTTTTGCCTTCCATGTGCACTTTGATGCCCTTGTTCAGCGAAAGGTCCCATATCTGAGCTGTGTATCATTTTGTACTCCATAGAGGGGCTATTGTGAAGCCACAGCCAAAATGTTGATACAAAAGATACGTTCTAATACTTATTCATTCATTGACTATATGAGAATAGCTCAGGGCCTGGTAAAACTCTGTGGCAAACAAGAGATATTGAATGAGGTAGGGGATGGCTAATGATATTTGGGAGGTTGAGACCAGAATCAGTATTGGGACAATAATGGAGTAATACTGCAGGTTGTCTTCCTCCAGTCTGTCCCTAAAAGAAGAGCAATTTAGGAAATGGCAATACCCAGCAATGTGTTTAAAATGCTGAGCAAGTCGTAAAAAGAAATATCTTGTCCACGTTATGCTGACTATCAGAGGTCTCCTGGTGTTGCACTGTTACTGGGAGCACTGCTACCATCTTTAAAAATGTAAATCCCTACTATTGCTGTCCCCCTGGGGCTCCTGTGTTAAAGTGTCCATATCAGGAGCAAGTTCTTCCTAGGAGAAGGCCTACAGTTCTGGAATGCCTATTGTTGTGACTTTGGCCTTGGGTTTAAGATTTGAGACCATCATTTCTTACCTCTGCTCACTGTACATTCACAAGTATGTGTGGTATGACTCTTCCGATTGGGGAGTCATTTGGGCTTCTACTTGTACTTCAGTTTTAGTAACTTGTGTAACACTTTGAGGTAACTGCCTTCTGGACCTCCCAAAGTAAGTTTTGTCTATTCTGTCAAACTACCTTCACCATATCCTTAAAATTTGGAAAACTTCCAGCATATTCCATCTGATGCAATAGCAGACAAATGGAAGTGATAATTTTATTTATATTAATAGCAATACTGAAGGGGAGGAGCAAGCCAGCTATATAGTTCTTTACCTCTTATCTCCAGCTCTAGGCCTGATATGTAGTAGGTACTTAATACATATGAAATAAGTGAATTATTAAGTTTGTCAATATTATTCAACAAACAAACATAAAGTTACATGAATCCTTTTAAAAGAAATAAAGAATAACGATAGAAAAGGAAGATGCAGCAAACCTAGAAGTCTGCTCTTAGCAAGGCTGTTTATGAGCTGACCCTTTGGCCTCATCCCGTGAAGTGTGCTTCAGCCATTAGAACCTAGTCAGTTCCTCAAATGTGCTTTGCTTTTTCTCTGAAACATCTCACAGATTCTTGCCTCTGCAGAGTATGAAATTTGGAGTAATACGAATTTCTGTTTATGCTTAGTCATGTGATCATCACTTCTATTAGAATCTTTCTCTGACTTCCCTGAGTAATTAGTTGTCTCTACTTTGAGCTTACAGTACGCTCTGCTTCCTCTATCTTCGCTTGGTTTTGTGATTGCTGGTGTTATTGTCTGTCTCTCTCATACCCTGAATAGGAACTGTCTCTTGCTTACCATTATCTCAGCAGCACCTGGAACCCAGTAGTACTGGGTTATAGTTGATGCTCCTATAAGTATTTATGGATGAACAAATGACTGTGTGAATGGAATAAACTAATATGTCAATGCCAAAATTTGATGAAAACTCTAAACCAGAGATGATACGGCAGTATAAAACTCAGTAATTCTAGGCCAGGTGTGGTGGGTTACACTGTAATCCCAGCACTTTGGGAGGCTCAGGCGGGCAGATTGCCTGAGGTCAGGAGCTCAAGACCAGCCTGGCCAACATGGTGAAACCCCATCTCTACTAAAAATACAAAAATTATCCAGGCATGGTGGTGCACACCTGTAATCCCAGCTGCCCTGGAGGCTGAGGCAGGAGAATCGCTTGAACCCGGAAGGCAGAGGTTGTAGTGAGCCGAGATCGCACCACTGCCCTCCAGCCTGGGCGACAAAGTGAAACTCTATCTCAAAAAACAAACAAACAAATAAACAAACACCTCAGTAATTCTAAAACTTTTTTTTTTTTTTACCTGAACAAACCGCACCCAAAATTATAGATGTGAGAGTCAAGACATATTGAGGGACTTAGAATGTAAAGTGGTCTATTTACAAAGGTTTTGTTAAAAAAACAGCTAATGGGAAGTTAAAAAAAAAAAAAAAGACACTGAGGTCTCTAGGGTAAGATCTGCTCTCATAGTTTTTGTTTGTTTGTTTTGTTTTGTTTTTGAGATAAGGTCTTGCACGGTCTCCCAGGCTTGAGTGCCGTGGTGTGATCACGGCTCACCTCAGCCTCACTCTCCCAGGCTCAAGTGATTCTCCCACCTCAGTCTCCCCCAGGTAGCTGGGACTACAGATGTATGCCACCACACCCAGCTCAATTTTCCTATTTTTTATAGAGACAAGGTCTCACTATGTTGCCCACGCTGGTCTCAAACTCCTAGGCTCAAGCAATCCACCTGCCTTGGTCTCCCAAAGTGCCGGGATTACAGGTGTGAACCATGGTGCCTGGCCCTGCTCTCATGTTTTTAAACTTTAATTTTATAAGTTACCAAGAAAGATAAATTGAAGGACATAAGGATAAGCATGACTTTAGGCTTTGATAATAAGAAGGGTTCCAAGATAGAGAAGTCTGTATGTAACCAAAAGAATTTGGTTTTTTACCCCAAGTCTGGTACCCAACCAAGTGACTTTTTGGTTTGAAGCAGAAAGAAAACATTTGAAGACCTTAGAGAACCAAAGTGTCTTGTGAAAAAAAAAAAAAATTGCAACTACAAAAATCACCTTAAAAAGCAGTGAAGAGCAGATTTTGAGTAGATCATTAACAAGAGGAAAATAAGTAATGAGAAGGCAAATTGGTATATCAGAAGTGAATAGGAGGTTTAAAGTGGCATTTTTAAAAATATTTGTTAATTTTAACTTATTTTTTTTTTAGAGACAGGGTCTTTCTTGTTCTGTTGCCCAGACTAGAGTGTAGTGTCATGATCATAGCTCACTGCAGCTCAAACTCCTGGGCTGAAGTGATCCTCCCACCTCAGCCTCACAAGCAGCTAGGACTATGTATACCACCACAGCTTGCTAATTTTTTTGCGGGGGGAAGCGGGGAGGGTAGACACAAGGTTTCACTATGTTACCCTAACCAGGCTGGTCTTGAACTCCTGGCCTCAAGTGATTCCCCTGTCTCAGCCTCCCAAGTCACTGACATTATAAGCATGAGCCCTGAGCCCAGCTAAAGTGGCATTCTAGCTATTAAAAATGGCAGGCAGCATGGATATATATCTGAAAGCACTAAGAAAACTTAATCTTTTTCTGACTGTATAGGTTCTCTTGAAATTTTCATAAATACAGATGAGTGGCTGGGCGCGGTGGCTCACGCCTGTAATCCCAGCACTTTGGGACGCCGAGGCGGGCGGATCACGAGGTCAGGAGCTCGAGACCACGGTGAAACCCCGTCTCTACTAAAAATACAAAACATTAGCTGGGCGCAGTGGCGGGCGCCTGTAGTCCCAGCTACTTGGGAGGCTGAATCAGGAGAATGGCGTGAACCCGGAAGGCGGAGCTTGCAGTGAGCCGAGATCACGCCACTGCAGTCCCACCTGGGTGGAAGAGCGAGACTCCGTCTCAAAAAAAAAAAAGAAAAAGAAATACAGATGAGTATAATAAAAATTGCCCACAATTCCAGCACCCAAGGAAAACCACAATAAATATATTTTTTCTAGCAAAATATCTGCTGTTACTGTACAACTTACAATAAAGTTTGAAAATCTTAATGTACAACTCAATACATTTATATATATTCATGTAAACATGACTCAGCTCAAGATACAGAATGTTTCCATCATTCCTGAAGGTTCCCTTCTATCTTCCCCTCAGTATTCATAAATTTGTTTTGGTATCTTTCTTTTCAGTATCCACAGATTTGTTTTGGCTGTTCTTGTACCTCATATAAATGGAATCACAGAATGATATAGTTTGGATATTTGTCCTCTCCAGATCTCATCTTGGGATGTGATCCCCAATTTTGGAGGTGGGTTGGTGGGAGGTGTTTGGGTCATAGGGGTGTATCCTTCATGAATGGCTTGGTGTCCTCTTTATGGTAATGAGTGAGTTCTCACTCTATTAGTCAAGTGAGATCTGGTTGTTTAAAAGAGGCTGGGATCTCCCCCCACTCTCTTGCCCCGTCTCTCATCATGTGATGTGCCTGCTTCACCCTTTGTCTTCCACATGATTGTAAGCTACCTGAGAGCTTCACCAGACACAGATGCCAGCACTATGCTTCTTGTACAGTCAGCAGAACCATGAGCCAAAATAAACCTCTTTTATTTATAAATTACCCAGCCTCAGTTAGTCCTTTATAGCAACACAAAACAGACTAAGTAGAGTATTATTGAAGTCTGTTGAGTCTGCCTTCTTTTGCTCACACGTTGTGGCTGGGATTCATCCATGTTGTTTCACGTAATAATAGTTATTTTATTTATTGTTTTGGGGTCATTTTCTACTGTGAAAATATATAATAATTTATCTGTTCTGCTGTTGATGAACATTTGGATAGCTTTCAGTTTGGGACTATTATAAATAAAGCTGCTTTGAACATTCTCGTGTAAGTCTTTTGGTGGACTTACACACTTGTTTCACTTCTATATATATATCTAAGAGCTTCTGGGTCATAATGTAAATACTGCAAAAGTCATGAATATTTGGTATACTTTCTTCTAAAAGCTTGATTGGTTTAGCTTTTGCATAGGTCTATGATATGTTGTGATTTTTTTTCTGTGATATATTGTGGATTTTTTTTATGTATGAGCATGGAGATCAAGGGTCATTTCTCCCAACACAAGGATATCCAATTAATCCAGCACTATTTATTGGAAAGACTACCTTTTCTTTTGTGAATTACAGTGGTGCCTGTCTGTTAAATTAGGAGACTGTACTGTATGGATGTGGTTTAGGACTCTTTATTCTGCTCTATTGATCTGTTTTTCAGTATTTATTTTAAAGAAAGTTGAGACATGCTGAATACATAACTTTTAAATTTTTCTTACACAGTATTACATCATACCTCAAAAGCATAAATTTAAAACAACTGCAAAAAAAACCCTTGGTTTTTTTCTTGGATATTTTCTTTCCTTGGACATTTAGGTTGTTTTTTTCCTTCCTCTGTTTTGTTTTGATCTGTTTTTTATGTTGGAGGCCTTCCTCCAATGTCTGATAATCTTTGTCCATTCATTTATGTATGAGGCAGTAAATAGTCCATTAGAAGTTCAGTGTGCATAGGCTTTACTGTGGAGTGATTGGGTGAGTCATTTCTTTGGTGTCTCCCCAATTATTAGTATCTGTCATTTTTTTTCCACTGGGACTGTTCAGTTTTCCAGAGGAAAATTTTCCACTTTACTGTCTGCAGAGTCAGTGCCAGTCTGTCTAGCAGGTGTCTTGTAATTTAAAAAAACAACATTGAAATATATTGCTTTTTTTCCTCCATCTCTACTTTGATGAGGTCTTATCTCCACTGTCCACTTTCCCAAAGAATAGTTTCTGCCCTTCTCATTGTGTGGTTGAATGACTGCTAATCCCGTGACTCTGAGTATGTCTTGAATGAGATCGTGGGATAGCAGTGTTCAGTGCAGTCTATTAATGGATCTTGACTGCAGCACTATTTTAGCTGTCCCTTTTAGAGTTCTGATTTGTCTTTAATGCTACAATTTACACTGTTTGCATTTGATCTGTAGTGAAACACTTCACTAGAGTAGGGTTTATATTTTACCTGACCAAATTTATAAGGGAAAGCAGTCATGTTACAAAGTTCAGTATCATACCTTAAATTTAAAGCTCTTTTGAGTTTTGGTTATGTAAAGTGGTTTGTACTATACTGTGTCAGTGTTAGGTAATCTTTTTTGCTTTGCTTTGCTTTGCTTCTTTACCAGCTTGGGAACAATGGATTCCCACTGGATGAAGTCCTGTTTTTCAAATGCCAGCTCTAGGATCTCTCATCCAGCACAGATGCTCTTTCTGTGACTTTTGCTGTTCTCTCACTGGGATTTTTTTCTTGTTTAGAGGAAACTGAAAATAGATCCAGATTTTTATTCCTCCAAGATAACTGTCTATATTGGGAACAAAGGGAAAGAGTGTATGTGTGGAAGGAGGTCATGGTAGCTGGAGCACCTTTGTAGTTTATGCTTTGTATAATGCCTCTGTGAATAACTCATGGGATTTTTCCCTTCTAGACCTTACATGCTTTTTTCCTCAGGCAGTTGGAGAAAGATACATACCAAAAATGAGAGGGAAACATGATGAGGGGTAAGTGGGGAGGACACATACACTTGGAAGAGAGCTTTGAGGTTCTCAGGGAGAGAACTGCACAGGATAATGAGGAATAAATGCAAACAAATGGATCAATAAAAGTCATGAAACATTGAGGTCTGAAGTTGTAGTTCAATACTCTGTTCTTTTTTCTCCTCACTGCCCATTGTTTTTAGATGAACAATGTCTTCAAAGAAATACAGGTCCAGACTTTGCTAGAGTGAGAATGATCTACATGGTCTTGTTGAACTGATCAAGTTAAACTACAGTTTTAATGAAGTTAGGTTACACACACTGAATTTCAGGACAGAAATAGTTATGATAACTGTATTGTACTTCTGTGATTTAAAAATAAATAATGGAATGGCCATATGGGGATTAATGAGACTGATTTCTGTGTCAACCAGGGCTCACTAGGCTTTCTACAGCCTTCCTGGTAGGAGAGAGGAAATAAAATGCATTTGCTTTTGTCCAAATTCATATGATAATTGTAGTGTTAATCACCATGAGCCTTTGCATTAGGGTTCCTAGGTCAGGGTGTGTTGCCAGTTGCAGACCAGAGCGCAGAGAAGGGAAAGAACTCTGCTTTTTTCCTGAGTCCCTTTCAGGCCCTGGAAAAATAAGATGGTGTCAAAAATGGGAGGCAATACAGATGTGGTTGAAATAGAGACCCTCAAGCCATTTGATCCCATAACATAGAGTTTCAATTTATAATCAACTCCTTCAAATGACACTCTCTCGATCAGCACCTCCTTCTACTAGGTTTAAGCGCCTACTCCTACCCAGCAGTCTGTTTACCACATTTTCTAAAAATCATTGTCCTTATGTTTGTTTCAGCCAGTTGCACAAGGGTAGGGTTTGAGGCATATTGATCTCTATACCCCACTACTTAGCCCAGTGTCAAGAAAGCACTTAATAAATGTATGTTTGTGAATGTCACCCAGAAGGGTTCATTACCTTACCTTACCATTGGTTTCCAGGACTGGAAATTCGATAGAGGTAGTTTAGGTTAGGCCAGGCTTTAGTCTTTGATTTATGAGCTGTTATAAAGTCATCTGGAATCCCATTTCTTTCCTTTTTTCTGCTTTGCCTTTCTGAATGGCCCACTTAATTTTAAAACTGGCTCCTTCTCAGGGCTGCAGATTGGCTGTCAGCAATTTTGTAGGCCATATCTTTCCTAGACTTTGTGTATACCTTTGTACAGGGGAAGGGAAGGTTCGGTGGGAGTGTGTTAAGAGAGTCTGAGCTTTTTACTGATTGAACCACTTCAGAACCAGTCCCAGTGGCCAGGGAGTGCCATTTTCATCTGGGTAAAGTCCTGAATTCCTTGAATCAATCATGATAAAAAAGTGGAGAGAGTGACCCCGATTGGCTTAGATAGACTGGGTTCACCCTGGAGCTGGATGGGATGAGCTTTCCCTGAAGCACATGAACTACAGGAAGAATGAGCAGAGATCTACCTGGAAACCTGACTCCTGTTAGGAAGGGAGAATATGGATGTTGTGTAGGCAACCATCAAAGTCCAGTGCTACTGTAATCCAGATTTTCTAGGGAACCTAGGCTATTTATAACTATTCTGTCCTTTATATAATAAAGTCACTTAGGAATTTGTTGATTGCCTGTTATGGAAAAGAATTAATAGTGAAATTATTACATTTTGAATCTGAGACTCTTCCCTACTATTTGGTTGGGGATAGAAGACACTCAAATAGGTAAAAAGTTAACTATTGATGTAAGATATGGGTAACAGTACAAGGCAGCAGTATGACAGATGATATGTTAAGTGAGTCATCCTAAGAGTTTATACTTTGCATTCCCCAGTAATTGTTTGTTTGTTTGTTTGTTTGTTTGTTTTTGAGACGGAGTCTCACTTTGTTGCCCAGGCTGGAGTGCAGTGGCACGATCTCAGCTCATTGCAACCTCTGCCTCCCAAGTTCAAGCAATTCTCCTGCCTCAGCCTCCTGAGTAGCGGGACTACAAGCACATGCCACCATGCCCGGCTAATTTTTTGTATTTTTAGTAGAGACGGGGTTTCACCATGTTAGCCAGGATGGTCTCAATCTCAACGTGATCCGCCCGCCTCGGCCTCCCAAAGTGCTGGGATTACAGGCATGAGCCACCACACCTGGCCATTTGTTTGTTTTTAATCTGAAAGTCACCGTGCCAGGCACTGTGGAACTTAAAGAGATAATAGAAACAAGATGCTGGCCCTGAAAACTTCAAGCCCAATCAAGAGAATGATTAACAGGCTTGGGGGCTGGGAAGCGTGACTTCCCTCACAGAAGCAAACCATGGAGGACAGGGTCCTGTAAACACAAATAAATGTTCCTGGTGAGCCCTCCAGAGTCTCAGGGGCCTGGATGGGCAGAGGAGATGCTTGGCATTCTCTATAGACAGCGCTGTCCAACTGCTCAGAGCAGCGGGTCTGGGGAGAACAACCAGATCACCCCAATCCCCAGAGCAATGGTGATGGTTACAAACTTTGGTTGGTCATTGCTGCCAGTGCTGCTCGTTAGAAGGCCCCACTGTGGCCCAGCCCCGTTGATTGGAGGGTTTCTAGTAGTGGATCAGCGTCCACTGATAAGACTCATAGTGCTGTTAGAACACTTTCTTAAAGCTATCCAATCACATTTATGGACATTTCAGAGGAATTAAAAAACAAAATATCTTGCTATTCATTTAACACATTTATTTAGGGGACTGCCTTGTACCAGGCACTCTGCAGTGCTCTAGGGACATGGTGGTGATCCAAAACTTACTTGATGTCTACTGTCACAGCCTACAGTCTAGTGGAGGAAATAGACAAAAGGCAAATAAATATATAAGATAATTGCCAATTGTAGTGATGGTGAGAAGGAAACAAAATAGGCAGAGCTAGAGATTTGCACAAGGCTTGATACACCTTGAAGGTATTTTGTAAATGATCTTATGGGTTAGGATTTTATTCCTGATGATTTCCACAGTTAAATGCAAATAATTTTCATTCTTTTTGTCTCTTAGGTGCACTTTACAGGTCCCCGATGAACCAAGAGAACCCTCCACCATATCCGGGCCCTGGTCCAACGGCCCCATACCCACCTTATCCACCACAACCAATGGGTCCAGGACCTATGGGGGGACCCTACCCACCTCCTCAAGGGTACCCCTACCAAGGATACCCACAGTACGGCTGGCAGGGTGGACCTCAGGAGCCTCCTAAAACCACAGGTGTGTGTCTCTGAATATGTGGGTGTGCAGTCCCGTGTCACCAAAGGAAATGTTTGCATGTTTTCTTTGGCAGAGAAGAAATTCTTTCCAGCCTTTGCAACTTGTGCTTGATGTCCCCAAAGCTTGATGATGGCTTAGGGTGGATTCTCACTCCTGAGAAGAGGCCCAAGTCAGCTCTGCCTGCTACAGTCACACCTCTTGTCCCCTCTGGGGCTGATGACTTCCTGGCCAACGTGTTTTCTGAGGGCTACCCTCTAGAGCACTTGGGGGTGGGGAAGGAATTAGCAGTTGAGTCTTTGCTTTGTAGCCAGCTTTGTATTTTAGGTTTAGTAATTAGCCTCTTGAGTTTATTTTATCTGTCAGCTTGTTGACCCTCAAGTCATCCTCTTGCCCCTGCTACTGGGGTTTTTCTTTTTTTTTCTTACTAAACGTTTTCATAATTCTATTTAACCTGCCAGTTGAGTTTTCAGGAGGCTCTTGAGTCCTTCTTGTGTGCTATAGAACAGTGTTACTCAAAGTTCAGTCTGTAGACAAATGCCAGTCAATGAACAGTGAACAGTTATGGACTATATTATATGTACAGAAAGTGAGAGTAAACATTTAGAAACTTTTAGAGCAATTTGGTATTGCTGTGACATCCAAGTGTGTAATCTTGCATTTTACAGAAAGTATCAGTCTGAAAGATTAAAAATAAAACATCTTGAGGAGCACTGTGCTAGATGTCTTGGTCACTATTTTGTAGCCCTTTGGTTGGCAGAATAGCTGCTCTCTTAATTAGCCCTTTCAGCTTTTTTTTTTTTTTTTTTTTTTTGAGACGGAGTCTCACTCTGTTGCCCAGGCTGGAGTGCAGTGGCGCGATCTCGGCTCACTGCAAGCTCTGCCTCCTGGGTTCACGCCGTTCTCCTGCCTCAGCCTCCTGAGTAACTAGGACTACAGGTGCCTGCCACCACGCCCAGCTAATTTTTTGTATTTTTAGCAGATACTGTGTTAGCCAGGATGGTCTCAATCTCCTGACCTCGTGATCCGCCCCCCTTGGCCTCCCAAAGTGCTGGGATTACAGGCGTGAGCCACTGTGCCTGGCCAAGATAGCTAATTCTTAAAAAGTGCTTATTATGGCCAGGCACAGTGGCTCATGCCTGTAATCCCAGCACTTTGGGAGGCCAAGGCGGGCAGATCACCTGAGGTCAGGAGTTCAAGACCAGCCTGGCCAACATGGTGAAACCCCATCTCTACTAAAAATACAAAAACTAGCCAGGCGTGGTGGTACGCGTCTATAGTCCCAGCTACTCAGGAGGCTGAGGCAGGAGAATGGCTTGAACCTGGGAGGCAGAGGTTGCTGTGAGCCAAGGTCACACCATGCACTCTAGCCTGGCGACAGAGTGAGACTCCATCTCAAAAAAAAAAAAAAAAAAAGTGCTTATTGTGTGTCACATGGTCTCCTAAGTGCTTCATATACATTAACATTTAATTCTTGCAACAATACTATGAAGTTATTCCCATTTTATAGTGACGTAATAGAGGTACAGAGTTAGAGTAATGACTTGCCCAAGGTCACCTAGCTAGAAGGGGCACTTTCTAGATTAGAATCCTGATAGCTTGGCCTCAAAATCTGTACCTATAATTTATTGCTGTACTGTTGTTCCTCTCCTGCCTTTTCTGAGCTGACTCACATTCATCTGAATTTAGTGCCTTATGCTTCCTCTTAGAGATTTTCCTGTCATTTAGTTCTTTACTAATCAAAAGTAATAACAGAATTGATGGCTAATTTTATTCTAGGACTTGATGATTCTCTAGAATAAGAATTTTGCATTCATGGAAAAGATTATACTTTTATAGTGGCAAAGCTTATACTCTGTTAAGATTGAATAGAATATTTGAATACCTTTAAAGAATTTAATTTATCTGGAAGGAAGCTTTTGCAATCCAAGATTGTGTTCTGTTGTAACAGTTTTTATAATGCATGCTCGGAAGAGGGCAGGAAGTATAACCAGTGTAATCGGAGTAGTTGGTATTCAGGCCTGTGACATCAGAGAAACATTTTCTGAAAATAAACCTCAGCTTCTGGGTTTTCTGCTTCAAAATAAGGTAACCCTGTGATGAATAAAAGAAAGCAGAAAAGACTACATATGGTATGATTCCATTTATGTAAAATTCAAAAACAGACAAAAAGTATGTATGATGCCAGAGATCAAAATAATGGTTACTCCTGGCTGTGGAGTTGGGAAACTAGGGTGGGACTGGTTATTCATTGGGTTGGGAACAAAGGAACTTTCTGGGGTGTTAGGAATATTCTGTATCTTAATCTTGATATAAACATTCTTCAAGATAGATAGTTATGACTTGTGTACTTTGCTGTACGTTTTATGTCAGCAGAGAAAGATAGCCCAGCATTTGAGTTATCCGGTAGACTCAGCCCAATGCCTGCCTGGTGTTAGGTCTTTCACCTATAGCCCTCATGGTCTTCCTGTCCATTTCTAGGCCAATATTGTTTATACTGACTCTCTAACTAGCATTTGATGAGTTTAGAACTTTATTGAGTTCGTTTAGAATAAGTGCTTCCTAGGTTCAGTGGACTTTGTCCACTGTTCATGCAGAAAATACAGATTTGGTCATCTTTCTTACCTTTCATGTAATTTAAGTATTGATGTCAGCCTTTTTGATGAAAAATAATTTCTTAATTCTTTTTAGGGTTAAAAGGCTCCTTAGTTCAGTGTTACCAATCACGATTGATTTCACAAATGCAGTTGAAAGCTGTTTAATATCCTTTCCTACGGATATACCCAGGAATGTATTTCTCTGTCATTGGCTTGTGAATTATTAACTGCCCAGATCCTTTCTGCCCCCAAACATAGCAGGTAGTGCCAAATGGTCCAATTTTGTCACCTGGGGTCCATGTTCTGTGAATGGGACTCTTGGAAGAATGTAGCCTCACTGAGTGATGAACCCTTTAGGGACCCATTTTATTCCTTGCTTTGGTATTGCTTGTGGGATTCCCAGTCAGAATTATGTGTTCTCATGCTGTGTATCTGAGCTCTATATGGAAATTTAAGCTTTTTCTTTCCAGCTGAATGATTTTAGATTTATCTACTACTGTAGATACTCTCTCCACTCAAGTTCAAGTGTGTGGCATATTATGTTAATGGATACATAGGTAGAAATGGTTTCTTTTTCAAAGGAGGGAGGATCTCCTTTATCCTTAATTGGCGTCTGGTAATTGGTTAGGGCTTAATAAAGGTGTGATGAATGGATGAGCAGGGTCGGGTAGATGGCTAACCTAAGCAGAACCTTCCTTGGTCATCTGTTTTTGTTTTAGAATTCATGTGTCAGAGATTGTAGCAAAAAAACCCACCTTTTGTTTTTTTAAGAAGCCAACCTTTTGGGAGCCATGTGATTGGAAGCAGCAAGTGCTTGTAGGAATAAGGTCTCCCAGAAGAGCATACCTGCAGATTATGTCAAGGATCTCCTGGGTGGTTTTTAAGAATAACAACTAGTATTTGTTGAGCACCATGCTTGGTGTTAGCTTTATGTAATCTTCACAACAACCCCATAGTATCAGTCCCATGTTATAGGAGTGGAATCTGAGACTCAGAAAGGTTGTTTCAGTTATCTGTTGTATAACATATCACCCCCAACTCACTGGCTTAAAACTAACAATGATTTATTATTTCTCATGATTCTCTGAGTTGGCTGGGAGGCTCTTCTTGCTTCGTGTGATCTTTCGTGGGGTCACTCTTGTTACTTAATTCAGCTGTCAGCCTGTCTGGGTGTAGGCTATCCAAGATGACCTCACTGACATGAGTAGGGTCTTGGTTTGCCTCCACGAGGCCTCTCTCAGCACATAGTCTGTCATCATTAGGTGGTCTAGCTTAAGCTGCTTTACATGACAACTAGCTTCCAATAGAGTGAAAGTGGAAGCTGCCAGGATTTTGGGCTAGGCCCAGAACTGGCACAGCATCACTTACCCCTTATTCCAGTATTCAAAACAAGTCTCAAGGCCAGTCACTTTCAACAGGAGGGGGAACAGATATCACCTTCCTCCTCCCCCTCTTTTTTTGGTATATTCAACATACAATTCATGTACCATACAATTTACCCATTTAAAGTTGTACAATCCAATGGTTTTCAGTATATCAACAGAGTTTTTCAACCATCACCACTATCGTAATTCCAGAACATTTTCTTCTATTATTATTATTATACTTTAAGTTCTAGGATACATGTGCAGAATGTGCAGGTTTGTTACATAGGTATGCATGTGCCATGGTGGTTTGCTGCACCCGTCATCTACACTGGGTATTTCTCCTAATGCTATCCCTCCCCTAGCCCCCCAACTCCCTGACAGGCACCAGTGTGTGGTGTTCCCCTCCCTGTGTCCATGTGTTCTCTTTGTTCAGCTCCCACTTACGAGTAAGAACATGTGGTGTTTGGTTTTCTGTTCCTGTGTTAGTTTGTTGAGAATGATGGTTTCCAGCTTCATCCATGTCCCTGCAAAGGACATGAACTCATCCTTTTTTATGGCTGCATAGTATTCCATGGTGTATATGTGCCACATTTTCTTTATCCAGTCTATCATTGATGGGCATTTGGGTTGGTTCCAAGTTTTTGCTATTGTGAATAATGCTGCAATAAACATACCTGTGCATGTGTCTTTATAGTAGAATGACTTATAATCCTTTGGGTATATACCCAGTAATGGGATTGCTGGGTCAAATGGTATTTCTGGTTCTAGATCCTTGAGGAATCACCACACTGTCTTCCACAATGGTTAAACTAATTTACGCTCCCACCAGCAGTGTAAAAGTGTTCCTATTTCTCCACATCCTCTCCAGCATCTATTGTTTCCTGACTTTTTATTGTTTTTGTTTTGTGTTTTTAGAGATGGAGTCTCACACTGTCGCCCAGGCTGGAGTGCAGTGGCGCGATCTTGACTTACTGCAACCTCCACCTCCGGGGTTCAAGCGATTCTCCTGCCTCAGCCCCCTGAGTAGCTGGGATTACAGGCATGCGCCACCATGGCTGTAATTTTTGTATTTTTAGTAGAGATGAGGTTTTACCATATTGGTCAGGCTGGTGTTGAATTCCTGACCTAGTGTTCTGCCCACCTTGTCCTCCCAAAGTGCTGGGATTACATGCGTGAGCCACGGTGCCCAGCCGTTTCCTGACTTTTTAATGATCACCATTCTAACTGGCATGAGATGGTATCTCATTGTGGTTTTGATTTGCATTTCTCTAATGACCAGTGATGATGAACTTTTTTTCATATGTTTTTGGACGCATAAATGTCTTCTTTTGAGAAGTGTCTGTTCATATTCTTTGCCCACTTTTTGATGGGGTTGTTTTTTTCTCATAAATTTGTTTAAGTTCCTTGTAGATTGTGGATATTGGCCCTTTGTCAGATGGATAGATTGCAAAAATTTTCTCCCATATTGTAGGTTGCCTGTTCACTCCGATGATAGTTTCTTTTGCTGTGCAGAAGCTCTTTAGTTTAATTAGATCCCATTTGTCAGTGTTGGCTTTTGTTGCCATTGCTTTTGGTGTTTTAGCCATGAAGTCTTTGCCTATGCCTATGTTCTGAATGGTATTGCCTAGGTTTTCTTCTAGGGTTTTTATGGTTTTAGGTCTTACGTTTAAGTCTTTAATCCATATTGAGTTAATTTTTGTATAAGGTATAAGGAAGGGGTCCAGTTTCAGTTTTCTGCACATGGCTAGCTAGTTTTCCCAACACCATTTATTAAATAGGGAATCCTTTCCCCATTTCTTGTTTTTGTCAGGTTTGTCAAAGATCAGGTGGTTATAGATGTGTGGTGTTATTTCTGAGGCCTCTGTTCTGTTCCATTGGTCTATATACAGGACATTTTCATCACCCCAAAAAGAAACCCTTTAGCAATCTCTCCCCATTTCCTTCCACTCTTCCCCACCCTTTTTTTTTTTTTTTTGAGGCAGAGTCTCACTCTGTCGCCCAGGCTGGAGTGCAGTGGCACAATCTCGGCTCACTGCAAGCTCTGCCTCCCGGGTTCACGCCATTCTCCTGCCTCAGCTTCCCGAGTAGCTGGGACTACAGATGCCTGCCACCATGCTCAGCTAATTTTTTTATTTTTAGTGGAGACGGGGTTTCACCGTGTTAGCCAGGATGGTCTTGATCTCCTGACCTCATGATCCGCCCACTTCAGCCTCTCAGAGTGCTGGGATTACAGGCGTGAGCCATCGCGCCCGGCCTCTTCCCCACCATTAATCTATTCTGTCTCTATAGATTTGTCTGTTCTGGACATTTTGTATAAATGGAACCATACAATATTTGGTCTTTTGTTACATGCTTCTTTCACTTAGCTTGATATTTCCAGGGTTCATCTATGTTGTAGCATGTATCAATACTTTATTCCTTCCTATTGCCAAATAATATTCCATTGTGGATATACCACGTTTTAGTTATCCTTTCATTGGTTGACGGGCATTTAGGTTGTTTCTACTTTATGGCTATTAGGAATAATGAATAATGGCTGTTATAAACATTTGTATAAAATAGACTCCATCCTGGAGGAATGGCATGTGAATACAGGGTGAGAGGAATTGGTGACCATCTGTGCAAACAGTCCACCACATTCTGCCCTTTGCTCTCAACAATTTACATCCCCCTCATATGCAAAATATATCCACCCCCTTCCACCACCACTAGATGTCTCAGCCAATAATTACATCAGCTTAAAATCCAGAATATTATCATCTAGGTAGTCTATATGTAGGTAAGGCCTCTAACCTGCCATACTGGTCCATATACCCTAACTTTGTTCATGCTGCTTCCTTTACTTCCCACCTCTCATTCCCACTCTGCCACAACCTACCCTACACATCTCTGGCGATCAAAAGAAAATATCTCTTCTTCCTTGAAGCTTTTGCTTACCTATACTATACCTCCAGTAGAATTTACCACTCCTATTTGCTTCAACTGCACCCTATACAGACTTCTTTCAGAGCCCTTCTTCTTGCTCCAGATTCAGTAGTGTCTACCTTATGTACAGTCCATTTTAGCTTTTTTATGTCTGAATTCAATCAACCTTGCTCTTAGTGTTTAGGCTTTCACTGTTTGTTTTGGTCAAGACTCTTAAGGCTACAAGTGATAGAACCTTAGCCTTAGATATTAACCAGCAACGGAGGTTCACCAGACATCTGAGTAAAGAAAGCCTCCAAGATAAAAGATGATGATCCAAACAGAAAAAAGGGATTCTGAGGGAACAAACATTGCAGGGAGAAGAAAACCCTCCTACCAGAAAGTGGGGGAATCCTCTAATACTCTTTTTTTTTTTTTTGATGGAGTCTTGCTCTGTCACCCAGGCTGGAGTGCAGTGGCACAATCTCGGGTCACTGCAACCTCCGCCTCCCAGGTTCAAGTGATTCTCCTGTCTCAGCCTCCCAAGTAGCTGGGATTACAGGCATACGCCACCATGCCCAGCTAATTTTTGTATTTTTAGTAGAAACGCGATTTCACTGTATTGGCCAGGCTGGTCTCAAACTCCTGACCTCAGGTGATTCACCCGCCTCGGCCTCCTAAAGTGCAGGGATTACAAGCATGAGTCACTGCGCCTGGCCTGCTAATATTCTTAAGTTATACTGAAGATAAATCTTATTGAAATAAGAGCAGTGGTGCTGTATAAAATGAACTCTGGAAACAAAAGCACTTAGCCAAGAACAATGTGAAACTGATCTCACCCTAAGGATTAGATCCAAAAGGTCCATTTGGCAGCCAGATCTTGCCAGAGCAGAATTTAAGGCATTTGCCATAGGTGGAAGGTTGATGTATGTTTTGGTTATCTATTGTTACGTCACAAACCACCCCCAATCTTAGAGGTTCCATAATTTGGACAGGGCTTGAGTGGAAAGATTGATTCATCTCTGCTCCTTGTTGGCACCTACTGAGGCTGGAACATAGATAACGATAAGCAATTTGCTGGGTTGGGTTTGTACACTTTCTACCGTCCAATATGATCCATCAACTTTCTTCTTGGCTTTGTATTATGTCCAAAAGGGTACTCTTGGATTGACTTACATTTGCAATACAGAGAAAGAAGCCATTTGGTTTGGCCAGTGCTTTAGAAGGGAGAAAGGGGTGGGAGTATGATTGCCAACTGCTGGGAGGGGTCAGGAGGTACCTACATGCTAGTATTTCTGTGTGCATTCCAAACCAATGTTGGGTTTCTCCACTTTTACTGGCTTTGTTTGATCTTATTGTCCTTGAAGATTTGATTAACTTCAACCCTATTCTGTCAGCTGTTTCAGTTCCAGTGGAACCTTGTAATTCTGGCTCATTATAACAAGAAATTATCTCAAATCCAAAAAGAAAAAAAAAATCACATCTGGTATTTCAGCTGACATGATTGAAACAGCTTAGGGTTGGTTGTCTCTGTCCCTCTGCATGGTCTCTCAGTGCTGCTGTCACAGCATGAGAGTTTCAGAGTAGGTGGGTTTTTTCCATGTTACAATGCAAGAATGGAATCTGCCAGGCCTTCCTGCACATGTACCCCTGAACATAAAATAAAAGCCTTAAAAAAGAAATGAAACAAAAAACTTTTGATTTAGCTTCTAATTTTGAAACAATTTCAGACTTAGAAAAACATTGCAAAGATAATACAAATGGTTTTGTATACCTTTCATCCTGATTTCCCCAAACCTTACATAGCCACAATACAATGATCCATCAGGCTTTTTCACCCCCTTGGCTCAGAAGTCACACAATGTCACATCCATCACACTCTTGGTCAAAGCAACATGAAGTCTATCTAGCCTAGTTTCAAGGGGAGGAAAATAGACTTCATTCCTTGTTGGGAGAGTGGTAAGTCACATTGCAAAAAGGCATATGGGATGGGAGATCTTTGGAAACATTACCACAAGTTTCAGTGGTGACAGGTGAATTCCTGTTGACTGAAACATTCTAAATAACAGAACTATTTCTAGATTCTAATAAATATGCCATAGTATCATAACTGTTTAAAGTGAAAAATTAAACACTATGACTAGGCTTATATCAGAATATAGGTGATCTGTCATTTTAAGGATACTCCTGTGAATTGGTTAGAAAGTCATGGAAGAAGGGGTTTTTTTATTTTATCACCAAATTGAAATGACTTCCACTCAGATACCTTGAATCATCAGAAGTAGAAGAGTCCTCACATGATCATCTGGGTTAGTTATTACCCTCTGACCTTATAGCAAACATCAGTAGGCAATTACAGCTCCTTTCACTAAGCGTGAATACAGCTTCAGCATACCCCAGCATTCTAGACAGGAACCATGAATAGATTTGAATTGTTAGGGGTAAGACGAACCCATTTACCATTCCTTGCAAGGTTAACCCCCTCTTTTTAGAGACATTTAAACTGAAGCCCAGAGAAGTTTAGTGACTTTCCAGGGTCAGTGAGTTTTAACTAGAATATAAGTTTCCTGCCAGGTGCAGTGGCTCATGCCTGTAGTCCCAGCACTTTGGGAGGCTGAGACAGGAGGATCGCTTGAGGCCAGGAGTTCGACACCAGCCTAGGCACTGTACTAAGACACCACACATCTCTACAAATAATAAAAGAAAATTATCCAGGTGTGGTAGTGTGTGCCTGTAGTCTGATCTGCTCAGGAGGCTGAGGCAGGAGGATCACCTGAGTCCAGGAGTTCCAGGCTACAGTGAATTAGGATTGAGCCACTGCACTCCAGCTTGGGCGACAGAGCAAGACCCTGTCTCTCAACAACAACAAAACGTCTCCTGATCCCAGGCTAAGTGCATTTCTTCATTATGCCCTGCTGCTGTGATACAGCACAGATTCCACAGAAATTCTCAAACACCACCAAAGGAAAATATTTCCAGCCTTTTCCCTTCCTTATCTGCATCCCCCCCACCCCTAAAACATACAAAAACAAAACAAAAAACCACCAAAAAGTTATAACAGAACACCAGTTTCCTGGTAGACAGAGGTAAAGTGGAGTGCAATAAAGCTGGATTCAAATCTCATTAACACTAGGACCTGAGCAAATTATTTTACCTCCCTGATCTTTGAGTGTGCCCTGCCTCCCCTTGTATGCTTCTCAAAGACAAGTTTTTTTCTTCTTTCACCTCTGCTTCCACTGCATCTTCAACAGTGCTGAGCACGTGTGTGTGTGTGCGTGTGTGTGTGTGTGTGTGTATGTGTATGTGTATATGCTCAGTAAATACGTGTTAGATGAATGCAAATATTACCATTTCAAAGGGTGGTTGTGAGTTCATGTTCAGTGTCTGGTGCCCTTGTCACTTTCCCTCAGAGACCCTTCCCTTGCTATTTAACTCCCATAAGTCCAGATATTGGGGTTTTATTTATGTTCTTCTGGGGTAGGACTGTGATATCTGGCAACATACGGATTTAAAATGAAATAAGTTCTACTTTAGCACAGTCCATTGGGATGCCCCCATGGAGCTCAAAAGCCTCATGGGCCTTTGAACCAGATTTCTAAGCCTGTATGTTGGGAACTACCCAGTGACCCTGGTTCTTTGTGATTTGAAGACATGAAAAGGGAGTGCATCTTCAGGGGTACCCTTTTGGGCCCACCGGGCCATTGGCCAGCCAGCAGAATGTTATGAGAGGCCTCTATATTCCACGGTCAGAGACTGTGGGGGAGGTGATAGAATGGCATATTTCTCCTGCACACTCTTCTTGGTGTCTTTTGCTGCTTTCATTAGTCAGTGTGAGGAAAGAAGAGGAAGGAAATTTAACGGTCTGGCATCTCTGACTAATTGGCTCTAAGTATGGAATTACTGCCTGGCTTGTTTGAGCCTTTTATACTTTCTTTCATCAGAAACTCCAATCAGGCATTTTCATTGCCCTGGAAAGCCTTTCCAGCATAGACCAGTCCAGTGCCTTCTTTCTTTGCCAGGTATCAGATGACAGAATGTCCCAACAAGGACACTGCTTAGTGCCACCAAGAGCCACATTGGCTTAGAATCTAGGTAGAGTTTTTCCAGTTCCCTGAGCTTCTGCTTTCTTGTCTGTAGAGCTGGGATTATGGGATTGTGATAAAGAATAAATAAAGTAATGCATCTTTACAGTTTATGGCACCTTGATGAGCAGTGAGGAAGTTAGTACCCTCCCCTGGCCCACACAAATTTTCTGAATTTTTGCTTAGGGATGGATAGGGGTGGGGAAGACAAAGCTCTCTGGAAAGCAGGGAAAGCCAGTTGCTGAGGGTCACTCCTGATCTATCCCCACTGGCCTGAGGAAACTGGGACAGCTCCAAAGTCATCTCTCATCTGCAATCATGGCCATATAATTGATCCCCTCCTCCTGCTCATGCCCTCTGCTGTCTTATTCTCAGACCGCCTAATAGCTTTCCATTTCACTGGAGTGAAAGCTAGAATCCTTGCAGCAACTAGCAAGTCCCTTTGTGAGCGGGCTGCTGCCACCTCTCTGACTCCTGCCACTTTGCCCCTGTGCCCTCTGCTCCACCTTCCCTCCCTTCCTCACCAGGCACATTCCAACTCTAGGGCCTTTGCCCTTGCCATGCCTTTCCCTCAGACATCCACAGCTTACAGTCTCACTTTCTTTTGAGCCTTGTTCAGCTGCCACCTAGTCAGAAAGGCCTTCCAGTCACCTCCCCCTCCCCCACCCCATATAATTGTAGCGCCCCCACTGGCACTCTCTGTCCCTGTTCTTCTGCCTGTTTTCCTTGCCTGACATACTGTGTTTACTTGTTCATTGGCTGCCTTTCTCTTCCCACTGGAGTATAAGCTCCTTGAAGGCAGAGATTTTTGAATGTTATATTCACTACTGAATTTTAAATACTTCTTGAATAGTTGAATGTCCCCCTCTCCCAATCTCCTCGGGCTGCACAGGGTATCCTGTGAGGTATTTCTCCTTCTGGCCTTACCTTGGGTTCCTTTTCCTCCTCCTCTCATCTGTACAGAATCCTGGGAGTATTGAGCTGCTGCTTCCTGAATTGTTGACATGTGTCAGGCCTTGTGCTGAGCACTGTTGTTTGTTTGTTTGTTTGTTTCTTTTTTGAGACAGGATCTTGCTCTGTCACCCAGGCTGGAGTATAGTGGCATAAACAAGGTTCACTGCAGCCTTGACTTCCTGGGCTCAAGTGATTCTCCCATCTCAGCCTCCCAAGTAGCTGGGACCACAGGCATGTGCCATTGTACCTAGCTAATTTTTAAAAAATTTTTTGTAGAGAGGGGTCTCACCAAACACTGCCCCGGTTGGTCTTGAGCTCCTGGACTCAAGTGATCTGCCCACCTCAGACTCCCCAAAGTGCTGGGATTACAGGCGTGTGCCACCAAGCTGTCTCAGTTTATCTTCTAAACTGAGGATAATCCATTTAACTTTCCCCCTTCCTTTCACATCTCTGAGCACATATCCTGGGACATCCATTTGAATCTTCCAGTGCCCAAATGGTGTTTTCATGGAATGCCTCGGAAAAGTTTCACATAGACAGGGCCAGCATCTTTTAAGACTTTAGCTGGGTCTGTCAGAGGCTTGAGAAGCTTGTGGTTTCTGACCCAGCAAGTGGGTCTGGACACATATATACCTTTTGCTATGAGAAGAGAGAGAGAGAGAGCTCTGGTCGCCACAGAACCGTCTTCTCTGGCCCCTCAACTAGAAGACAGGCTGCTTATGGGGTCCTTCTGAAATTCCTGGCTCTTGAAAAGAGCTCAAACATCAGCTATCTTGAGGGCTTCCCTTTCCCCTACCCCAGAGAGGGCACTGGACTTACAACTTGCTGATCCTCGGTTTGGAGGGAAACTACCCCTCCTTACTTATTGCAGTGTTCTGTTGGCCTACATTTGGTGTAGACGATTTGCCACTGTACTAGGCTTTCCTGTGATAGGTCAAAGGTTTCAGATTACTTGAGGGTAAAGAGGTCCTAGTGGGAGTAATTGCCTCACCTGACCTTTGGATGTGCCAAAGTAGGAATTTAACGTACAACTCAAAGATTTAAATATTTTTTTCTCCCTGCTTAATGATTTTCTGTTTTTCTTAAAGACCAGCATTCCAAAAAACTTAGGGGCCTTTCATGGTCTGGCCCTGCTACTAGGTTCAGTTTCAGTTTCTCAGCATCATCAGGCTCCCTCCTTCCACATGGCTTTTGCAAATGCCACTTCCTCTGTGTGGCTTGGGAAATTCTTTGCTCCTCTCTTGGCTTAGTATAGGTAACCCCTATTAATCATTCACATCTGAGTGGTACTCCTCACCTCCCAGTCTGGATCAGATTTCTGTCCTTCATAGTACTATCCTGATTTGTAATTTTATGGTCTTGACTCTACTTAAAGAATTAAGGTCTTCTCCAGGCAATAACAAATGCTGGAGAGGTTGTGGAGAAAAGGGAACCCTTGCACACTGTTGGGGGGAATGTAAATTAGTACAACTACTATAGGGAACAGTTTGGAGGTTCCTCAAAAAACTAAAAATAGAGGTACTCTATGATCCAGCAATCCCACTGCTGAGTATTTACCCAAAAGGAAGGAAATCAATATATCAAAGAGATACCTGCACTCTCATGTTTGTTGCAGCTTTGTTCACAATAGCTAAAATCTGGAAACAACCTACATGCCCATCAGCAGATGACTGGATTTAAAAAAATGTGGTATTTATTCACAGTGGAGTACTATTCAGTCATAAAAAAGAATGAGATCATTTGCAACAACATGGATGGAACTGGAGGCCATTATGCTAAGTGAAATAAGCCAGGCACAAAGACAAACATTGCGTGTTCTCACTTATTTGTGGGATCTAAAAATCAGAACAATTGAACTCATGGAGATAGAGAGTAGGATGGTAACCAGAGGCTGGCAAGGGTAGTAGGGGGAGGTGGGAATGGTTAGTGGATACAAAAGAATAGTTAGAAAGAATGAATGAGTCTGGTATTTGCTAGCACAACAGAGTGACTGTAGTCAATAATAATTTTATTGTACATTTAAAGATAACTAAAAGAGTATAATTTGATTGTTTGTAACACAAAGGATAAATACTTGAGGGAAAGGATACCCCATTCTCTATGATGTGATTACTATGCATTACATGCCTGTATCAAAACATCTCATGTACCCCATAAATATATACACCTACTGTGTACCCACAAAAATTAAAATAAAAAAATTTTTAAAGAATTAAGGTCTTCTTGGCTGGGTGTGGTGGCTCACGCCTATAATCCCAGCACTTTGGGAGGCCGAGGCAGGCGGATCACAAGGTCAGGAGATTGAGACCATCCTGGCTAACATGGTGAAACCCTGTCTCTACTAAAAATACAAAAAATTAGCCAGGTATGGTGGCAAGCGCCTGTAGTCCCAGCTACTCGGGAAGCTGAGGCAGGAGAATGATGTGAACCCAGGAGGCAGAGGTTGCAGTGAGCCGAGATCACGCCACTGCACTCCAGCCTGGGTGACAGAGCGAGACTCCATCTCAAAAAAAAAAAAAAAAAAATTAAGGTCTTCTCTACTATCTGAAAGGTCCATGATAGGAAACCTTGCCTAATTTAACCATTCACCAGTAACTACTTGTCACGTGATTCAAGATAAAGAAGAGTTTAAAGATATGCAGGAGAGAGGACAGAAGGGGACTGGAATAAGCTTTTTTAAGTGGTTAAACTCTGGGCTTGATTTTGTAGAAAAGACTGCTCGTACTTTCTATTTTTTTTTTTTTTTGAGATGGAGTCTTGCTCTGTTGCCCAGGCTGGAGTGCAATGGTGTGATCTCAGCTCACTGCAACCTCCGCCTCCTGGGTTCAAGTGATTATCCTGCCTGAGCCTTCCGAGTAGCTGGGATTACAGGCACACACCACCATGCCTGGCTAATTTTTTTTTTTTTTTGAGATGGAGTCTTGCTCTGTTGCCCAGGCTAGAGTGCAGTGGCGTGATCTCAGCTCACTGTAACCTCCGCCTCCCGGGTTCAAGTGATTCTTCTGCCTCAGCCTCCTGAATAGCTGGGACTACAGGTGCCTGCCATCACGCCCAGCTAATTTTTGTATTTTTAGTAAAGGCGGGGTTTCACCATATTGACCAGACTGGTCTCGAACTCCTGACCTTGTGATTCACCTGCCTTGCCCTCCCAAAGTGCTGGGATTACAGGCGTGAGCCACCGTGCCCGGTAATTTTGTATTTTTGTAGAGACAGGGTTTCACCATGTTGGCCAGGCTGGTCTCAAACTCCTGACCTCAGGTGATCTGCCCACCTCAGCCTCCCAAAGTACTGGGATTACAGGCGTGAGCCACCGTGCCTGGCTGTTTGCACTTTTTTTTTCCTTTCTCACCTTACTCATTTGTTGGGACCTGAGTAGAATATTCATTATGTAGCAGGGGGTTGGAGCACTGTTATAATACCAGCAGTCACAGATGTCTGAATAATCAGAATGGAGAGATGTAGTTTTGGGGCATTCTTGCCTCCACTGAGTTCTGGCCTTACTCTTTTTCTGGTCCTTAAACATAGTAATAATGCTCATAAAAATTTTTTTAATTATCATAATTCACACACCCTACTTTCTCAAATCATTTTCATGGTCTTATTTCCTAGTCAGTTCTTGTTTATACGCACATGTCATTTGTACCTGGCTACCACTATAATGTAGATACCATTGTGTATTTTGGTCCCCCACCCCACCCACTTTTGTCATACGCAACTTTTCTATAGGTTAAAATTTCTCAGCCTCAGTGCTATTGACACTTGGGCCAGATGATTTTTTGTTGTGGGGGCTGTCCTGTGTATTGTAGGATGCTCAGCAGCATCCCTAGCCTCTACCATTAAATACCAGTAGTAGCAATCACCTCAGTTATAACAACTGAAAATGTCTCTAGACATTACCAAATGTCCCCTAGGGGCCAACATCACCCCTCCTTTGAGAACCACTGCCATAGAGTCTTAATTTAAGAAAACTTATTTTTCTTCTTTTTTTTATTTGAGATAGGGTCTTGCTCTGTTGCCCAGGCTGGAGTGCAGTGGTGCAACTTTGGCTCACTCCAACCTCTGCCTCCCAAGGCTCAAATAATCCCACCTTAGCCACCTGAGTAGCCAGGACCACAGGTATGCACCACGATGCCCAGCTAATTTTTGTATTTTTTGTAGAGACAGGGTCTCGCTCTGTTACACAGGCTGGTCTTGAGTTCCTGGGCTCAAACCATCTGCCCGCCTTGGCCTCCCAAAGTGCTGGGATTACAGGTGCGAGCCACTGCGCCTGGCCTTAATTAAAATTTTAAATGAGCCATTGCTTTTGAAACCAATGAAGGAAAAGGTCTTCCTAATAAGCTTCATGAGCAGCTGAAAAATACATGACTTTTTCTGGTGGCCTGCTGAGGGAGAAGGTTTTGGGAATTTGGAACTATAAAGAACTCTCTCCTGACTGGACAGGCTGTGTTTCTGATCCTCTCTGCAGTCTGGGGCTAGAGAATCTGGATGTTTGGTAACAATTTCTAGATTAAAACCACCAGAACCAGAAGAGTTTGGGGCCAGTGGTTTAAGTTTTTAAGTATTAATTATTAAATAATAAATACTAGCCAAATAATAGAACCAGTATTTGTTTAGTAGTTATTATGTGTCAAGCACTTTTGTATATTAGCTCATCTAGTCCTAAGAACAACCCTGCAAGGTAGGTCTTCTTATCTCCATCATATAGATGAAGAAACTGAAGCATGGAAAGGCTAACTTGTTCATGGTCACAGAGCTAAGAAGTGATGGAGCTGAGATTCAAACCTAGCAATCTGATTCCAGAGGCTATGCTCGTCAGCAACTACCACCATTTTCTGAGCACCTACTGAAATCCCTGATACTGGGCTGAGAGCATTGTAAACATGGCTTCCAAGTTTTACAACAGCTCTTCAGGGTAGTGGTATCTCAAATTTTACATCTGTGGAACCAGGGTCTTAGAGAAGCTATAATAACGTCTTGTCTATGATCCCCCAGATCTCTGACCCAGAGCCTGACATACTTCCATGTATCATGTGGCCTTCCATGCATGAGTAAAAGTTGTTTTATAACCTACTCTTCCCTTTTCCCCTGGAACCTCGTACAGCAAATACCTGTTAAATCCCTTCAGTGGCCAGGTGCAGTGGCTCACGCCTGTAATCCCAGCACTTTGGGAGGCCAAGGTGGGTGGATCACTTCAGGTCAGGAATTCAAGATCAGCCTGGCCAACATAGTGAAACCCTGTTTCTACCAAAAATACAAAAATTAGCCAGGCATGGTGGCGCACACCTGTAATCCCAGCTACTGGGGAGACTGAGGCAGGAGAATTGCTTAGACCTGGGAGGCAGAGGTTGCAGTGAGCCAAGATGTCGCCACTGCACTCCAGCTTGTGTGAGAGAATGATACCCTACCACACACACACACGCAAAAATAAGTCCCTTCAGTAATTTAGTGCCAGTCACTAAATAAATATTACCATTTCTAATTAGATTTTATTTAGGTGCTTTGTATACATTATCATATTGAATCCATATAGCAGTCCTAGTGATATCCCATTTTAGAGATGAGGAGACTGAGATTCAGAGGGATGACATAACTAAGCTCTGTTTAAATAGTAACTAGCTGAGCTATGAATTGAACCCAGGTCTGTCTAGTTTCAAATTTGTATTCTTAACTACAGTCATGCACCGCCGCATAAGGATGTCTTGGTCAACAACAGGCCACGTAAATGACGGTGATCCCATAAGATTATAATGGAGCTGGAAAATTTCTATCCCTAGTGATGTCTTGGCCATCATGATATCGTCATAAAGTGATGTGTTACTCACATGTTTGTGGTGATGCTGGTGTAAACGAACCTACTGCGCTGCCAGCTGTATAAAAGCATGGCACATACAATTATGTACGGTACATAATACTTGATAATAAATGACTGTGTTACTGGCTTATGTGGTTTGGCGTGCAGTGGCAGGATCACAGCTCACTGCAGCCCTGACTTCTCTGGGCTCAGGTGATCCTCCCGCCTCAGCCTCCCAAGTAGCTAGGACTACAGGTGCATGCCACCACACTCAGCTAATTTTTGTGAGCCACCATGCCCAGTCAGGAGTACACTCCAAAATATCAATTTAAAGTATAGTAAATATATAAACTAAGGCCAGGCACAATGGCTCACACCTGTAATCCCAGCACTTTGGGAGGCCAGAATGAGTGGATTGCTTGAGCCCAGGAGTTTGAGACCAGCCTGGGCAATATGGCCAAACTCCATCTCTACAAAAAAATAGAAAAATAACCAGGCGTGGTGATACACGCCTGTAATCCCAGCTACTAGAGAGGCTGAGGTGAGAGAATCACTTGAGCCCAGGGAGGTCAAGGCTGCAGTGAGCCATGATCATGCTACTGCACTCCAGCCTGGACAACAGAGTGAGACTCTGTCTCAAAAACAAAACAAAATATATATATATATATATATATATATATATATATATATATATATATGAGAGAGAGAGAGAGACAGAGAGAGAGAACTCCTATTTTTTTTTTTAAGTTAACCATAAAACAGCCTCAGGCAGGTCCTTCAGGAGACATTCCAGAAGAAGTCATTAGAGATGAGCTCCATGTATGTTATTACCCCTGAAGACCTCCAAGTGGGACAAGATGTGGAAGTGGAAGACAGTAATGTTAATGATCCTGACCTTCTGTAGACGTAGGCTAATGTGTGGGTTTGCGTCTCAGTTTTTAAAAAAAAGTTTAAAAAGTAAAAAATAAATAAATTTTAAAAATAGAAAAAGCTTATAGAATAAGGGTATAAAGAAAAAACAGTTTTGTTTAGCTGTATAATATATTTATGTTTTAAGCAAAGTGTTGGTAAAGAGTCAAAAAGTTTAAAATTTTTTTCAAAGTTACAGTAAGCTAAGGTTAGTTATTGAAGGAAGAAATTTGTTTTATAAATTTAGTATAGCCTAAGTGTATGGCAGATAGTATAAGTGTTCAGTATATATGAAGTCTGCAGTAGGGTATTGTAATGTCCTAGGCTTTCACATTCACTCACTTACTGACTCATCTAGAGCAACTTCCAGGCCTGTAGGCTCCATTCATGGTAAGTGCTCTATATATGTATACCAGTTTTTATCTTTTATACCACATTTTTACTGTACCTTTTCTATGTTTAGACACATAGATGCTTACCATTGTTTAAAATTGCCTACAGTATTCAATGTAGCAACATGCTGTACGCATTTGTAGCCTAGGAGCAATAGGTGATAGTATATATCCTAGGTGTACAGTAGGCTATACCACCTAGGTTTGTGTAAGTACACTATGATGTTCACACAATGACAAAAATGCCTAACAATGCATTTCTCAGAACATATCTCCATCATTGAGAGATGCATGACTGTATTGTACTGTTTTGTATTTTGTCAGGGAATATCCTTAAAATACTTCAAACTTAACTATAGCACAATGTGTTAGCAGTGGTAAAGGAGGAGGAGTCTGCGGGTAAGATGGTTTTTCTCTGGTGGTACTCAATTGCAACTCTCTTCACAAAAGCAGATGAGAATGGTTTTTAGTGAGTGTACTGGGGACTTAGCACCATCTTACGCTGTCATTCCTTCTGACTTAGGTCCTTAACTTGACAGACCTACTCAGTCAGGCCCAGCACTTCAATGATGGTCTCCCTAATGACTGCACCAGCACCAGGTCTTGTGGATCTGTGTGTCATGTGATGACAGTGTGGTCATGACACTAAGGGACTGTAGACTCAAAGATGCCCTTGGATTTTTCCATCTTCTTGGGGATAGAGACAATCTGTTTTGGTCAGGTACTTTATGTAGAACATTCTATTTTGCCTTTTTAAAAGCCTCAGTTTGCCTAGCACTCAGAGGTAATGGAGTGAGGAAAGACAACTGCTCTTTGCAGATCCAGTTTATTCAGCTGGCTGTTGGGATGTGCTCTGTGCTTGAGGGCTGAGAGCAGGCTAGGTTGGCCAGACCTGGCTGGCCTGGGGAAACAAGGTATTTTGAAGTCTGCTGCTTCCAGACCAGATGTTCTTAGGCCCCTTTCACCCAGGTGCAGCCTGGTTTTCTGCTTTGATACTACTTTTACCCATTCTTAAAAACATGACACACATATGCCTATTACCTCTTGCATAGCTTTCTTCAGTTAGGTTGTTGTAAACAATGAGGACATTGGTTTTGTGGGCAAGGAAAAGAAGACTACTTTGGGTAGTAAGGGAAATTGAAAGGCACAGGTGGGATAGAGTAGGGCAGTCTTAGAAGGATTGGAGCTAACCAGGCATTGTCGGGACCTCCCTATGTCAGCTGCACTCTGCAGAGCAAGTCCAGTGCTGTAGGTCATTGGTGTGGGGACCATCCTAGGTGACAGGGATCTTCCCCTAGGATATATTCTTCCCAATAGTAATGAGCCATTCCTGTACAGAAAGGGCCCAGGGTCCAGGGCCTGTGCATAGGGTGGTATGTCTCTTACCACACCAGCTGCCTGTGCGGCACAGTGCCCGTAGGCACCTAGTGCAATCTTCCCAGTGGTTAGTGTGGTTAGCCACAGGGGAAACTTGAGAAGGAACGTCTTGAAAACTGACAGCTTTTTTTCATTCTCTAAAGATTCTCATAGATTATCATGGAAGTCACTCTCAGGAGAACTGTCTATACTAGTAGAATTTGGTGCCTTTTAAAAAATCAATTATATTCTGCTTATATTGTGGCTCCTTGGAGCCACAGAGTTGAGATGCTCTAAAAATCAGGACATGACATAGAATTATTATAATTAAAATGCTGAAAATGAAGATAGCAAGGATTGGTATCTTTATCACTGGATGAGAACTTAGCACAGCAGACAGTAACACAAGTGTGAGGACCAAGTCCAGAGCGATCAGTGGTCCAGAAGAGCTGGTTTCTTCCAAACCCCTACTTAGTTCAGCCCTGATAATAGGCTGCAGTTCCTGTTCCTGGGTTATACCCTGGCTCTCACACAGAGAAACCTGGCCACTTTTTAGAAAATCACTTTTTAAATTACAGAAATACTTTTCCTTTGACAAAGTAAATAATATGCATAATTTATTTGCATATTATTTACTTTGCATTATTAATGCATAACTGCTACCCAGAGATAGCAGTTAACATTTTGGTATAAATGTTGTGATATAGCCCTTTTTGAAATTCATCTTTTATGTTAGTCTCTGTCCAGAGGATGTATTTGCAGCTAATATAATGCTACATAAAAGTGTTGTTAGTATGTTGGTGTAGGGTGGGAAATAAAAAAAATAGTGTTGTTGAGTGTGTTGTTTTGTGTGTGTATATTTTTAACTTTAAAAAGTCTGTATAGGCGGGGCACAATGACTCACACCTGTAATCCCAACACTTTGGGAGGTCAAGGTGGGTGGATCACTTGAGCCCAGGAGTTTGAGACTAGCCTGGGCAATGTAGGAAAACCGTGTCCCTACAAAAAATACAAAAAATTATCTGGGCATGGTGGCACGTGCCTGTAGTCCCAGCTATTTGGGAGACTGAGGCCAGAGAATCACTTGAGCCCAGGAGGTCAAGGCTGCAGTGAGCTGAGATCACTCCACTGCACTCCAGCTTGGGTAACAAAATGAGACCCTGTCTCAAAAAAAAAAAGTTTGTGTAACTTTATATAGTCTGTATATCCTCAGCTGTATCTCAGTCTCTTAGAATATGCAAGTCTTAAGGAGTGATTATCAGCTTTCACCGAGGTCTCCATTTCAAATGTTAGTATCACACAGTTGACGTCATGCTGGGTTTTTTACCCACAGAGAGGTTAAGGGACTTACATTTTACATAAATTGATTAAGCCAGGTATGTTACGCATACTCTCTGAATCCAGTGAACCTGTATCTGTAACAGCTAGACCTTTGGGGATACAGAGCTGAAGAGGACCCAGCTTCTCCCCTGTGAGCTGAACTGGCAGTTCGGCAGGGGATGGGGGTCCATGGAGACAGACCCATTGAGCAGATCATCACAGTGTTTGAGTAACCTGCCCTGGTTTTCTGCTGTTCCAGGCTTACCCTGGCTCTCTGAGGGAGTGGGTTCCTTCTCCAGGAAATATTTACTTTCCTATCAACTCCCTTCGAAAATCTTATCAGCTTGTACCAGGAAGCTTGCTGCCTGTATGCTATCAGGGCTGCAATGATTTTGGTCTCGAGAGGCTAATACTGCTCCCTTCCTTTTCTCTCCCTGCTGGGCTCAGTGGCCTTTTCCTCATTTGATCAAGGGTGCCTTGTGTAGCCAGGCTGGGATCCTGACTGGAAAAGGTAGCATACTCCTAAGGTTGCCCTGACCCATCCTCAGGGCTTTCTGAAGCAAGGGGAGGAAGTAGAGCCCTCTGCCTCTATGACACACACACACACAAAGAGCATACGCATTCTCGTTCTGGGGGTTGTACCTGAGCTTTCTCTTGAGGTTCTAGTCATCAGGCCCTTTCTCCAGGAACACACTTGCTTAAAGGCTATAACTTGGGAACAGCTTAGAAAAGATTTTGATGATTTTCAATTGCATTTTCCTTAGGGAAAAAAAAAATCTCCATTAGGCTTTTTTCTTTCTTTTTTAAGTAGCGCCTTGGTTTCCTCTGAGCTTTTCCATTTACCCTTGAAATGAGTCCATTTGCTAGCCTGGGATACCTTTTCAGCCTGGAGAATTTTAGAGACAGAGACAGCGCAAGATTATATTGTGAGTTCTTAATGGGTAAAAGTGACTTTTTGCTTTTGGAGAGAATGTATATCATGGGTAATTTGTTTGTGAAGGATTAATATTTCTCTCTCCTCCTCCTGAGCCTCCAAAAAAGCCCTTTCCAAGTACCTCAGGCAGCTAGTGGGTAACCATGAACTCCCCAGGGCTGTGGGCAAGATGTCCTGGGGCTGCAGATTTGAAGCCTCTGTGAAAAAGGTGTATCCTGTGGCTACTAGGCCCACTCTCCCTGGCCTAGCTGGACTCAGGACCCTAAGCTCCCTCTGCTTGCTTGATTCTCTTCCAAGATCTTCTCCAGGCAGATTATTCCCTTTGGAATAAAGTGATGGCCCTGATATCAAGGACTACCCTCAGCCCCTTTCTAGAAAATTCAGAGTATGCCAAGATCTCTTCTGAAGGGGTTGACCTGACAGAAGTGGAGTGACTCCCTTTCTTAAGAACTTGAGAGCAATTGGGTCTCATATTTTTCCTTATCAGTGCTTTGCAGTTGCTTCAGAGTGTCACCAGCTAAGCCCATATCTGCAGTTTCTTAATAAGACAGGCTTTTCCAACTGAGGTAAGGAGTACAAGACAGGTTATTTGTCCATCCACTCATTCAGTGTCTCCTGTGTGCCAGGCCTACTGAGTGCCCTGTGGTAGGCTGTGAGCATACAGTGATAAGTGGCATTGCAGTCCTCAACATTTTCATCCAGATAAAATTAGGAGCTGAGGGTCCCCAGGGTTTATCTTGGAGGTCAGAAGGAATTGCTAAATAAGGACCATTTCCATTTCCCTGTTCAATCATGGGAGAAAAGTGGTGACTGTGGGAGTTGGTAGAAAGGTTCTTGGTGATAGCCCGCTCCAGCTAGCTGATATGGTCGGTGTGGTAATAAGGATGGCTGTGGTTGTGAATATCATTAGGAGGCAGTACCCCTGGCCCTCCTGGATTATCACTTGAGAGCCTAGCATCCACAGGGAGTTGGACTAAGGCAGTACCTTAGATAAACAGACACCTCTTTTTTTTCCCATTTCCATGTCTCTTGTTCATTTTTCAAAAAGACTCCAGTTCATTGTGTAAAATGCAACTGTCTGTAGGGTGTACCAGTTCTATGTAATGCCCATGTTGCTTCCAGGTGTCTTAGCGATTGGGAAGCCCTGCCTTCTGTCCTTCAGGTCTCTGTCTTGGGAGCAATAGTAGCAGCTAGAGTATACAGAATACCTGCTGTATACTAGGCACTGGCCTATGTGGATTAACTCATCAAGTTCTTGAAGAACCCAATAAGGGAATAGGTGCTAATCTCATCCCTATTTTACAGGTAAGGAATCTAAAGCTGGAAGAGGCTGTCACACCCTCAAAGTGGCACTGAGGTTGGACCCTAGGGTGTCCCAACTCTAGCACTGCCTTTCTTTGCTTTTGCCCTATGTTCCTTGGTGGGCTGCCAGGCCCAAGGGATTTGGTCTGCTTGTGCTGTGATATGGACAGATGATGACAGCAGCATTGCAAACATACTATCCAGGAGGGTACCCTAAGTCAAGTGTGCTATATACTGGGCTTTTGGAGTTTGCTGAGAGTCCTTCTGCTCTATCTCTTAGTTCTCCAAATTGGTAGTGCTGTAAATAAAACCACTGCTTTGGCAGCTGAACTCTACTGGATGGGGTGAAATCAGATGCCCTCTGGCCCTCCTAGCATATTTTTGGAGGGTCCCTACATACCTGCTCCATCTACAAGGCCAACCTTACTTAGTTTTCCACCTTACAGTTTTCATGGCAAGAGGCTGGTCATGATTGTGGAGACTTTTTAAATCTGGCTTCAGTGACAAGCTGGCCAACCCTGATAGAGTTCATCATGGAAGGGAGTTGTTTCCCTAAACTCTGGCCCTGTCTTCCAGGGCCAGAGTCCTAGTTACAGTCGTACAAGCCAGGCCACCACTTCTGTCTCCTTTTCTCTGCTGGTGAAGTCTCTAGCCTCACATTTGCCAAATAATCACATCTCAGTGGGTAAAGTGGGGATTTTCAGGACCATTTGCCCTTGATTCTGGGTGGATGTCAGCTTGTGTTACAAAACAGTGTTACGAAACAGCAGGAATTGCGATGGATAATTTGGCATAGCCCAGGCACCCTGCACAGTTCTTTGCAAATCTACAAGGAATGGCCTTTGTTTCTCTGAAATAGTGGGCAGTGTGCTGCAGGTAGTAGAGGGGAAGGGTGGGAGACAGTCCTTACAAGTGAGGGTTGCCCCCGAATCACCTTCTCACCACATTCATTGAGAATGGTCATCCTGTCCCATCCCTGACCTCGGAACTCACTGTGTACCAGCCTCTAAACTGAGGTGCATTCAGGAGAAAACACTACTGTTTTTACTGTCATAAAATTAAGCCTGGCAGTAGAAAAAGAAAACAACCTGCAGTGCTTTGCATAAATATATCTCCTGGAGCTGTTAATCAGTAACACAGGAATCTGGTACCTTTTGAAGCCAGTTATGATCTGTATACCTAAGATAAAACACGTTTTATGTTCAGTAAAAATGATATGGCAGTGTTTACCTTCTTAGAAAATGCAGCAAGTACTATTTGAATGAGACTCCTGGGCCAGCACTCAATGTGAATCAGGCTAACATTGACGATAACAGAGTAGTCTGTGCCTGCCTGTGCCTGGACACTAATTGGAAAAACCCAACAGCTACCTCCTTGGTGATCTCTGCCCATTTGGGCAAGTTCCAAAGAGCCAGCTCCGCTCAAAGTAACCTCTCTATTTTTTTTTTTCTGTAACCCAGTGCCTGAAAACCAGGAGGAAATCATTTCCCTGATTTCTATTTAGCCTTCTAAAATCATGGCAGTAGTTGTCTTATATTCAAGGGCCACTGACATTGGGGGTTTTTGGTTTCTAAGTCATTTCCTATCTCTGTTTCACTCTTACCTTTTCTCTCCTTGCTTTATTTCTATGCTTCCCTGGTTTCAAGCATCATTCTTGCTGCTCAGCAGGGTATGAAATAACAGTTCATGCATTAATCACCCTAACCACGGTTCCATCCTGAGGGCAAGGGACTGTCAGGCCATGATGGCCCTATCAGTCAGAAGCCAGGGCTATTAGGGCTGGCTGTGGCAGGCAGGGCCCATCTAAGATGATGCCCATTTCTTGGTGAGCCACTCACTAGCCATCGTTTACTGAATTTTCTTCTAGCAGTGCAAGAAGAGAGAAATGAGGAGAGGGCGGTAATAAGATTAACATTCCTCTCACCTTAACTCATTGAAAGGATCTGTCATGATTTTGTTCCAATTGTGTTTATAATTGGTCTTGCCCAGTTTGGCATGTGGCTGTGAGCTTCCTGAGATGGATCTTTGTCTTCTTTTCAAGTGGTCTGTGAGCTGCCTGAGTCAGGGATGATGTCTCTTGTTTCTGGACTCCTCTGCAGGGTTGGCTGTGTCAGGAAAATGCAAAATGAGCATGTGAGGTGGGAAGGAGACTGAGCTAAGTGTCAGCAACAGCAGCTTCTTTCTCCTTCAGCACATTTGCTGGATGTGAGATATAGTTGGAGCAGTCTAGAAGAGTCTTCAAGCAGGAGGGCAGGTGGGCACACAGGCAGGCAGAGTGGACTTATTGTTTTGTGACCATGAGGTGTCTCTGGCTGGTTGGAGTCCAGGCTGGCCCCAGGGGCCTGCAGGATTGATTCATGCTACCAAACCAAAGAGAACTGAAGCAGCTGCTGGGACAGAACGTCCTGAGCCACCAATGTACAGAGTTTTGCCTGCTGTGAAGCTCAGCTCTGGTGTCTTTTTCCCCAAGTGTTGAAGTGTCCTGGAATTCTCATGTATAAACAGAGGATTAAAGAATGCACGTTTCTTAGCTATTTAGGAGGCTGAAGCAGAAGGATCACTTCAGTCTAGGAGTTCGAGGTTACTGTGAGCTATGATTGCACCACTGCACTCCAGACTGGGTGACACAGCAAGACCCTGTCTCTCGAGAAAAGAAAAAAATAATGCAGGTTTTTATGTATGTGATAAAATTCTCATAAAATTTGCCATTTTAACCATTTTTAATGTACAATTCATTGGCATTAAATACATTCACATTGTTATGCAACCGTCACCACCACTCATCTCCAAAACTCTTTTCATCTTCCCAAACTCAAACTGTGTCCCTGTTAAACAACAACTCACCATTTTCTCCTACCTCCAGCCCCTAGCAACCATGTCTATGAATTTGACTACACTGAGTACCTCATATAAGTGGAATCATACAGTATTTGTCCTTCTGGACTGGCTTATTTCACTTAGCACAATGTCCTCAAGATTCATCCATGCTGTAGCGTGTGTCAGGATTTCCTTCCTTTTTTAGACTGAATAATATTCATTGCATATTTATACCACATTTCATTTATCCATTGACACTTGGGTTGCTTCCACCTTTTGACTATGTTTCTAAATACTGCTGCTGCAAACATGGGTGTACAAATATCTGTTCAAGTCCCTACTTTCAATTCATTTGGGTAAGGATTTAAAGCACAAGGAGCAAGATGTCTTTGAAGATCAGTTTCTGATGAATCACCGTTCTCTGCTGAGCAAAAGTCAGCTTTACTCACCATCTAATTTTAGACTCCAGCATAACTATCACTGGACACTCATAATATCAGACTTCATTTTGATATTTGATAGGCTTTCACAACATTTTATAATTCCAGTTTGATATATCCCCTTTCATTGACCACATTTCAGCTGGCCACTTCCTTACAATTGTGGAGGCACCCTTGTCACTTGTTGGTGGGCACTGGACTAGGCAGTGTGCCTTACTACTGCCAGCTTGCTCTAGTGGCATGGGCTCTTAATGACTTTGACCCTTCTCTTTCCTGACCCTAGTTGAGCTGGGCTTTTGGCCTTGTCCCCAGACCTGGCTCTTAGGACTTGAAACCATGAGCCTGCTGATGACTAAGACTGTTGAAGCCACTTGTCTTCCCCTCATGGCAGCTTTGTGCAAGCATGGTATTATCCCCCATGTCTTCCAGTTTTTGTAATCTGCTTTTGTTTCATCCAATTCTTATACAATATTTAGAATTATTGGAATTACATATGTGTAACTTCCTAGGAAAGTATATTTCTGAAATGCCTTGGCACAGGACCGGTTTTCCCCATACCAGCTAAGGACACACTTGGGTGATAATTGGCTTCCTTGAGCCAGTGTCCATCTGTATTTGCCAGGCCACTTAGGAAGTAGAGATGGCTGGTTGTGAAACTCTTGTCTTAATGGGCATGTGATTATTCTCTGTGTTAATTTCTTCCTAGCAATTCTCTAGATTCACAAATGAGCCAACTCAAACTACTGCATAACTAAAAATACTGAGATCAGTTCCAGTGTACTGGTAGACTTTGAACTCATGACGTGGTGAGGACCTAGACTGTGGGCCATGTGGCTCCTGTGAGTGAGGCAGGGACTGCCCACTGTAGTCATCTGCCCCTGCCTAGAAGGATGTTGGTGCTGCTCATAGTTCCCAGCCAGCCTTCCCTCCCTGTGTCTCAGGCCCTGTAGGGGCAGCATGTGGAGAAAGCCTGTACCCTGCACTTTAGGAACTTAGAGTCTAGTTAGGGAATATGGAAACACTGACAATAAGCCCGCCACTTCTGAGACAGTCCTATTTTCTTTGTTCTATTCTAATAGCAGAAGTAAAAAGGAAAACATCATGGGCATACAGAATAAAAGTCTCCTATTCTTACCCCCAAAACTCTGTTCTTCTGGACACTGTACATATCCTGGCCTGTAGTCTGCCTTTTTCATCTAGATACTCACCTTGAGCCCATCTCTGCCTCAGTGCTGTATTCTTAAGGACTGCTTGATATTTCTAAGGCTGTTTTTGAATGATTGCAATTACAGTGTGCTGGCAGGAATTCAGAGTCAGAAAGACCCTTAATGGGGTAGGTCAGGAAGACCTCTTGGAGGAACCACCTAGAGCTCCCAGGTTCTGGGTAGGATCCAGTGAGATGCTGCAAAGGAGAAGGAGGAGGAAGAGGACATCCTCTGCTGCTTTTCTCTTCTGCTCTTCTCAGGGCTGATGGTGCCTTCTCCTGCTCTGGCACATGGCCCCTGGGGCAGGGAGTGGGAAGGATCAAACAATATTTTGTTGTCAAGGCATTTTCATCTTTGGGACCTTACTGTAGACACCACTGTCAACCCTGCTTTTTACAGATGTTGATACTGAGGTTTGGAAAGGTGAAGGGGACAGCCCAAGTCATGGGCAAAACCGGGAAGAGGAGGGAATGTCAGCTGGGTCTGAGCTGGGATGAGCTGACAAAAAGGATCAGTACATGCTTAGTACTGCGGCTGCCATCTCATTACCCTGATGGTTACCTTATTTTCCGGATGCTGGAGGACAAAGGCGGGAGTTTGCCAGACAGCAGATCAGATCCTTCCCAGAAGAACAGAGATCTATGTGGGGTGTGGAATAAGAGCTCTTCACACAGTAACCCAGCTTTTAGCTGGGTCCCTGGCCTACACCCTGGGAGGGGCCTGCTCATGAATCAGGCAGCTATTTCTGGAGCTGATATGAGGCGAGGGGGCACTTTGCTGCACTGGGGTAGGCAAGCCATTCCTCTGGCAGGGAGAGAAGAACAAAGAGGTTGTTCAAAGGGTATGCAGCCAGTTCCTGGAGGGTGGCTGGTGTCTATGCTCACAAGTTGTTCCAGGGTGAGCCAGCTATATACAGATCGACCCCCAAAGGCTGAGGGAGCTGAGAGGCTGACACATCCAGTTTCTCAGAAAGAAACATTTAATAGGGACTTAAGAACAGAAGCAATGTCTCAGGTGGAGGCAGGGTGGATCCCTGTACGTACTCTCCAGAAAGTATTATTTAAATAGCAAGCTTTTAGGGTAAACACATGTATAGCTGGTCATGCCTCAGAGTTTATTTTTTTGTTTGTTTTTTTGAGACGGAGTTTCGTTCTTGTTGCCCAGGCTGGAGTGCAGTGGCGAAATCTCGGCTCACCGCAACCTCTGCCTCCCGGGTTCAAGCGATTCTCCTGCCTCAGCCTCTCGAGTAGCTGGGATTACAGGCATGCGCCACCACACCCAGCTAATTTTGTATTTTCAGTAGAGATGGGGTTTCTCCATGTTGGTCAGGCTGGTCTCGAACTCCTGACCTCAGGTGATCCGCCCGCCTCGGCCTCCCAAAGTGCTGGGATTACATACGTGAGCCACCATGCCCAGCTGCCGCAGACTTTCTTACAAAATTCTAGGAAGATTAGACATATATCTTCACTAGGGGTTATTTATGCAATAGGCATTGTTTCTTTTTTTCTTTTATTTTTGGAGACAGGGTCTTTCTCTGTCACTTGGGCTGGAATGTGGTGGTGTGATCATGACTCACTGCAGCCTCAAACTCCTGGGCTCAAGCAATCCTCCTGCTTCAGCGTCCTGAATAGCTGGGACTACAGGCATGAGCCACCACACTCAGCTACTTAAAAATTTTTTTGTAGAGATGGAGTCTCACTTTATTGCCCAGGCCAGTCTTGAACTCGTTAATTCAAGGGATCCTCCCGCCTCAGCCTCCCAAAGCACTGGGATTACAGGTGTGAGCCATCATGCCCAGCCTGGCATTGTGTTTTTATAAGGAGTTGTCTATGCTATGGGAATACATCAGTCATCGTGGTTTCACTTCAAGATGGTGTCATACCAGGCACAGTGGCTCATGCCTGTAATCCCCGCACTTTGGGAAACCAAGCAGGAGGATGGCTTGAGGCCAGGAGTTGAAGACCAGCATGGACAACATAGCAAGACCCTGTCTCTACAAAAAATTTTAAAAATTAGCCAGGTGTGGTGACATGCACCTGTTGTCCTAGCTACTTGGGAAGCAGAGGTTAAAGGATTGCTTGAGCCCAGAAGTTTGACGCTGAGGTGAGTTATGATCATGCCACTGTACTTCAGCCTGGGTAATAGAGCAAGACCCTCTCTCTAAAAAATAAAAATAAAAAAGATGGTGTCATTCTTGCCATGCAACAAACTGTTTTCCTACATAGGTGTCACTGTCCATTCAGGATCAGTGGAACGCTAGGACTGGCAGGTGGTGTAGGCAGATACAGGTGAATCCCACTGTGGGGATTCCTGCTGGGGTGACCACAGTGCCTGGGGTGTTTAGGCCTTCAATCAGTGGGAGGGAATTGGGGAAGGGGTTGTTACCAGGCATGGGCCTGGGCCTGGCAGTCAGGATACAGGAGGTATCTGTGGCCCCTGGACTCCAGCCTCTGGCTGCCATCCTGATTGTTCCCATGTCCCATATGTTTCTCTTCTGTCCCAGGCTCAGTATACAAACTCCACATCCTCTGACTTGGAAGCTGCCCAGCCCTGAGCTCTGACTGGGCTTCCTAGTCATACTTCCCAAAGATGTGACCGGTTTCCCTGACTTTGAACCTTGGCTCTGATGTCATGTAGTTAGTTGAGGCCAAAGGAAAACTGATGGGGACTGTTCATGTCTGTGTGTGAGCTGGAGTGAAGGAAGGTGTGCCTAGGCAGGGCCTTCGGTTCCTGGCAGTCCCCTCCCCAGCATTCTTGTATTTTCCTGCCGTGAATCTACTGGAGATAGAGATCTGGCTCTGTTCTGCTCTTCCTCTTCTCTCTGAGTGGCTTTGGGCATATCCATCCCTTGCACTGGAACTCCGTTACCTCCTCTCTACAGCGAGGGGCTAACTGATCTTGCAGGCCCCTTGCTCCTAGAATAGCCTGTGACTCTGACTCCCAGCCTCCTGTTTATTTCTGAGGCTTCTTCCCAGAATGGGTAAACACCTCCTCTTCTTTCTCCCTGTCTACAAGAGGCCCGCTTTTGGTCAGGGGAGGGGTCTGCCTGAAAGGTCATAGGCATTTGAATAATAGTAATAACATCAGTGAGCATTTACTGAATGCTTTCCAATGTGCGAAGCACTGTGCCCAGCATTTTACATGCATAATCTCTTCATTTTCCCAGCAACCCTATGATGGGATATAGATTACTAATATTATTCTTGTTTTATAGCAGAAGAAACTGAGGGTTGGAGAGGTTATTACCTGTCCAAGGTTACATGGCCAGTGAGTAGATGACCCTATATTTAAATTCAGCTTGATATTTTATTAAAATTCCTATTCTGGGCTGGGTGCGGTGGCTCACATCTATAATCCCAGCACTTTGGGAGGCCAAGGTAGGCGGATCACTTGAGGTCAGGAGTTCGAGACCAGCCTGGCAAACATGGTGAAACCCCATCTCTATTAAAAAAAAAAATATATATATATATGTATATAAATTAGCCAGATGTGATGGCGCATGCCTGTAATCCCAGCTACTTGGGAGGCTGAGGCAGGATAATCACTTGAACCTGGGAGGCAGAGGTTGCAGTGAGCCGAGATTGCACCCTTGTACTCCAGCCTGGGCAACAAGAGTGAAACTCTGTCTCAAAAAAAAAAAAAAATGTGGAGGGGATATTTCCAGGACACAGGAAAGGATGAGCCCAGTGACAGTATTGCTGATGCTGAGAGAAGGCCAAGGGGTGGGGTGGGCACTACCAAGGGTCAGCTGAGTAGACACTGAAGTTCCTGACAAGGGTCCTGGTGCTGCTGAGGTCACTGACTGGCAGAGGTGGAGAGCAGCAGTGTGGGAGTCAAGAATGGAGGGGCTCTGCTGAGGAAGTGAGAGAAGAAAGCGGAGTATGATGGATGTTCACACTCACTGGGGTGAGGGGAGCCAGAGGGCTGGTTAGGGACCTGGAGGTGGCCCCTGGAGCATCATGGAATCCTCAAGGCTGTGCATAGGCAGAGACCAATGGCGCCTGCTCTCTTGATGCCGTCTTCCCCAGAACCTGGCTCAGATGGGCTCCTGAGTACCTTCCCAAACCCCAAGAGAAGAGGCTGGGGTTGATTTGGTAAATTCTGAAGTACTGCCACCTGGTGTGAAGGGCCAGGGGTTGCAAAAGAAGCCTTAATGAGCTGTTTGGGATCTTGCATGGGCAGGGGGGAGAGGGTTAATAGGGGCTCAGCCCTAGGAATTGCAGCAGTGTAGGGGTCCTCTCTGGTTTGAGCTCCTTGGAGGGGGAGTTGTGATTTGATAGCATCCCCTACTTGCCAGGTTTGCCCAGCAGAAGTCCTGGTGCTAGCCTAGAACTCAGAGGCTGCAGGGCCTGAGAGGAGACAGAATTGGATTTAAGGCATATTTGATAGGTGGAACTATGGGTTAGGAGGTGCCAGGTCAGGCTATAAGAGGAGCATGGTTGTGGGGAGTTGGACCATGTGAGGTGTCTAAGTAACAGTGACTTAGGGAGGCAGCCCAGGACTGAGGATGGGGCCACTGGGGCTAGGAGCCCAGATTGGTCAGTGCCCACTGCCCCTAAAGCCCCCGGAACTATCTTAGAGCAGTTGAAATAGACGCTTGAAGAGATCCAAGGCATTTTAAAACTAGCTAGGCCCCACCCTTCTGCCATGAGGACCCCCAGGAGCAGCTTTGAGTGTGGCATTGGAATCAGACGAGCCTGGATTTGAGAAAAATGTAAAAGCAAAGTGAAAACCTCCACCTCTCTCCACACCCTGACCTTTAAGTTCTTGTATACTTTCAGAAATGTGTGTGTGTGTATTTGTGTGTATATCCTTCTTATTGTACAAATAAAACAGATGCACTGCTCTAGACCTTGCTTTCATCCCTTAAATTATTGGCCACGTGGAAGAACCACCTGGTTCTTTTAGTAGTAGTCTATTATGTGGTGTGCTTTAATTTACCCAACTGGACTCACCTGATAGACATTAAGGCTTGTTTGGGGTTATTTTGATGCAGCAACAACCATACTTTACATAGATCCCTGAACGCTGGGACAATTATTTCTGCAGGATAAATTCCAGATACAAATTTTCTGGGTTCCAGTTGTTGTCTCTCCCCTTCTCCCTAAATTCTCCTTCAAAGAGATTCTGTCCATTCCCACTCCTGCTAACAGTGTATGAGAGTTATAAAATGATGATAGTAATACAGAGCTGTTGGGAGGATTAAATGAAATCATATGTAAAGATTTCCGCCGGTGCCTGCCATATCAGGGCAGGCTTCAGGGGTGGGGCTCAGGGCAAGGGTTGCATTGAGAATTGGATCACTTTGGACAAGCAACAAATAAAGTACTGGGTTGGGTTTCCTGGTCAGCTTGGAGGAGAGGTGGCAGGAACAGTGGTCTGATAGCTGCTGAGTACCTGATGTGTGCCAGACACTGAAACAGGGAAAGGGCAGTGAACCAGATCAGCTTGGCCCCTGCCCTGCCCTTGTGGAGCTAACAATCTAGACAGAACCAGTCTGCAGAGTGTGGTAAGTTCTACCAGCATGCTGCCACTCCAAGTCCCCTCTGACTGGGTCTCTCTCTCCTCTGCCCGCCCTGCACCCCCTTCAACAGTGTACGTGATAGAACGGGAAAGGAAGATGGACAGCGGGTGTCAGGCAGTCCTGGCTGCTTGCTGGGCTGCTCTCTGCTGCTGCTGCCTCCTGGACAACTTGAACTGAGCAGCTAAGATCTGAGTATTTCCCTACAGCCCTGCTACCTCCTGTTACTGGAATAAACAACTACTGTTGCACAATTTCCATTTTCTTCTTTCTTTGAAAATAACTCACAGATTTTTAAATTTTAGCACCTTTCATAGGTGTGAAATGGTATCTCACTAATTTGCTTTCCCTGATTACTAGTGACCTTGAACATAAACATATAAGTTTTGGGCAGTTTGTACATATCTTGTGAATTGATTGTACATATTCTTAGCCTGTCTTTTCTGTTGGTTTGTCTTACTGATTTGTAGAGAATTTCTATATATTCTATCCACTAGTATTTGTCTGTTTTATAGGTGTGCAAATATCTTCTTCCTATCTGACTCTCTTTGTTTTTGGAATGGAGTCTTGCTCTGTTACCCAGGCTGGAGTGCAGTGGCGTGATCTCATCTCACTGCAACCTTTACCTCCTGGGTTTAAGCAATTCTTGTGCCTCAGCCTCCCAAGTAGCTGGGATTACAGGCACACGCCACCATACCCTGCTAATTTTTGTATTTTTTTAATAGAGACAGGGTTTTGCCATGTTTTCCAGGCTGGTCTTGAACTCCTGAATTTAAGCGATCCACCTGAGATCCAAAGTGCTGGGATTGCAGGTGTGAGCCACCATACCTGGCCTCTCTTAATCTTTTTATGGTGTATTTTCTAGTATGAGAAATTTTAGAGGTCATGTTTATCATCTTTCCCTTGTGCTTTGTATGGTTTAGTCTTTGAAAACTCATTTTCTATTCCAAGCTCATAAAAATAAGTCTATATTTTCTTCTAAAAATGTTTCAGATATAGTCGTTAGTCCACCTGATTTATTTATTTATCTATTTATGTATTTATTTATTTTTTTGAGACCTAGTTTCGCTCTTGTTGCCCAGGCTGGAGTGCAATGGCATGATCTTGGCTCACTGCAACCTCCGCCTCCCTGGTTCAAGCGATTCTCCTGCCTCAGCCTCCCAAGTAGCTGGGATTACAGGCATGTGCCACCACACCCAGCTAATTTTGCATTTTTATTTTATTTTTTGAAATGAGGTATTGCTCTGTCACCCAAGCTGGAGTGCAGTGGCACGATCTCGGCTCACTGCAGCCTCTGCCTCCTGGGTTCAAGGGATTCTCTTGCCTCAGCCTCCCAAGTAGCTGGAACTACAGGCATGCACCACCATACCCAGCTAATTTTTGTATTTTTAGTAGAGACAGGGGTTTCGCCATGTTGGTCAGGATGGTCTCGAACTCCTGACCTCAGGTGATCCATCCATCTCAGCCTCCCAAAGTGCTGGGATTACAGGCGTAAGCCACCGCGCACCTGGCCTGAATTTATTTTTTATCATGGTGTAGGATAAGATTCTAGTTTTCTTTTTCCATCTTGGTAGTTCCAGCTGCATGTATTAATTAGATCATCCTGTTACCAAGCAAAAGGGGCTCACTGCCTGATGTGCTAGAAGCCAATTCCATGACACTGGGTTTTTGAGAAAAGAAATGCTTTTATTATAAGTTAATAAGGAGACAGGATTCCAGCTCAAATCTGTCTCCCTGTCCTGGCTTTAAGGCAGTAATTTTATTAGAAAAGGTTAGAGGGGTGGATTCCAGGATGAGAGGTGGTTGATGGAAGGAAAGAAGAGGTTTGGAAAGTCCTGGGGCATGTACAATAATCTCTTCATGCTACCTCTTGGATCCCATGTGCAAATTCAGGGGAGGGGTTAGCATGAAACATGCAGTGAAAATTCAGGCTGTGACATCATCAGCAGGCTCATTCTGTCCAAACTCCAGCTGGCCATATTGGTTCTAACAGATTTCACTCAGTTCTTTTGCCTCATAAGCAGAGGCGTTTCAGTGTTTCAGCAAGTTGTTTCTTGACTGCCATCTTGTAAACTCTGTTAGGGATTGGTGTCCTTAATCTTTGGGGCACAGTTTCAATCCTTTCCCTATTAATCTGAGATGAGATTTGTCATATACCACGTTCCCATATACGAATTAGAATATGAGCTAGAATCAGGAATCTGGTGTGATGTGTACCCTCCTTCCACCAGCACGTGCGTAAACACATACCTCTTATTCTTTTTCGTAATTTTCTTGGCTTTCTCGGCCTTTTACTCTTTCATCTACATTTTAGAATGTGTGTTAGTTTCTACAGAAAACCATGTTTGGCTTTGATTGGAACAGCATGTAATTTATCAAGTAATTGGTGAAAGAGTTGACATATTTACAATATTGTCTTCCCACCATGAACAAGTAATCTCTCAATTTATTTTTGTCTTCTTTTTATGTCCTTTAAGTCTTAAAATTTTCTTCACATAGTTCTCGCATATTTTTATTGGTTTTTAAAATTAGATTTTTCTCCAGGTATATTATAATTTTAATGTTACTGTGAATAGATTACTTTTTTAAAATGTTACATTTATTACTTGGTGGAAATAATTTATTCATTCCATTGGGATCACACATTAGAAAATTTTAGCCCATCTTTGTCACACCATTCCCTTGGGGGCAGTTCAGCTGTGAGGGGAGCAGTTCTTCAGTCTGTCCTATGCATGCTCCAGGGAAACCACCAGGGTTCTACAGAGACAATCATGGATTCCGTAAACGTAGCTCCAGAGTGTCAGGTGACAGACCACACAGAACAAACCCCCAATCCCTGCTTTTGCAGGGCTTATACTCTAGGGAGGGAACCAGACATTAAATAAACCCACAAGTAATAATTGACATCATACTTCCCTGTGAAGAGAAGAGACATAATGCCATGAAAACATACAAAAGGGGAACAGTCTGGCACAGTCCAAGAAGGCTTCCCCAAGGCAGTGAAGTGAGCTAAGATCTGAAAGATGTATAGATGTCAATAGGCAAAAGTGTAGGAACAGCAGGTGCCAAGGCCCAATGGCAGGAAAGATGGTGGCTCATTTGATAAAGTGGAAAACGAAATTGGTGTCATAGGCCACAAGGGGACATTAGGAGCAGTTGAGAAACAGGCAGGAACAAGATGGGGGCTCATAGCCCAAGTTAAGGATTTTGGTATTTGTCTTGTGAGTAATGGGAAGCTGTTGAAGGATATTAAGCAAAGGGATGATATCACATTTGCATTTTTAAGAGATCCCTTTGGCTTCTGTGTGGAGAGTGGTTTGGAAGGGGGCACATGTACACATGGTGATTATGGAGAGAAATGAATGCATTTGAGATATTGGGAAGTAAAATCAACCGGACTTGGTGATGGATTGGATATGGACATTGAGGAAGAAGGTAAGAGTCAGGGATGACTTCTGGGTTTCTGACTGGAACTGGGTGCCTGGTGGTGGTGTTTACAGAGGTTGGGAACAAGAGAAAGGAATCATGATTGGTTGAGAGAGAGAACAAACTGAGTTAGTTTGAGGTTTCAAAGTATCTATGAGACATTCAAGTTGAGCTGTCAGGTAAGCAATTGTATATAAACCTGAAGCTTGGAGGAGAGGTTGGGCTAGAGATGTCAATGTGGAGAGCCTTGGCATGTTGATGATCATTGAAACTGTGGCCATGAATAAGATCAACTTGGATGGAAATATGGAGGGAAAAGGAAAGATGGCAGTGTAGGGCTGAGCTTTAAGGAATTCTGGATGGATCTGCAAAGGAGTCAGAGAGAGAAAGCTAGGAGAATGGGATGTCCTGAGAGCTGAGTGAAGATGTATTGGGAAGAGAGGATTGACTAGTAACATCAAATGTTGCTGAGAGATTAGGTAAGGTGAGAACGCAAAAGTGTCTACACTGTTTTCACTGAGGAGGTGGACTTTTCTCCAGTTCTTGTTCTGTGAAGGAAATCAACAGAAGGAAAGACAAGACTGCTTGGAACTAGAAGACAGGGCTCCTCAGGCCTGGAGAAAGGCAGACATGTGTGTAAGCATGGAACAGGCAAGCTCACAGGTGCAAAGAACTAGCTGAGGCAGGAAGGCTAGGAACCCCCACTAAACTGGACAGAAGCATGCTAACAAAACATTGAGTTCCAAAAAGGTTAGACATCAAGTAAGGGAGTCAGGCTAATGTCACTCAGCTTTGAGCCTGAACAGAGGAGACATTGTTCCTCAAGAAGACTATGTCCTCTGCGGTAGCTGCTGGAGGGCCCAGCACATAGATAACCAAACAGATGACCATCCATGCCCTGGGGAGGTCCTTCTGAACAGTAGCAACAGTCTAGATCTTTCATGACCACCATTACAGATTTTGCTAATATACATCTTTTGAAAGGAAACTCTACATGCAACTCCAGTCTGGAAAATAGATACTATAGAATTGCTGTGGTTGAGGCAAAGAGGAACCACCCCCTACTTTTTATGAAAGCTTAGGGGCCTGAGGAATACATTTGAAAGCCCCTGGTCTTTGGGATTTTGCAGTGCATTTGGCCACGGGAGATTTGGGATGATTAGGTTTTGCCCTGGAATGTCATTCCGGGATACTGCCTTGCGAGCAAAATCATCAGTGTGTTAACTGCTGGTGTATTCTATGAGGATCTGTGGATACTTTATTGCTGAGAAGTATTCCGTTGTATTAGAGGTACCACAGTTATTCATTCACCTGTTGAAGGACCATTTGGGTTGTTTCTACCTCTGGGTGATTATGAATCCATCTGCTATAAACATTGATGTTCAGGTTTTTGTGTGAACCTAAGTTTTCATTTCTCTAAGCTGAATACCCAGGAGTGGAATTTCTGGATCATATGATAGGCTTAAGAAACTGCTATTCTTTTCCAAAGTGGCTTTGGCATCGTGCATTCCTATCAGTAACGAATGAGAGTTCTGGTGGCTCTGCATCTTTGCCAGTACTTGATATCGTCAGCAATTTTTATTTTAGCCATTCTGATTGTATGTAGTGGCATCTCATTGTGGTTTTAATTTGTGTCTTCCTAATAGTTAGTGATGAAGTCATGTGCATATTTGCTCTCCGTATATCCTCTTTGGTGAAGTGTTTTTTCAAGTCTTTTATCCACTTTCAAATTGGGTTGTTTTCTTACTGTGGACTTTTGAGAGTTATTATATATTTTAGATACAAGTCCTCTGTTGGCTGTGATTTGCACATATTTTCTCTGCGTCTGTAGCCTATCTTTTCATCCCCTTAACCGTGTCTTCCATGGAGCAAAAGTTTTCATTGTGATTAAGTCCGGTTTATCAGTTTTTTATTTTATCACGTTTTTGGTGTCAGTCTAAGGACTCTATGTCTAACCCCAGGTCATGAAGATGCTTTTCTATGTTTTCTTCAAAATATTTTACAGTTTTATGTTTTTCATTGAGATCTATAATCCACTTGGGGTTAGTTTTTGTATAAAATGTGAGGTTTAAAATAGCTGAGGGGTTTTGTGAGGTGTTCTGCATGCCATACCAATATTTTTCAAAATGCTTTCTCCAATGAATTGCCTTTGCTTATGTGTCAAACCAGTTAGCCATGTTCATGTGGGTCTATTATTGTCTTCTTCATTCCATTCCTTTGATCTATGTGTCTGTTTGCCAATACCATTAACTGGTTATCTTGACTACTGTAGCTTTATGTTAAATCTTCATTTTAGTCATTTTAGTTCTCTTTCCTTTCCATAAATTTTAGAATTTGTTTATCTTTATCTATTAAAAACCCCTGTTGGGATTTTTATTGAAATTGCATTAAATCTATAGATCATCATGGGGCCTAATGGGTATTTAAGTGGGATTGGTTGCTCACCCTTACATGCCATAACCTTTAATGATGGCAGGCAGCCTGCCCATTCATTTGCTGGGTTGTAATTATTCCACAGTTAAAGCCCCTAGTGTATGATTACATTGGTGTCTTTGGAAGTTGGCAGTAAATGAGGTATACTATTCATTAAATTGGGTAGGAACAGCCATTACAAGATGGCCAGTATGTTGAGGGACTTGTGGGCCGGGTTATGCTCTGAGTCAGGTCAGCCACCATCATTCACAACCGTGGTCTTCCTGCGCCTCACTTCTGAGCAGGTCATGAGCAAGATCATACACTGTTTGCTGCCATTGGAAAATCCTCCCTCCCTCGAGGTCTTTACACCGTCATCACAGGGTCATAGAACTGTCATGTACTAGGCATGATTAGGTTTTTTCTCTAGATTTTCCTTAATTTCTTCTGCCTGGTATATCAGCCTCATTCATAATTTTTTTTTTTTTTGAGATGGAGTCTCACCCTTGCCCAGGCAGGAGTTCAGTGGCGTGATCTTGGCTCACTGCAACCTCCAACTCCTGGGTTCAAGCGATTCTCCTGCCTCAGCCTCCTAAGTAGCTGGGATTACAGGCGCCCGCCACCACACCTGGCTAATTTTTGTACTTTTTAGTAGAGATGGGGGTTCGCCATGTTGGCCAGGCTGGTCTTGAACTCCTGACCTCAGGTTATCCGTCTGCCTCAGCCTCCCAAAGTGCTGGGATTACAGGTTTGAGCCACCAAGCCCAGCCAGCCTCATTCATAATTATTCCTCCAAAAGCTGCATTAGGGATATGTTCATGATATGTCATGATATAATGAACTGCTTCCTCCTCCTACTGTAGTAATGTCACCCATGACATTGGGTCTTCAGCACCAGAAAAACTTTCCTTTTTTTTTTTTTTTGAGATGGAGTCTCGCTCTGTTGCCCGGGCTGGAGTGCAGTGGTGCGATCTTGGCTCACTGCAAGCTCCGCCTCCTGGATTCACACCATTCTCCTGCCTCAGCCTCCTGAGTAGCTGGGACTACAGGCGCCCGCCACCACGTCTGGCTAATTTTTTGTATTTTCAGTAGAGACAGGGTTTCACGGTGTTAGCCAGGATGGTCTCGATCTTCTGACCTCATGATCCGCCCACCTCAGCCTCCCAAAGTGCTGGGATTACAGGCGTGAGCCACCGCACCCAGCCCAGAAAAACATTTTGTCCTCTTCTCAAGTGTATTTTGGGGCTTCTCATACTTGTCAGCCCCTTCCTACGCTTTGATCTTGACAGTGACATCTTCCCCAGCTCACACCGTGGTCCTTTGGTCTATCTGAGGCAGTGGCATTACAAGACTCTAGCAGAAGAGTGGGTGCTGAGGAACTGCTTATGCACTCATCCTGTCCCGAGTACTCTTCCCCATTACTGCCCTTCAGTCCCCCACCAAATCTGGCTGGTGTCAAGATCAAAGTAAAACTGCTGTCTACTCTAAGCCAAATACAAAACAGTTTGTTTCTAAGGCTTGTCTTCCCCTCAGGGTGTGGAAGATTGCTTGCTAAAGTCTTGTGTAACAGAAAAGAGGACATTGCCCCCATAAACTATTTGAGATTCCCTTTTTTATTTCCGTCTCTCACCAGTATGAGAAGCTCTTGGTTTTCTCCTCAGGTTTACAAAAATAAAGTGAATTATTTAAGTCTGACTTAAATTATTATCTGTATGTCTTTCATCTTTTATAAACTCATCTGGATAGAACCCATCCTGTCCACAACAAGCTATTGAGCCCCACAGTTACCTTGTGGCATTTCTGTGGATGTGCGCGTCCCTGCAGTCTTGTGGCTTGGATTGCTCACTGTATGATGTTTTGCAAGACCAAGCTTTGTACATGCACCTAGACCAGCAAACAGGAATGTACACGCTGCACCAGCACGGCAGGCACCTCGGTTCTTTAGCAGTGCTGTAAACATAGACAATGGCCTAGAAAATTATGAAAAATAGCATTTGAAATGTACTATATGATCTCACTATTTAAGAAACCCCACGATGAAACTTTCCTCTCTGTAAATTGAGAGCTTGTATTTTTGACCTGTCTTAATGATATTAACTTTGTTCTCATTACAACATTTTCCTGTGTTATCTAAGGCAGTAGCTGTACAACTCTGTCTTCCTTCCCATCCTGTAGGAGAGGAAGCAGAGGCTCAGAGAGGTCAAGTGTCTTACTTGAAATCATCCAGCTCTGGAAGAACAGAGCCAGGACCTCGGCTCAGGTCTGCCCAACTCCCAAGTTGGTGGCAGGGACATGGGGAAAGTGGGCCCTGGTTTTAACCTCTTCTTTTGTTGGTCATAGTTTTTTAAAAGCTCTTATTTTCTTTATTTTATTTAAATGGGGTGATAACCTTCTTGTAGAGTAACATGGTCTTTACTGGAAAATACCAAGCACTTCTGGATCTCCAGCCACTTGCCCAGGAATTGTCAGCATCCAGCACTGGAGTTGAGTTACACACGAGTGAGGATGACACGCACCCGGGCGTTCCCTCACACATGCCTTGCTCAAGCTCCTCAGCAGCCACTCCTTCTCCCGCACCCTCATGTGGAAGGTGGAAGTGTGGCGGGTGGTGGCTGAGGGGCATTCACTTGGATGTTGTGACTGTGGACAGAGTTCACTCCATATCTCAATTGACTGTTGGACCAGGTCGTTCTGAGGCGATGGGCCCTGACTCTCCTTGGGACACTCTGAACAAGGAGAAACCTAGATCTGGACCTAACACACAGATCTTGGATTTAGAAGGAGAACTGGGGCACAGAGAATAGGGAGGCCTTTCATTCCCTTGATGCATAGCCACATTTCAGGTCACATGCAGCCAAGATGCTGTCTGATTTGAAGCGAGCCTGATCTTGTGCAGTGAGCACTGGGCCAGAAGGCAGGAGGGTGTGACAGGCCAGGACCTGCCTCTAATTCACTATGTGACCTCAGTCAACTTATTTCCCTTCTTTGAGCTCAGCATCCTCTTACCAAAAAATGACTGGCCAAGGTGGTCCCCAAGGCAGTTCAGACTGTAGTCCTGGCATCTGGGAAGTTCTCAATTGTCTCTATCTACAGTCAACCCTGTCCTGGTAGCCTAGCAGGTCTTGCCCAAGGATGAGACCACAGGCAGTGCTGGCGGTGCAGCCTTGTCAGGCTGGTCCAGCATGTCCATATCTACTAGATAGATTTTGTTGTTTTTCCAAGAATTGTGTTATTGGGTCTACTGTTCACAGGACTGATTGGGGGTGAATGAGATGACTCATTCACCTGGGGTCCCCTAGGCTTCATCAGCTTCTCAGAGGGCTTGGTCTTGGCCCTGGGATAGCTGCTTGGTTTTGTCCAGGGGCAGCCTCCCTCCCAGGATGCCACTTCAGGATGGTGGCAAATGCACTTCTGAAGACCTACGAGCAAGGACCCATCCACAGCTCGGCAAGCCCTCACCCTTTCCAGACCAGTCCGTGTAAACGCCCGCACCTGTCTGGAGAGCAATGGCAGCCTGAATGCTTGTTGGGTTGGGCTGCAGTCAGGTGAGACACAGGTTGGTGGGTGAGTTGGTTGGCCAGCTCCTGGTCTACTTCACCTTGGAGTGGGTATCTTGGGACTAAGCTTCACAGAAAAGCCAGGCCAGAGCTGAAGCTGCAGGAAAAGGAGGCAGGAGGAGTAGGGCAGGAAGAGAGGCTCGAGAGGCCCAGGGAAGGCTCTGAGCTTAGTAGGCAAAGGCAGCTGCTGTTGTGGAGCCTGGGCCAAGGCTGTGCTGATTCTGTCAGCTCCATATCCACCTCCCTGTAGAAGAAGGGGAAAATGGAAGAGGTTCCTACCTTCTCCTATCTTACCCTTCAAACAGTCTGATGAAAACTACAGACCCTTGATTGCCTCTGCCCAGATATTCCCTGGAAGGACAGAAGCTGGGCTGGTCCTCTGCTGTTCCTGGTCATCCTTTGCCCTATCACTCTCCCACTCAGCACACGGACCTGGTACTTACTCACTGGCCTTGAACAGAGGCACAGTGGCATTGCCTTTAGGACATTTTGTTCTCATCAGTGTAGCCCCTTTGCGCTGGGTAGTAAACGATGCCACTGCACTTGCACATCCAAGGAAAGCTGAACTGAAACCATAGCAAGTTGAATCTTCTCTCTCTCTGCCCCTGCAGGAGCCATCTCATGGCTGTCTTGAGGTTTTTACTTTTTTGGAAAATGCTTAAAGATTTTCCCTTCCCTTCCTACCTCTGCATCTGAGCAGTAAAGGGCTATTGTGGATCCTCTGAAACCTCCCGGAAGGCTGGTTCGCCTCCTTCTGTCGGTCTAGATGCCTAATGCGGGGCAAGGGCAGTTGAGCAGACTACAGTTCCTCCTGCCGCTGGCAAAGCCATCATCTCCCCTGGTGGCACTTTTTGGAAGGTGTGGTGACTGTAGTTGTCTTAGCAGTTGAGGGCCAGCCCTGGGTGCCCATCGCTGGTCTGGGTGATAAGGGGCCACGGTGCTGCTTCCTCACTCCTGGAGCAAGAAGGCTGCGGGCATCGGAACCCTCTGGGAGGCTCTGGTCTTTCTGTTCGCCTTTCCCGCCTAGCTCTCTTGGGTTAGGACTGGTACAGACACTTGCAAAAACAAGAAGGACCTAATAAGGCTCAATTACCATATCAAGGCACTCGATTAATCATTTACAAAGTCCCAGCCATGCAGGTGAAGGTTTCAGATGCCAGAATGGGGCTGACTGAGAATTGGAGCCTTCACCTGAGAAGGCCTATACTCATATTTCCTGCAGGTCATCCCTGCCCTGACCTCTATGGAAACTGGAGCCCCACTTGCCCATTGCCTACCCGGAACCAGGTTTCTGAGTAGCCCATGTGAATGTCACCTCTGGGAATGTACAATACAGTAGTCCTAGATCCTGGGACCAAGGGGACTACTGGTTGGTGTGTCTGGTGGCCAAAGTGGCAGTGGGCACTGGTGGCCCTGGAGAAGACCCCAGGGCTTGTTGGACAGGCCTGGCATCGTCCATCTATCTTTTCTGCTTCCAGCTTGAAGGCAAGAAGGTGGGAGGTGCCCCTGCCAGAAACTGCTCAGCTCTTCCCAAAGCTGCTGCGCACCTGAGACCCAGGGCTTCCTGGGCCTTTCTGACCTAGCCTGGGCTCCTGGGCCACAACTGTGTGCTCACGCACCTCTCCCTGCACGTTCCCCACCCCACACTTGTGTTTGCATCCATGTGGCAAAGCTCTGGGTGCCTGCCCCTCTGCAGGCCCCACATCAGACTGGGGCTGAGAATACTGAGGGTTGATTCAAAGGGCTGACTGTGGGCAAGAGAGGCAAGCCAGTGCAGGGTCCCCTGGACCTGACCCCCACTCCACCTGTAGTCCCCTAGGAATAGTCCCTTCTTCTCTGGGGCCGGCTGAATAGGGTGGTCTGACACACTGGATAGCGAATGAGGGATGAGCCTTTTGGCGCTGATGCTTATGGAAGGAAGCCAGTCCTTAAGACCCTGCCTGCGTCAGGAGCTGGAACCCAGCTCCAGTCCCTAGACTGGCCACAGGGGGGCACTTGATCTCCAAGAAGCAGCTCAATCTGAGCAGCCACAGCAGGCACCAGAACCTCTTCCCAGGTTGGGCACTGACTGCTACCAACGTGCCCAGAAAGGTGGTGCCTGTTACCATCCCAGCACCCCCCACTGCTCTTTTAACCCCTCTCCCTTTTTTCCGTCTTTTTAAAAAGGTTTATATTTTTAAATAGCATTCCAATTACAGAAGTTGAGAGAAGAGTTGCCGAGATGGTAGTTTCTGTAAACAGTTTAACATCTTACGTAACCATAGTTCTGCTTGCTTTTTGTCTTCTGCTTGTCTGTAGAGGAGGCAGTTGCCAGGATGGCCCATCTCTGGTTGTGGAACACCTGGGTTGGGGCCACCTCTGCCACAGCTCCTGCTGGGTGACTCGCACTGCCAGCTAAGCCTCAGTGCACAGAGGGCCCCGGGCTTCAAGTACTGAGTGGCCCAGGACCCAGGTAGCATGGGGTGCCAGCCAGGATAGTGCACGAGTTCTCAGGCAGAGTGCCCCATTGGGAAGTGGGGAGCGACGGGGATGGTAGCAGAGCAGAATGCCAGGAATGGTGAGGCCCTGGGGTGGGTGGGGATCCTGGGGCAGAGACTAGGCTGTGCAGCTCAGTGCATCCTCTGGAGATGCAGTACCCTGAACCCTGCACCTAGAAGATGCAGTTGTAAAATTTCTGGGCCCCACCGCAGGTGCTCTGAAGAACTGTGAGGGCTGCCTTGGGGGTTTCTTTTGCGCTAGTCATCCCTGCTTTGGGCGACTGAAGCAAGGAAAACGCAGGTCACTCCCACCTCCAGACCCGCGCTACTCCCCATTGCCCATCCTCCCAACAGCCCAGGAGCAGAGATTCTGTCCTCAGCTAAAGGTGAAACTTGATGCTCCAGGAAATAAGTGACTCGGGTTTCTAAGTTATGTGTGGGCACTCAACGCCCCTGTCATGGCTGTCACAGCCCTCTGGTTTGAAGTCCTCCATTTTGTAGCTGCTGTTTCTAACCTCTGTCAGCACTGCCTGGGAGTAATGAGCTCAAAGTCCCTAGTTCCCCACGTTTCCAAGTATGTTATGTGAAAGCCCTGGCAAGAATGAACCTGATTAAACTGGAGGAAAAAGGTGGAGCAAGCAAGACTAGGACGTTTTTGTTTCCCCAGTTAAGCTGCCTGAGGTTCAGGGGCTCTGACAGGTGAGAAAGGCATGGCCACCGCCTCAGCCCTGTCTCTGGAGGCTGGGGAGAAGGGGAAGCAGTGAGGAGACTGACTGATGTCCTGATGCCCATGCCCCACACGGCAGTCATGAAGACTGAGTGGCCCCATGTCCAGAAAGCCCTCAGCACAGGGCCTGGCACTTGTGAATACCTCAATAAATGGTAACTTAAGAGAGCCTGTGAGGCCCCTCCCACTGCAGCCAGCGTCCAGCTGAGTCTCTGGCCTGAAGCCCAGGGATGGCCTGCACATGAATCAAGCAGGCTATTTCCAGAGCTGGCAGGGGAGGGGCTTTCTGTCCCAGGGGCAGGCGAGCCAATCCTGTGACAGGGAGAGCACAGGGAAGGGGTTATTCAAGGGGATCTGCATGCCATTGTATTCTGGTTTCCCTGTCCAGAGCTGCCCATGCAGGATCCCGGGGTGGGCAGGCCATCTAGGCAGATGGAAGGGACACTCTGCCTGGGGCTTTCCTGCTGCAGTGACCCCAGGGCCTGGGGTGGCCAGGCTTCAGTGGGTAGGGTAGGCTCTGGCTGGATGTGAGAGACGACTTTGCTGTAGCCCCAGTCACCTCTGTTCTCTTTCTGATCCCTTTTCTATCCCAGTTGGGTATGAGCAAGCCTGGCTTGCCAGAGGCTTTAGAGCCATAAAGGCCTGGGTTCGGATCCTGCCCTTGCCTCTGCCTCGTCGCATGTGCTTGAACGAGAGACTTAAGCTCTCTAAGCCTCGAATTCCTTGCCTGTGAAGTGGGAATGATGGTAGTATCTACCTCAGGGTTGCTGTGAAGACGAAATCAGGTACTTGACCTTAGGAGGCCTCAGAATAAGTGAGCCATTCATCCTCTCCCTCTGAGCAGGCTTTCCTGGTGAAGGGCATCTAGACCCAGACCTGTGCTGCTGAGTGGAGCCAAATGCAAGTGGACTAGGATTAAACCTGTGCCACAGGAGAAGGAAAAGGAACATGTCCGTGCAGTAGAGGGGAGCTGATACAATGGGAGGACCTGGAAAATCTCCCTACTAACCCACTCAGCGTGCCCTGTAATAGCAATGACACCAGGCTCCAGAGAGAGGCGCTGCCGAGAGAGGTCTAAAAACATACAAAACACAAGAAAACTGAAAGAAAACCCCTAAAGGACTGGCTTAATTGATAACATTCATGCATTCATGAACTTTGGAAAAGTGAAATGCTTACTGCTTATGAGTTTGATGACAGTGGTTGTTTTGAGATTTTAAGTGGCCACAGATTGACTAGCAGCCATTTAAAATATGTCCTTATGGGAAGAGAAGCTAATGCCGCAAATCAGCTAACAAGTAGTGGGTAGTTGGGGTCCTTCTTGACCTATGGATTTGTTTAGCACTCAGATCTCTTGATAGAGCACTTGGCCCTGACAGGGCTCAGGTTTCCAACTCCATTTGGAGGAAAAGTGAGCATGCTAGGCTCAGGAAGACACCACACAGGCTCCAGCCGCCCCATCCCACTCAGCCAGGTTTTCATCCCTGCCTTCCTTCATCATTTATGTCAAGGTATAGAGGTTGGGGGCACATTCTGAAATTGTGTATTGCCCAGGAATGAAAAACCAGGGCTCTTGATTATTCTTTAAGGGTTTAAAGCCCCCCTTTAAAAGGAGATTTTAATTCCCTTTCCTCTGTTATTCTTGGGTGATGGGTCAGCTGTATCCCAAGAAATGACCCCCAGTTCCCCTCCAGGGGGGACGACATGCTACCTGGTTTACAAACCAAGTAGGGTTGGCCAACTCTGGTTGCCTTGGCATGGGGCCATTCTGCAAGTTCTCTAGTACTTGTCCCTGTGAGGGTGAGGGCGTCCTGAGTCTGGAGTGGCAGGAAGGAGAAAGCAGCTGAGCTGAGCCACCCTCCTTCCATTCAGCAGCAGCAATGGCAGGGACACGGTTTCACCAGTCTGCTCAATAGTTTTCCCCTGCTGTAGCCTTCCTATGGTCCTGGGAGGCTAACTTTGCAGGGCCTGGGGTTTGCACCAGTCCATTCTCACCCTCTTCCCTCTTCTCCCTCCAGTGTATGTGGTAGAAGACCAAAGAAGAGATGAGCTGGGACCATCCACCTGCCTCACAGCCTGCTGGACGGCTCTCTGTTGCTGCTGTCTCTGGGACATGCTCACCTGACCAGACCAGCCCAGCCGTCCTGTCCTGCCAGCTCTGCTGCCACCTCTGACAGGTGTGCCTGCCCTCATCTCTTCTGATTGCTGTAACAAATGACTAGCTTTGCACAGACACCTCTACCTTCAGCACTATGGGATTCTAGATTAGTGGGGGTTGCTACTGTTTAATTCAGTGACTTGATCTTTTTAATGTCCAAAATCCATTTCTTATTGATCTTTAAAGATGTGCTAAATGACTTTTTTGGCCAAAGGCTTAGTTGTGAAAAATATTTATAATTTTTAAATTATACATTCAAGGTAGTGGCCAAATGTAACACATCATGGAATGGTTTCTCTGCTAACAGCCTGTATGTTTCAATAAATTTGTCCAAAGCTCAACTGTCTGTCTAAATGATTCCAGGTCTAAGCTAAGCTACCTGGAGTCTGTGCTTGTCTCCTGGACTGTTACCATGTCTAACTAACTAACTACTCATCTGCTCACTGAGGCTTATAAAATGTGGGTATCTATCTCAGCTAGTGGCCACCATCCAATGTATGACCAGCAGCCAATCTACCTTTTTATTCTGGTGGTGATGCAAACAGTGAGGGTGCTACAAAGAAGGCCAGTTCTGAGGGCCAGGTGTTCTCCAGCTGGGTCATAGGCTCCCAGCCAAGCTACTCTCCCCGTAGTCCCACTCAGAGATAGGCTCAGGGAGGAGCATTTGCCACATCTTGCACCTGCCTTTACTCAGAGCCTAGGAAAGGGCCTTTTGGTAACCAGGGGCTGCCCCTGGAGTGGCTTCCAGGCCTGCTCCCTGGAAACCCAGGAACCTACAATTACATGGGGCCAGCCAAGAGGTTTTCCTTTTTTTTTTTTTTTTTTTTGAGATGGAGTTTCACTCTTGTTGCCCAGGCTGGAGTACAATGGCGTGATCTCGGCTCACCACAACCTCCCCCTCCTGGGTTCAAGCAATTCTCCTGCCTCAGCCTCCTGAGTAGCTGGGATTACAGGCATGTACCACCAGGCCCGGCTAATTTTGTATTTTTAGTAGAGACAGGGTTTCTCCATGTTGGTCAGTCTGGTCGCGAACTCCCAACCTCAGTTGATCTGCCCGCCTCGGCCTCCCAAAATGCTGAGATTACAGGCATAAGCCACCGCTCCTGGCTGAAGTTGTCCCTTCTGGATGTCCCCTCACCCCTCACCCCAGCTCGTCAGCCGTGCCACTCATCTCATATTTGGCCACAGGGTGGCGCCAGGCTGCCATAGCAGCAAGTCCTATTTTCCTCCATCAGCTGGCCCGCCCAGCCCAGCCAGCCCGAGAAGTCGCAGCTGACAGCTAGCTCCCTGCCGACTCTGCCTTCCCTCCGAAGCAGTGGATGTGCTGATAAATGTTTACCAGTGCTCTCTTTAAAAAAAAAAAAACAGCCATGTTTTGTTGCATATCCTGTGCCTTATTTCTGTGGTGTACGTGTTCCCACCATGCCATGGCTGATTTCAAGTTACCAATGTGATGTCACTGACTGGAGCTGGGAAGGGCAGCACAGGACCTGCCATCATGTGGGATTTCTACCACCCAGACACAACAGAGCCAACCTCACAGATCACAGCCAGTGCGCAGATAGAGCACAGATCGTGGTCAAATGTAGTAATTAGGGATGCATTTTGAATATTTATTGTCCTTGTTTTTAACATAATTTGCAAATTTACATAATTATAATGGCTGTGTTTGACAACTGGCTTGCAACAAAATTCTTGAAAATTGAATAATTGGCCCACCTGGGCTGGGATGAGCCAGCTGGATCACACCGTTGCCCCCTCAGCCTCTAGGAGGCCTCAGGATTATGGCGTCCATCTTATGATATTGGCCAAAAGGAGACAGTCTTGGAGGTGCTGCTTACTGTTGAACTTCCTTTTGGAATGTATGGGAGAAGGCAGGGAAAGGAATCTTTAGGCAGACTGCCATCCAGGGACTGCTATTCTGTTCACTGAGATTCAGCTGTGAACGTCTGTTCTTTCTTCCTCTTCTGTCTACTGCATGCAGGCCCGGAAGCTGAGCGTTAGTCAAAGGTACAGGAAGGGAAAAGAGAAGAGGGCAAGGCCCATCCCCCAAGAAAGGAAGGGCTCTGATGCAGAGGGAGCAGGAGCTGAGGTGGAGACGGCCACTGCCTCTCTCACCCTCTGTTCCATCCCTCTGCTCAAGAAAACCAGGCTTAGCAGAGTGGGACAGACGCTTTTTATTGGTCTGGCTGGCGTGCCTAGTGGAAAGCTCAGGCAGAGCTTCCTGTCTTGCCCTGGCTCCCATCTTCCCTCTCCTGGGAGTTCATCACACACCCCGAGAGGGAAGAGTGTCCTGGGCAGAGGTGGCAGGCAAAGCCGGGTAAAAACTCCAGGGCTGGGAAGCAAATGGGGCTCAGGGTGATGCAGAAAATGTGATGCTGCCAGGCCATCCAAATAAAGCATCCATCGGGGCAGAGGAGAAGCTGTTTCCCTGCAGACACTCCTCTGCCCCCACCAGGAATGGGAGGGGCAGGAGGAAGAGCTTCCCAGAGAGGCTCCCTACTGGGCCCTTCGTGCCATCAGCATCTCCCGGATGTTGTCCTCAGCTTCCTTAACGCTTCGCTCCAGGTAGGACTTTTTCTGCTGCAATATGAGAGAGAGACAAACGTTAGGACCAGAGTGAAAGGGCCAGGCTGGAAGACACAGCTTTGATGTCCAATGGTTATGGCTTTTCCTTTGTGACGGGCGACTTCCAGGAGTATACTGCGAGCCAGGTACACACACCTGCCCACAGTGCTCCCCTCACCTCCGAACCATGGGTGATCACGGGCCGGCAGCAGGGAGAAGATGGCTTTGGTAGAAGCAAAAGTGCTCTGTGGAAGACAGGCAGTAGCACTCTTCCCCCAGAAGGAAGCAGACTCTAAAAAACAGGCGTCTCAGTACATGAAGTTATCCCAGACAGACAAAGGCCAGGAAATTCCAGGACAAAGCTCCTGTCCGTAACAGACTATCTCCTCTCAAGGTTTTCCATGGCCTGGGCCAGGCGCCTGTAGCCACTGCAGCTATAAAATGGATGGTGCACGCTCTGCCCTGTCCAGCAGGAATATGGGCTGCTGTGAGGGCTGTGGGGCTGTCTCGCATCACACTGAGTGGGTGAGTCAGAAGGCAATCTGCTTTTCTAATGAGACTGCTGCCTGCCAGGAATCTGGGACACTGAAACACTGAGGAAAGCAGACCTTTTGGAGGCTTACCTTCTACTCCATCTGGGTCCTAAATTAAAAATCTCGGCTTAGACAAAGAACTTTCACTACTTTCAGGAGCCAAGATTTCAAAGATTAGTCAAAGGAAATGATGTCTGTACATTATTTGCCCTGTGCTCACCCCAGAAGTATGGTGGTTTTACCAGTGGTCCTTGCCCTGAGGACATAGTTGTGGCTGTATTCCCAGTTAACAGATATGAAATGAAGCCTCCCTTTTAGAGGAATACTATTCATGTCCTGAGGGAATACTCAAAATTATCACCTCCCAGGGCATATGTGACTGAACCACACTGGAACCAGTAATGCAGTCACCAGGCAGCCCAGGCCCTTCTCTCACCTCCACCCCCTTCACCCAAGCACCTGTTGATTCTGTTCCACCCACTAAAGTGCCCACAGGACTCAGGGAAGCAGGGAGAGTTTAGGGCAGAGGACAAGTGAGCTCTCTGTCCAATTAATTAGTTGTTTGTATGTTTTATTTATTTTTGAGACAAGGTCTCAGCTCAGAGTGCAATGGTGCAATCACGGTTCACTGTAGCCTCTACCTCCCACCTCAGCCCAAGTAGCTGGGACTCTAGGTGCACTGGGACTATAGATGTGCGCCACCATGCCCAGCTAATTTTTTTTTTTTTTTTGTAGAAATGAGAAACTTCAATTTTTTATTTTTTGTATTGCCCAGGCTGATCTCAAACTCCTGGACCCAAGCGATCCTCCCTCCTCGGTCTCCCAAAGTGCTGGCATTAAAGGCGTGAGCCACCGCGCTTAGCTATTTATTAAATGATACATATAGAGGCTTTTTCCTACAGAAGCCAAATGTGGCATACACAAATCTTTATCAGTTCTTCCGTGAACCTCTGATTCCTGTCTGTCCTCTCCTTGCTTCAAATTTCCTTAAGGCTAGAAAGAACCTTCTTTACTCATCTCCCATCTGTCATAAGTTGCAGAGAATTCCTTGGAACACAACAGGAGCTCCATAAAAACTCATGGCCAGACACAGTGGCTCATGCCTATAATCTCAGCACTTTGGGAGGCCAAGGCGGGCAGATCACCTGAGGCCAGGAGTTTAAGACCAGCCTGGCCAACATGGCAAAACCCTGTCTCTACAAAAAAATTAGACGGGTGTGGTGGCGGGCACCTGTAATCCCAGCTACTTAGGGGCTGAGGCAGGAGAATCACTTGAACCCGGGAGGCGGAGGCTGCAGTGAGCCAAGGCCGTGCCATCGCACTCCAGCCTGGGCAACAAGAGCAAAACTCCAACTCATGGTGACCATGATAACCATTCAATCCAATGCCTGCAAATGCATACTGCTGCTAAGGAATTTTAATTACATTGCTAAACCAAATACAGTCCTATCACTGTGATATCAGAGTGGGAATTTAAACTTCCTTTGATAAACAACTCTTTTTTTTTTTTTTTGAGACGGAATCTCGCACTGTTGCCCAGGCTGGAGTGCAATGGCGCCATCTCGGCTCACTGCAACCTCCGCCTCCCAGGTTCACACGATTCTCCTGCCTCAGCCTCCCAAGTAGTTGGGATTACAGGCACACACCACCATGCCGGCTAATTTTTTCTATTTTTAGTAGAGATGGGGTTTCACTGTGTTAGCCAAGCTGGTCTCAAACTCTTGACCTCGTGATCTGCCCACCTCGGCCTCCCAAAGTGTTGGGATTACAGGGGTGAGCCACCGTGCCAGGCCGATAAACAACTCTTAGACTTTAACTGTGGTGAGCTGAAAAAAGGCCAATACTAATAAGCCCTGACACACACTAAAGAATGTATGTCCACTGGGTGTCACAAAGAGGGGAGCAATAGCTCGGTGCCATACACCACCTGGGCACCCTGTGGACCCCATGTGAATGCAGGGGAAAGGCGAATGGAATAAGCCCACTTCTCCTCCTACAAAAGTCAGCCAGGGCCCAGGGACTCTGGTCTGTTGCATTCAATCTCTGCCAACTTGCTGCCACAGCTGGCAAAACCATAAACTGGGAACATCAGCAAGAGCTCTTCTGCCCTCCCACCCAGACTCCCCAGCCAAACTCAGGCTATACCTCTCAGCTTTAAAAATTCCTTCTTCTGTAAAATCTCTGCCTTCTAACACTTTGATGAATTTTACCACTGCATATCCTAAAGTCTTCAGGTTTCCAAACAATGATGCAAATTAACATATCTATATTTTTGTTTTGTTTCTAGAAATGGGGTCTTGTTATATTGCCCAGGCTGGCCTCAAACTCCTGGGCTCGAGCAATCCTCTTGCCTTAGAGGCATGTGCCACGGTACTGCCTTCATCTTTAAATTTTTAATTAGTTTAAATAAACGTAATAGACATTTCTTAAAAGAAAAAATTCCAACAGGACAGGACATCCCTAACATAGTGGACCTTTCTAACTGTATTTCAATAATTCCTGTCTCAGTCCCCAAGCATATTTAAGCCCAGAAGACTCTCATCATAATCAAACCCAGAACAAGGCACCTGTTGTGGGTTGAACTGAATTTGACAAAAAGATATGCTGAAGTTCTAATCTCTGGTAATTTGCAAAGAGGATCTTTGCAGATGTAACTAAGTTAAGATGAGATCATATTGTATTAGGGTGGGCCCTGAATATCCAATCATTAGTGTCCAAACAAGGTGCTGTGAAGACCAATTCGTGGTAGCTTCAAACACAAGTAGAAAACCAAGTAGAAAACCAACACAATACCTGAAATGAGGGATGCCCCCAGACATCAATTCTACCACAATTATTTGGGGATAAGTATGATCCTAGCTTATAAAGTTTTAAGGGCAGTTACCCAGGCCTCTGCAATTCAGTATGGTCAGAGGCATGGCAGGATTGGTCCTGTGAGTGCAGAAGAACCTTGGGAGGCCTCTGTCTCCACGGGTGTCTTAGTCTGTTTGTGTTGCTCTAAAGGAATACCTGAGGCTGGGTAATTTATGAAGAAAAGAGGTTTGTTTGGCCCACAGGTCTGCAGGCTATACAAGCATGGTGCAGCATCTGCTTCTGGAGAGGGTTTCTGGCTGCTTACATTCGTGGTGGAAGGCAAAGGGGAGCCACCTGTACAGAAATCATGTGGCCAGAGAGGAAACGAGAGAGGAGGTGCCAGGCTCTTTTCAACAGCCAGTCAGTGAAGAAACGAAGCGTGAGAACTCACTCCCATGAGAATGGTACCAAGCCATACACAAGAAACCCGCCCCCACAATCCAAACATCTCCCACCAGGCCCCACCTTCAACACTGGGGATCAAATTTTTTTGCAGGGGTTGGGGGGGTCTGGGGGTACCAAATTTCAACATGAGACCTGCCAGGGGGGCAAAGAAACCCTATGCACACCACAGCAGGGGCATCCTTCATTTCCAGTGCGGTGCTGTGCTCTTGGGTAAGGGCACTAACCCCATTTAAAGGGCTCTGCCCTCACGACCTACTCATCTCCCAAATGGCCACACCTCCTAACACCATCATCTCAGGAGTTAGGATTTCAACAAAGACTTTAGGGAGAAACAACTATTCACACCACAGTACTTTTCAACTTCCAAGACGCCATGCATGCATGGTCTTGGTTTCAGCTAAATCTCCGACCTCACCTCCAACAACGCTTCCCCATCACTCCTTCAGCTCCAGTCACACAGGCCTCCCGTGCTGCTCCTCCAATCCACCAGGTATGTTCCTGCCTCGCCTTTGCCCTTTGCTGTGCTCTCCGTGTAGAAGTTCTCTTCCCCAGATATTCACATTACTCATCCCCTCACTTCCTTCAGGGCTTTCTCAAATGTTACCTTATCTGCAAGGCCTTCTTGAGTACATGCTGCCCAATACTCCCTATTCTCCTCACCTTGACTCTTCTCCAGAGCTCTTTCCACCACAGGAAGGAGAAACTGTCTGGCTTCCCTTATGAGACGGAAAGGTCCACAAGGGCAGGACTTTGTTCTGTCACCTGATACAGTCCTACTGTCTAGAAGAATGGCTGGCACATAATAGGAATTTAATGTTTGTTGAATAAAGTGCTTTAGTGTGGGAAATGACGCCTTACTGATGACTGATGTACACACACTTTTTAGTTTTCCCTCCCAACTTGAATAATCAAGGAACGCCCAACAGAAGAAGCAAAGGCAGAAACTGACCATTTTCCTTCAAGGTGGTTTTCAGCTTTCGGCATTGCCCTCTCACCCCCTGCCCCTGGATATACACAGATTTAAAACTCCAACCTGTCACTACAAACAATGTCAAGTATTTGAGGTAATGAATATGTTAACTAGCTTGATTTAATTATTCTACATTATATTCTTTTTATTTTTTTTTGAAACAGGGTCTTGCTCTGTTGCCTAAGGTAGAGTGCAATGGCACGATCTAGGCTCACTGCAAACTCTGCCTCCCGGGTTTAAGCAATTCTTCCATCTCAGCCTCCCGAGTAGCTGAGGATTACAGGTGAGTACCACCATGCCCAGCTAATTTTTCTATCTTTAGTAGAGACGGGGTTTCACCATGTTAGCCAGGCTGGTCTCGAACTCCTGGCCTCAAATGATCCACCTGCCTCAGCCTCCCAAAGTGCTGGGATTACAGATGTGAACTACTGCACCCAGCCCACATTATATTTATAAATCGTAATACTTTTACCCCATAAATTTATACAATTATGAATTACTGATTTATAATTAAATAAATAAATAATAAAACTCAAACGTTACAGATCCCAGTGGGGGCTTTGGATCTGGCCTTGCTTCCACAAACAGAACACGCCCTAACAGGCCTTTATGCTTTATCAGGTCAACTTGCAGAACTAAAAAACAAACCACCCCAATTTCCCATGTCCTGGACTCTGAAATCCTTGAGGAACTGCTCTATCTGATGTCAGCCTCAGGGCTGCTAGGAGTGACATTTGAAATCCACACTTACTACCAGCAATCCTGGGAGGGCATCTGCTAATCTCACTGCAGCATCTTTCTGTCTTGCCGAGCAATTTCCCTCAGAATGCTTTCACAAGGGAAGTCTCTAGTGGCATCAAACCACAAAGCTCTGGGTGCAGCGACATTCTTGTGGGCCCTTGCTGTGATGACAAACTCTGAGATTTCCTGTGGGGCTCAGCATGGCCAGGGAAATGACATTGTTGGAGTTATTGCTCATCGGCCTGAGGTTCTTTTTTCCAGGAGTCAGACTGAGGGGCTGGTGTTTCATTCTCATCCTCTTACCAAGGAAAGAGGCTCCAGTCCCTAGAACTTTTCTGACATGACACAATCTCTCAAATAGACTCCTGAGGTAATACATCTTGTGACGCTATCACTACAGACTTTTTTCTTTTCTTAGGAACTTTGTCTCCAGCTCTCCTTCTCTAAATTAGTTTTTTTTTTTCTTTCTTTCTTTCTTTCTTTCCTGTTTATCCTGCCTTGGGGTATTGAAAAGAGTTTTCTCCTCTCTGTCCCTCTATTTTCCCATTTGTAAGATGAGGATTTGGGCAATACCAGTGCATCCCTCCACCCCCACCCCATTCCCATTTCTACTTTAGCCACACGACACTTTCTTCAAATGAACTCTTGCCTTAAAGACTAAACAAACAAAACAGGTTAAATGGAGTTCAGAGGAGAGGGGAGACATACTATGGATGTATACGGATATGTACTTTTATCTGAATAAAAATAGTCCTGCTGGCTCATCTCCTGCCCTCCAATCCAGGCATCGGAGGCAACATACAAGGCAGACTTAGGTTCCCTTCTGTTCCTGATATTCTGTGAGAGCTAAATCCTCAGAGACCCTCTGCTGGGAGTCACGGTTTCTGACCCTGAGTGTGACCTGCCTTAGTCACATACTTCTCTCTTGTGTAAAATCCACAGCTTCCAGCTCCTGGAGACCACCACCAACTTCAAGCTCTACTATTAATCAAAAAAACTGAAGGCAATGGCCATCTTTTCGCTGTCTCTACCATGACGTCCAAATTAAAAACCCAAAGCCTCACTAATTCTCATGTTTGCTCACTGGCAGATCTGTAAAATGGTCAGAGGGTACCAACTGCCCACAATGGGGATGTTTGGCAAGAGGCCAAGAACTCACTGAGGGCTGAAGAAGCATGTTTTGACGGGGGACAAGGTTGGTAGAAGGCAGGGGAAACAAGACAAAAACAGAAAAAAAGGCAACAAGAGGACACAATCAGAGAAGTCAGGATGGAAAATTGGACAGCATGGCCATGGCTACAGCAGGCAGGGGCAGGGCAGAGCCCTGAGGGCACATGTGCCCTGAGCTGCCAGCCTGGATGGGTGAGGAGGGCCAACAGAGGCAGGCAAAACCCCACACCTGAGAGACAGGTCTAAGCGGTCCACGGATATGCCCACTTGTAAACTCATCTGGGTGCATCCACTTCACCAGAGGACACAGCTAGGCGATATGGTAACCACTGAGCTACACCACTGGGAGACAAATCAAAGAAAGATAAAGCAATCTTAGGCACGGAGCAGGAGAATAAAGAGAAATCTCGGAAGAAGTTACTGTCCCTGCATCTTCTAGATACTACTTTAGAAATATCCTTCAGAAAACAAGACAGAAAAGACCCTTCAGAGGTCTTTCTGCTGAAGGACAGGGACGAAAGACTTGCTTCAGCTAAGCGCTGACCTGTTTTCCTCCCAGGTGTGCTTTTACCTGTCGACAGACTGACACTGCTACCATATGGGGTCAGACTCCCAAACCCCACCTATGATCACATGCTGGCTAGCACCCCCAATTCAGTCTGCCAAGACAAACCCGAACCCCTACACCACTTAAGCACTTTACAGCAGATATACACGAGGGGAAAAAATTCTTCTTCAAACAACAGTGTTTAGCCGCTCGGTCCCCCTGAGGTTTAGGTGAGTTCTACCTACTGCTGCCCTCCCTAACACATCAGCTTCATGTGAGTCCCAGAGAAAGCCCAGCCTACCAGATAACCTGGGAAAGACCAGATAGAAAGCTCAGAGTGAAGCACAGAGCCAGGAGCGGCAACTGTCCTAATGCAATATGGTGCTGATCAAGCCTCAGCCAAGGAATCACTACCATCTGCAGGCACCAGGTGTAAAAGGGATGATGACAAGCCAGCAAATCACGTCAAGCGATGGGGTCAAGCGATGGGCAGCTGAAGTGGGTGGGGACTTTTGGTTCAGAGAAGATTAAGGGAAGAAGGAATCTATCACTACCTTAACTATAGAAAGCAATGGCTCTCCAAGTGCAGTCCTCTCCCAGCAGCGTCGGGATCACCTGCGAACTTATTAGAAGGGCATATTCTTATGCCCCGACCCAGACCCACTGAACCAGAAACCCTGGGGATGGACTACAGCAATCTGTGTTTTCACAAACCCTCCCGGGTGGCTGTGACCCACACTGAAGTTTGAGACTCAAACTTTTTGTTCTAAATCAGGAGTCAGCAAACTTTTTCTATAAAGGGCCAGATAATAAATATTTCAGGCTTTCACTGTGGGGTTATCTCTGTTACAACTACTCAGCTCTGCCATTGTAGCACAAAAGCAGTCAGACAATGTGTAAACAAATGGGTGTGGTGCAGATGAATGGGCATGGCTATGTTTCGAAAGCACAGAAACAGGCAGTGGGCTGGACGGGGCAGGCGGTGGTTTGCCAGTGTCTGTTCCTTAAAAAGATGGAGCTTTAAAGGGTAGGACTGAGTCCAGCAGTTAGAGATTTTTAACTTTCACTGAAAGCTGCCTAATAAAAGCCTACATTTCTATCTGTCCATCCTTCCATCCATTCATTCAGCTCACTGCCAAACCATTTCCCCTCCTTTATCCTTCATAAACCCTGGTCCTTGAAGTTCATGGCATCATGCTTAACCACCGGACTGCCCCCTCCTTGTTGCTTCAATCTTCCAGTATCCTGGGCACTATCCGTCATCATCAGTGGCTCCCTGTCTCCCTCTCCACCACAGCTGTACCATTCAAGGTGACTTCAACAAGAATGTAGATGACCCACCCAATACCACAGCCTCCTCTCTCCTCACAATTTTACGGTTATCCCACCTCAGCCACCTGGTCCATGGTCATGCCCTAGGTCTTGTCAACACTAGAAGCTGCACACCTCTGAAGTGTCCATTTCACCACCACTACCTCATATTCTTCCAGGTCACTTCTGATACTCTCGCTCCAGCATTTCTTCAACCTCGTCACGCAACAAGTTGTTCATTATCCATTATGCTTCCATGGGCTTTTCCCTTCCTACCCAGCTTTGCTTATATAGTCCATCATTTATATTTATTCTCCTTATATATACCCTTTTACCTATGTCCCTCTCTCCCTCTGTTGCACTTACCTGGGAAAATGCCAACCCAGATTAAACTCAACCACCTACCCACTCCATGCCTCACCTGAGTGGCTGAATGTTGCTGGAGGAAAATGCGAAAAACTGTGCTGAATGGTCTCACTTTAAATTCAGAGCCATGAATCCCAAATGGGCACTATGGAAATTCTATTAAACCTCCTTTATATGTTCATTGTCTGCTCTCCAAAATAACTATTTCATGCTTTGTCTTGTCTCCTCAAATCGCCTATTCTCCTTCCTCTCCTCAGCTGAGAAAATAAACCTCATGAGAATTCTATCTTCCCTCTACCAAATCTACTAATCGACCTACACCTGTATGTATAGTCTCTTCTTTCTCTACTGTTAAAATTGATAGCATCCCTGTACTGTGTTTTTAAAGGAATCAAAATACAACCCTGCACTTTGGAAGGCTGAGGTGGGAGGATCACTTGAGGGAAGGAGTTTGAGACCAGCTGGCTCTTGGGCTGTAATTTACAGAACCCTGGCCGAGAATATCACCCACCTATTAGTGAGACCCTATCTCTACAGCGAGACCCCATCTCTACAAAAATAAAAAAATCAGCTGGGCATGGTGGTGCATGTCTATAGCCCCAGCTACTCAGAAGGCTAAGGCAGGAGGATCACTTGAGTCCAGGAGGTTGAGACTGCATGCAGTGAGCTGTGATCATGCCACTGCACTCAAGCCTGGGTGACAGAGCAAGGCCCTGTCTCAAAACAAAACAAAAACACACACACATCCCTTCCACTTAGACAATGATTTCATCCCCACATACCTTCTCAGAAACTTCACTCTTACCATTAACCTTCCTTTCTTCTTAATCTTCTATTTCTTACTCTGCAAGATCCTTCTTGGTGAGGCAAATCATTAAAAAACCCTTTCTTTACCTCTCAGTCCCCTGAAAGTACTGCCTTTTTTCTGCAAAACTTCTTGAATCGGTTTTCTGAGGCAGCTGCCTCCCCTGTCTTCCCTCCTATCTGCTCCTCAGACCTCTCCAATCACACTTCTACCTCCTCTAATGAATTGGCTATGATTCAAGTCCAATGATCTCTATGGGTGCTTCTCTGTCATCTTACTCAACCTCTCAACAGTGTTCAACACAGTTCTTGGAACACTTTCTCCTTCTAGCTTTCATGACACCACACTTCTATTCTCCTCCGACATAACTGGCTACTCTTTCTAAGTTCTCCTTTGCTGACTACCCCTCCTCTGCTCAGCTTCCGAATGCTGCATTTCCCAAGAAGCTGTCCTGGAACTCCTCCTCTTCTCCCCATCTGCACTCCCTCTTAGAAACTCTCATCTCGGCCAGGTGTGGTGGCTCACACCTGTAATCTCAGCACTTTGGGAAGCTGAGGCATGAGAATCGCTTGAACCCAGGAGGCGGATGTTGCAGTGAGCTGAGATCAAGCCACTGTACTCCAGCGTGGGTGACAGAGCAAGACTCCATCTCAAACAACAACAACAACAAAACCAATACTCTCATCTCATAGCTTTAAACATTATATGACTCCTAATTTGTATCTCCAACCCTATATCCCCTTAATTCCAGATTTAACATATCCAATTATTTATAAAACATATCCTCTTTGATGTCAAACCCAGACTTTAACATGTTTAAAACAAACACAACTGATTTATAGTCACCCCCACCCCTACCCCTCCCTGACTTCCCCATCTCAGTGAATGGCACTCATCCAACTGCTCAATGTAAAAAACAAAAAATGACAAAAAAAAAAAAAAAGCTATGTTTTTCAAGAATGACCCTACATGGCACATCCCTGATTTTTTTCTTTTCCTCAATCCCCACACCTTCCATCCAATCCATTGGCAAATCTTATTAGCTTACTTCCAAATATATTCCCAAACTCTACTCTTCTTTCTATCTAGCACCACTGCCCCCGTCCTAGTCCAAGCCTCCATCATCTCTTGCCTGGAGGTGTGTCGTGGACACTCTCACACTGAATCAAGTTAGCCTCTGCTCAAAAAACCTCTAATGGGCCAGGCGTGGTGGCTCACACCTGTAATCCCTGCACTTCGGGAGGTCGAGGCAGGTGGATCACCTGAGGTCAGGAGTTTTGAGACCAGCCTGGACAACATGATAAAAACCCTGTCTCTACTAAAAATAAAAAAAATTAGCTGGGCATGGTGGCACACGCCTGTAATCCCAGCTACTCAGGAGGCTGAGGCAGGAGAATCGCTTGAGCCCGGGAGGTGGAGGTTGCAGTGAGCCGAGATCACGCCACTGCACTCCAGCCTGGGCAACAAGAGCAAAACTCCATCTCAAAAAAAAAAAAAAGCCTCTAATGGTTTCACCTCACACTTAGAAAACAAGCCAGACTCTTTAACCAAGGTGCTCAGGCTCCACATGGCCTCACTCCTGCCAACCCCTCCACTTCATTACTACTCTGTCCCCCTTTCACTTGCTTAAACAGCTCCAGCAGACTTATTTCTGTCTTAAGACAGGAATATCTCTCTGTGTAATATTTCTCTGTGAACTCCACCTGGAATGTTCTTCCTTGAGATACTTTTAGGTGGCTGTCTGCTTCTTTTCATTCACATCTTAGCTGAAATTTCACTTTTTCAGAAAGCCCTTCCCCAATTATTCAACTAAAGAAGGTCTCCAGTAACTCTCTAAAACATCACCCTTACTACATGATGGTTTCTTGTTTATTTCTTTATTGTCTGTATCTCAGTGTAAGCTCCAAAGAGTAGGGATCATGTCTGATTTGATTAATGCTATAACCCTAGCACCAAGAACTGGCACATAATTCATCTAACCAACAGGTATTGGGCACTCAGCACTCCAAAGAGTACCAACAGTAGAGCAGCGAACAAAGCACACACTTATCCCTGGAGATTATACTGTTGCAGGCCACACAGACATTTAGCTACCATTGTAATAAGGGATCTGAGGGAAACCATGGTCTTCGATGGAGGAAACATCTGATGGAATCAAGGAACTCACAGAGGGACTTGAGAACTCAGCTCTGAAGGATGAGCAGGAATTAACAAGAGGAGAGGTGAGAGTGGGGAGAGAGTAATTCCAGATAAATGGAGTCCGGCAAGTTGGGAGAATTGAATGTCAACCAGGGAGACTGAAGCACAGAGACAGAAAGGGTGAGAATACAGAGATGAGGCTGGTGAGGCTGAGTCAGATCATGTGGGGTCTTAAGCCATATTAAAGTTTTGGAATTTATCTTGAAGGCAATGGAATGCCACTGGGTTTTAAGCAGGAGAGCAAAAGTCAAATTTCCATTAAAAACAATCTCACTCAGCTGAAGCATACAGAATGAATGAGAACACAGCTTCCCAAAAACGTCCTAAGAGTCATGAATGGGTAACAGATGTGCCCAGGATATTGATCCCTCAGTCCCTGGAGTGGCTGGGTGGTCCAGCGCAGCCAAAACCCCCCTGGGCAGTTGCCTCCAGCTTTGAGCACCTTTGTCCGGTTACCCCAGTGAATTGTGCAAATACAATTTTCTGAGAGTTGTACTGTAAAAAAAAAAAAAAAAAAAAGCCTGGGAAGCACTGGATTAGAGAATACACGCATGAATGTTGGAAACCTATTAGGAGGCCACTGCAATCGTCTTGGAAAGAGATGACAGTATCTTAGTGGTGACAATGGAGATGAAGAAGAGCAGATAGATTTCTGAAATATTCAGGAGGAAAATCAACAAGAGGACTTCACCACTCCCTTCATCATAACCTTCATTAGACATCAGAAGCTGAGGAGGAGGATGTCAGGAATGACTCCCAGGATGCCCAGTTGGGGCTTGCATACTGGCTTGAGGGTGCTGCCTTTCACTGAGAGAAAAAATGCAGGAGGAGGACCTGGTTTGGAAGGGAAGATTCTGAGCTTTGTTTTGGGTTTAAGGTACCTGTGAGACATCCAAATGAGATGTGAAAAACTAGATTGGCCCTGGAGTTCATGGAAGAAATCTGGGCTAGAGATACAATTTTGCATAGAGGTGGTACTTGAAGTCGTGAGAATGGATGAAATTCCTAGGTAAAGAACATACAATAAGAGGACTTAGCCTTCAAGAAATTCAACATTTTAAGTCTGGAATGAAGAGCAGGAACCAGTAAATAATACTAAAAAGGAGGGAAATGTGTGTCATAGAAACCAAAAGGAGAGTAGTTCAGGAAAAAGAATGAGGTCACTAAAAACCATTGGATATGTTCAAATAGGAAGAGTGACAACACGTCAGAAATGGTTGGGGGCTAGAAAGGGGAGCGCTACATCAAGTGGACTGTAGGATATCTTACAGCTTTAAAAAGTTGAGACCTGACCCTAACTCCATGAAGGAAAACTAGCAGACATTTTAACTGTTACAGATGAGCCTCAAGAACATGTAATGCAGTGTCAGGACAAATAACGTTAACTCCTATCTTCAATGAGACATTGGGTTTTGTGTAGGTCCAACACAAGGGTTGTAAAAGCATCAATATAATTATGCCCAAGGAAACGATTACAGTTTCCCAATATACATTACTTTTCTTCTGTTTTGCCAACATCAAAAAGTCAAGTGCTCTTCAATAAGACGGACTAGAGGAACTGTTAAAACCCTACAAGTCTTCCAAATGAGCAAAAACAACAACAAAAAACAGTAAGTGCCAATATTTCAGTTTGTCCTCAGTTTGTCCCATTCTTACAGGAGCAAGAGGATCAAATCAACAGTGTTTACAGTGGAGTTTGGCCTGTAGGCATGGTAAAGGAGTAGGTGAATAAGGGTGTGCCTGCTAAGAGAGGAAGTAAGGGTGACACCTTGCATTCTTGGAAGTGGAGGTGTAATTGACGCAACTGTGGGGGTAAGATTAACATGCAGGTATGTGTGGCTAGAGCCTAAAGTCAATCCTGATCCTGCTCTCTGCTCCAAGCAATTCCTATTTTCTTTCAGCTCCAGAATTCCTATTTTCTTTCAAGTCAACAACAACAAAGACAACCCAATTTTAAAATAAGCAAAGGATTTGTACAGGTGTTTCTTCAAAGAAGACATATTACTGGCCAAAAAGCACATGAAAAGCTGTTCAACATTATTATCATTACAAAAATGCAAATTTAAAAAATCACAATGATAGACTATACCAACTAGGATGGCTATAATCAAAAACTGGCCAGATGCAGTGTTGCACACCTGTAATCCCAGCACTTTGGAAGGCTAACATGGGAGGATCATTTGAGCTCAGGAATTTGAAACCAACCTGGGCAACATAGCAAGACCTCCGTCTCTACTAAAAATATAAAAACAAAAATAAAATAAAATAAAATAAAAAACAGAAAAAAACAAGTGTTGGCAAAGATGTGGAGAAACTGGAACCCTCATATATTGCTGGTGGTTTAAAATGGGGCAGCTGCTACAGAAAAGTTTGGCAGATACTTCAATTAAAACATAAAATTACCATATGAGCCAGCTAATCCACTCTGACATACAAACAAAAACTTGTAAATGTTCATAGCAGCATTATTTACAACAGCCAAAAAGGGGAAACAACCTAAATGTCCATCAACTGATAAATGGATAAACAAAATGTGGTACATCCATACAATGGAATATTATTCAGACATAAAAACGAGAGAAGTACTGTTACATGCTATAACATGAATGAACCTTGAGACATTAAGCTAAGTGAAAGAAGCCAGACACAGAAAGCCACATACTAGATGATCCATTTATAAACACCCAAAACAGGCAAATCTGCAGAGACAGATAGAAAACAGATTCATGGTTGCCAGGTACTGAGGGAATGGGCAGTCTCACTGCTTAATAGTTAAGTTTCTTTTGGGGGCAATAAAAATGTTCTAGAATTAGACAGTGGTGATGATTATACAACATTGTGTATTTTATGTTATGTGAATTTTACCTCACTTTAAAAAATATATATATCTCCTTTTATTCTCAAAATGCTGCACCACAAGGGGAGAAGACAGGACACGGGTCGGGCACAGTGGCTCATGCCTGTAATTCCAGCACTTTGGGAGGCCGAGGCAGGTAGATCACTTGAGGTCAGGAGCTGGAGACCAGCCTGGCCAACATGGTGAAACCCCGTCTCTACTAAAAATACAAAAATTAGCTGGGCCTGATGGTGCACAACTGTAATCCCAGCTACTCAGGAGGCTAAGGCAGGTGAATCGCTTGAACTCAGGAGACGGAAGTTACAATGAGCCAAGATCACACCACTGCACTCCAGCCTGGATGACACAGTAAGACTCCATCTCAAAAAAAAAAAAAAAAAAAGAAAGGATATTTTAAAAAAAGACAGGACATTAAATCTCTGTGTCTGAAAACAGGCATGGAAAGTAATGATTTTCACCAGCGAATCAGTCTGTACTCCACCCAAAAATTTACACATACAAACTGGTTGGGGTAAAATAAACTGCCATATTAATTGTTAAAAATTAACTTTAATGCTGTAAGCAAAAGCACTAAGCATTTAATGAGTTAATAAGGTACTGTAGTAGAGCCAATGGACAAACAAGAGTAAACTTCTATGTGATCACATCACTACTTTCCAATCGAGTAACAAATTTACACAACTAAAAAAATAGAGATACGGCAACCGGAAACCCATAAAAGGACCGGGAGACAGTGAAAACAAGCAAGAGCTCAAAGCCACGGCAGGCACAGCTGCATGACTCATAGGCACCTCCTCGGCTGATTTGTATGGGTCAGCAGAGGGCAGAACTGGAGGACTACAAATATACTCCAATATCAAAGGGCTATTTATAAAGCTTTCCAAAAACCTTGGCTGTCTTTTCACTAAGAAAGAGAAAAGGAAATTCATAGTTACACCTGTCAATATCACCCAAGAAAATGCTGTCCTCCAACTCAAAGTTAAACTTCTAGGTAAGACAAGCAACCCAGGATCTTTGCTCATAGCTCTGGGTGTTCTGAGGGGTATTGAGAGGTCAGGTCCACATCACCCAGTGACACTTCTCCATCCAGGGTGATGCAGGGCTCAGACCATGATGAAATCACTCTACAGAACAAACGTCACAGCCGCCCAGCTGCCACTTGTCCCCAACTCCACACCCACTAAGTTACCATAGAACTGGGGTAAACAGAGAGAATTTAATATGCTAATAGCTCTGATCTAATAGCTGACATAACACCAATTACATTTTTAATGACACTGGAGTAATAAAAGAGCCCTTGGCATACTTCTCTTTGCAAACATGACTCAAAGGGTGGTTTTCCTTTTGCCCTTTCTTCAATTTCCAGATGCCAGGCCACTTAGAAGCCACTTATCTCTTTACTCAGAGCCGGTATTCGAGGGTTATCATTTTATAAGAAAAGGACCACAAATTTTAGAATGCCTACCTACTCAGAGTATCCAACTACAGCATAAGGAATCCCCATTTCTTTCAGAGTAAAAGTGAATGGTAAAGGGTTTGGAGTCTAGAATCTGGAATCCCAGGTTACCACTCTGATGTCCCTCTCTTTCCGACTGATTCTGGTTCTGGCTCCATGAAGAACACGTGACCTCCATTTCTAAATCATGGGCAGAAGCCACCAAGTTCATGAGATGGCTTCACACAGAATCCATGGCTATTAGAAAATAAGAGCAGCAGATCAAACTGACCTGCTGGCACTTGACTGTTGAGTCCACTGACCAGCCCTACCAATGGCAATGTTTGTGCTTCATATGGAATGAAAAAAACAAGTTGTTGAAAGGTATAAACAACACAGTGTTACCTATTGAATACAGGATGTATATCAAACACGGAATGAAAAGATACAGACCAAATCCTTGATAGCTGTTGCTTCTGGTGAATGGGAATGAGACTGGGGAAGGTGTGGGAGGGAACACTGATGACCTCAATTTCATTAGCATCATTTGTGTAAAAAAAAAAAAACCAAAAAGGTAAATATTACAAAATGCTACCATTTGTTAATTCTGAATGATAAATGCACAGGTGTTTGTTAAATTAGCTTTCATACATTATTTTCCAAATTAAAAAAAAACACCTTTTATCTTATAAGTACTTGCTGGCAATATGCTCAATCAGTAAACAGCTGATGAGCATCCACCAGAGGCAAATAATAAAATCCCGCATTAAGTATTTACTGTGTCAGGCACAGTACTAAGTGATCTGTATTATGTTACAAGGCAGGTACTTTTCATAAGGGATAAATGTTTATCCTCACCTCCAGCTTTAATTAGTTATAGTCCCGGCCTCCTCCATCTAGTCCAGGGAAGACTGGTGGCTTTTCTGATGGGCTTGTTTGGAAGAACAAAGGGGCTCGGCCCCTTCTGCTCTGCCAGAAGCTGCTTGCTTGCAGAAGGCTCTTGTAAGTTTGACAGACTCTGCCTGCCTCTGCAGAGAAAGACCTGTGGTTGTCCCACACTTACAGAGATTTGCAGGGTAAGTTCATCTATCTGTATGCCTAAATCTGGATCAATATTAAAAACCCATGACTGCTGCATACCTAAGCCACATCCTTCAACCTAATCTTTACTAATATTAAAGGTAAAATATATAAAAAGATGGAATTTTTATATCCATCTGTCTTTCAATTGGTTCCACTCTTGGGCCAGAAATAAAAGTTACTTGTCTCCCTTCATCCTAACACTTGCTTTTGCCATTTTACGGATGAGTGTATTTAGGCTTAAAAACACCGTATCAGTCCATTTTTGCATTACTGTAAAGGAATATCTGACACTGGGTAATTTATAAAGAAAAGAAGTTTAATTGGCTCACGGTTCCACAGGCTGTACAGGCATAGCACCAACATCTGCTCAGTGTCTGGTGAGGGCCTCAGGAGGCTTACAATCATGGTAGAAGGAGCCGGGCGTGGTGGCTCATGCCTGTAATCCCAGCACTTTGGGAGGCTGAGGTGGGCAGATCACGAGGTCAGGAGATCAAGACCATCCTGACTAACACAGCAAAACCCCGTCTCTACTAAAAATACAAAAAATTAGCCCGGTGTGGTGGCGGGCACCTGTAGTCCCAGCTACTCAGGAGGCTGAAGCAGGAGAATGGCGTGAACCCGGGAGGCGGAGCTTGCAGGGAGCCGAGATTGCGCCACTGCACTCCAGCCTGGGGGTCAGAGTGAGACTCCATCTCAAAAAAAAAAAAAAAAAAAATCACGGTAGAAGGCGATGGGGAGCCAGCACGTCACATGGTGAAAGCAAGGCAAAAGAGAGTGAGTGGGAGGTTCCAGACATTTAAACAACCAGATTTTGAGTGAACTGAACTGAGAACTCACTCATCACCAAGGGGATTGTGCTATGCCATTCATGAGGGATCTGCCCTCATGATCCAATCACCTCCCACCAGACCCCACCTCCAACACTGGGGATCACATTTCAACATGAGATTTGGAGGAGACAAACATCCAAACCATACCAAACACTAAGTATGTCATTTATCCAAGATGATATTAAGTGGCAGTCAGGGTTCAAATTCATATTCATCTAATTCCCGAGTTCATATTCTTAATTACTATGCCAAGGCATTATGCTATGCATATCAGAGCAAAGACAAGCAGTATCTTTTACTTGCTAAGAATCTTAAAGATGAACTTAAAAAATATTCTAAGCGTTGAAGCTTTTCTTAGTATATATTTGAATCTCACAGAGGGGACTAGGCATGGTGGGTCATGCCTGTAATCCCAACACTTTGGGAGGCTGAAGTGGGAGGACTGCTCAAGGCCAAGTTTGAGACCAGCCGGGCAACATAGGGAGACCCTGTCTTTACAAAAAAAAAAAAAAACAAACAAACAAAAAAACACAGAATTAATTATCTGAGCATGGTAGCCTGCGCCTATAGTCTCAGCTACTGAGGAGACCGAAGTAGGAGGAACACCTGAGCCCAGGAGTTCCAGGCTGCACTGAGCTATGATCACGCCACTGCACTCCAGCCTGGGTGACAAAGCAAAAGCTCATCTCCAAAAAATAAAATAAAATTTAAAATTCATTTTAAAGAGGGTAGCAATGTGTGTGTACATAATATGTGAGTATATATAGGGAACAGTAAAGGTATTAACATAAAATCCTCTTGGGGACTTTTTCACCTTCAAAACTAGTTCAAAACTCGCAGGCATCTTTGCTTCTGCCCATGTTAGTACCCACCTCCCTCAAATTTTACTCAGGATTCCACAGATCCATGGCAGACCTTTTATCTGCTATACTTTAAAAGGACTGTGTTCAGGCATCCCCTCCCTGCAGCGTTGTCCACATACAGAGCACTTGCGACTCAGGTCTAACAGAACTGACCACTTCTGCTGCCAGCCTCTGCTTGGACAGCCCATGAAAAAGCAGTCCCCTTACCACCAAGGGAGTTGAGAGCAACCCTTCAGCCTGGCCCTGTATCAGCAGAGGGTTGCCCATGTGGGTATTCACTTGGTTATTTGGACTCAAAATGGACGCCGTCCACACCTCTGTGGTCCTGCTGCAGTGACCCAGGGCTCAGTCCACGAACCCTGTCCCTTCTCCAGCTATACTTTTCCCTTAGTTGACCCAAGCTAGTTCTATGACTTGAAACGCCATCTATAAATTGGCAATTTGTAGACAATTCTCCATTTTATTTCGCTAGTCCAGAGTTCCAGATTCATATATCCAACTGTCTATTCAACATCTCTACTTGGGTGTCTAATAGTAATCTCAAAGGTAAAGGCCCAAACCAAACTTTCAGTTTGCTTTTAAAATTAGTTTTGGGGGAAAAAAAATTTAGTTTCGAAACTTGAAAACTGACTAGGAAACACTGATCTATGAATAAGCAGTAGCACATTTGTTCCTATAAACCTGCAGCAGGACCTGGAATGTCTGCAGCAGGACGATCCCTCTGTGGAGCCCAGGACATACGGAATGCTGAGTGGAAACCACACTGAATGAATAGCATTGGGACTTAGAACAGCTACTTGCACAGAACAAGCAGTACTTAGAAAAAGTGAGTAGAAGCAATGCTAATTTCATTCACTTTAATTCCTTTCCCTTAGATCTTTCCAGCCTCACTTCCCACTCACTCACTTCCCAATGGAGGGTTACACCACTGCAACCACCACTCCACTTCCAGACTTTTGTCCACACTATTCCTTGATTTGAAATGCCCTCTCTTCTGCCGTAGCCCCACCTAGCAAACTTCTAGCTGACCTTCAAAGCCCAGGTGAAATGCCTGCCCCTCTCCCATGAACCCATTCCAGATCTCTCGTGGAGAATGACTGACATATGGGGAAGGAAGAGGAAGAAGACGGGGAGGATTTGGGCCTTAATCACAGGCCCAAAACTTCAGTTTTTCCAACTCTCTTCTTTTACTCCTATACCCAGTCACCTTGGTTCTACCTTAAAATACATCCAGAGTCTGATCACCTCCACTGTCACCATCCTGGTCCAACCTACCATCATCTCTCACCTGGATAGTGCAGCAGCCTATCATTAAACTAGGGAGTAACACTGGTTTGTGACTTGAGAAATATCTAAAAGCAGGCATTTCAAAGCCTGCAATGTCTAACTGCTCAGATCCCAAAGCTATGGGTAAATATGTCGATCTTCACTAATGTATGTTTTCCCAAGATATTTGCATGGCACCTCCCCACAACAAACCCCCAGGATCTCTAATAAAAACAATCCTTTTTTACCTTTGGTATTAAAGTAATCAGGTTTAGACACCCACCCCCTTCCCCAAAATAAGAACTGCAAAGGAAAGGGTTTTGGATGAGATTTCAGACTACGAAAATCAATAAACTTCAGAATACAAAAATCAATAAGCCCTCAGGTGAGTCAACACAGAATGTGGAACACACACACACCTAAAAATTTGCTCCTAGTTTTCACACATTCCACCACTAGAAAACTGTACACCGCAAGGGAAAGGAAAGGCATTTAAATCATTCCTTCAGTGATCATCAACAGCTTTACAAGCAAGTACTAGACTGCTGTCTCTATAGAGAGCTGCTTCTATTATTATGAAGAAGTTAAGGCACAGAGAGGTCAAGAGTCAAATCAAAGCAGAGCTTTATGCTGCGGTGTGGGTTACAGTTACATGCAGGCGTACTGGAATCACACATGCTGCGGTGTGGGTTACAGTTACATGCAGGCGTACTGGAATCACACATGCTGCGGTGTGGGTTAAAGCTAAATGCAGGTGTACTGGAATCACACATGCTGCGGTGGGGGTTAAAGTTACATGCAGGTGCACTGGAATCACACATGCTGTGGTGTGGGTTACAGTTACATGCAGGCGTATTGGAATCACACATGCTGCGGTGTGGGTTACAGTTACATGCAGGCGTACTGGAATCACACATGCTGCGGTGCGGGTTACAGTTACATGCAGGCGTACTGGAATCACACATGCTGCGGTGCGGGTTACAGTTACATGCAGGTGTACTGGAATCACACATGCTGCGGTGCGGGTTACAGTTACATGCAGGTGTACTGGAATCACACATGCTGTGGTGCGGGTTACAGTTACATGCAGGTGTACTGGAATCACACATGCTGTGGTGCGGGTTACAGTTACATGCAGGTGTACTGGAATCACACATGCTGTGGTGCGGGTTACAGTTACACGCAGGCGTATTGGAATCACACATGCTGCGGTGTGGGTTACAGTTAAATGCAGGTGCATTGGAATCACACATGCGGTTATATTTTATCAAACCACCTGACTCTGAACACTGAGTTAGGGGAGAATAGTAAATAGAAAGATTCTTATTCACACTCTAACTCCCCCACTTCTAACCACCACACTCACTCTCCCTCTCTTAAAAGCTAAATGCACACTTCCATTGTCAAAAGCCACATTTAAAGATCGGCAGAAGACCACAATTGCCTGGTTAGTCTCTAGCACAACCGCTGAATCCGAGCATGCTCTTTCAGCCCCCAGGCTCTGGCTCCACACTAAGGGAATGTGGGTGCATGAGCCCTGTGGGGTTTGAGAAAAGGGAGAGCTCAAACAATGTTCTCATGAGCACTTTAAACAAAAAATCCATTCAATGAGAATGGCACCATGTTCTTTTTGCCCTTTCTCCCCAGGAACTAAATTAAACAGATTACAGACAGTAGCCAGGGCTGGCCTTAGAACCACCTCCCCCTTATTTGTTATTTTTAGCAATTCAGTCCGACAACGCCCGACAACTAAACAGGCCTAGAATAGCTAAAGGGAGGGGGGATTATCAAATACTACCAGCAAAAAAAAAAACACTAGTCATCACTTCCTCCAACCCTAAGAAAGAATCATTTTCCATGTCTTTATAGCATCACAGAGTTTGAGCCTTTAGAGTTTCACATAAAAACAGACTATGTATAAAACATCAGTGGAAACTGATAACGTTTCCTGACCTGGAAGTATTGTTCCACCCCTACATGTGTTTTCTTAAAAACAAAAGCAGAATCAAACGAACTAAATTGTTTTACACAAAGGTTAGGAATACAATACATCTCTGTCCATTCTGGAAAAACTTCCTCACAAGATGACTATGTAACCAAAAGAATAGCTTCATGAATAGTGATGGAATTCAAATATTTCGATTATGCTGGCAGCAGGTAAGAGACTGAAAGCAAGACAAAGTGAGCTGGGAGAAACCTCAAATTAGACATAATTAGCAACACAGCATTGTCCCTAGTCATTCTATTTATAAATGAAGTAATATGCAAAAATCATTTGAAAAATGAATAAAATGGTAAGATAAAAATGGTAAAAGCCCTATGAAAATGGTGTAACTGTTTGCATCAGCAGATAAACTAAAATTCACAAAAAAGTTATTAAAATAAATAAGATACAATTCATTAAAAAGTTCATAAACGGCATGGGCACAGTGGCTCACACCTGTAATCCCAGCACTTTGGGAGGCCAAGGTGGACCGCTTGAGGCCAGGAGTTCAAGATCAGCCTGGCCAACGTGGTGAAACCCCATCTCTACTAAAATACAAAAATTAGCCGGTTATGTGGCGCACCCTGTAATCCCAGCTACTCAGGAGGCTGAGGCAGGAAATCTTTTGAATCTGGGAGGCAGAGGCTGCAGTAAGCCAAGATTGCACCACTGCACTCCAGCCTGGGTGACAGAGTAAGACTCCATCTCAACAACAACAACAAAAAAAAGTTCATAAATACTCAAGGAATCTAAACACAGGAACATGCATGCTATTATTCTAAGTATCATATATTTTATAAGACAGGATAAAGCACTATAAATGAATAAAGTGATGTCTTCCTGGGTATGTCAATTACATATGTGAAGTTAAACTATTCAGCTCTATCTGAAAATATATTTCTAAAACAAGGTGATGCCTAATGTAGTTTACCTTTAAGCCATTACATGGACATCTCTGTGATTTAAATGACTGCAAAGATATCAAAGGAGATGCCATCACCTTGAATTACATTTTAGATATAGGTAGACAACTAGCTTCATTTTAGCTTCAAAATAGGATTCCAATTAACTTTTTATTTTTTATATATTTTTTGAGATGGGGGTCTCACTCTGTCACCCAGGCTAGAGTACAGTGGCGCTATCAAGGCTCACTGCAGCCTTGATCACCTGGGCTCAAGCAATCCTCCCACCTCAGCCTCTGCAGTAGCTGGGACCACAGGCATGCATCACCATGCCCAGATATTTTTTTAATTATTTGTAGAGATGAGGTCTCACTTTGTTGCCCAGGCTGGTCTCGAACTCCAGGGCTCAAAAGATCTGCCTGCCTCAGACTCCCAAAGTGCTGGGATTATAGGCATGAGCCACAGCACCCAGCCTTATAACTTTTTTTTTTTTTTTTTGAGATGGAGCTTCCCTCTTATTGCCCAGGCTGGAGTGCAATGGCATGATCTCTGCTCACCGCAACCTCCACCTCCCGGGTTCAAGCGATTCTCTTGCCTCAGCCTCCCCAGTAGCTGGGATTACAGGCATGCACCACCACAACCGGCTAATTTTGTATTTTTAGTAGAGATGGGGTCTCCCCATGTTGGTCAGGCTGGTCTCGAACTCCCGACCTCAGATCATCTTCCCGCCTCAGCCTCCCAAAATGCTGGGATTATAGGCGTGACCCACCGTGACCCACCTTTCACTTTTTAAATTAAGACAATGATCTGGACAAAGGAAATTGTTTTTGTTTTGTTTTCCTTTCCTCCATCTTTTCATTTTAAGGGGCATTTTTGCTCCTAAAATGGAAACTCAGAAAAAGACCAAGGTTATAACAATAAACTTAATAGAAGTGACTGGAGTGACCCTAGAGATCTTCTAATCCAATATTCTCATTTTATGTGAGGAAACTGAGGCTTAGCGTACAGCAAGAGTTAGAATGAAGAACTCCTAAATTAACATAAGGCTTTTAAAATTAGGAATTTAGGGTAATGAATGCTCTGTTGTAAATCTAGTAGACTTGGAAATTTCTATTTATGGCTGAAATGTCAACCTTTCTTTGGATCTTTTTCTGAGCTGACGTGTAGCATGCTTATTAATAAAGGTGTGGACTTCCCCACATGAAGTATTGAACTTGCTTTTTATGGCTAGTATCTATTACCTCAGGTTGGAGGACACCTGTGATGTGAGAACAGAAACTGATCAGAGTAAGAATCTAGGATAAGGATTCTTGGCAAGGAAGTACGTAATGACATGAAAGAAAATCCAAAGTCTAACTCATTAAAAGAAATCATTCTCTAGGCAGCCTGAAAATGATTTGAGGAATCCAGGCATGGGAGGGTGGAGACTAAGGACATATGGTTAGACAGAGAAGAGTATAGACCATATAAAGCATGTAACAATGAAGGCTGAGGTCAACAACTCCCTAAAGCATTCAAAGGGATAGTTGGGTATGGGGACAGATAAGTATTCCAAGGAGAGCAACAAGGCACCCAACGTATCCAAGAAGAAAATAATAACTGAAACAAGATGCAAAAAGCTGAACTCTGGGCTAATTGGAATGCAAATCCAATTATCTTAAGTCTCTTATCTTAATCATAAAATGAAGATGCGCCACCAGGAAACAGATCAAATCAAGGGTATATGAATGTGTGTGTTAAATATCTGTAATATATATTTCAAGATAAATAAGAAAGGCTATCCAATTAAAAGAACCAATCTATGGGCCAGGCACGATGGCTCATGCCTGTAATCCCAGCACTTTGGGAGGCCGAGGTGGGCAGATCACGGGGTCAGGAGATCAAGACCATCCTGGCTAACATGGTGAAACCCTGTCTCTACTAAAAATACAAAAAAATTAGCCAGGCGTGGTGGCGGGCGCCTGTAGTCCCAGCTACTTGGGAGGCTGAGGTAGGAGAATGGCGTGAACCTGGGAGGCGGAGCTTGCAGTGAGCCAAGATTGTGCCACTGCACTCCAGCCTGGGTGACAGAGCAAGACTCCGTCTCAAAAAAAAAGAACCAATCTATTTGAACTGCTTACATCTAAGTTCTCCTTGGATCTACAATACTTCTATGAAGGAATTAAAATGCATCACAGATGCTTTATATTTGGGCAAATTTTAGCACTTGGATCATAACATATACACTGAACAAGGCATTGACAATATTAATAAGAAAAAATGCTCAAACAGAAAAAGAGCATATATGGTGGGCTTTTTCAGACCTATACCAGCTCTTCTCTGAAAGCCACAAAGGAGGATTCTGCAGCTACATTAAGCCCTAAGACATCAGGACATAGAGACTATATATATAGTTCATGATAAACTCTGGGGTTTCCAACCAGCAGGCTCTCTTAGACTGAAGTCCTAAATAACCGAAAACTATTTTAAAACAAACATCCATTTTTATAAACGTTAAGAATGCAAATGAGCTCTATAAAGAGATAAGTACTCATGTTTGAAATCCCAATATATGCACAATAAGAGAAATCACTTCACCCAAGACTCTCCAAGTCAAAACAACATAGGAAAGAGATTAATTTTACATCTTGCATTGATTTCTAAGATAAAAATTTTAAAAAGACATCCATAAGTGTCTAGCTATCTAGCTACTATGGAAAGTAGGAAATCATCAAGCTAATTTTAATCATCAGGAGTGTAAACGTTTTATACTTCTTTCCAGGATGCAAGCTCTCCTGGAGTGTGGGTGGAGGGTGGTTTCTGAAAATTATCTTAGCAAGATGCTAAGATAAACTGTAAAAATACTCCACGAGAATACCTTCACTTGTTAAGAATAAAAATGGACTGTCTAGATAGATAAATTGTGGTACTTCTATATGACGGGATACTATGCCACAATGAAATGAACAACTCACAATCTCAAGAGATAACACAGATATACTTCACAAACACAACGTGGAGAGAAAGAAGTGAGGCAAAAAAATAGTGATTTTGTTCATGTAAAGTTCAGAAACAAGCTAAACTAAATTATATACATACACACACATATATATACATAAAATATATATACATAATATATATATTTATATACATAAGATATATTTATACACATAAATTTTTTGTTGTTGTTGTTGTTGTTGTCTTTTGAGATGGAGTCTCACTGTGACGCCCAGGCCGGAGTGCAACAGCGCGATCTTGGCTCACTGCAACCTCCACCGCCAGGGTTCAAGTGATTCTCCTGCCCCAGCCTCCCGAGTAGCTGGGGCTACAGGCGCGTGCCACCAAGCCCAGCTAATTTTTGTATTTTTAGTAGAGACAGGATTTCACCATATTGGTCAGGCTGGCCTTGAACTCCTGACCTCAGGTGATCTGCCCGCCTCGGCCTCCCAAAGTGCTCGGATTACAGGCGTGAGCCACCACGCCCAGCCTAAATTATATTATTTTAGAGATACATCCATAGGTGGTAAAACCATTTTTTTTTTTTTTTTTTTTGAGACAGAGTCTCGCTCTGTCACCCAGGCTGGAGTGCAGTGGTATGATCTCGGCTCACTGCAACCTCCACCTCCCGGGTTCAAGCAATTCTCGGCCTCAGCCTCCCAAGTAGCTGGGATTACAGGCACCCACCACCACGCCCGGCTAATTTTTGTAGTTTTAGTAGAGACGGGATTTCACCATCTTGGCCAGGCTGGTCTTGAACTCCTGACCTCATGATCTACCTGCCTCAGCCTCCCAAAGTGCTGGGATTACAGGCATGAGCCACCATGCCCGGCTGTAAAACTGTATTTTTGAAAAAGGAAATAATTATCACAAAAGTTAGGGTAGTAGTTACTTGATGGGAGAGGCAGGCAGGGATGGCACATGATTAGGCAGTGATAAACAACAAGGAGGGTTCTGGTTTCCTGACAACATTTGATTTACTGGCCTGGATAACTGACGTGTTTGCTTTATAATGATTAAGCTATAAATGTTATTTAACACATTTCTTAAATGCTACATTTCAATAAAAAATTAATGACTAAATTTTTAATGGATTATAAACTTAGAGCTATGCAAGCAGATGAACTGCTGGGCATATTTCTTGTTTAATGTTTTAAAAACATTCTATCATTGGCTCTGCTATCCCCTGCCCTCCTTTCTTCATTGAAAAACAGAGGTAAGACCCAGTCTGGCCAATATGATGAAACCCCATCTCTAGTAATGATACAAAAATTAGCCGGGCATGGTGGCATGCACCTGTAGTCCCAGCTACTCAGGAGGTTGAGGCAGAAGAATCGCTTGAACCCAGGAGGCGGAGGTTGCAGTGAGCCGAGATCGTGCCACTGCACTCTAGCCTGGGCAACAGAGCAAGACTCCATCTCAAAAAAAAAAAAGAGAAAAACAGAGGTAAGAATCAGTGCCTATCATATAGTAGAGTCCACCTGACATCACCTCCAAATGGGGGCTCCTATTATATACACCAACAGTACCAGCTCAAAAATGCAGTACTTAGGGCAAAACTGGACATTCATCCAAGTGCCTACCAGTCACCACCCATGCAATGGAAAAAATGATCCTCAACAGGCAGAGTAAAATTTCCTCAATCATGGGAATCCCTCCAAAGCATGTTCTCATCAGAGTATCAAACCTAAGCCAACTGCAGAGTGTCACAGGCACCTCCTATCCTGTTCTCTCACCACCATTCTTCCTATTTATTTCAGGAACCACTGTCTGACCAAAACTGTCATTTCTGTGGAAGAGTTGGGACTTTAAACGTCAAGACTTTAACAGTTCTTTTTTTACATATGATATGGGCTGGGGAGTTATTTCAACAACCCTGGGATTGCAACATTCTGCATCAGAAGTGGTGCTAAGCATGCCAGAATGTCCTAGGTTTCCTTATTCTTATTCTGTTATTGCTGAGCTAACCAGGGTGATGAAAGGGGTGGTAACCATGTTGGAGACAGAGGGGAAGGAAGCTGGTTAACCTGTATATGCATGTGCCTAAAATATAACAGACTTTAGGTTGAAGGCTGACTTTAGGTTGAAGGCTGACTTTAGGTTGAAGCAGTAACTGTTTGGCCTCCACCTGGGACAAAAAAAACATAAGGCAATGGTGGCAAAAATGTGTTCAAATGTATCATTGAAAGTTTACATTTACCTCAAGGATTCCCAATACTTGAGATTCAGAAGGTCAGGAGCTCATCTCTAGATCATCTGAATGCTGACTTAAATTTTCCTAACTGCAAAAGAGGCCCATTAATTATTTCCTGCTTACCTCCAAAAAAGTTAGCAAAACCAGAGGATGAATTCCCCACTCTTTAGAAGATATAGATCTCCTCAATCTATCAACAGTTTTAACTCAACTTTAAAACTGAATTTTGTCAAAAAAGACTTCTACTTTCTCTTTGTACCAATGTTATACATTATAAAAAGAAAATTATTTTACAAAGACAAATGAGACATGTCATAATTCCAAATCACAGTTGTAATCATGCTATTTTCTAAAATTATGCTTGGGTACTTTTCAAATAACAACAAATACTGTATTAGGTATTATGCACTCAGTACCTTCTTTAGAAAGTTATTATCAGTATTTTTTAAAAATAGAAAATTTCCTCAAAAAATGACAAAAATAACATGGTTACTCTATCATACTAAAGCCACCATTTTGTATTTTCTCGTGAATAGGATCAGCATCACTGGTCTACTAATCACAGTTAGGATGTATTTCTCTTCCAGAATTTGATCTATCACCTTTATAACGAAAGATTAAATCTACATATACCGTGAGTCTGTTATGAAAATACTTCCCAATTAATCCCATTACAGTGATGATGGCCTGAAGAACAGTCTAACATAGGGGCACTAAAATGTAAAAAGAGGCAGAGCACAGTGGCTCACGCTTGTAATCCTAGCACTTTAGGAGGCTGAGGCAGGTGGATCACCCAGGAGTTCAAGACCAGCCTGGCCAACATGGTGAAACACAGTCTCTACTAAAAATACAAAAATTAGCCCAGGCACCTGTAATCCCAGCTACTTGGGAGGCTGAGGCAGGGGAATCACTTAAACCTGGGACATGGAGATTGCAGTAAGCCGAGATTGTGACACTGCACCCCGCCTGGGTAACAAAGCAAGACTTCATCTCAAAAAAAAACAAAAGTAAAAGGAAGTTCTTTTGTTTTCTTTATTCTTTGTACAATTCATAGGTTCAACAAAGAAGTTCTAAGAAAAAAAAAAGACAGTTTAAGACTATCTTCCCACCATTAAGACAGTGCTTGTGCCAGGCGCAGTGGCTCACGCCTGTAATCCCAGCACTTTGGGAGGCCAAGGCAGGCAGATCATGAGGTCAGAAGATCGAGACCATCCTGGCTAACATGGTGAAACCCTGCCTCACTAAAAATACAAAAAAATTAGCTGGGCATGGCGGGGTGCACCTGTAGTCCCAGCTACTTGGGAGGCTGAAGCAGGAGAATGGTGTGAACCTGGGAGGCGGAGCCTGCAGTGAGCCGAGATTGCACCACTGCACTCCAGCCTGGGAGACAGAGCGAGACTCTGTTTCAAAAAAAAAAAAAAAAAAAAAAGACAGTGCTTGTGTTTATTCTGCTAATAAGGAATATGACTCCCTATCAAGATTAACATGAGGGCAAGTAGTACCCCCACCCCTGCCTATAAGAGACAAGGGCCAGTAGATGAGGCCACTTGGCTGGCTGATGACATAGGGCACAACATGACAAAGCTACAAAAAGCTAAACAAATTCTAGGTAAGCTTTGCACTCATAAATAAGATCAGAAAAAAGACATCAGGAGAGGGCAAGTATAAAGAAACAGAAAGAACAAAGCTGGGTAAAAGGGAACCTAGCAAATACTAATGAAAATGGGCTATCAGGTTAGAGAACCTGAATCAGACCAGCACCTATGTCATGGAAAAGGTTGGTCCCTCCTGCCATCTACTCAAACTGTGGGTAGAGGGTGGGGAAGCATACTCGGTGGGCCAAATCAGTAAAACAAGTTAACAGCTTTTATCAAAAACTGGAACTCTGACCCCAACCAGTATGAACCTTACTCTTTCAGAGATGAAAACATGGTAAATAGAAATAGCATGGCCTTTGTCTACAGAGTTGGGTATAAATTGTGCCTCCCCAACTTAATACAGGGTATCTCAGGAGAGAAATTGATGATGATGATGATGATGATGATGATGATGATGATAATGATGATAATTACAGAGGATTAAAATGAAGTAGATTAGACTGACAAGAAATACTAGATCTAGAAGAAGAGACTGCAGATTTGCAAACAGGAGCAACACCAAGGACTTGGGGAAAATCGTTTAGAGCTCTAAATCTGTATCAAGCTTCCAAAGTAATAGGAAACCATATTTATGATTTACTCAACTGGTGAGAGTTTATATTTCCAAATCCCTACAATGTGCTAAGAAACTAAAAGAGTAACCAGAGAACACAAGAAAGAAGCAGCTAACTGAAGACTGAGGAATCAGAAAATGGTTCTCAGGAGAAGTAACTCTATGCTAAGATCTGAAGGATTAGTAGATGGAATTGATAAAGGCAGAAGGAGGAAGTTACCAAGTGGAGATAACCACTTTTCGAAGATCTAGCAGAATGAAAATAGAGCAAGCTCCAAAGACTGAGAGTATTGGCCAAGTGTGGTGGCTCATGCCTGTAATCCCAGCACTCTGGGAGGCAGAGGTGGGTGGATCATCTGAGGTCAGGAGTTCAAGACCAGTCTGGCCAACATGCAAAACCCTGTCTCTACTAAAAATACAAAAATTAGCTGGGCGTGGTGGCACACACCTGTAATCCCAGAAGGGATCTCCTGCTGAGGCAGGAGAATTGTTCCAACCCAGGAGGCAGAGGTTGCTGTGAGCCAAGATAGCGCCACTGCACTCCAACCCGGGTGACAGAGTGAGACACCGTCTCAAAAAAAAAAAAAGACTGAGAGTATTTTTGCATGGCTAAAGCATACAGTATAAGAGAAGGCAGAGGAAATGAGAGGGATGAGAGAAATAAACAGAAATCATATCTTTAAAGGACTTCAAGGTATGTTAAAAAGTTTGAACTGGTTGGGCACGGTAGCTCACTCACACCTATAATCCTAGCACTTTGGGAGGCCAAGGCGGGTAGATCACCCGAGGTCAGGAGTTCGAGACCAGGCAGGCCAAAATGTTGAAACCCCGTCTCTACTAAAAATACAAAAAAATTAGCTGGGCATAGTGGCACATGCCTGTAGTCCCAGCTACTCAGGAGGCTGAGGCAGGAGAATCACTTGTACCCAGGAGGCAGAGGTTGCAGTGAGCCAAGATCATGCCATTGCACTCCAGCCTGCGCAACAAGATCAAAACTCCGTCTCAAAAAAAAAAAAAAAATAGTTTGAACTTAACCCTAAGAACAACTATTGGTTTTACATGAGAGAGTAATATGATCAGATTTAACATTTTAGAAAGGTCATTCTAACTTAAATATGTTATAAAAAGAACTGAACGAGAGAAGGCTGGATATGGTAAAATCAGTTAATATCCTACTGCAGATGGTGGTGGCAGCCAGTTCAAAGGTGGGAAAAAATTCCAAAAGGAAATATCATTAATAAACAAAATAAGGAAGAAGTAATCTTCAGAAATACAAATTTTCCAGAATTTATAAAAAAAAAAAAAAAAACACTAATCCTCAGATTCAGGAAACCCAACAAATTCTAACTAAGATAAAGAATAAAATATTAGCCATGCGTGGTGGCATGCCTGTGGTCTCAGCTACTTGGGAGGCTGAGGTGGGAGGATTGCTTAAGCCTGGGAGGTGGAGGCTGCAGTGAGCTGAGATCACCCAACTACAAGCCAACCTGAGTGACAGAGTGAGACCCCATCTCAAATTTAAAAAAAAAGAAAAGAAAAGGAATAAATCAACACCTAAACACATCCCAGAGAAACTACAAAGCATGAAAGACATAGACAAGTAAAAAAACAGGTAAAGAGAAAAGACAAATTAACAACAATTAGACTAACAGATGACTTCTTAACAGCAACAGTGGAAGCCACAAGTCAGTAGAATGGTTATCTTTAAAAGAGCTGACAGGTCAGGTGTTGTGGCTCACACCTGTAATCCCAGCACTTTGGGAGGCTGAGGTGGGCAGATCACTGGAGGTCAGGAGTTCGAGACCAGCCTGGCCAACATGGTGAAACCCAAACCCCGTCTCTACTAAAGATACAAAAAGTAGCCAGGCATGGTGGCTGTAATCCCAGCTACTCAGGAGGCTGACGCAGAAGAATCGCTTGAACCCAGAAGGCAGAGGCTGCAGTGAGCCAAGATCATGCCACTGCACTCCAGCCTGGACAACAGAGCAAGACGCCATCTCAAAACAATAAAAAATAAATAAATATAAACAGAACAGCTGAGAAATTCCTAACATAAAACAAAATAAGACATATGCCCCAGTCAGGCATGGTGGCTCACACCTGTAATCCCAGCACTTTGGGAGGCCAAGGTGGGCGGATCACGAGGTCAGGAGTTCGACACCAGTCTGGGCAACATGGTGAAACCCCATCTCTACTAAAAATACAAAAATTAGCCAGGCATGGTGGGCCTGTAGTCCCAGGTACTCAGGAGGCTGAGGCAGAAAAATCGCTTGAACCTTTGGGGCAGAGGTTGCAGTGAGCCAAGACACACCTCTGGACTCCAGCCTGGGACAGAATGAGACTCTGTCTCAAAAAAAACAAAACAAAACAAAACAAAACATAAGCTCCAAACTTCGTATACAGTAATAATGAGCACTTGCCCCCCCAACACTGTATTCTCTAAATATCACTGCCCACTAAACTGACAGATTAAGGAGAAATTGATAAACACTGTCATAGAGGAAGATTCATCACATCTCTCAGTAACTAAATGAATAAGCAGATGATAATTCAGTAAGATACACACAAAATTTGAACATCACAATTAACAGTGTATATGTGCATAAGTGCACATGTGGGGGTGTGCTGAAGTAATAAAACTATAAAGTTGTAGCAGTGGAAATGTATAGGTTTCAGAGAAGAGAGGGGAGTATACACTGGGTGATACTGTTAAAAGCACAGGTTAGAGAAGTACTGGAGAACATATTAAATGCCGAAATAAGGCTCATGGTAAGAAGCCCATGATGATGGGAACCAAAAAAAAGAAATTGTATATAAACTGGATTTATATTACTAAAGTAGCAAGATAAACTGTCAAATGATGGAAAACAGTATATATAGCATAATTCCTATTTTAAAAAAAGGTTATGTATATATATGCATGTATGAATGTCTTGATATAAATATAGAAGTTTGGAATGATACAGAAACCGTAGAGGTGACATTTGGATGTACCGAGGGTGGAAAAACAAAGTAATATTTTCATTGTTTAATCATTTGTTTTATATTTTATTTATGGCATACTTCTATTGCTTTGATAATGTAAATAACATGTAAAATTAAAAATTAAAAAAGAAAAAAGAACTTCCTAAAAGATAAAACATTCTACCAGTATTTGAGACACTCAACAAAAGGAAACTTGCAGAAAGTAAATTTCTTAATACTCACCAGAACTCAGCAGTACGGTATTGATAAAATCATCACCTGTGGCAATTTCACCTTGGGGTTTTTTGGGGGGGTTGTTTTTTTTTTTTTTTTCCCTAAAGAGACAAGGTCTTGTTATGTTGCCCAGGCTGGAATGCCTCAGACAATCCTCCCGCTTCAGCCTCCTGTAGCTGGGACTACAAGCATTTGCCACTGTGCCCACTCTGCTAATTTTTTAATCATAAAAGTTAACAACAAAAGAAGTTAATGCATACTTGTTACAATTTATTATTACAGAGATTGTAAGAAAAAAATCAAGGCCGGACGCAGTGGCCTATGATTCCCAGCACTTTGGGAGGCCGAGGCAGGCAGATCATCTGAGGTCAGGAGTTCGAGACCAGCCTGACCAACAAGGAGAAATCCCATCTCTACTAAAAACACAAAATTAGCAGGGTGTGGTGGCGCATGCCTGTAATCCCAGCTACTTGGGAGGCTGAGACAGGAGAATCGCTTGAAGCCAGGAGGCGGAGGTTGCAGTGAGCCGAGATCACACCATTGCACTTCAGCCTGGGCAACAAGAGTGACACTCCATCTCAAAAAAAAAAAAAAAAGAAAAGAAAGAAAGGAAAGAAAGAAAAAGAAAAAATCACTTATCCCTACGTCCCATCTAATTTCTTTAGGGTAAACAGTATTAACAATTTAATATATATCCTTACATATCATCTTCAATATTCATACACAAATGTTTGTTTTTTGTTTTCATAAAGAGAATTATATACACATTACCTTATTATTCATTAGGACAATTTTAAATATATTTACTTACAGTTGCAAAAATGCACTTTTTTGTTTTATCTACATGAAATGATTCTGTTTGGGTTTTTAAAGATACTTTTGTTTCTTATGAGTGAAAACACAGATATCAAATTGAACCTCTTAGAACAGTTGAGCTGATTAAAATGTTAAAATAGGACACAACAACAACCTGGTTATCACAGGCTGTTTTTTCTTTACTTGGTTTTTTTGCTTTTTTGTCTTGTTTTTACAATACACTTTTCTAAGCTGCAAATCTATTATCAAGTTTGTTTCAACTATCAGTAGTTAAAAATAAGCCTAAGTAACCTAAGATACTGCATACTCCCAGGCCAGGCCAATTCAGCGCCCCTAAGAAATCCTCAGGAGGTTACAAGTTGTAGCTCCCAAATTCAGCAGAGGGCTGAGTTAGATTCTGATCCTCTGCCTCAAATAGTACTTACAGAAATTAGATGAAATGACCTATGAAGTCAATGTATCCACCCACATGTTGGGAAATCTTGGTCCCTAAGAAATAACCAGCTTTTTGTCCAGTCTAACTTTTACTATACACAGGATGGGCCTTTCACCAAAGCCCAAGAAGAATATCTCACTAAAGGTCTTAATGTATAAATAAATTATAATAATAAAAATAATAAAGTAATATTTCCAAAGATTTGCTTACTGTTACCTATCATCTTTTTCCCTAGCTAAAAAGAAAAAAATGTTCTCATTGGAGCACCACCCTTCAGATAGTTAATTGGTTACAGCTTGCTACTTTGTCCTTATATAGAACCTAATTTAGGTTAAAGAAATTACAATGTGTAAAAAAGACCCTATACCAAGATCCTCTAAAATTTATCATTATTACCCACTCTCCTGCCCATCCACCACAATCCACTACACATGTGTTGTTTAAATATACATTACATTTTGTTTATGGTTTTGTTTTTTTTAAAGAATAAACACATTCAAGGGCAATGAACAAAATACATTCAGGTTAAAACCATCTCATCAAAATTCTCTGCAGTTCCAAAGAAGAGACTATTCTTTTTTTTTTTGTTTTGGTCTTACATGCGCTATGAATATGAATATGACAGCTTCACGGCTCCAACGTAATTATAAAAAATAAAAATAATATGACATTACTTTGGCAGGCAGGCATACATTTTCATTTAATATGACACAATAAGATTACTACTTTCTCCCAAAAGTTAACTCCTATTGCCAATAAAAACTTACTTCTAGTTCTTTAATTTTTTCTTCTGCTATTTTCTGCTTCTCTAACAGCTGATTGTGAATTGCTTCCTTGGACTGAAGAATAAACCTAGGAAACACAAGAAAGTTGAAAATTAAGCCACATTACTATTGTATGCATCGAAATCAATAGCTACATACTACAAATATTAAACTGAGCAAACTAAAAGGACAAATGCATATTAACATAATACGTCAAGCTCAGGAAACCACCAGAAGTTTAAACCTTCCGGCTGAGTAGGAATAAAGGCTTAAAAGTAGATTCTGCTTTCTTATTTAATATAGGAATCAGGCAGGGAACAGTGGTGTGGGCCTACAGTCCCAGATACTCAGGAGGCTGAGGTGGGAGGATTGTTTGAGCCCAGGTGTCTGAGTCTAGTCTGGGCAACATAGCAAGACCCTGTCTCATTAAAAAAAAAAAGGGGGGGGGGGGTGCGGGAGTTGGGCACAGTGGCTCACACCTGTAATCCCAGCACTCTGAGAGGCCGAGGCAGGAGGACTGCTTGAGCCTGGGAGTTCAAGACCAGCCCAGGCAACATGACGAGACCCATCTCTACAAAAAATAAATTTAAAATATTAGTCAGGCACAGTGGCACACGCCTGTAGTCCCAGCTGCTAGGAGGCTGAGGTGGGAGGATCAATTGAGACTGAGATATCAAAGCTGCAGTGAGCCATGACTGTGCTACTGCACTCCAGCTTGGGTAACAGAGCAAGATCCTGTCTTAAAAACATAAAAAAAAAAAAAAAAAAAAAGAAAAGAAAATCAGGCTTCAAGTAGATTCATATGTAAAAGAAAAAATAATAAAGGAATAAAAATATATCATATGCTAAAAGTCAACATACAAACAAATACCCTATAAGTTTTGTTTTTTCAGTTATCTGTTTCAATTTTTATCTAGATATTTTTTAAACAATATTTGTAAAGTGGAGCGCCCCTCCATTTTTTTTTTTTTTTTTTGGTAACAGCAGTTAACTCATGACCTTTTAAAGTCACAATCAAGTACTGTGTTAGGATCAATGCATTAGTGTTTATATGAGTTCCTCAAACAAAAAGCACTGTATAAGCCTTAGTATCTTTTATTATTATTTCCAGAGTGTATACAGTACCTCTGAAAAGCTCAAAATGTACAAGTGGAAATTTTCAACTTTTTCCATTTTACATCAGGCACATTATTACCACTGATGAGGGTGGAAATATGGAGAAGTCTTAAAAATTAACACTGAAACTGTTTTATGACTTTATGTTCACAATTCTTGCTTCAGGGAAAGGAAGAACAAACTTTCATAGCCCCAAGTAAGTGAACTGAAATATTTCCCCTCCACTGGAACCAAGGGAAGACCCCAGTTATGCAAATCTCTTTCAGGACTGTCTAAGGAAGCTAAAATAGATTTCAATTTAATATTGCAATTAATTAAGCAAGATTTTTCTTCTCTTTGCACTAACAGAGTTCAGCAACAAAGAACTAAACATCATCTCTTAACAAAAAGTCAAACGAGAAAACATATCAAGGTAGCAACATGCAGTTTCCTCTGCCAACCCCACAAAAACATCATTGTGCCTAGGTGGGTTCTTATCAAGAGAGTCCGTTATTATAGATATAAGACAAGTAAAAACAGACCAGAAAGGGCAATTAGCTATGCCCCAACACCTGGAAGGAAACTGCCTTGTCCCCTCTTCTTCATAACTAAGCCTTACCACACATATTAATAAAATCTGAAGAACTTCTTTTACTCCACTAATTATTAAGCTTATATCCTAATGTGGCCAGCCCAGATAATTTTTTTTTTTTTTTGAGACGGAGTCTCACTCTGTTGCCCAGGCTGGAGTGCAGTGGCATGATCTTGGCTCACTGCAAGCTCCGCCTCCCAGGTTCATGCCATTCTCCTGCCTCAGCCTCCTGAGTAGCTGGGACTACAGGCGCCCACCACCACGCCTGGCTAATTTTTTCTATTTTTTTAGTAGAGACAGGGTTTCACCATGTTAGCCAGGATGGTCTCGATTTCCTGACCTCGTGATCTGCCTGCCTCGGCCTCCCAAAGTGCTGGGATTACAGGCGTGAGCCACCACGCCCAGCCCAGCCCAACTGATGATCTTAGTCTTCAGTAGCAACTTGATTCTTTGTAAAACCTTACTGTATATTTACAGGAAAGAGAGCCCACATTCATGCAAAACAAGGATTAATTCCAGGTCTTTTACTATAGAACCCTTCATGTCTAAAATATTCTTACTGGATCCAAGAGATGGGTGCTATTTCAGATAAGATTATGGTTTACAGAATATTTTTCCCAGAACTAACTCATATTTGTATTTGAAGAGAAGAGTTGTTTTGAACAGTACTAAGTCTCAGTAATGCTATGTAAAAACTATTCTAAAACAAGGTGCAAGAGTCACCAAATTATGTCATGACATGTGTGATTTTACTGAGAAAGTCTTTTAGCCATGGAAATAATTTTTTGAGTAAAATATACATTTTTAAGTAGCACTGATAGCTGGCCAATGAGTACTATTCTCAAATAAAAGGTCATCAGACATCATCTTTATTAGTGTCTGGGAAAATTTCAAAGCTAAGATTAGAGGTCAAGTCATTACTTATGTGGCCTTTAAAAATAAAGTATCTGAACAGATACTAAATCTCTTGAGCAGAAAATAAAATTACTAGAAAGCCAGAACACTCAACAACAAAAACATGTTTTTCCATGACCACATATCCTTTGAGGTAGCTATACTGGACTGTGCCAACTTCAAAGGCCAGAGAGATTCCACCGAAGCTGGCCAACTTACTACTATAAACGTAAGGACATCTCAGCCACGCAAGTTTTAAACAAGGATGAATGTTGGGTAAATGCAAATGTCTACCTCAAAGAGTAGTTACACAGTAAAAATTCAAACACAAAAACTTATGGAAAGTTTGGTTTAGTCCTCAATTTAAAAAATGGCAAAGATATATTGTATGAAGATTGGAAAAGGCTCCAAGAAACATCTGATTTCTGAAAAAAAGTCTTTGGAAAACATCTTTCCTATTGTTTAAAAGGGCATTGGATTATCAGATACTATGTGAAGAGAAAGGATTTATCATGATAATATAAGTCTTATCATAAGCAAATATTATGTACACAGTTTCTCAATGTAGAGAATCTCATAGTCATTCTGCCTGATTGTTTATGGAAAGCCAAATAGTAAATAAAGAATTCTGGAGTTCAAAATGTACCAATAAGGAAAAATAAACCATGAAGAGGGAAAGTATTCTCTCATGACAAATAATATGCAGATAACATGCTTAAAATACTCAGGATTATATAACCTGAATTTGAGTTGATGCTTTGCAAAAGGCCTCTTCTTTGACCTGGAAATCAGTGCCATGTGCCTCTGCACTGTCCACCCTCAAGGACTTGTAACCTGCTATTTCACTTCCTCATTTATTTGTAATTATGCCATCTGAAAACATAATTCTGAAACTTTCGGTTTTGATTATTTGAGAAACATCAGACTCCGTTTTCTAAATCATCCTGCAGTTTGGTACAACTTCCACTTTCTTATAACTCAGTATGAATCAAAACCGTTGTTCACCTGCCCAAAACACAATCCCAGATCACTTGCACTGCTGCATTTTGGACACAATTTCCAAAGTATGGTCACCTAGACATATGCTATTCAGAAACAACAAAATGCTTATGACAAGTTCACTTTGGGTGGGAAATTTTTAGAGGGTGTCTAAAAACGTATCCTATTAGCATTTAGGTTTCAGGGTATTCACAAATTAAGCAGCATAGAAAAGACATAAGAATGAGCCTATCTTCAGGAGAATGGCGTGAACCCGGGAGGCGGAGTTTGCAGTGAGCCGAGATCGCGCCACTGCACTCCAGCCTGGGCAACAGAGCGAGACTCCATCTCAAAAAAAAAAAAAAAAAGAATGAGCCTATCTTGCTTCTTTGCCTAACTCCACTGGTGAGGAAAGTTACTGAATTTTTGCGTCGTAATTTTTAGCGTGGAAGCAAGTAGAAATAAATTGAACTTCTTTTTTTTAAATTTTTTTAAATTGAATTTATTTCTTACTTTAATCACTTCCTTAATAAGGAAGTGATTAAAACTTTATGGCACATCCACATTGTGGGGACTGCTCAGTGAGTTACAGACTTCTGTTATTGGCATAATGAAGAGTAGATACCCTGAACACTCCTGATTAGAAACAAAGGAAAAAAAAATTTTTTTTTAACATTTTGTTGAACTAACACAAAAGGAAGGATTCCACAAAGGTCCAAAGTGAAGTGAAACTGGGAATTCAGGAATGTAAGACAGCAGTAAATTGGCTTTCATCCTGAGAGTTTATGCTGAATCCTGGAGACCTTAAGTATCCACACTGGCACAGAAATAGGATACAAAACAGGAGATAAAACCAAGGGGGCAGCCAGGCATAATGGCATGCACCTGTAGTCCTAGCTACTCAGAAAGCTGAGGTGTGAGGATTGCTTAAATCTAAGAGTTCAAGTCCAGCCCAGGCAACATAGCAATGCCCCATCTCTAAAAAATAAATAAATTTTTTTTAAAAAGAATGACTAATTAAATAAAAAACCAAACTGAAATTTAAAAAAATATATATTTTTTATTGACATGTAAAGATGTCAATATAGTAAGTTAGTAAGTAAGTAAAAACTCAAGTTTAAAAAATTAGCACGTCAGCCAGGCATGGTGGTTCACACCTGTAATCCCTGCACTTTAGGAGGCCGAGGTGGGTGGGTCACTTGAGGTCAGGAGTTAGAGACCCGCCTGGCCAACATGGTGAAACCCCATCTCTACTAAAAATACAAAAAAATTAGCCGGTGTGGTGGCGGGTGCCTGTCATCCCAGCTACTCGGGAGGCTGAGACAGGAAAATCACTTGAACCCAGGAGACGGAGGTTGCAGTGAGCCAAGATCGTACCATTGCACTCCAGCCTGGGTGACAGAGTGAGACTCTGTCTCCAAAAAAAAAAAAAAAGAAAAGAAAAATCAGCATGTCATTCCATTTTCAAGATGAAAAAAATATGTAAAATAAAAAAGCATTTACACATAGATGAAATGGGACTGGAAAAGAGAGAGCTTTTTAAAATTCATCGCTCGAAAAATGTTTCCTCTTGAATCCTCAATTTTTTTTTTTTTTTTGCGGGGGTGGGGAGACAGTCTTGCTCTGTTGCCCAGGCTGGAGTACAGTGATGCCACCTCAGCTCACTGCAAACTCCGCCTCCAGGGTTCAAGCAATTCTAGTGCCTCAGCCTCTGGAGTAGCTAGGATTATGGGTGCCTGCCACCACACCCAGTTAATTTTTGTATTTTAGTAGTGATAGGAGTTTACCATGTTGTCCAGGCTAGTCTCGAACTCCTGACCTCAGGTGATCCAACCGCCTCAGCCTCCCAAAGGGTTGGGATTATAGGAGTGAGCCACCATGCCCAGCCAAAGTTTTCTAAGTATGTAAAAAATTACCAAGTACAAAAATAAGACCTAGTCAGGTTAAATACCTTGCCCAGCTTGTATGTATTAGATTAGAATACTCGGTCTTTTTCGTACCATATTATAGTGGCTCTAATGTAAGTTATTATAAATATGTGTGTATGTGAATATATGTATACAAATAATCCAATCAACCTTGGATTAACTAGTTGGTTAAATTTGTTTCTCACAGGAGATACAGGCAAACAATTCTGAAATTGCTTTATATGTGTATGGGGATAAATAAATAAGTAAATGGACACTGGATGGTAGGAGCCAGGTTTCTCATATTAGAGAGAAGTTACAGATACGCAAGAAAGGAAGGCTAAAATGAACCCTGTGGTATCGAAGAGTCGGAGATATCAGTATAAACTCACATTCAGCTTAGTATGTGTACGGTGATGAATAGACACAGAAACAACTGTAGATATGTACATACACATGAATTAGCAGCATATATACACATATTATCTATTGCTAGTCACCAGAGGGCCTAGAAACGGTAACACCTCAGTAGTAACAAATAAACCCAGTGACCAGATACAGATTTCTAAATAACCACTCTCCAATAAAAGGAATCAGGAACCACAGCTTCTTGGAAAAATGACTAACTATAGGGCTCAGCAGGGAAAATACAAGATGAACCTGGAGCATACTGCAGTATGAGAAGGTCAGGAAGTACTGTAAAAACAAAAAGCTAAAGAAAAGACAAGCCACAGATGGAAGAAAATATTTGCAAAACACATATCTGATAAAGGATTTGCATCTAAATTATGCAAAGAACTCTTAAAATTCAACAATAAGAAAACGAACGACCATATTTAAAACAGGCAAAAGATCTGACAGACACCTCACCAAAGATAACACAGATGGCAAATAAGCAAGTGAAAAGATATTCAACATCATATGTTATTAGGGAACTATAAAATAAAATTATGAGATACTGCCACACACCTAGTATAATGGATAAAATCCCAAACACTGAGAACACCATATGCCGATGAAGCTGTGAAGCAACAGAAACTCTCATTCACTGATGGTGGGAATGCAAAAATGGTACAGCCCACTTTGGAAGACAGTTTGGCAGCTTCTTACAAAGCTTAACAGATGATCAATCAAATGCAGTCCATTATCCAAATGAGTTGAAAACTTCCATGCACATGTGCAAATGTTTACAGCTGCTTCATTTGTAACCGCCAAAACTTGGAACCAACCAAAATATTCTTCAATAAGTGAATGGATAAACTGTCAGTACATCCATACAATAGAATATTATTCGACGACAAAACGAAATGAGGTATCAAGTCACAAAGACACAGAGGAGCCTTAAATGCATATTGCTAAGTCGAAGAAACCAGTATAGTATGAAAGGCTATATACTGCATCATTCCAACTATATGAGATTTCGGAAAAGGCAAAACTATATATAGAAACAGTAAAAAGGTCAGTGGTCACCAGGGAAGACAGTGGGGAAGGAAGGGGAAGAAGAGAAGAACAGGTGGAGCACAAGGAATTTGGGGGACAGTGAAACTATACTGTATGATAACACAAAGAGTGACCCCTAATGTAAACTATGGATCTTAGTTAACAATAATTTATCAATATGTTTTCATCAATTGTAACAAATGTACCACACTAATGCCAGTTGTTGATAAGAGAAGAAACAGTGTGGGAGAGAGTGGAAAGGGAGTGAGAGCTTGCTGTTCTTTCTGCTCAATTTTTCCGTACTACTAAAAAAATAAAGTTGCTGGCTGTGCACGGTGGCTCATGCCTGTAATCCCAGCACTTGGGGAGGCCAAGGCGGGCAGATCACCTGAGGTCAGTAGTTCGAGACCAGCCTGGACAACATGACAAAACCCCGTCTCTACTAAAAATAAAAAAAATGAGCCAGACATGGTGGCGGGTACCTGTAGTTCCAGGTACTCGGGAGGCTGAGGCAGAGAACTGCTTGAACCCAGAAGGTGGAGTTTGCAGTGAGCCGAGATCACACCACTGCACTCCAGCCTAGGCGACAGACGGAGACTCTGTCTCAAAAAATAATAATAATAGTTGCCAGGCGCAGTGGCTCATGCCTGTAATCCCAGCACTTTGGGAGGCTGAGGTGAGGAGATCACTTGAGTCCAGGAGTTCAAGACCAGCATGGGCAACATGACAAACTCCCATCTATACAAAAAAATTTTTAAATTAGCTGGGTTTGGTGGCACATGCCTGTAATCCCAACTATTTGGGAGGCTGAGGTAGAGAACTGCTCGAGCCCAGGAGGTCAAGGGTGCAGTAAGCCACAATCACACTACTGCATTTCAAGACTGGGAGAAAAAAAAAAAAAGGAGAAAATCTCAAAGAGCTCCCAATGGTCAAAGCAGAATTATTTGAGCAACAAAATAAATAATGTAGTACTAGATTATAACACAGACATACAGCACCTGGACCCTGTCATACCTAGACAAAAGCAATCTACAGATCACTGTATGCTCAAATCTAACTCTGAGGGATGCTGCTGCTTCATCTCTGTACTATGCTATCCATGTTTCCCTCATTAACTACTGTATCCATAAATCCCTCCTTCCTTTCTTCTCCAGTGCCCATACTACAAGCACTATGCAAGGCTCTCTGCTAAACAATCTCTACCCAAAGTCCCTAGGAGAACTCATTTATTTTCAAGGCCTCAACTTAGCTAATAGCCCTCAAAATAGTATCAACCACTATCACCTGCACCATGCATGTTCAGCATCTATGGTCACTTCTACTTGTATGTTTCATATCACCTCAAATTCAACATGGCCCAAATTAAACTCATTTTATCAACCCATACCAACATTCCCTACAAGCAGTTTCACCATCTCGACTTCAGCTTCCATCAATATCACCACATGCAAGTCCCAAAATGGCAGATATCCTCCTTATATTTCTAATTTATCACTTTCTCTCATACTGACCCTTCACCTCACTATTCCACTTCCACCACCTTAATTTATGCTCTTATTACTAACCTCCTGAATAGCTTCCTGCCTGCCCATGCTCCCAGACTAAACTCTGACTAATTCATCCTAAATATATCAACAGTTTTCATATAGCTAGCCCTCAGTTATTGATCACTATAATGACTGTTGATGACTTTGGCAGACATTATTGTTTATCCCATATCGATTTCCTTTTCTTTGTTGATTGAGCCCCAGTTTTGTTTGGGTACTCTCTATTTTCCCAAGTAAATCAGAGAATTGAGTTCTAGGCTGAATCTTGATTGGCCTTACCCAATCATTGCAGTTGCATCCCCCAAGATTTAAGCCTAAGCATGTGACTCAGTTTCTGTCATGAAATGTAAGTGAGAGACCATTAGAAGACTTCTGGAAAGGTGCTCCCATGAAGGTGACACCAAAAAACATGGCACTTTCTCACTCTGGTTGTTGTCATGCCTCAATAAAATCCCTGGAATTCCTGTAGCCAAGCTGATGACGAAGCTAGCAAGCACAGGGAGAAGGGCGGGGCCAGCGTACCGAAATAAGTGGAACTGAAGCCCAGCATACGGCCCCTGAGGAGGCCTGACCTATATGACATGAGTAAATCTCAGAAGCATTACACTCAGTGAAAGTACATACTATAATGACTCCATTTATATATTGCATCTATATAAAGTTCTAAAACAGAAAAAATTAATCTACAGTCATAGAAATCAGATTAGCAGCAGCCTGGAGCCAGGATTAAGGAAGGAGAGGATTCAGTTGAAAGAAGCAAGAAAGAAATTTTTAGAGTGATGAAAATGTTCTTTATTGTGACTGGGGTGGTGGTTACATTTGTCAAAATTCACCCAACTGTACTCCTAAAATGAATGCATTTTATTCTATTTAAGTTATAACTCAATAATGCTGATTCTTTAAGAAAGACATCTGATACCATAGAGGGTAGAAGGGAAAAAATGAAAGACAATTAGTATCATTGTCCCCAGATGGTGAGGTACAATGAAGAAAAATAAAGCCAACAAGGGGCAAATAAGTGTGGGTGCTGGTTAGGTGTATACTTTTAAATAGGATGGTCATGAAAGGCCTCATTGCCTCTTTAGAAACGACCTGAAGGAAGAGAAAGGGTAAGCCATGGAGACACCTGGAAGAAGGCTTCAGGCAGAGAAACTGGCAAGTGTAAAAGACTTTGTCTTTTTCACTGATGAAATGGGAGGCCATTTGACTACAGTGATCTTGACTTACATTTTAAAAGGATTACTCTGGCTGATCAGTTGAAAACAGACTATAAAGGGTTAAGGACAGAAGCAAGGAGCCTAGTTAGGAAGCAATTGCCATAAACCAATGGTAAATTAGACCAGGGTGGTGGTAAGTAGAAGTCTTCAGATTCTGAACAAAATTTAAAGATAGAGTCAACAGTATTTGCTAATGAGCTGAATATAAGATTGAAAGAGAGGGGCCAAGGGTGACTCCAAGATTTGGAAGAACTTGAAGGGTGGAAAAGCCACTTAGTAATACTGAGAGAGGAGATGGTTTGTTTGTAAACAGCAAAAATTTTATTTTGGCCAAGCTAATTCTGAGATGCCTATTAGACCATCACATGAAGATGTAAAGTAGGCAGCTGAATATACAAGTCTGGAGTTTAGAGAAGGGGTGTAAGTTAAAGATAAAAAATCTGGGACTTGTCAGTATATAAAAATGCATTTAGAGATACTCCTGGATGAGATTATTAAGAGACTGAGTACACATAGACAAAAAAAAGAAAAAAAAAATCCAAGGGCTAAGGACAAAGTCAATTTAATATTTACAAATGCAAAAGAAATGAAGACAGTAAAGGAAGCTGAAAAGGAATGGACAGTGAGGTGGCAGGAATATCAAGAAGTGGTGTCCTGCAAGCCAAGGTAAGAACGTGCTTCAAGGAAGAAAGGTCAACAGGACCAAATGGTACTGATAGGTCAAATAAGATGAGGACTGAGACCTCACTGGAATTACTGGAGAATCACTGTCCCTTCCAGAACCCAATCCCATACAAGCGTTCCTTGTTCTAGTAGAGTAACACACACTGCTATGTTCAATTTTTACTAATTAAAAATTACTGCCTATTTTTAAATCAAAACTATTACTCCTGAAATGGAAGCAGTAGTATGTTAATCTATTTTAAACATGATGTTTATTTCGGGTTACTATTTGGTATTCTAAGTATTCTGGTAAGTAAGCACCTCTGATGTTTACCACTTTTACTCTGGCTTCATCAAACCCCAAACATTTCCACGGATAGGCAGTGAGTTATTCCATAACTTTTTCCAAGATATGATCTTTATTTTACTAGTAAGTTAAAATATAGCAATAGATAAAATATTTTAAAATTACTATCCAATGAGTATTAGAGGACAGATAGAGAGCAGAGTACTCCTTGTACAAAAGCAGAATGTCATAGAGAAATATAAATATACTTTGACACAAATGCCAAAGTCTCAGTCAGACACACGCATACAGGATGTATATTGTGATCCAAATCTTTTTACTCTGAGCCAGTGTAAAGGTTGGGCTTAGGGCAGTCATGCTCTTATCTATTTAAAGATACATTTTTGATACTAGACTCCTGTTGCTGTACCAATTTTGGTATCAGAATACTTCAAGTCCTCTTCAAAGCGAAAAGGATAGTGGCTTCCAAGTAATGTAGTTCATTTCAAGACAACTGATCTACTGCAAAACAAGAGTTGGTAATAAGAGTTCCTGGCCAGGACAATGAAGTAACATTCTCCCAGACAGGTCCATTTGAACTTAAATTATATAAATGAAATAAGCATACACTCCTCACAAAAGCATGGGCACTAATGGTACATGTAACACACTAGTAATCCTAATTATTTCATCAGAGTAAAGGATATTTGCAGTTAACAGCAATTTCTGATATTATAAATAAAAAAGAATGACAAAAGGCATTACCAAGTGTGTGTTCATATATATGAACTGACTCACCTTCTAAGTCAATATTTTTCTGAGCTCCTTCTTGGATATTTCATTAAGCAGATTATGTTCCTTGACATGAACATTTCAGTCCTCTCTCTCAGACTAGATAGTAAGTTATTCCTAACTTTGCACTATGAGATAAGTGGCAGCTAAAATCAGAAAATTCTTGGTATGGCTTAAAATTGACTGTTTTCAGAGAAATTCAGCTAATTAAGTCAGTTACAGCACACAATTCCTCAGTGACAAAGTTAACAGTTCAAGACTGCTGCTACCTTAATATTTTTACATAGGAACAGCAAGCAAATGGTATTTTTCACCTTTCACTCAGTTGCTTATCATTGACTGGAAAACACTGTAGTATCCCGCAAATGACTGCTACTTTTCATACAACAAAGGTTGATTTTGTTTAATCCTTTGTCAGCTAAAAAAAAAAAAGGCCAGGTCTTTTGATGTCAGGAAATGCAGAAGCAAGCAAAGTCCACCAAGTAGCTAAATGAATCAATTACATTTATGTTTTTAAAACAGGTCCAAAGCCTAAAATAAGTAACCCCATAGCAAGTTTATTTTAGTATGTTTGTACTCTCCAAGATAACAGACTTTTCCCTTTTTTAACAAGAGACATCTAATTAGCATAACATTTTCAAAATTAATTTCCTGTGTTTTGGTGAGAATCTTTAGACTCTGGGGCATATGGGAGGGGAAGCAGGGAAAGAATTATTAAAAAGTACTCGTCTGCAGAAGAAACAGGACTATGTAAATCTTACGCAAATGTTTGTTAACTCCCTCTGGCACAAAAACCGTGATGTCATTCTAGACAGCAGTAGAGCAGAGTTATAATGAACATCAAGTTTTTAAATCACTGACAACTTAAGGAAATTAAGAATATGACTTAAAAATCTCCTCTCCCCAGAGTACTAAATCTGCGCAAGAGGAGTGTGTGCCCATCTGGGGTTATATACATATTCAGCGTCAAGAAAACTGAAGTCATTTTTCCCTGCACAACAGGAAAAGTTGTTGTTGTTTTCCCTTAGAACTCTGGGCAATGAAAGCCATGACTTTAAATGGCTCTATATAAAAACACAAGAAGGGTGGGTCATGTTCTATTAGTAAAAGCAGCTGAACACCAAGAACTTCTCTTTCTTCAAGTAAAATCTAAAAAATAATCTCATCTTACTTTTGACAACTATCTTTGCTTCACTTTCTCTAAAATACAGATTAATACCTTTAAAGAGGGTATAAAATGAATTTATAAATTTGCATTTGTAATGTGACTCTCACACCAAAAGTAATCTCACACATTATTTTTTCCCCTGTAGTATGCACTAAATAAAATATCCAAATTTGATTCTGCTGAGAGCAACAATATAAACTATTTTTACTGTAATATCAACAGTATTTATCAACAATATCAATAATATTTACTATACTAAGATTTTTAAAATTTCATTTCCTAATCTCTTAGCAATAAAATATAGTATGACCATTTCTTCAGTTTTAAAATTACCTGAAATTGACTGGAAGACCAACTCTATAGCTACATGAAATTGTAAAAGGGCTGCAAAACTTGAAGCAGTATGAGCATACCCCTTTCTATTAACATTTAACATAACTAAGGAAAGCTGCATATATTTCATCCCACCTTTACTAAATGCCACGATTCAAATTATAGGCCAACATCCAAACTAAGAAATACAATCACAACAAAACCAACATAACATTCTAAACTAAGGGCAGTTCAGCCAAGCTGTCATAAAGAGTTCAGATTTCTACAACCTAAACAGTTGAAAAACTGCTTAACTATTTAGACTTTTTTTAAATTGTTACCTATCAGGAATACACCTACTGTTTCACTTTCTACTTATGCCACATTTATCTTAAGTTTTACACTTCTGGATCTTTCAATTGTTAGAGATCAACCATTAAATTACTTCAACAAGTAGAAATAGTAACACCGCTCCCAAACAGCAATTTTTGCATTGCTAGACACTTATCTAGTTGGCAGATTTATACCATTGTTCATTCTTAGTTCCTTAAATGTAAAAAATACCCACAGAATGGTAGCATACCTCTAAATTAGTTTAAATATGGTACAAAGTTATTTTTAGTTAGGTTCAAGTTTTAAAAAGGCACTAATTGTTCTTTTTAAAGGCTAATCTACTCAAGTTCCTCATATTAAAAAAAAAGTTAATTTGTCTCTTTTGGAAAAAAGGAATGTTATTTATGTAATGCTCAAGCAAAAAGGGTGTTCAAATAATAGATCTGACATCAAATCAGGGTTAGGATCATACTTATTGTTCATAAAAGTAAGTTTGACATTTATTCTAATGATGGACCTTTCAAACACTAGTATGGTTAAATGTCATTTATATGCACTTTCAAATATAATTCTTATATTAAAAATACTCCTATCCTCTACTATGCAAAGTAGAAAAGGAAGAAAACCCCCACAAGCAATTATAAACATTTTTATCCATGAAAAAATATATACAAGAAATATTCACATAACATTTAAGATTTGTCTATTCCCTCCTTGCATGCTAGAAAGATGCAAAGAAAAACACTTCCAAATATTCAGACAGATCATTCCCCAGTTGTAACTTTCATCATAGTTCTCAAAGCAGTATGGTGAGGTCAGCTCACAAACAGCTTAAGTAGCAAAACTAGAAATTGGTGGTAGTAGTATCAGGCTACATAACAGCCTCTCTAAAGAAGATGAAGTAAGAGAACTAAAATGTGCTGGCAACACGCCAAAAGACTGGATGGAATATAGCTTTGAGCAACAAATACTCAGAGCTTACAGTATATAGCAATTCATCATCTCTTATCCTGTAACTTGACTTTCCTTGTTTTAAACCAAAAATAGCCATGTATAAGAGGTATTTAACACTACAAAATGTGTCCATACTTATGAAATGAAAGATATCTGGGTCTGCAATGATTTGTTTAACTAAATACATACCCTAAAAAAAAAATCTGACTTACATTCTGTGTGAAGATGAGGAAGGTAAAATGGATAAAAATACACTGATATTATTATGCATAAAATAGCCTTTATTCTCTAAGGATTATACTACCCTCAAGCATAATCTTTAAGGTTTGGGTTTTCTATATTTTTAGTTCTGAGTATCTCTTCAACTGGCTGGTATTTAGAATTAGACAACCTTCTCAATATATTTAATGAAGAATTAATCCTGTCAGATCAGAGGACGTGATTTTGGTCAGATATAATTTTTTTGACCTTAGTCAAAATATATGTTACTTTTATAATTTCATCTTACATGGATCATATATTAAAATAGGATAATAAACTCATTCTTAAGTCTCTAACACTTTCTAAAATACTTTTTTTCTAAGAAACCAAAAGAAAAAAGTTATTTTAGGCCAGAAAAAAGAATCAGATTCAATTCAAATCAATACACATTTAATAGCTATTTTGTGCCAGACATTATACTGAGAATGAGGAAACAAAGATAATATATATACATGGTCTCCCAGAGCTGACAAGCTGGCTGGGAAGACTGACCCATTTAAACACACCTACACACTCAATGTGCTTTACTAGCTGTAGGAACAAAAGCCCTGCTATCGCCAAGGAAAGAGTGAATGAGTCTGCCCCAGGGGCTGGAAAAATCTTCAGAGGCAAAGTAAGAGTAGAGCTATGTCTTGAAGGATAAGAATTTCACAAGGAAAGGAGAAATATAGCCAGCCAAGGACAATGTTATTCGCCAAAGACTGAGCAAAAGCAAAAAAGCACAAAAACATAACATGTGTGAGGAAACCTATGTGGCAAGGGTAGGATAACAATTTCTAGTACATGTGCTACTCACTCTTCTACCCTCACTGTGTAACAGACATCACTAATCAATTAAAGCATGTTTAAAACCCATTTGACATCTCAAAATTCTTCTCAACATATAATACAAACTAGTAGAAGGGGGTAGGTCCATGAGATGAAATATACATGCTATCCTAACCCTGGAAAAAGAAAGTGGTGGGACCTGAGGCAAAGGGTAAATTAAGAACAGATTATGAATAACCATGAATGCAAGGCCAACAAGTTTAGATTTTATCCTGTGGACAACAGAGGATGAACAAAGGACTTTAGGAAGAATATTGATGTGATTAATTCTGAAAGATATGTGAAGAATGGATTTGGACAGACAGAATGAAGGCAGGAAGAAAGAACAGTTAAGATGCTATCATAAAAGTCCAGGCAAGAAGCAATGAGACCTGAATTTCAGCAATGGGAAAATCTACTGCATGTTCTAAAAGAAAAATGAAGTTTTGGATTTTATTATAACCATTTTATTACGGTTTTAAAATGAAAATTTGAGAAAAAGTAATATTCTAGTCAGAATTCCCAAATAACACTCAAAAAGGAAAAGAAAAAACAAAGTAAGGTAAAGACTAGAATTAAAGAAGTGAATCACAATGATACCCAAAATTACTCGACTATAAATTCAGAAATAGATATCTCAGGTTTAGCATCAAGAAAGAGAACATCCTCATGACCAGACTAATACTCAGCAAGTCTTTTCTTCCTCTCAGGGCACTAATACGCTAGCCAAACAACAAACGCTATTCACCTTACATGCCCCTACAATACAGGGTCAAACTCATACTCCCGGTGAGATGCAGACAGCACTAAAGTCAAATTTAAAACAGAAGTCTGAAATCATGTAGAAGCTCAACTTTATCCAAACATTTAAAACTCCCCACTTCTTTTAAGAAACATTATTTATATGAAATAAACCTTCTGGAAATAATACCATTCTACTATTAATTAATTCATATCCTAGCCTTTAAATTCCAAAATTCTTGGTATGGAAAACAACTTATCTGTAGCACTTTGGAAAATATGTACAAAAAACAACTCTCCTAACACTTCTGCAGAACGTTTAATAAATGAAACTATTCTAATTAAAAATTAAAACTTCACTGTAGCTCAAAAGCCCAAAGGGAGTAAAACAGTTTTTCTATTTTGAAAAAGGAATTCTTTAGCTATTGCAAACAAAGGCTAGTGCAGTGATGTGAAATCCAAGTACAACATGTTAATAAAGCTGGCATTACTGTTTTAAGACCTAAGGATATTCATATTAAGGATAAAATTATCCTGTAGTGAATGCCAACAATGCATTTCATACTACACAGACACATATTCAAGGGTTCTACTTTGTTCCAATTCTTTTGTGTCCCAGTAACAAACTCTCAAATTGGGATCCTTATCCTCTTAAGCTAAAATGAAATATATGAGCTTGGACATAAAATTTACTTGTGCTATATTATTCATTCTGAGAAAGCAAATCAGATGAACAATGTAACATAATCTAATTCTGAACCATAAAGATATGGATTAGTCAGTGATGAGCAGGTCTACTTCTCATGATGTCATTCCAAAGTCATTATTAAATTTTACACATGTTATTCTTTCTTCAAATCAATCACAAAACAAGTTATCCCAAGACTGAGGTCAAATTCCATTCTAACTAAAAGATCTCCAAATCTGAAGTAATGGTCTACTTACTAAGTAATACTCAAAAACCAAATTCCAGAAAAACCCTCCTCCTGTACCTCCCCCCAACTTGAAAAAAAAAAAAACAGTCTTCTCCTTTTAGCTCATTGTAATGGAATGTGACCTGTACTTAAGGGCTTTTCCATTCCTTTTTTTCTGCTTACAGAATATGAAGCAGACCTATTCTCTCTCACAAGGGTAATATGCTTTTAAAAGAAAAAAAAAGTGAAATGTACGAAGTTAATAATGTATTAATTAGAACAAAAGTAAAATAATGTACTACATTTCTCACATGTGAGTTGTCCTCCTATTAGAACAATGCATGACACTTAGAATGAGTGTATTTTTTACTTTTTTTTTTTTTGAGGCAGAGTTTCACTCTTGTTGCCCAGGCTGGAGTGTAATGGCGCAATCTCAGCTCACTGCAACCTCCACCTCCTGGGTTCGAGCAGTTCTCCTGCCTCAGCCTCGTAACTGGGATTACAGGTGTGCGCCACCATGCCTCGCTAATTTTTGTATTTTTAGTAGAGATGGGGTTTCACCATGTTGGCCAGGCTGGTCTCAAACCCCTAACCTCAGGGGATCCACCCACCTCGGCCTCCTGCAGTGCTGAGATTACAGGCATGAGCCACTATGCCTGGCCAGAATTAGTGTATTTAAATGACAATTGAATCTTTATTTTTATTTTACAACACTGATCAGACATCTGAAAGATTTATGATTTGTATCACTCCTAATAAATTAAGCAGGGAAGAGGAGGTTAAAACTGCACCTACTTAAATAAATCTTCTTCACATACAATATAATATTGCTATAAACATTTTCCATGACAAATCATTTTTATTACTGAACTTACACTTAAGTACCTAATCATAGACAGAACAGGAAAGTAAGCACTTAAGAAATGTACTTCGAGGCCAGGGGCGGTGGCTCACGCCTGTAATCCCAGCACTGTGGGAGGCCAAGGCGGGCGGATCAAGAGGAGAGATTGAGACCATCCTGGCCAACACGGTAAAACCCCATTTCTACTAAAAATACAAAAATTAGCTGGGCGTGGTAGCATGCGCCTGTAGTCCCAGCTACTCAGGAGGCTGAGGCAGAATTGTTTGAACCCAAGAGGCGGACGCTGCAGTGAGCCAGAATCACACCACTGCACTCTAGCCTGGCAACAGAGTGAGACTCTGTCTCAAAAAAAAAAAAAAAAAAAAAAAAAATGTACTTTAAAGTCTAAACTTAAACACTTTAATTAATCTACCTGAAGTTCAGCTCCTCATTTTAAAAAAAGAAAGCATTTAATTAGATAATCTTTAAAGTTATTTCTAAGATACTTTAACCTGCCGGGTGTGGTGACTCACACCTGTAATCCAGCACTTTGGGAGGCTGAGGTGGGTGGATCAGGAGGTCAGGAGTTCCAGACCATCCTGGCAAATATGGTAAAACCCCGTCTCTACTAAAAACACAAAAATTAGTAGGGCGTGGTGGCACGCGCCCGTAATCCCAGTCACTCAGGAGGCTGAAGCAGGGGAATCGCTTGAACCCAGGAGACGGAGATTGCAGTGAGCCAAGATCGGGCCATTGCACTCCAGCCTGGGCGATATAGCGAAACTCCATCTCAAAAAAAAAAAAAGATACTTACTTTAAACCAAAGTTTCTTTTGTTTTGAGACAGAGTCTAGCTCTGCTGCCCAGGCTGGAGTGCAGTGGCATGATTTCGGCTCACTGCAACCTCCACCTCCAGGGTTCAAGCGACTCTCCTGCCTCAGCCTCCCAAGTAGCCGAGACTACAGGCAAGTGCCACCATGCTCAGCTAATCTTTGTATTTGTGGTAGATACAGGGTTCCACCATACTGGCCAACAGGCTGCCCTCAAGTGATCCACTCGCCTCGACCTCCCAAAGTGCCAGGATTACAGGCATGAGCCACCACACCTGGCCTAACCCAAGTTTTAAGATGAACAAATTCTATTTAACTCGGACAAAAGCACTCCCAAAATAACTCCATTAAGGACACATTTTACTTACATTCTTCCTACACCTTCATACATGTTAGTCTCATCTACCAAAGTCATGATCTCTGTATCTGTAAGATGTGCATGCTTTTTCGTTCTGTTTAGCTGTTCAATCTGTATGTCTGCGAGCTTCACCTTCTGTTGAGTGTCAATAACTTTGGCTTGAAGCTCTGTGAAGGCCTAATAAAAACAAGTCCATGATTTAGTAGGTAAAACATTTTACAGGAAACATTTACGTCAAATCCAAATATATTAAAACAAAATATGCTAGCCAGAGACAAAGCTGTGAAATTTACCAAACATCAATAAAAGTCAAAATAACTGTAAACAAGCAAGTCACCATACTAAATACTGAATTTACAATCATCAGAAGATACAATCAGTGTGAAGCAAATCAAATGCACATTAAGTAATAACCATATTAAGTAACAAGTACTCAAGGAGTAGTAAAAGAAATAAATGCAATAGTCAAGGATGAAACCCAGAGATTCAAAACAAGAACCATAAAAGTAATAACTCACTACATTTGTATTGCACAATTAGGTTTCAAAGCACTTTCTCACATTAGTTTGAAATATTAACATGGGAATATTAATATAAGAATATTAATGAGGAAATATAATAAATATCTCATTTATGCCTCTCAATAATTCCATGAGTTAGCATTGGCAGTCTCATCATCCACAATTTACAAATTAAGTAACCAAATGAGTTAAGAGATAAAAGTGGTTTGCACAAGGTTAAACAACTATTAGGGGGAAAGGCAGGTGTTATTTAAATCCATTTATTCTAACCCCTCAGTTCAGCAATCTTTCCATTCCACTGTCTATAGTAATATTCATAATATGAACATTTTTAAGAGGAAGACGAAAAAAGAGAGTGAGAAAAAATGCAAAGCACTGGCAAAAGAATTGCATCATGATCTTCATCCACAGATACCAGGCCAAATTTGACCCTTGCGTACACTTACTTAACTGGAAGATAAACAGTTCTTGGATACTTTTGTTGAAGTGCCTGGAATGACTTTCACATGCTGTTAAATTTGTGCCTTAATAATAACATCTGTGACTGCAATGCACAGCAAAGGCTACTACATAATTTTTATTGTGACCTTGTTTTCACCTACTAGTAAGGTTTTGAAAGATTTACTTTGGGGAAGGGGAGGGGCCTGAAATTTCCTATTTGTCTCCACCCAAAAAAAGGACCCTGTAAAAACATTAGAAGATAAAACCTTTAAACAAGCTTTTAAATTAATTGGTTATCAAAATTATTCAGTTTAAGTTTGTAATCATTTTCTTAGTTTGCATTCACCGCCCGCAAGTTTCAAATGTAGCAATAAATTCAAAAGTACCGGGAGGCAAATCCATTCACTAAACCCTGATTTAAATCGGTACTTTTACCAGAAGAAAAGGTAAATTTTTAGAATGCACAATTTTGTTTTGAAATGTAAAATTCCAGGTATCATCTGACTGCTCTGTATAGCTTGCTAAGGAAGCTAGTATACCATTAAAGATGAGCTAGTATACTGTTAAAGATTAGAGACTCCACCTAAGAGCTAAACTTACAAGATTCAAGAACAAAAGCAAGACACAAACACATAATATCCTCAGAACAGTAACAAAAGCTTCATTTGTTAGAAGCAACAGCTATTTTGGCTGTCCTATTTCTTTTACACAAGTTGACCACAGGCAGTCTTAACTAAGATGTTGCTCATCTGAAGAACCCAAAATAGTGGTCAAAAAAGTGTGAGATAAGACAGAGAATACTGGATTCTAGTCCCAACTTCTGACAGACTTTTCTGGCACTGGTTCCTTTTCCAGAAAAGTAGATTTAAAATAGATAAATTCTAGGGTCCTTTCCAATCCACCCCACCGCACAAAGCATACTGGTTTGGGGTCATTAGTGGTGTTAGAATGCTGATCATTCTTAGATAGCAAAAATCTGAATAACAACACATTTATAAGCAACTGAGGAAAGCAGGAAACCCAATTCCTTCTGATACCGGTTTTATTTGGAAAACTTTACTGGTTTTGTTTTGTTTTTGACAATTCCTTCAAAAGAAGGAGGTTTTGTTTTGTTTTGTTTGACGAGTCCTTCAAAAGAAGTGGGGGGGGGGGGGGGGGCGGGTAAAATCCTGAAATGAACATTGCTGCTACAATGCCTGGTTTTCCGAACTGTAGATATTGCAACTTTCAAGGTACAGAACTGAATAAATGGCCTAAAAACAAAGGTTGGACTTGGAGTTTTTCAAAGCAAATGAGGCAGAATTACGGATGCCACAGCTCAGGCAAGGGGTCCGAAGGGACCCCCATTTGAAATGCTCTCTTTAGTTCTTACTATGAAAGTGAGTCCCTGAAGCCTCCAAACGCAACGAAATGTTTCTGGAGCTCAGAAAGACTGGACAAGCCCGAGACAGGCCCGCAGACTTACCCCACCCAGACCAACCGGCTCCTACCCAGCAAGAGCCGCTCGCCCCCCACCCCGTTTATGGAGACCCAGTGAGGCCTTAGGACTCTGGGAAGCCATTCCCTACTCCACTGGACCCTCCTTCCTTCTGCAAGGCTCGTGCCTCACTTGATATTCTTGTCTATAGTCCCCTCAGCCTCCAAAAAGAAGACCTCCGCCTGCCAAAGACCCTCTTTTACCTTCTTCAGCTCTAGATCCACGGGGGCGGCCATCTTGGTGCACTGTAAGCGCCTGCGCAGTGGGAGTTGGACTGAAATAGGGTGGGGGAAGGGCGCGTCTTACTTTGTGCGTCGGTCTTTCTTCTGCGCCTGCGCATGAGTTGGACTAACCGGGCTTCTTATCTTTCTCTGAGAATTGACTCCTGAAATATTTGGGTTTCGGATTCCGTGTCTTCACTACCTGACCGGTCAAGTCTGGCTTGCTCCTCCATATCTTCCAGACATAGCCCAACGCGCAGATTTCCCATGTGGCTTTAAGCAGTTTGCCAGCTAGCTTAATATGTGCTGCTAAACTGAGATGTATGTAGATGAGGTCAAACCCTCATCAGTCGATCAGTCCTTCAGCTAGTCGCTGTGCTGTCAGCGATGAGTAAGAGTAAGTCCAGAACCTCAGGCATGACAGTTTGGGAAAGACTATTGGAAAGCTTGTCTGGAGTGTTCTTTCCAAAACGAACTTATTACTTCCAAAAGCTTCCCAAAGACCTTCTAGGCACAGTGGTTCTCAAGAGAGGTTGAATACGTTAGTTTAAAAAAAATGCAGGTTCTCTGGGTCTCATCTCAAACGTACTCAGAATCTTTGAGAATACGGTCTGGAAATTTGCACTTTTGCAGACTACCCCAGTGACCTAATGGTGCAACTCCTCCGCGGATCACTTTTTTGAGAATCTCTGCCATAAAAGGACCTGGCATTTGAACCAGAATAGATAATAATTGACTTTTGGAAATGGAAAAAAAAGTTTACCTACTCTAAAAACTGTTATGCTAAGAGAAAGTGCTACATAAATAATTAGGAAATTTATTTTATTTTTTAAAAAAAGAAAGGAAGAGAGAAAGAAAACAAACTGTTAGGGAGATGAAAGGGCAGGGAATTTGGAACCAGCCTAATCTAGATTCAAGGCTTGGTCTGCCTTTAGCCTATGTCTGGTTCCATTTACTAACTGTGTGACTTTGAGCAAGTCACTTGGATATTTTGTGGGGTTTTTTTTTTTTGTACGTTTGTTTGTTTTTTGAGACAGGATCTTGCTCTGTCACCCAGGCTCGAGTGCAATGGTGCAATCACGGCTCACTCCAGCCTCTACCTCCCGCGCTCAAGCGATCCTCCCACCTCAGCCTCGTGAGTAGCGCTGGGACTACAGGCGCGCGCCACCCACACCCAGCTAATTTTTATATTTTTGTACAGATAGGTTTTCACCTTGTTGCCCAAGCTGGTCTCAAACTCCTGAGCTCAAACAATCCGCTCTCCTTGGTCACCCAAAGTGCTGTAGTGCTGTGATATTAAAGGCTTGAGCCACCGCACCCGGCCACATTTTTTTTTTTTTTTTTTTTTGAGCCAGGGTCTCGCTCTGTCACACAGGCTGGAATGCAGTGGCACGATCTCGGCTCACTGCAACCTCTGCCTCCCAGGATCAAGTGATTCTCCTGCCTCAGCCTCCCGAGTAGCTGGGATTACAGGCGCCTGCCACCACGCCCGGCTAATTTTTGTAGTTTTGGTAGAGACGGGTTTCACCGTGTTGCCCAGGCTGGTCTCCAACTCCCAGCCTCAAGTGATGCGCCTGCCTCGGCCTCCCAAAGGGCTGGGATTACAGGCAAGCCACCACGTCCAGCATCTGCCGCCTATTTTTAATGAGCTTCAGTCTTCTCATGTTTGAGAGTGACCATATTGACCTAACAGGGTTATTGTGAGAAATAAACGAGATCAGGATAAAAAGCTCCAAACATAGCTCCATGCACACAAGTAGATACTCAATAAATCACTGGTGTAGTTAATCGCCGTCCTGTTTGTCTTTCAAAGTCCAGCAAATGGGCACTACATCCCCCATCACACAGAGCAAAGACAATCTCTCCTCTGAACTCCCCTCACAACATCTATTTCTCTCTCAAGGCATATAACACTGTCTACCTTTTTTTAGAAAACATTTTTCTTAGACTGTAAGCTCCTTGAAATCAAGAACTATGGAATAATGGTTCTTCCACCTCTTGTACCTAGAACACCTGTCACAGTGCATCACAGGGAAAAAAAAATACAAAATGGATACTAGATGTGAGTAAATTATTCTGGAAAAAAAAAAAAGAAGACTCATTCCTCCCTAATTTAAGAAAGAGTAAAAAGGATCTGATATTTTGATTCTCTGGGACCTTCTTAGATTCTCATTACAGATGATCAATAAATACTGACTGATTAGCCAGGCATGGTGGCATGCCCCTGTAGTCCCAGCTACTCAGGAGGCTGAGGCAGGAGAATCGTGTGAGGCCTGGAGGCCAAGGCTGCAGTGAGTGGGGATCAATTGTGTCATTGCACTCCAGCCTGAAAGACAGAGTGAGACCTTGTCTCAAAAAATAAAATAAAATAAAATAAAATAGTGATTGAATATTGAAATTCAAAAAAACTCTGAAATACTGTCCTGTACATTACCTCATGAGACTTTCGAAACAGTCCTCATAGAGATGTATGGACTGTAAAAGTTAAGAGCCTGGGCTAAGCTGTCAGACAACCTGGGTACAAATACTGATTATACTACTTAAGGGTAATATGATCTTAGGCAAGAGTCTTCTCTGCATTGTTTGTTTGGTCATTGTTTCTCTTTGTATATTTGTATACTACTTCTTCCTCATGAGTTTAATTTCCTTCTTTTTTTTTTTTTTCTTTTTTGAGACATAGTCTCATTCTGTCACCCAGGCTAGAGTGCAGTGGTTCAATCTCGGCTCACTGCAGCCTCCACCTCCCGGGTTCCAGCAATTCTCCTGCCTCAGCCTCCCTAGTAGCTTGGATTACAGGTGCATGTCACCACCTGGCTACTTTTTGTATTTCTTGTAAAGATGGGGTTTCACCATGTTGGCCAGGCTGGTCTTGAACTCCTGACCCCAGGTGATCCACCTGCCTCAGCCTCCCAAAGTGCTGGGATTACAGGCATGAGCCACTGCACCCAGCCTAATTTCCTTCATGATAAAGGAAATCCTTCAGTTCTTTTAGTAAGAATGTCTGATAAGTAAATTCTCTTCATCTTTGTTTTACAGGTTGAATTGTGCCCCCCACAAAAGAAATGTTGAAGTCCTAACTCCCAGTACCTCAGAATGTGACCCTATTTGAAAGTAGGGTTTTGGGACAGGCGTGGTGGCTCATACCTGTAATCCTAGCAGTTTGGGAGACTGAGGCGGGAGGATTCTTTGAGCCCATGAGTTTGAGACCAGCCTGGACAATAGGGCGAGACCTCATCTCTACAAAAAATAAAAAAAATTAACCGAGTGTGGTGGCAGTTATCTATATTCCCAGTTACTTGGGAGGCTGCAATAGGTGCATTGCTTGAGCCCAGGAAGTTGAGGCTCCAGTAAGCTATGATCTACCACTGCACTCCCGCCTGGGTGACAGAGCAAAGCCATGTCTCAAAAAATAAAAAGAAAGGAAGAAAGGAAGGAAGGAAGGAAGGAAGGAAGGAAGGAAGGAAGGAAGGAAGGAAGGAAGGAAGGAAATGGAGTTTTTACAGAGGTAATCAAGTTAAATGAGGTTATTAGAGTGGGCCCTAATGCAATATGACTGATGTCTTTATATAAAGGGGAACTTTGGACACATACAGACACACACACAAGGAGGACTATGTGAACAGACATAAGGAGAAAGCCATGTCAAACCTGGGGCTATCAGGCCGGGCGTGGTGGCTCACGCCTGTAATCCCAGCACTTTGGGAGGCCAAGGCAGGCAGATCACCTGAGGTCGGGAGTTCAAGACCAGCCTGACCAACATGGAGAAGCCCCGTCTCTACTAAAAATACAAAATTAGCGGGGCGTAGTGGTGCATGCCTGTAATCCCAGCTACCCAGGAGGCTGAGGCAGGAGAATTGCTTGAACCTGGGCTGTGGAGGTTGCAGTGAGCCGAGATCGCGCCATTGCACTCCAGCCTGGGCAACAAGAGCAAAACTCTGTCTCAAAAAAACCATCTGGGGCTATCAGAAACTGGAAAAGGCAAGAAGGATTCTTCTCCTTCGGGTTTCAGATAAAACATGGCTTTGCCAACACCTTGATTTTGGACTTCCAGCCCCCAGAACTGAGACAATAAATTTGTGTTGTTTTAAGCCACCCAGTTTGTGGTACTTTGTTGTGGCAGCCCTAGAAAATGCTCTGTGTATATCTAAAAATGTACATCAGGCCAGGTGTGGTGGCTCATGCCTGGAATCCCAGCACTTTAGGAGGCCAAGGCAGAAGGATTGCTTGAGGCCAGGAGTTGAACAAGACCAGCCTGGACAACATAGTAAGACCCCATTGCTACAAAATTTTTTAAAATTATCCAGGTGTGGCACACATCTGTAGTCCCAGCTACTTGAGAGGCTGAGGCAGAGAATAGCTTGAGCCCAGGAGTTCAAGGTTGCAGTGAGCTATGATCTGCCACTGCACTCTAGCCAGGGTGACAGAGCAACACCCTGTCTCAAAAAAAATGTTTTTTTTTTTTTTTTTTTTTTTTGAGACAGAGTCTCACTCTTTCACCCAGACTGGACTGCAGTGGTGCTATCTCAGCTCACTGCAAGCTCCACCTCCCGAGTTCATGCCATTCTCCTGCCTCAGCCTCCCAAGTAGCTGGGACTACAGGTGCCTGCCACCGTGCCCAGCTAATTTTTTGTATTTTTAGTAGAGACGGGGTTTCACCGTGTTAGCCAAGATGGTCTCAATCTCCTGACCTCGTGATCCATCTGCCTCGGCCTCCCAAAGTGCTGGGATTACAGGCGTGAGCCACCACGCCTGGCCAAAAAATATATATATGTATTTTAAAATAAATAAATGCATATCTGAAAGGTTCACCCTTATTTTTGAATGACAGCTTAGCTATATATAGAACTATAGGTTGACAATTATTATTGAAGGCATTTTCCCATAGTTTTCTGATTTTATATACTGATAAAAAGTCCTCTGTCAGGCTGCTTTTCATTTCTTTGTTAGAAATCTGTCTTTTCTCTGGTATATTTTAAGATTCACTTTGTCTTTGGGTTTTGCCCTTCTACTTTGATGTGTGTGTTTGTGTTTGTGTGTGTGTTTGTAGATTAAAAATATATACCTAAAAATTCACCTAAACCTTTATCTTAAAATGTATATTCTAAAAATCTTTCTTACTTGGTACATAGTATGCTTCTTCTTTTTTCTTTTTTTCTTTTTAATTTTTATAATAGAGATGGAGGGGGGTGTCTCACTCTGTTGCCCAGCTGGTCTCGAACTCCTGGCTTCAAGCAATCCACCTGCCTCAGCTTCCCAAAGTGCTGGGATTATAGGCATGAGCCACCATGCCTGGACCATAGTATGCTTCTTTAATCTAAGGATTCATGTCAGTTCTAGAAAATGTTCAACCAGTATCTCATGCAACATTGGCTCTCATTTCTCCTTGTAGAACTCTCATTAGAAGTATGTGGAAGTATCCACATCTCTCAACCTCTATTTTACACTTACTATTTCCCTGTGCTAAACCTTAGGTTTCTACAACACTCTCCACCAACTTACTAATTTTCTTTTCAACTATGTCTCGTTTACCATTTAAAGCATCCATTAGTATTTTATTTCAGTAACCATAATCCTATTTTTAAAGACACGGGGTGTTGCTCTGTTGTCCAGCTTGGAGTGCAGTGTTGTGATCAATCATAGCTCACTACATAGTGAGACCACACCTCTACAGAAATAAAAATAGAAAACTGGCCAGGCACGTTGGCTCATGCCTGTAATCCCAGCACTTTGGGAGGCCAAGGCAGGTGGATCACAAGGTCAGGAGTTCGAGACCAGCCTGACAAACATGGTGAAATCCCGTCTGTACTAAAAATACAAAAATTAGCTGGGCATGGTGGTGCACGCCTGTAATCCCAGCTACTCAGGAGGCTGAGGCAGGAGAATCACTTGAACCCGGGAGGTGGAGTTTGCAGTGAGCCGAGATCACACCACTGCACTCTAGCCTGGGCGACAGAGTGAGACTCCATCTCAAAAATAAAATAAAATGAAATATTAGCCAGGCATGGTGGTATGCACCTAGCTACTCAAGAAGCTGAGGTATGAAAATCACTTGAGCCCAGGAGTTCAAGGTTACATTGAGCTATGATTGCACCACTATACTCTAACTTGGGCAACAGAGCAAGACTCTGTCTCCAAAATTTAAAAAAATAAAAATAAAAATAAAATGACAGGAAGAGACTGTGTTTGAAAGCTCTGAAGGGCTTGCAGTCCTTGGATACTTGCCCCAAAAATAAACATGATGTGCTTGCTTTATTATTGTGATAGAAAAAAACAAACTTCACACTCAAGTCTTCACTATTACAAAGATGTACTCCTGAAGCTCAACCAGTCCACGGTTGTGGACTCTAAAATAGTGATCTCCCATTATCCCTCAGATCTACTTAATAACGCTCAATATATTTTTGTATTCAGTCAACAAAGATTTATCAAATATCTGCTAGGCATTGTTCTAGGCCCTTGAGATATAGCAATAATAACAGGCAAACTCCCTGACCTCATGGAGCATCCATTCCATGGAGGGTAAGGTGAACAATAAACATACAAAATAAGAGCAGATATCAGTAAGTATTACTAAGGAAGAAAACAGCAACATGGTTAGAGACTGACTGGGTGGAGACCATTTAGGTGTGTGAAGTTCTCTGGGTGGCCATAACATTTGAGATGAGACCTGAAAAATGAATGAAAATGAACCAAACATGCAAAGAGCTTGGGAAAGAACATTCCAGACAAAAAGAATAAATAGCAAGAGCAAAGGGTTTAAGGTGGTCACAGACTTCGCATATCTGAAGAATTAAAACGAAGAAGCCAGCATGAATTAGTAGGAAGAATGGTAGATGACGACATTGGAGAGGTGAACCAGGGGCCAAACCGTGAAAGGCCTTGTAAGCTACAGTCAGCATTGGAATGTTATTCTGAGTGTGATTGGAAGCCACCGGAGTGATTTCAAGCAGGAGAATGATATGATCCCATTTGAAAGGGAACATTGTGGGTTCTAGGTGAGAATGGATTGGGGAGAGCAAGAGTGGAAGGAGGAGGACCAGTTAGGAGACTACTGCAGTAGTCCAAGAGAGAGACAGTGGTAGTCTGGATGAGGATGATAGCAGTGGAGACAGGGAGAAGTAGATGGATTCAGGTCAAGATTACTGAACTTGATGAAGGGATGGGTATGTGTTGAGAGGAGCAATGAAAGAAAGAAAGGCATCAAAGATGACTTCCAATTTCCAAAAAAGTATGCCGAGCAAAATAGACCAGACAAAATAGAGTTAACATACTATAGTAACATACTACAGGTTATAGGAAATGCAAACAAATCCAAACAGATAAAAAATCAGTGGAAATACAAAAATTAGCCAAGTGTAGTGGTGCGTAACTGTGGGGCAAGCTACTTCAGAGGCCAAGGCAGCAGGATCACCTGAGCCTAAGAGGTTGAGGCTGCCATGAGCCGTGATCATGCCACTGCACTCCAGCCTGAGTGACAGAGCAAGACCCTGTCTCAAAAGAAAAGAAAAGAAAAGAAAAGATTAGTGGTTGCCTGATAGGAGCAAGCAATGGGATCAGGGACTGGGAAGCAGAAAGAAGGAAGCAATTACAGAAGAGAATGAGGTAACTTTTATGGTGACAAATGCATTTATTATCTTGATGGCAGAGATGGTTTCCTGGGTGGGACATTATTAAATTGTACACTTTAATATATTCAGTTTACTGTATGTCAGGTATGCCTCAATAAAACTGTTTTTTCAAAAAGACTCCCAGCTTTTTGACCTGAACAAACTAGTTGAATGTTAATGTCTTTTACTGAGACAGGAAAGTTAATTTTTATAATATAGCCTGTAAGCAGTCTCAAGGCTGCTCCATAGGAATAATAAGAATAATCCTTCCACTTGTAAGTAGACTATATAAGTGAGAATGTAGGTTCAGCTGCTATAGCAGAGATCCAAAATAGCAGTGGCTAAAATAAGATAGAAGCTTGTTTCTCTCTACTATACTCAACTAGGCATAAGCAGTCTAGGGCAAGTATGTGAGTCCCACAGTGCCAAAGTTCCCAGGCTCCTTCTATCTTATCCGTAAGATCCAAGATGACTCATCACTACCATGTTCATAGTCTAGCTGAAAAGACAGAAAAAAAGGGGGAGGCTCACACTTTCCCTTTAAAGGCATATCCCAGAAGTTGTGGGCATGGTTCTATTCACACCCCATTGACCCAAACAGAATCGTGGCCACTCCTGATTGCGAGAGATACCAGGACATTTATTATTACAGGCAACTGTGCGCCTATTTAAATATCAACAAATATCATGAAAGGGGAGTAGAGGACAGATATTCAAGGGAAATTAGCAGTTTTTGACATAAGTTTTCAGCTGACAAAGCTATTTCTCATTCATCATATCATTTAATCTTCACAACTTTGTGACATGGATAGACCCTAAGAGTTCATTCAGTTTGAGGGGAAGTTTAGAAGAGTGGTTAAGAATATGGGCTTTAGAGTTTCAAATCCCATCTCCACCATTTACTAGCTGTGACATCCAAGGAAAACTGCTTAACTTCTCAGAGCTTCAGTCTCTTCAGTTGTAAAATGGAGGTAATAACAGTACCCATTTCATAGGTTTTTATGAGGAATAAATGTGATAATGAATGCACAGTTCCAGGCATAGAGTTGCACCTATGCCTACATTATCTGTTATTATGTATCAAGTATTTGGGACCTACAGATAAATAAAAGAGCAATTCACAGTATAGTGGCAGGGGTCGGGGGGTCACAGATAAATGAACAGAAAGTGACAAAATAATATGACAATTCTGCCACAAGGAAGACAATACCAGGAGCCAGACGAGCACAGGGGAGGGGCCTCTAACCCAGAAATCTTACAAGAAAAATAGGCGTATATGGCAAAGAAGGGAGAAAGGATATTCCTAGAAGAAGCCAAGACACCACAGCAAGTGAAAGCCTGGTGCCTTCAGCGAAACACAAGTTGTCTGGCATTGCTGGAGCAGGGGAGCATGTTAACTAAGAGGAGAGGCAGAGTGGCAGATTAGGGTCAGTGGCAGAGGAACCTTTGCAGGTGACACACTTGCCAAGAAACTCTCAGCTACTCCTTCCTGCTGACCAAGTAAGTTCAGGGCTGGAACCTTACTAGGCAGAAAAGGAGCTTCCACTGTGCCTACCAAATGAAGCAGTCATAGGAAACACTGCAGGGAGAGGAAGTGAGTCGTTAGCAGGAACTGATGGTGGCTTTTCCCAGGCACCTTGCCACGTCTGATTCAATCTGTTTATGCAAAGTCCAAAGAAAGTGAATAGTTTTGATCAATCCTGATGATTTAAACCTGCGTAAGAGATGAAGCTGGGTAATAGAGCATAACAAAGACTGGATTATTTATCCTGTTGCTCATCAGAGAAAGTGGGGCCTGCCAGAGGTGAGAGCCAAAAGCAGAGACTCTCCCAAAAATAGGAAAAGAATAAAATTAGGAAACCAAAAGCCTAGGGGAGAATCCATGCCTCTGTCACTCCAGCTCACTAAGCTGAAAAAGTTCATGGTCCTTTAGAACAGGAAGAAGAATACAATGGGGTTGGGTTGAAATCTGGACAAACTCCACATACATTTATAAATAGGCACCAAAAAACACTGGTGCAGAGGAATGTTTTTCCATCTTTAGAGCCATACCTAGGACAAGGTGATTAAGGCTTTTCCCCAGGGCACCTACCTTAGCAGCCCCAGATGTTTTTAAATAAAGGTTTTCAAATTGTGAGAAACTAAAAAAGTTAATATTGTTCTTTTTATAAATTAGAAGAATATGAGTAAAAGTAGCACCCAGTAAGCAAAAAAGTTACTTAAAATAGAAAGCCCCAGATCACCACCTTATTGCTAAATCTCACATGTAGCCACAGACAACTCCAGGCCTACATTTGACCAGTTCAAACTCCACAGTGGAAAGAGACAATGTCTTTTTCCTTTAGGGTTTCAGGAAGAGTTCCAGGATTGGATTTCCCTGGCATAGCTTGCATCACATGCCCATCTCCGAAATAATCACAAGGCCCAGAGGCCTGGAATGCTCTGATTCGGCAGGTGCAGGTCATATGGCCATTCCAGGAAGGGTAGGGGGTATCATCCTTATCCAAAAAGGACATAGACTGAGGGTAAACGAAAGGTATCCTCTTGCCAAAAGAGTACAGTATAACTATCAAAGGAAGAGGTACTAGATGTCACAAAGAGAAAAAAAAATAGATGTTCATTTTATACATTAGCTGCCAAAATTTCAACTTTTTTGAATTTGTCTTCTAATGAATAGGTCAATTCCATTTCATTGAGTACATGAACTTCATGATGGTGACCCCCTAGTCTTCCCCATATAGCAGCGGTCAGGGACCTCAAGAAGGCAACCTTGCTTTGCAATGAAGTTCTTGGATCACTGGATGTGGAGTGTCCCATCAAAAAGGGCTGAACCCCAGACTTAATGTTTTTGCCTTTTCTAGATGAGAAACACTGAGGATTTTCTCTGTTTCATTCAAGACAAATTGTAGCAGTCACTGTTGAGAAGAGGTTGAAGTTATCTTTTTTTTTTTTTTTTTTTTTTGGAGACAGTGTCTCACTTTGTCATCCAGGCTGGAGTGCAGTGGTGTGAACACAGCTCACTGAAGCCTTGACCTCCTCGGCCCCAAGTAATCCTCCCCTCTCAGTCCCCCAAAAGTTGCTGGGGCTATAGGCATGCACCACTGCACCCGGCTAATTTTTGTATTTTTTTGTAGAGATAGGGTTGTACCATGTTGCCAAGGCTGGAAAGTTGCCACTTCTTTTTGTCCCCTTAGCTAAGGTCAAATGCCTCTGCATGGGTTTGAGAAGATGGTGAAGCTTGGCTGACTGTGGGTAAGTAGTCTCCATGATCTCATAAGTCTTTGTGGGGTTTTTTGTTTGTTTGTTTTGAGACAGAGTCTCACTCTGTCGTCCAGGCTGGAGTGCAGTAGTGTGATCTTGGCTCACTGCAACCTCTGCCTGCTGGGCTCAAACAATTCTCCTGCCTCAGCCTCCTGAGTAGCTAGTACTACAGGCACTCAGGTTTTGCCATGTTGGCCAGGCTAGTCTCGAACTCCTGACCTCAAGTGCTCCGCCCGCCTCAGCCTCCCAAAGTGCTGGGATTACAGGCGTGAGCCACTGAGCCCGGCCAAGTCTTTGTGTTTCTAACCACAGTGATTAGTAGAAAATATAAGAGGTCACTAGCAGGAATACTTATTCTGGAACATCAGAATCTGAGGGCAGAAGGCCATGAAGAATCAGGGGACAAATTATTCAAGGAACCCTATTAGTCCATATATTTGCCACACATCTCCACTGTGTTCTGCCATCTGAAGTATGGGGTCCTGTATAAAAATTCCAGAAAATGGCCGGGTACAGTGGCTCACGGAGGCTGAGGCAGGAGAATGGCTTGAACCCGGGAGGCGGAGCTTGCAGTGAGCCGAGATGGCGCCACTGCACTCCAGCCTGGGCGACAGAGTGAGACTCCGTCTCAAAAAAAAAAAAAAAAAAAAAAAAATCCGGAAAATAGGCCGGGTGCAGTGGCTCACGCCTGTAATCCCATTACTTTGGGAGGCCGAGGCGGGTGGATCACAAGTTCAGGAGATCGAGACCATCCTGGCCAACATGGTGAAACACCGTTTCTACTAAAAATACAAAAAAATTAGCCAGGTGTGGTGGGCGCGCCTGTCATCCCAGCTACTCAGGAGGCTGAGGCAGGAGAATCGCTTGAACCAGGGAGTCAGGGGTTGCAGTGAGCCAAGATCACGCCACTGCACTCCACCCTCGGCGACAGAGCAAGACTCTGTCTCAAAAAAAAAAAGAAAATTCTAGAAAATAATTCTAGACTCAGAGAGCTGGAATGGGTTGTTGGATTCTTCCATGCTATCCTCACTTTACAGAGAAAAATGAAGCTTATAAAGGAAGAAGGGCTTTGCCACGGTCACAGCAAATTGGTGTTAAGGCTAAGACTAGAACACAGGAGTCACAGATTCTCTTCCAGAGTTCCTTCCATTCTACCCTGTGGCCTCTCTTGGGTGGATTCAGCAAGACTACTGGGTCCCAAAACAGGAGACAAATTTGGAGTCAGGAGGCTCCATTTTTCTTGGGAATATGAGATTCCATTTTGTAGCCACTTATCGTTGATTGCACTCAAATGTGTGGATCTTGAAAAGGGCTATGGGCCGGGCGCAGTGGTTCACGCCTGTAATCCCAGCACTTTGGGAGGCCGAGACGGGCGGATCACCTAAGGTCAGGAGTTTGAGACCAGCTTGACCAACATGGAGAAACCCTGTCTCTACTGAAAATACAAAATGAGCCAGGCATGGTGGCGAGTGCCTGTAATCCCAGCTACTTGGGAGGCTGAGTCAGGAGAATCGCTTAAACTCAGAAGGTGGAAGTTGCAGTGAGCCGAGATCACACCATTACACTCCAGTGTGGGTAACAAGAGCAAAACTCCATCTCAAAAAAAAAAAAAAGAAAGAAAGAAAAGAAAAGAAAAGGGCCTCAACCCCTGAGCACAAAGAGAAGATGAGGCAGAAAAAGCCTCAGGACTCTGCTTCCCAGGGGCAAGACAAACTTGGTGTTCCTTCTGACTTGGCCTATCCATTGGGAATTCTAGGTACTTTGTAGATACCATAGGATGTCTATGATGTCCTTGGCAGTGTATGCTAAATGTTGTGTCTGCCAGGTATTTTTCTGGATCAGGATGAACATAATCTCCTCAGCATCTCAAAGGGGCCCCAAACTCTCAATAGGTTAAGAACCACTACTCTAGGCTGGGCACAGAGGCTGAGGTGGGAGGATCACTTGAGTCCAGGAGTTCAAGACCAGCCTGGGCAACATGGCAAAACCCTGCCTCTAAAAAATGTTTTTAAATTAGCCAGGCATAGTGGTGCGGAGCCTGTAGTCCCAGCTATTCAGGAGGCTGAGGTGGGAGAATCACCTGAGCCCAGGAGGTTGAGGCCGCAGTGAGCCATGATTATGCCACTGGCATTCCAGCCTGAGCGACAGAGTAAGACCCTGTCCTCACCCCCCCACCAAAAACAAAAACTAAACCAAAAAACCCCCAAGAAACACTAATCTAAAGTGACGCTTCCAAACTTGGCTTATTATTAAAATTACCAGAAGAGATTTAAAAGCACTGATACCTGGGCCCTTCCTACTGGAGAGGTGGATTCAGTGGATATGTGTTGGGGCCCAGAGAATCTGCACTTTTTAGAAGCTCACCAAGCTTAGAAACTGCAGCTCTAGAAGAAAATATTAATGAAATTAATTAATGAAAATATTAATGAAGTTAATATTAATTAATTTTCATTATTATTTTCCCTAGAAGGGAGAAGAAAAAATTACCTCAGCACTTGGCACTTTAAAGCCATTCTGATGTAAACACTTCAGGTGTTTATGGTAAAGATAAAATTAGAATTCCTGGTAAAGAGAGGGCGCTGAAACCCAACAAGCCATAAATAAAACAATAGAATTCAGAAGGCCATGGTTCTGTTATACTGTATTGTGACCACAGCTTATATCCAGGCATATCAGCTCTTTCAGTGACTTGTTTAGCCTATACTTGGTTTCCCTGACTCTACCCTCCAGTGGTTCTCAGATTCGATAAATCCCCAACTCTTAGGCAGTAGAGCATTAATGCAAATCCACCACTTGACATTTTTATAGTTTGAGTTTCTTCATTTATGCATGCAACAAGAACTTAATTACCTACAGGATGCTAGGTACTGCTCTAGCAGTGAACAAAATAGATACTCTCCCTGTCTTCATCACCCTTCCAGCCTAACATAGGTGCTGGATTCATTCATAGAATGAATTGGGGTTATAAAAAGATATTTTCCTCATCTGAGTGGTTCCATCACACTGGTTTCCTCAGATTCCTGGAACACACCAAGCATCGCCTCACCTCCTGGATTTATATACACTGGGTCCTCCTCTAGAATGCTTCCCTGCACTCTGCCTGGTCACCTACAACTTAAACCTGTGGGTCTTCGCTTCAGTGACCTTTTCATGAAAATGCCTTTAACTGACTCCTCAACTTAAAGCGATTCCTGGCCAGATGCAGTGGCCCACGCCTGTAATTCCAGCACTTTGGGAGCTTAAGGTGGGCAGATTGCTTGAGCCCAGGAGTTCAAGACCAGGTTGGGCAACAAGGCAAAATCCTGTCTTTACAAGAAATACAAAAATTACCTGGGCATGTTGGCACTTGTCTGTAGTCCCAGCTACTCGGAGGCTGAGGTGGGAGGATAACCTGAGCCCCAGGAGGTCAAGGCTGCAGTGAGCCATGATCAAGCCAGTGCACTACAGCTTGGGCAACAGAGGGAAACCATATCTCAAAAAATGAAGGATAATAAAATAAAGTAGTTCCTCCTGTTACCCTCTCAGATACCTTAAACTTTTCCATCATGGCATTTATCACAGTTTTTAATGGCATATTTATTTGTGTGATGATTATTAAATTTCACTTAAAAAAAAGTAATTCATAAAATACCCGCATATAAAATACAGACAGTAATAATAGCATACTAGGAAAACAAAATTAGCTTCTGCTCCTGGCCCTCTGATTCTCAGTTCTCCTTCCCAGAGGCAAATACTCTTATCACTCTTGCATCCCTGCAAAGATCTTCTAGGTATGGTTGAGGGTCTGCGTGATTATTTATTAAGTAGCTGTCTCCTCTATTAGACTGAGGGTGGATACTGTATCTACTCATTTATTGCTTTATCCCTAATACTTGGCACAAAATCAGCCATTTATAGGTGTTGGTGGAATAAAGGAAAGGGTGTCAAAAGAACAGAGATTGGGTTAATATCTAAACTGCTAGCTCTTGTACATCTCCCATGCTCCCACTGAGCACTGAGCACATAGTAAACTTTATAGATGTCCCTGGACTCCCCTAGCATTGGTTCATGAATTGTTCTCTTCGGTGAGAACTTCTTACAGCGTATTGAAACTACCGTGTCTTGTCTGTGTGTCTCCCCCGTGGACTGTTAGCTCCTTGAGGATGGAGACAGGGCTTTGCTCTTCTGGAATGCTGGGCTGGGCATCCGAGAAGTCCTTGATGAGCACTTTCTGATGCTCGACTAACCTGACTCATCTGACTGTTGGCTCCCTTGCAATTCCGTTCTCAAACTCTACCAGTCTGAAGCCTGCCAGTGCCATTTCAAGTTGTTACTCTTCCAATAAAGACTAGCATTTTATTCAAAACCTCTAGCCTGGAGAGATGCACTTCACTTGAGCCTTATTGCAGATTCTCATTTCTTTTAGCACTCATCTAAAAAACGGGGATAATAATGCCAAGCTTCCAGGGCTGTTGTGATAATTAAATGAGATCTTCCATAAATGGAGACAGTTGTTCGTTTCCGCACCCCCTTCAGCAAAAAGAGTATCAGTGTCTGTTTTGCTAAAAAAGAAAAGAGGTCTCTGCATGGGGTGCAGGGTCAGACAGATACTGGGATTTTTTTTTTTTTAATTAATTTATTTATTTTTGAGGTGGAGTCTGGCCCTGTCGCCTGGGCTGGAGTGCAGCGGCGCAATCTCAGCTCACTGCAACCTCTGCCTCCCAGGTTCAGGCCGTTATTGTGCCTCAGCTTCCCGAGTAGCTGGGATTACAGGCATGTGGCACCACGCCTGGCTAATTTTTGTATTTTTAGTAGAGACAGGGTTTCACCATGTTGGCCAGGATGGTCTCAAATTCCTGACCTCAGGTGATCTGCCCACCTTGGCCTCCTAAGGTGCTGGGATTATAGGCGTGAGCCACCACACCCAGCCAGGCAGATAACTTTCAATTCTGACCCCAGTTCAAACATTATTGAGACAGTGAGGTGAGAATCAATAATAAAGTCAAAAATTGCCCTCTTTGAACAATGACCTGAAATACAATGGCTGCATATCAAAGAAGCTGCTGAGTGACACGCCCTCAGGACAAATAGAGGCTTCCGCATAGGCCATATGTATCTGTCCCTGCCTGCCCATCTGTTTCATCTTGCAGTGCTCCCTCCACTCCCTCTAGGCCCCAGCCACGCTGAACTTTCTTTATTACTCCACGCACTTTTTTGATGCCAGGCCTTTGCATATGCTCTTCCATCTGCCTGTCACCTACTCATCCATAACTCTAGGCTTAAATATCTCTTCCCAGGATGAGTGCAGTGGCTCATGCCTGTAATTCTGGTGCTTTGGGAGGCCCAGGCGGGAAGACTGCTTGAGGCCAACAGTTCAAGACCAGCCTGAACCACACAGCAAGACTCCGTCTCTACAAACAAATAAACACATAAAAATTTAAAAATCTCTTCCCCAGGAACACCCCCCTTGACTTCCTGAGCCAGATTAGGTCACTATGCCACAGGTGAACCTAGGTCACCTATGTTCTTCCCCTTTCACTCATTACAGATGTAGACTCCCAAAGGGCCTTCATTCAACCATTCATTTATCTGACAATTCTTTCCAGAGTTCCTACTATGTGCTAGGCATTATTCTGGGTGCTAGGGATACAGTGGTAGACAAGATAAGACACAGATTCTACCTATGAAACTTACATTCTAGTAGGAAAAGCAGACAATAAACAAATAAACTAATACAGGAACCGCAGGTTCATTCACTGCTGCATTTCCAGAATGGGCCCCAACACATAGCAGATACTCAACAAATGCTTATTGAGGAGAAGGAAAGGAAAGTGAGGGTGAATGGTAGCCAATTTGAAGGAAGAGACAGGAGTGGCCAGTGTCAGAGCCAACAAACTAACTACCGTGGAATCATTTCACCCTAGAGCTTTGCTCAACTTGCAGGAGGGACTAAAATGGGTTGAGGCCTGTCCTGTCCTGTTGGTCTCCAATAAGGAAGGGGAGGAAGTGGCTTACCTTCACTTCTGTCTGTCCTGTATCTGTGTAAACACCTACAAATAGGGACAAATGAATGAGTGCAAGCCCTGGACTCATCAAGTGATCTTATCCACTCCTGTGCCTTCCAGTGTTAGAGACTGGGTAGTTGGTTGCAAAACACATTTCCTCTTTCTCATGGGTGCCCAGCTAGGCTACACTTGCTTACTTCTCTTATAGTTAGATGTGACCACATGATGAGATTTTATTGGTGGAATATGGATGGAAGTGATAGACTCTCCCATGTGTGGTCCTCCATGCCCTTATGCCCTTTCCCCATCACAGTGACCCTGGAAGCTGTGTAATATAAATGGCAGATGTCGGGTGCAGCGGCTCATGCCTGTAATCCCAGCATATTGTGAGGCTGAGGTGGGCAGATCACTGGAGGCCAGAAGTTCGAGAGCAGCCTGGCCAACACGGTGAAACCCCGTCTCTACTAAAAATATAAAAATTAGCCAAGTATGGTGGCACACACCTGTGATCCCAGCTACTCAGGAGGCTGAGGCACGAGAATCACTTGAACCCGGGAGGCAGAGGTTGCAGTGAGCTATGATCATACCACTGCACTCCAGTTTGGGCAATAGAGCTAGACCCTGTCTCAAAAAAAAAAAAAAAAAAGATGGCAGACACAAAAGCTGGAAGGACCTGGTTCCTGAACCCTACTTGGAGAAGAGTTGCTCACTTATTAGGAACACCAGTTTGGGATCTTACCTGAGTGAGAAATAACCTACTGTGCTAGGCCATCGAGGCTGGGGAATTTTCTGTTAGAGCAGCTAGCATCATTCTTTTTTTTTTTTTTTTTTTTTTTTTAAGACAGGGTCTCTTGGCTGGGGGCAGTGGCTCACGCCTATAATCCTAACACTTTAGGAAGTCGAGGTGCACAGATCACCTGAGGTCAGGAGTTTGAGACCAGCCTGATCAACATGACAAAACCCCGTCTCTACTAAAAAATACAAAAATTAGCCAGGCATGGTGGCGTGCACCTGTAATACCAGCTACTTGGGAGGCTGAGGCAGGAGAATCGCTGGAACCCAGGATGCAGAGGTCACAGTGAGCTGAGATCATGTCACTGCACTCCAGCCTGGGCGACAGAGCAAGACTGTCTCAAATTAATTAATTAATTAATTAATTAATTGAGGGACTCACTCTGTTGCCCAGGATGGAGTGCAGTGGTGTGATCACGGCTCGTGGCAGGCTTGACCTCCTGCGGCTCAAGTGGTCCTCTCACCTCAGCCAGGACACCACAGGCACATGCCATCATACTCAGCTAATTTTTGTACTTTTTGTAGGTACAAGGTTTCATTATGTTGCCCAGACTGCTCTCTAACTCCTGGTTTCCACCTGCCTCGGCCTCCCAAAGCGTTGGGATTACAGGAGTGAGTAACCATGCCTGGCCACCTTGATGATACACTTGCTTATTCTCTCCAGGCCAATGACCTCACTCAAACCTGAGCCTTCCCCTGGGGTCCAGACTTAGCTCCACACCCATGCACTGGATATCCCTACTGACATGGTGGTCATGCCTTCAGACTTAGAGTGGCCAAAACTGGACTTGCTACTTTCACCCACACCAGCTTCTCCTTTTCTAGTGTGGCCCATCTCAGTAAGATGGCACCACTTTCCACCCAGGCGTGCAAGCCTAAAACTCAGAGCCACCTTGGGCCCTTTTCCCTTTCTCTCATCCTCCACATATCTCCTCCATAGATCTTGAATTCATATCTTCTCTTCTTCTCCACTGCTGCTACCATCAGTGCCTAAATACCACAACAGTCTCCAGCTAACCCATCTCCCTGCTTGATTATAGCTACCCCTCAAGCCCATTCTCCAGCTGGAGTCATCCACCCCAAAACAGATCCAAGCATGCCACCCCTGCCCACACTCACTTTAACACTCAGGGCTGGCTCCCTACCACCCCGAGGATTCAGTTCAAGCTCCTTGGCACAGTCTCAAACGCCTTGCATGATCTGGCCTGGCCTGTCTCTGCAGCCTCTTCCGCTGACCCCAAGCCAGCTGTGTACACTCTTGTCACACCAGTTAGGTTCCTCATTCACATCATCCTCCCTCTGCACTCTGGCTGTTCCCCTGGCCTAGAATACTTCAACCCCCATTCTTCACTTGCATCACAACTGCTCATCCTTCAGGCCTCAGCTTGATTTTCACTTCCTCGGAGAAGTGACCTCCCTGACCCTTGGACCAGGTCAGCCAACTTGGCACCTCCTATTGCCCAAATCTTGACATTTGATTCTTGTGACTTAATTGTCTATTTTTCCTATTCAAGTGCAAGTCCCCGGAGGGCAGGGCCTCGGTCCTGTTCACCCTTGTGTTCTTAGCCTCCAGAAAAAAGGAGGAATCCCCATATGTCTGTTAAATGAGTATGCGTGAGCAGTACACTCACTCAATAATTACCAACTTAGTGATATCAGTGCTATTCAATGACAGCAAACAGGTAATTCTGAGTTTGTCTGCCATCTGAGTCAAAGCAATTTGCCCCCATTTTTTTTTTTTTTTTTTTTTTTGAGATGGAGTCTCTCCCTGTCATCCTGGCTGGAGTGCAATGGTGGGATATCAGCTCACTGCAACCTCCACCCCTCGAGTTCAAGCGATTCTCCTGCCTCAGCCTCCTGAGTAGCTGGAGTTACAGGTGCGCGCCACCACGCCCGGGTTAATTTTTTTTTGTGTCTTTAGTAGAGATGGGGTTTAAACATGTTGCCCAGGCTGGTCTTGAACTCCTGACCTCATGATCCCCCCACCTCGGCCTCCCAAAGTGCTGGGATTACAGGTGTGAGCCACCAGGCCCGACCTGCCCCCATTTATTAATGAGGAGACAGATCCCCAAGGGAGCAAGTGATCTGCCCCAGGGAGGCAGGAGGTGAAGCAGTCACAGGGCTCTGGCAATGACCACACCACCCCTCTTCTCCCTCTGCTTCTAACTTTTCTTGTTTCTGAGGTCCAGGCGGAAATGTAATGTCATGACACATTGGGGGATTTCTTTCCTCCCCTACATTTTTCTGATGTGACTCCAGCTTGGGGGGTTGGGGGAACACAAGCCCCAGGAGGAGGGAGGCGGGTGGTGGGGAGGTTAGCAGCCACATTCCTCAGCAGCCTCTGTTTTCATAGCTCAGAGAAAGAAGAAAGAAGTTAGCAAGCTCTGGCAGACACACTGGGCATTCAGCTCCTGTTCTGGCAGCTGCAGGGGCTGGGCTGAGCACACGCTCTGCCAAGGCCAGGGTGGCAGACACTCTCTCCAAGCTCAGGCTGCCAAGATGAGGTGGAGGGGGTCAGGGCCTCTGTCTAAGATGGGGGTTCACAGAAAGAGACCCCTTCTTTCTGCTCAGGCTGGCAGCCAGTTGGCCATGAGCCATGTGTGGGAGAAGGGGAGCAGAGGGAGGCAGTGTCAGGGCCTCAGTGCAAATCCTTCCAGGTTGGAAGGCTGGTGTGGGCATCAGACAGCCCAGGGGGCTATCTCAGCTCCTCCTCCACCCTGGAGATGTTGGGGGGACAGCCTCTAGGCAGATGTCCCCACCCGGCTGCTGGGGCCACTGCTGTCACATTCCAGAGGGGGCTGAGAGCCACAGAGCATGGATTGAGAACGAGCTCACCATGGAAACCAGGCTTCCTAGGAAAAGGTCACATATTTGATGTGGCTGTCATCCAGGCACCTTAAATGCCACACTGTTCCTGTTTTCTTGAGCACGCTGCCAGCAGAGAAGGCCTGAGACAATGGGGGTGGCAGTTGACCTGTTTGCCTGGTTTTAGACAGGCCCCTATCACGGTTTCCCCTTCTCAGCAAAACCCAGTGCTGTTTTTACATTGCCTGACCCCAACGTGTACCCACGTGGGCAGCCCTGCAGGCCAACCCTTGAGTCTGGCAAAGACCCACTGTGCCAAAAATCTAGAAAAGGAGGTGCAAACAAGACCCATGATGGTAAAAACTGGCAAAGCTTGTTAAGAATAGTAAAAGCTTTCGTGTATGAGTACTTACTCCATGCTGCCAGGCACTGTGATAAATGCTTTACATGCACTGTAATCTCCACAAAAAAAAACCTTAATAAAAAAATTGAGGCTTTGAGAGGTTAAATAACTTATCTGAGATTATTATATAATCAGAAAATGGCATGACAAGGTTTCAAACCCAGGCTTGTCTGATCTAGAGCCTGAAACTTTCACCTCTACTCTATTTCACTCATCCATTTATTCATGCACTCATTCATTTATTCAATTGTCCATCCATCCATGCATGCATCAAACATTTAGGGAGAGCCTCTGGTGTGCTGATACAGTGTGTAAAAGGACACACTCCACAACCTCCAAGAGTTCACAGTGGGAGAAATGGATGAATAAACAATGACAATATGCGGTGTGATGAAAGCCATGGGAGAGGAGCAGCAAAGCTGCTATGGGAAGAGGACTCCTTTTCCTTGCATTGTCCAAGGCTCAAAGGTGTGAGAGCACAGGGGAGGAGAAACTAACCCAGCTGGGACAGGGGTGGGCAGCAGACTTTCTCCGGAAGGTGTCCAAACACACACCTGTAAAAGGGGTTGAACTTGGGTCACACTTCTCAGGCCTGGAGTTCCAGGGGTTGGATTTACATCCACAGGCAGGAGAGAACACTTACTCTCAAATGGACCCGATCAGGCCCCCCTTACCAAGCACAATGCTTCCCAGGGACGCCCAACTGACCAAGTACCACCGACAAAATAGAAAGAAGTCAGGCTTTCCTAGAGAACCCTGGGTGAGTACATGGTTTACACAGCTGTCCTTAACCCAGACTCTAGTGGCATGAAGAAAGAACGAGCTAGCTTCTTCCTCCTTTCACACTCCCATTGAAGACTGCCCACTGTCAAAAGCTAGGGCACAGTAGAAATAAAATTACTGCCTTAGTATAAGGAAACCAACCCAGTGACTTCTAGGTTGGGCAAGAAAGTTAGGGTTGGGGAAAAGGGTGACTTAATTCCTCCCGTCTGTCTGGTTCCTACACCCACATCATATGTCTTTGGGGAAGCCTCCCACACAGGCTGTGATCCACCAACTATAGCACTCCAGCCCTGAAAGGAGCCCTTTTCCTTACATGCCCTGTTGGTTAGTAATAGCCAAGATGCTGGGTGGGAAGAAGGGAGAGAGAGAGGGAGGGAGGAAGGGATATTCTCTGAAGAGCAAGAGGGCAGCTGGCTTCTTTCACAGCTGTGTGGGTGGCAGTGAGCTAAGAGGTCCCTGTTCTCTTCTCCATCAATCAAGGGGGCAATCAAGAAAAAATGTGCAGTTTAAAAAGTTCAAAAAGAAAAATCAAACCACAACAACCTCCAAATTATATTAATTTGGTGATGGCCTGACACTCTGGAAACCAATCATGGGAAGGGGCAACCCTCACTTCCTCCTGCTCTTAGATGACGTTGGCCCTTTTTCTTTTTCTGGGGTTGGTCTCCATGGAGCAACACAGTCTGGCCTGGGATCCTCACCACAGCAAGGAGGAAAACACAGAACTTTGTTCTCTCCTCTCTGGATAATGGTGGCCAGGATAGAAGTTCATGGGCAATGAGAATCCTGGGCCCTCCTGCACAAGGTTGGCATCAAGCAAAATTGCATTAGCTAATAGAATAGTATCCTTGTGCAAGTTATTTCACCCCGCTGAGCCTCAGGGCCCTCCTTATTAAACTGGAAAAATAATACTACCTACCCTCCTGATGCCCTTATTTATTCCTGTCTTCAGGTCCTTTTTATTTACCTCTTCTGCCTTTTTTTTTTTTTTTTTTGAAACAGGGTGTCGCTCTGTCACCCAGGCTGGAATGCAGTGGCACAATCACAGCTCACTACAGCCTTGAACTCCTGATCTCAAGCAATCTTCCCACCTCAGCCTCCCACATAGCTGGGACCACAGGCATGTGCCACCACACCTGGCTAAGTTTTTTTCTTTCAAAAATTATCTGTAGAGATGAGCAGATGAGGTCCCCCCTCCTGCCTCGAACTTGCAAAGTGCTGGGATTACAGGCATGGGTCACCATGCTCAGCCTCTTCTACCTCTTTTTTCTCCTCTTTGCATCCCCCTTTCTTGCACTGCCTTCTCGGTAGTCCCCTCCACCCCATATGGACTTAAATAATTCTTGATTTTCATGGCCCCTGTGAACTTGCTTCTTCCCCCATTCCTTCCCATTTTAATAGTGCCATCGTATACCCAGTTTCTCAGGCTAGAATCTAAGAAGTCGTCCTTGATTACCTTCTTCCCCACAACACATACATTTAATCCATTAGCATGTCTTACAGGTGATTCCTCCAAAACATATCCTGAATCTGACCATTTCCCACCCTCTGCTACCACCCTAATTCTGGCCACCATCACCTCTTGCCTAGATAACTACAAAGTTCTCCTAACTGGTCTTGCTATTTATTTAGTTTTTAGAGATGGGATTTTGCTATGTGGCCCAGGCTGGTCTGAAACTCCTGGGCTCAAGCAATCCTCTGGCCTCAGCCTCCCAAATTGCTGAGATTACAGGCATGCCATCTGCCATCATGCCCAGCTCCTTGTCTTGCTTCTTTTACTTTTGCCCCTTAGAACCTGTTCTCTGCATAGAAGAGTCATATTTCTGAAACATGTAAATTAAATTATATCACTCTCCTACTCAAAACACTGCATGGGCTTCCAAATTGTTTGTCATGGCCTACAAAGCCCCATATGGTCCTTGCCTTGCATCTTCAACCTCTGATGACTGTGCTGCAGCTGCAGGGGCTCCCTTCTGTCCCTCACACATGCTTTGCTTTTTTTTTTTTTTTTTTTGAGACGGAGTTTTGCTCTTGTTGCCCAGGCTGGAGTGCAATGGCGCGATCTCGGCTCACCGCAACCTCCACCTCCCAGGTTCAAGCAATTCTCCTGCCTCAGCCTTCCCAAGTAGCTGGGATTATAGGCATGTGCCACCAAGCCCGGCTAATTTTGTGTTTTTAGTAGGGATGGGGTTTCTCCGTGTGGGCCAGGCTGGTCTTGAACTCCCGACCTCAGGAGATCCACCCACCTCGGCCTCCCAAAGTGCTGGGATTACAGGCATGAGCCACTGCGCCTGGCGTTTTGCTTATTTTTGTCTCAGGGACTTCACCTGCATGATCCCTTCCTGTCTCGGTTCAGATGGTACCTCCTCAGAGAGAGCTTCCTTGAGGCACCTACATAAATGAATTCTGTCCCCACCTACTCTTGAGCACACCACTGGTGTGTGTGTATGTGCATGTTACTTATTTCTGAAACTGTCCTGTTTCTTTATCTATGCATGTATTATTGGTCCATGCCGTGTGTTGTCCGTGGTTCTTCTCCAGTGACAAGAATAGTACTTGCGGCCAGGCGCAGTGGCTCATGCCTATAATCCCAGCACTTTGAGAGGCTGAGGAGGGAAGATTGTTTGAGCCCAGGAGTTCAGGACCAGCCTGGGCAACATAGTGAGACCCTGTCTTTACAAAAAAATACAAAAATTAGCCGGGTGTAATGGTGTGTTCCTGCAGTCCCAGCTACTCAGGAGGATTGCTCGAGTCCAGGAGGTCGCAGCTACAATGAGCTGTGATCACACCACTGCACTGCACTGCAGCCAGGGTGACAGAGTGAGACCCTGTCTCAGAAAAACAAAACAAAACAAAACAAAACAAGAATAGTTCTTGGCACATTATGAGTACCCAGTGAATTTTTTGGGTGAATAAATTAATGTCCTTGCTCCAAAATCACTTCTCTTTCTTTTCTCTGTCAAAATGCCCTCTCCTTCAGAGCATGGATCTCATTCGGAAGGTGATAGGGAGACCTCCACAAACGTTTGCTGAATGAATGAAGCTGAAATGAATTACACCATCAAAGAATGCCAGCCTCTTAATGCATAGCTATTCCCAGGAGGATTAGCATTCTCAAACAGGAAGCTTGAATTTCAGGCACTGTTGACAAAGGGAAGAATTTCAGGGCAGCCGAGTTGAAGTGATATTTTTGGACAGAGTTGCTGTTCCATGGCTTCTTAAATCCAGAGATACTTATTAAGACCCTTTAGGGCTCCTTTGAAACTGAAGTTGACATTAAAATATGAAACAGTGATAGAAAAGGATTGTTTGTTTATAAGGAAAGAATTGTAGACTGGGAATCAGAAGCCTGGGTTTTAATCCTAGATGTGAGACTACAGTAAGTAATTAGCTCCTTGGACAGGTCGCTTAAGATAACCAACATTAACTGAGTATCTAGCTCATGCCCGGCCCTGAGCTAGGCACTTTACTCACACATATAATTTTTATTTTTCTGAGACAGGATTTCACTCCCTTGTCCAGGCTGGAGTGCAGTGTCGCGATCACGGTTTGCTGCAGCCTCGACCTCCCAGGCTCAAGCCATCCTCCCACCTCAATATCCCAAGTAGCTGGGACTTACAGGTGCTTGCCACCAAGCCTGTCTAGCTTTTGCATTTTTTGTAGAGACAGGGTTTCTCCATGTTGCCCAAGCTGGTCTCAAACTCCTGGGCTCAAGCCATCCGCCTGCCTTGGCCTTCCAAAGTGCTGGGATTACAGGCCTGAGCTACTGTGCCCAGGCACACATATAATTTTTGCAACTCTTTAAGGTAAATATTTTTAGTGTCTCTATTTTATAGACAGGGAGACAGGTTCAGAGAGGTTAGGTGTCATGTGTGAGGGCACTTCCCTAATAACAGTGGGAGCTGGATTCAGCCACACGTTTAGGTCAGTCTGCATTCCTGTTTTCTTCCACTTCCCCCTGACAAGACCTCTTGGGCCACCTTTCAGGGATCTGTTAACTGGGGGCAACAGAAGAAACTCTTTTTTTTGAGATGGAGTCTTGCTGTGTTACCCAGACTGGATTGCAGTGGTGCGATCTCGGCTCACTGCAATCTCTGCCTCCCGAATTCAAGTGATTCTCCTGCCTCAGCCTCTCAGGTACCTGGGATTACAGGAGTGCAGCACCACACACAGCTAATTTTTGTATTTTTAGTAGAGACAGGGTTTTACCATGTTGGCCAACCTGGTCTCAAACTCCTGACCTCAAATGATCTGCCCACCTCAGCCTCCCAAAGTGCTGGGATTACAGACATGACCCACTGTTCTGGCCCCAGAAACCCTTGAGCTCTAAGGAGTTGCTCTCTAAGATCTTTTTTCTTTTTTTCTTTCTTTTTCTTTCTTTTTTTTTTTTTTTTTTAAGAGATAGGGTCTTGCTCTGTTGCCTAGGCTGGAGTGCAGCAGTGTGATTATTACTCACTGTAACCTCAAACTCCTGGGCTCAAAGGATCCTCCCACCTCAGCCTCCCAAGTAGCTAGGACTGCAGGTACATGCCACCACATCAGGCTAATGTTTACATTTTTTTTTTTCTGGTAGAGATGAGGGTCTCACTATGTTGCCCAGGCTGGTCTCGAACTCCTGGCCTCAAGTGATTATTCTGCCTCAGCCTCCCAAAGTGCTAGGAATCCAGGCGTGAGCGACTGTGTCCAGCCATTAAGTTCCTGTTAGTATTATTTCTCCATCATATTATTTCTGGATATGGGAAAAGAGAAAACAACTCTGGGACAGAGAACTCATTTAGGAATGTAGCTTAGTGTTTACAGTGAAGGTTTGAAAATTAGGCTCCTTGAGTTTACATTCTGCCTTTACCACTTTCCTTAGGCATACATTTAACATCTCTCAATTGCTTCTCAATTTTCCTCATCTATAACACGGACACAGTAAGGTGTGTTGAGATGTAAATGAGATAGTGCCTGTAAAGTGTGCAGCCAGCCCAGTGTGCGATACATACTGAGCATTCCATGAAATGTTAAATGTTTATTAAACGAATAATGATTATTATGAACACTATAAAAGAAAGTTTCTCAAAGGAGGCTGAAAGGGGAGCCCAGAGAGAAGAGGTAGATGCTTTTTAGTGCTCAGGGAGGACCAGATTTCTTCTGACAGCCCGTCTTGAGAAATGGCTGCAGGTTCGGAGGCTCCTAGGGCCACTGTATAAACCAAGAAGATGCCCAGAGGAGCTCCAGAGGACGTCTGCTGAAGGGAATTCCCATGAGAAACAGGGGCAGAGGAGAGAGCAGTTGAAAGGCAGGAAGCCCTGAGCCTGCAGGAAACATTAGCTGGAGAAACAAAGTGTGCTTGGAAAAGCCCAGCTCAGGACAAGAGCTTGAGACTGAAAGCTTGGAAGCAGGAAAGGGAGCCCCAGGAGAGTTCAAAGTAACTCACTACTCCAGTTATTTCTGATGTCTTTATTATTCTGATTACCACAGATAATACATTGGTACTTCATAGAACTTTATGCAATGCAAATAGCAAAGGAGTTCCCTATTCAAGTTTTTAAATTTTTTTTTTTTTTAGACAGGGCCTCACTCTGTCACCCAGGCTGGAGTGCAGTGGTACAATCACAGCTCATGCAGCCTCAACCTTCTAGGCTGAAGTGATCCTCCTGCCTCAGCCTCCCAAGTAGCTGGGATTACAAGCACACACCATCATGCCTGGCTAATTTTTTTTTTTTTGAGATGGAATCTTACTCTGTTGCCCAGGCTGGAGTGCAATGGTGCGATCTCAGATCACTGCGAACTTCTGTCTCCCAGGTTCAAGAGATTCTCCTGCCTCAGCCTCCCAAGTAGCTGGGATTACAGGCGTCTGTCACCACGCCTGGCTAATTTTTGTATTTTTAGTAGAGACGGGGTTTCACTATGTTGGCCAGGCTGGTCTCAAACTCCTAACCTCAGGTGATCCACCTGCCTCGGCCTCCCAAAGTGCTGGGATTACAGGTGTGGGCCACAGCGCTTGGCCTGGCTAATTTTTTTATTTTTTGTAGAAACAGGATTTCACCATGTTTCCCAGGCTGGCCTTGAACTCCTGGGCTCAAGTGATCCTCCTGCCTCTGCCTTCCAAAAAGCTGAGATTACAGATGTGACCCACCACAGCTGGCCCTAAAAATTCATATTTGGTGAATTTCTCAAAGTGAATACGCTCATGTAGCCCGCATCCCAACCATGGCACAATTTATCAGAACACCAGAAGTCCCTCTCTTCCAGTCTTTACTGATCACAATGGGAGTCTTTTTCCTGATTTTTTTCACCATAGTTTTGCCTGTTTTTAAATTTTAAGTAAATGGAATCACACAGTATATACTTTTTTGTGAATCTGGCTTCTTTCACTGAGCAATATGTTTTGCAACTCATTCCTATTGCTATTTAGTACTTCACTGTATAGATATATCCCCAATTTATTCATTTTTATCATCAAATACTGATGGGTATTTAGATGGTTTCCAGTTTTTAGTTATTGTAAATAATGCTTGGATTAATCTTGTGCATATCTTTTTTTTTTTTTTTTTTTGAGGAGTCTCACTCTGTCGCCCAGGCTGGAGTGCAATGGTGCGATCTCCGCTCACTGCAACCTCCACCTGCCAGGTTCAAGCAATTCTCCTGCCTCAGCCTCCAAAGTAGCTGGGACTACAGGCGCATATCACCATGCCTGGCTAAGTTTTTGTATTTTTAATAGAGACGGGGTCTCACCATGCTGGCCAGGCTGGTCTCGAACTCCTGACCTCATGATCCACCTGTCTCGGCCACCTAAAGTGCTGGGATTACAGGCGTGAGCCAGCGTGCCCAGCCTCTTGTGCATATCTTCTGGTGAACATATGCACTCATTTCTCTTGAATCCCCAGGAGTGGAATTACTCCTGGGGTATGCATATGTTCAGCTTCAATAGTTACTAGTGCCTGAAGTCTTGAAAGGATGTTCCAAGTATATACAAGATCTCTGTGCGGGTTCCTGGAAAAACTTCAGAATATCACAACTCTGCAAGGGAAGAGGATGAGGAAGGGGCAGCCCAGTGGCACTTGTCGAGTGCTACTGCACTGCCCTGGTCCACATGATGGACTGTCCAATCCACCAGGACACATGACATGCCCCAAATTCCACTTTCATTTTGTCACCACCATCCACATTCCCCAACAGAGACCCCTCTCTAATCCAATCACACTTTCAGGGCAGATTGGATTGCATGTCTGTCCACTTGCTGGCATTGGACTGAATTGTATTTCCTACATTCATTCATCCAGGTAACAAATATTGAGTGCCTACCACTCAATTGCATTGTCTTAGAATCTAGGAGAGGAGCAATGTACACACCCCTACCCTCATGGAGCTAACATTTTCATAGGAGGAGATGGACTATAAACAAATAGGAATATGTTAGTGGTGATAAAAAGCAATGTAAGAAGAGTAAGAGTAGGATGGGAGAAGGAATGTGCTGTTGTTTAATAGGGTGGTCAGGGAAGACCTGCAGAGCAGACAAGATCTGAAAGACATGATCACTCTGGCTATTACACTGGAAATATGTTATATGGAAGCAAGATGGAGCTAGAAAGGCAGAGGCCATCACAAAAGTGCAGGCATGAGATGATGCGAAATTGGACTGGGTGATGGTAGTGGCAGTGATGAGAAGTGGTTGCATACAGCATGTATTCTAAAGGTAGTGCTGACAAGATTTGCTGATGGATTGGCTGTAGAGCAAGATAGGGTAGTCAAAGACATCTTGTTCTTGCCAGAAGCAATGCCTGTTCATATGTGCAGCATAGGAGTAGATCCTGAGTCCAGGGCCTGTTGACTGAATGGGTGGATATCTTCCCTGATTACAGCCAGCTAAACATGCTGTGTGAAAGATCTGTTCTTTCTTATCTCAGACATAGCATGGTATAAGTACTAAGACAAAATAATTGGAGCCAGACTACTAGTCCCAGCTCTGTCATTTACTAGCTGTGTAACCTCAGGCAAGTTACACAACCACTTTGAGCCTCAGTTTCCCCTTCTGGAAAAATGGGACAGTAATAGTACCTGCATCGCAGAATTGTTGTGGTAGTATACATAAATAGGCCTGGTATAGAGCCTACCACCAAGTCAGGGCTTAGGAAATAACTAAGTTAAACCAGTTCCCAGTTAAAACAAACAGACAAAAGGCTATGGAATAAGGGTTATCTTTATTTGGATTGCAAAGTATAAATATGAACCAGGTTTGGAAATACAAGTTGTAACAGTTCAGAAATGGCACCAGAAACTTCCAGAAAGGACCATGACAGCATACCTTCATCGTTTTAGTGAGGTGGGTGGGATCATACAAAGCCTTCCCCACCTCCAACCTTCTTGGTAGCAATTGGCAGGTAATCAGTTACCAAGAACAGTCAGCTTCAGTGTTCCCTGTTCCTTCTCAGCCTTTTGCTTAGCTAATACCTTCTCCAGACTATCCTCTGCTGCACTGACCCCTGCATGGAGTAGCACCAGAAGAACGGCAGGAGTTAAGAGAAATGTCTTGACACAAGGGAAAGTGAGTTCCCACGCTGTGGGCCTGGGGCCGTGGGGGTGAGGGACCAGGAAAGCTACAGGCATGGAAGCCCAACCTCTTCTGAGACTTGGCAGGGAGAGGACACGGGGAGACACTGATATCTGTTACACTTTGACATCAGCACCTTGGGCTTTCAAAACACAAATGGTAGACAAAATCGCCTAGGCAAGACTGCGGTCCAACTCATAGAGTGGCTCTGACCAAGTTAACCCCTACATCCTGACCATACAGAGCTCCCGCAGTGGCACTCTGACCACGGAAGATCTGCAGAAATGTAGACAGACAATAAATTACTACAGATGGGTCACAGAACCATCCTAGCTTTGTGGCAAGGGTGGGTGGCACTAAGCCAGATTGTGGGGATGAGGAGTGGAGGGCCAGGAAATTGCCAAAGTAACAGTCTAGGCACTTGAAATATTATTGTTAGATTGTTAAAAACTAAATAAATTAACATACATAGAATAAAATAAATATATAATTTAAGAGGCATTTACAAACAACAACAACAAAAATAGTTGTTATTTTTCCATCTGGGTAGAAGTCCCAAAATTCAGTTCTCAGGCTTGTAGTATTTCACAGTTAACTCATCAAATCCAGCACTGGAGGGTCCCAATGGCAGATCCCTTGGTGGTACTTGAGTACATGGCTTCTCAATCTTTGTTGCTTTCTTCCAGTTCACAAATCTTTCCTTCTTGCTCTCTTTCTTCTTCTTCTTTTTTTTTTTTTTCAGTCAAAGATCCTGGAGCATATGGAATTTAACCGGCATTCTAATCCAGAAGATAAGTGTTTAAACAAACTTATGAGGGGAAGTGGGGTTTGGTGGAGGGGAATCAGAAGGGCATGAAGGTCCCTTGCTTTTGCTTTCTTCTTACCCAGATACCATCGGACATACTCTGTTTGGCACTTGAAGGCTCTGGTATTTTGGCAAAGCAATTATGGGAGGCCCAATCCTAGACGGCAACTGGGGACGAAGGAGTCTTTGTGACTAGATGGAAGTCTTTCCCCTCTGCAGTCTGAAATCACCTTGTGTCTTCTCAGAGGTAGCAGTCCCCAGCCGATTCCTAAAGCACAAAAGGAAGGCATGTAAAGCCAGGTCCAGTCTAAAGAAGTCTTAAGATTTTCCTGGTCCAGTCTTTTTTATTTTTAAACTTTTTGAGACAAGGTTTCACTCTGTCTCCCAGGGGAGGAGAGGGGAGGGGAAGGGAGGGGTGAGGGTGGGAGAAGCTGTCCTCTCAGACATCTCTCTTAGGTGTCTCTCTAGCAACTTTTACCTTAAGTGAAGCACTGAGTCTTTTTGAAAATAATTCTGCAATGGGATATTAATGTCACAGTAGCCTGGCCCCCAACCCCTAGATGAAGAATTCAGCACCCACTGAAGCACAGCCAGGAAAGGGGACAAAGGATAATCATGTCATGGGGCAAAGGATGGAGCGTTACCTTGAGCACAAGTCTCTCTCAGTGGGAATTAGTCATGCCCAACTTCACTTTCTCTTCATTTTCCACATCATAACCTCCTCTCCTATGGTACCTGAGGAAGATAAGTTTTGTGAATAAGCCCTGCCTGCTATGACAAAGTGCAGATCCAGAGCAGGTCCTTCCAAAGAACTCTGCCATGGTGGTTTCCTCTACTACTTGGAAAAGCCCAGACAGTAGGGCAGCCCAAACTCTGGTCAAAGGCCCAACTGCCCCGAGGAACTCCTGTCTCTAATAGCAGGATGCAATTTACAAAGAGCTTTCACCTCATTTACGTGATCCTCACAACATCCTTATGAGGTAGATGGACAAAGATTATAATCACTACAAGGTTACAATCCTCAGAAAGACAGTAACTTGTTCCAGGTCTCATGACAGATGAGTTACACTGCTTGAAAACAGGCATAGAGCCGGGCACGGTGGCTCATGCCTGTAATCCCAGCACTTTGGGAGGCTGAGGCGGGCGGATCACGAGGTCAGGAGATCGAGACCATCCTGGCTAACACGGTGAAACCCCGTCTCTACTAAAAAATAGAAAAAATCAGCTGGGCGTGGTGGCGGGTGCCTGTAGTCCCAGCTACTCAGGAGGCTGAGGCAGGAGAATGGCGTGAACCCAGGAGGCGGAGTTTGCAGTGAGCCGAGATCACACCACTGCACTCCAGCCTGGGCGACAGAGCAAGACTCTGTCTCAAAAAAAAAAAAAAGAAAGAAAGAAAACAGGCATAGAGTGCTTGGTGGGTCTCCCAAGCTAGAGCATACCTGGATTAGAAGCAGGGCCTGAGGTCCAGACGCCTCAGAAGTGGAAGGATATACCACTAGCACCACCCACACCTTGACTACCAAACCACATACTAATGCCATCAAAGAACAGCCAGGAGAAAGAAATGTGTGACAAAGTGACTCCATGAGTGGGTAGCTGGGTCACGGAGGCAGGAAAAGAACTCCTGTGAGGAGCAGAACCTGCTATGGCCTCGCAAATTTGACCCTGGGCTCTAGACACAGGACTCATGTCATGCCAGAAATACCAGGTTTTTGGAGAATCTACACCCCGGAGCTAGCCCATGATTTGGAAAGATTGAGGGAAGTGCATGTGGCCATCAAGGAGAGGGCCCAGGAGGAGGAAGAATGGGAGTGATTTGCAGAAACAGCCTGCAGGGGACCCCAACACTCACCTAAACATGAGAAGCCCCACGATGACCAGCAGACAGACAGATGACAGCACCACAGCCACCACGGCCAGGATGGTTGTGTGGTCATAGGTATATAAGCGATTTTCCACTGGGAGGCTCAGCCCATGACACCTCTCTCCATGGTAACCCGGGTGGCAGCTAGTTCAAGACAGAACAAGAAGGAGATGGAGTTAGTGCTTTGGCCTCTCTTGGCAATGGCCCACCTGCATAAGCCAAACCCCATTCCTTATACCCTCAGCCTGTCAATCCCTGACCACAATCCCTGCCCATCCTCCATCCTTCTCCTCTAGTAGAAAACTCTTTAAAGCCCCTCTGAAAGCTCTGTAGCATTCCTCCCTCACTTGACACCCTCCCCTTTTCCATTTCCTCTGGTTCTCTGGGCTGAGAATCCTGTTCTAGGCATGGAAAAAGCAAGGGAGGACTTGAAGGCCTCAGCTAGATATGTTCCACGTGTGGCTGATTTATGACATGTGTGTTCAGGCGTTCTGTTTAAGCCACTTATAAGGGCTTGGGCACAAGAGCTGGTAGGCTAATTTGAGGGAATTTGTATCACTCCCTCCAGTGAGGCCCCTCAACATTCTGACCCAGAAATAAACCCAGCCTTCCCCATCGTGCTTCCAGCGTCCAGTCCCTCTCTACTGCTGTCCAGCCTATTAATAGGCCCTGTGCCTCTGCCACGAGTCGTTTTTCTCAAGTTTCCTTCATTTAACTCCAGCTCCCCCTGGGTGCAGGGCCCAACTTGGGAGCTCAACTCTGGCCTTTGGCCTCTGCATGCTGAGCTACCAGGCCTCTTTCATCACAGGACAAACCAAACAAATCAAGAAACATCTTTCTGCCCAGCTGCCCTGCCAGAGCATGGAAGAATGTCAGAAACAATCCCTTGGCTCTTCTCACTCAAGAAATAAATCACATGGCAACTGCCTTTTCTTTTTCTTTTTCTTTTTTTTTTTTTTTTGAGACAGAGTCTTGCTCTGTCTCCCAGGCTGGAGTGCAGTGGCGCAATCTTGGCTCACTGCAACCTCTACCTCCGGATTCAAGTGATTCTCCTGCCCCAGCCTCCCGAGTAGCTGGGATTACAGGTGCCTGCCACCACGCCCAGCTAATTTTTGTAATTTTTTAGAAGAGACGGAGTTTCACCATGTTAGCTAGGCTGGTCTCGAACTCCTGACCTCAGGTGATCCACCCGCCTCTGACTCCCAATGTGCAAGGATTACAGGCATGAGCCACCGCACCCGGCTGGCAACTGCCTTTTCTAACACAAAGCACTTCCTTGAAGCTCTTAGAAAGACTCGGACGTGCTTACAGTTGAAGAAGCACATTCACAACCTTTCCTTTATCTGAGCATCCCAGAGATCCTTTGATATAAGTAGGAGCCCTGTTTTACAGAAAGGTGGAGTGGTTTTCCCAAGGTCACACAGTAAGACAGAAATGAAAATGTAGATGTAGACTGTCTGACTCTGAGCTCAGTGTGCTGCCCACTCACACCTGACAACTGCCTACCATCCAGCCAGGGGGCACAGTGGCACTGTCTGCCTGCGGACTTTAGACCACCAGCTGCTGAAGGAAGCACCAAGAACCTGGTGGCCCTCTTTTCTGAGGTGTGCTTTCTCTGGGAAGGAGGTGCTTTCTCTGGTACCTCAGAACAAGGAATCCCTTCTTCCTGCGGACAGAGCACCAGGGAAGCTCCAAGAGACAGACTTGTCCACAACCAGCAGTGGCAGAGGGGCCAGGCTGGGTGGTACTGCATTCTTGCTTTCCTGCCCTGAGCCTCTCCCTGCCCTAGTTCCTCCTGGGTACTTCGAGAAACCACCTCACAGCAGGATAAATGTAGGTCAGGCCCACTATACACATAGCACAGTCCACAGTTCCTTGCCCAGCCTCTCCATGTATCTGTCCCATCAGCCCATGTAGGCCTAAAAGCAACCCCTATCCTGCCAGGACATGGAGGACACTTGCACGAGCACCCCTGGAAAATCACTTGTGCACAGCAGTTTACCATTCACAAGCCACTAGCCTTATCTACTAGCTCAACTGAGCCTCCTAACATTCTAGTAGGCAGGTACAACCCCATATTACAGATGGAAAAGCTAAGATTAAGGGTCAGAGAAATTAAGTGATTCACCAAAAGTGGCACAACTAGGAAGCAGCAGGGCTAAGACTAGGAACAAGTCTTGGCAGATTCCAAATTCATCATTTCTTCCACTGTGAACAATGCAGAATAGTGCAGGTAACTCCAAGGAAGCATATCTGATAGGCTCCTGGGGGGGCAGTCTGACCCTTCTCTCTATGTTACTATTATTTATTACTCATAACTTGAATAATAAAGAATAATAATTAGCAATCATTGAAGGCTTACCATGAGCCAAGTACTTTGTGCTAACTGCTTTACAAGAATTATTTCATTTAAAGCCAGCTCTGTGAAGGAGAAGTTACTAGCCCCATTTTAAAGATGGACTGAGGCTTAGATTTTGTTAAACACCTCGCCCAAGGTTACAAAGCTAGTGAGTCGTAGAGCCAGGATTCAACAGCAGTCTGGATGACTTCAGAGACTTTGCTTTCCTGGGAGGAGGGAAGCTGAAGTTGAGTCTGTTTTTCACTTCCAGTCCATCATTCAAACTCCACAGGTAGTTACTCAGAAGATAGAAATAAAGTTTGGCCTCAGAGTCCCGCAATTCAGTTACATAATCCCTCCACCCCCACCCTGAGTCAAAAGGATAATAATGTAAACATCCTAATATTACCTCCCTCCCTCTCCCTTTGCAGACAACTCCTGGCTTCCCCAGAGAAGGAGGGGGGGATGAGTACATTCCAAGCATCCCAGGGTAGGGGCAAAATTTTGTGTCTTGTCCAGAGCCAGCCACCCACCAGACTAGGACACATTCTTCCCACCCATGTCTGTGACCCATTTCAGAACTTGTATTACAACAGATGCAAGAACGCTCTAGGGTCCAGAGACATCTTCCAAACTGGATTTCTCCACCTTTACCCCAGGAGGTGGAGGGGACACGTCTGGATGGAGGAGACTGAGTGCATGAGTTCCAGACTGGTTCTGCTGCTATTTCTAGCCAGGTAATTTTGGGCAAGTCACGCTACCTTTCTAAACATTGGTTTCCTCATGTAAAACACAGGGATAAGAAATGCCTACTTCACTAGAGTATTGTGAAAAGATAAAATGAGGTAATACAAATGAAAGGGCTTAATAAAGGCCAAGTCCCACATTGTGTGAGTTATTACATAATCAGACTCCAGAGGTTACTGCCCATGGCCTGAGGAATGGGGCACCCAAGTCAGATGGAGACAAGAGAAGCGGGATCACCATTCCTTCTTAGCACCTGGGCAGTGAGGCCAAGTAGAGCCCCCCAGCCTGTCTCTCCTCCAGCTCTGAGTCCTCTTCAGCCCAAGTGTCCCCAGTTTTCCTCCAGCCACAGGAAACTCTGCAGCCAATTTCTGGGTAGGCAACTAGTCAGGAATCCCAGGAAACTACTCTTTTATTTATTTATTATTATTATTTTTTTGAGATGGAGTTTTGCTCTTGTTGCCCAGGCTGGAGTGCAATGGCACGATCTCGGCTCACTGCAAGTTCTGCCTCCTGGGTTTGAGAGATTCTCCTGCCTCAGCCTCCCTAGTAGCTGAGATTACAGGCACCCGCCACAACGCCCAGCTAATTTTTGTATTTTTAGTAGAGACGGGGTTTCTCTATGTTGGCCAGGCTGGTCTCGAACTCCTGACCTCAGGCGACCCACCTGCCTCGGCCTCCCAAAGTGCTATGATTACAGGTGTGAGCCACTGTGCCCAGCAGAAACTACTCTTTGAGGGCAACTTTTGGCTGGTGACACAAAAAGGGTTTTCTTGTTCATGGTGGCTGCAGAGCGCTAGTTTAGGAAGCCAGCTAGCCTCAGGCTCACCACAGCAGCCTGGACACACCCTGGCTAGTGGTTCCTGGGTCTGGAGTCAAACAAGAGCCACAAAGATCCCCAGATGAACGTGCACAGATGTCACATTCCCCCAAACCAGGATTTCTGTCTTCTTGCTGCTTTCTGCCCTGAGTAGCAAGGGCAGGAGGCAGTTGGGGGCCAGTCCAGACATGCAATCAACCCCCTGAAAATCTGCCCAGGAAGTGGTGGCCCACGCCTGTAATCCCAGCACTTTGGGAGTCCAAGGCAGGCTGATTACTTGAGGTTAGGAGTTCAAGACCAGCCTGGCCAACATGGTGAAACCCCATCTCCACAAAAATTTAAAAATTAGCCAGATGTGGGGGCATGTGCCTGTAATACCAGCTGCTCAGGAGGCTGAAGCAGGAAAATCACTTTAATCTGGGAGGCGGAGGCTGCAGAGAGCCGAGATTGTGTCACTGCACTCCAGCCTGGGTGACAGAGCGAGATTCCATCTCAAAAAAAAAAAAAAGGCTAGATATGGTGGCTCATGCCTGTAATCCCAGCACTTTGGGAGGCTGAGGCAGGTGGATCACCTGAGGTCAAGAGTTCAAGACCAGCCTGGCCAACACAGCAAAACCACGTCTCTACTAAAAATATAAAAATTATTAATTGGGCATGGTGGCAGGTGCCTGTACTCCCAGCCACTTAGGAGGCTGAGGCAGGAGAATTGCTTGAACCCAGGAGGCAGAGGTTGCAGTGAGCTGAGATCACACCACTGCACCCCAGCATGGGAGACAGAGTGAGACTCTGTCTCAAAAAAAAAAAAAAAAAAAAGAAAGAAAGAAAAGAAAAGAAAAAAGAAAAAGAAAATTCTGCCCAAGAAGTTACTGTAAAGTTTTCAAATCAGATTGCTGTGCTGTTAGACTAGTAAAAGAATAAGAGACCTCTAGGACAACAGCTGCCCTCTGCCCTCTATAAAATGCTGCTCCAACTCTATAAGGACAGATACAGGAAAGAAAGATGAAAGCCAACACCCAGTACAGCCTGAGGGCAAGAAAAGCATGTTGGACTAGGAGTCAGGTACTGAGACTCTGTCTTATTTCCAACTACTTATTTAGCTATTGACCTCAGGCAAATTACTTCCTATTTTCTGGCTCCAGTTTCATCACCTTTCAAGTAGAGGTACCAAGTCCTGCCTATTCAGCAGAGGGCTTTTGAAAAATCCCAGGAAACTATATCTCTCCAGCTCCTAAAGTAGTGTCTGCCACCAAATAGGGGCTCAACATACTTGGGCTCAACTCATATTATATATAAATACTGAAACTCTGGGACAAAGGAGAGATGACATCATTATAGTTATCACTATCCCTAGGGACCACTGGTAAGGTGGCCTGGGCACCCATATCAGGTTCTCTGGGTTTAGGTGGTCATCCGAGTCCAGCTCTCCTTATAAGGCAACCTTATAAGGCCTCTCAACCACACAGTGCAAGCCCCACATCCATTCACCAAAATGCCCAGGACCAATCTGGTATAGACAGATTCCTGACCTCAATCCACCTTGACTACTTGAGTCACCTTCTTCACCCTGTACTAATGATGCCATTTTACAAATTTAAGATTAACATTTCCCACCCTGTCCCAAGACCTTGGGAAGGATAATATGGGGGCTTTCTATGCCACTCTTAAACAACTCCCTCTAATACCAAACTCCTGACAAGGATGTTATAGGAAAGGATGCACAAGTGACTGTGGACATGGTGGGGAGTGATGGGTCTGCCTGCCAACTGCCAAATACAGGGCAGCTCTGCTGTGTGTGATCAGACCAAACAAGGAAGCTTTAAAAAGCCAAGGGATCTGCACCAATCACCAGTAGAAGGGATGCCAGGCACACCGCCTTCTTGACAGGCTGGAGGCAGTGTGCGTACAACAGTCTCTTGGCCCTGTCCAGTCTCCCACTAAGGCCCCCAGAGCCTGCCTCCCCACAGGGAAGGGAACGGATGTTTGCAGCCTGACGCAGGGTGTTGGCCTCAGGCACAGTGGCAACATTATGCCTGCCAGAGAGCATGGTAGTGCTGTCATCCCTGAGGGGTTGCCAAGGCAGCCGTTTGCTGGGTTTGGCTTAGGAGAGAGGCTAAGGAACCCACAGCCCCTCCACCCACACACCTACCCAGGGAAGGGGTGATGTTGCCTGACCGGGGGCTGATGCCTAATGGGTCAGGTTCCATTTCCTGTGAACCCTGCACAAAGGAATTGTTCTCCCACACCGTGGCCAAAGGCCAGTACTCTCCATGTCTCCCACCTCCTGGTCCTTGCTGGGATAAGGAAGAAGAAAGAGAGGCCTCAACCTGCCACCATGATGATCCCTCTCTGTACAGTCCTGCCATGCCTCACAGTCAATCCACATTTGCACACTTACATGCACATAAACCCAAATACACACATACCTATACAACATGCATCCAAATGCACCTCCTACCTTCCCACAGGAGCTCTACTCTGCCCTGGAAGCCCACTCTGCCATGTTTCCTACTGGCTTCTCCCTCCCAGAGTAGGGCATCAGGCAAGAATGAAGGGCCTGCCTTCAGGTGCCAGCTGTCCTAGCCACATGCTCATTTCTGGGCAAGCAGGAAATGTCCCCAAGGATTAAAGCACGTCACAAAACCATACCACAGGAAATTGCATCCTATAGGGGGGAGGGGGCTTCCGCTGACTAAAAATATATTTCCCCTCCTCCCAACTTCCGCCCAGAGGTTGAGAAGAAACTGGGTGAAATTATGAATTCAAGGAACAGTGACAACGAGGAACAGCCACGTGGCTGACAAAGTGTGCTGATGAGATTCAGCCCTGGGGAAGGGGCACTTACATGCAGGAGGGAGCCCGGAGCTCCTTCACATATTTGCATTCTCCATGGATGCAGAAGTCCTTGTATTTCCGAAGACATGGGTCCCTCTTCTTCCCTAGCCCCTTGCCTTTCTTCTTTCTTTTCCCGTGCTCCTCCTTGCTTGGTGTGGCCAGTGCTTGTGGCTTGGAGGATAAAGTGACTGTAGGAGAAAAGCACTCTGTTAAAGTCTGACTCTTTGGGAAGAAAATCAGAAGAGCATAGTGCTTGAAAGGAGTATATATGCTTTGATCCCACCTGAAGTCAGAGATCTGGGAAGGCCCCTTAGCTCAGTGCCTCCTAAGAGGCAGAAGGAAGAGCAGGAAGATTGGGCAGAACCACCAGAAAGAGGGAACCTCGGTAGGAAGTAGAAGCTAGGGTGGGTCCCAAGGAAGGCATTTCACAGTCTCAGTGTAAGAGCCCCATTCTCAGAATGCTTTTGTTGAGTAACTGGGCAATTCTACCAACCTCACCTCCACCCTACTGTCCACCTTACACCCCCATCTCCTACTCCCCCACACCCACTTCATTCTATTTTGGCCTTCAATCAGCCTCATTTCCTGATGCTGTACTCAGTGAACCACTTGCAGAAAGACAGTGTCACACACAAAAATTGCTTCTAGAGAAGGTACTTGGAGGTTTTGGGGTTGGAGGGCTCCTAACATAAGAACAGTGTCCATGTGTTCAGGCGGTCTCTTCTGGGGCACCCCTTAGTACTATGAGCCCAGGGCAGAGCCTGGCTCAGGAACAGCAAGCAGGCCAGCCCTGGTCACGGCCTTGCTTTTTCAACTTCAAGCAAAATATTTAACTTGCACACCCTTTATAGCTCACCCACTTTCTCAAAGATTCATTCATATTTAACCCCTAATGTCCTGTTTATAGCTCTCTGGGTTGGGGGGTACAGGGTGTACAAGGGATAGAAAAACGGAAAGTAAGGAACTGTCCAGAAGGAACTGGAACAATGATGACTCCCTCCTTCTTTCTATGCTTCAGAGAGACTGGGGGAAAAACAGCCTCACCCAGATATCCAGCTGGGATTGATCAGGGACTATGCCTATCAGCCCAATCCCACCCTTTTATCCCCCATCAGGAAAAAGGTGCCCACATCCATGGCTACAGCCATGTGTCTTACAGAAGGGTAAGCATGATACGTTAGACTAGAGACTTAGTCTCAAGCTAGAGGGACTTCAAAGAATACCATGTGGCCAGGCACAGTGGCTCACGCCTGTAATCCCAACACTTTGGGAGGCTGAGGCAGGTGGATCACCTGAGGTCAGGAGTTCAAGACCAGCCTTGCCAACATGGCAAAAATCTCATCTCTACAAAAAATACAAAAATTAGCCGGGCGTGGTGGTGTGTGCCTGTAATCGCAGCTACTCAGGAGGCTGAGGCAGGAGAATCACTTGAACCTGGGAGGCAGAGATTGCAGTGAGCTGAGATCGTGCCATTGCACTCCAGCCTGGGTGACAGAGTGAGACTATGTTTAAAAAAAAAAAAAGAAAAAACTCATGGCAGGCAGAGTGACTTACTCAAGGTCATGCAGGATTGGGATTAGAACTGTGTTCTCTGGACTTCACTCCAATGTCCTTCCTCACCACACCAAGCTGCCTCACACACTCCCATCTCCTCCCTCTCACAAGTCTAGAGCACCTGAGATGCTGATCCAGGCATGAATGGGCTCTGAAGTCCATAGACCTGTGCTCCAATTTCAGCTATTTACTGTGGGCAGTCACTTAACTTCTCTGAACCTCAGGTTCTCAGTAAAACGTGGATAGCCAAAGTAACTATCTCAAAAGGTTGCTATAAGTGTTACATTAGCCAGGATAACATATCAAGTGCCTAGAACACAGTAGGAATTTAATAAATGGTAGCAGTCATTTATTTTAGGTGGTAGGATCCCCAGACCTGAAAAATAGTCCTTGCCCAGCAAAGCCAAAAGAAGGGAAGAGAAGTAGGTGCCAGCAGCCCCCACAGTCTTTCATTTCCTCTCATCCAGTCCCAGGCCCCCTCAGAGCTCAGAAGGTGATACAGGTGGTCAGAGGAACCCAGTGACCAGAGCTTCGGGGAGAGCAAGGCAGGGGGGCCAAGCCAATCAGAAAGGGGAGGGAGAAGGTGCAGGGTGACAGCCAGGCTCCTGCCATGGACAGGGAGCAGTGAGTCAGGTCTGCAGAGGTATGAGGAGCAGCCGTGTGGGTGGGGGGTGGGGGTGGGGTGAGTCACAGCCCAGCCCTGCCCAGCCTAGGAGGAGAGGGCCAGGAGAATCCAGGCTGTTCAGGTCATGGGCAACCCCAGAGGGCCACTGGGAGAGGATGAAGTATGGGAGCCCAGGCTCAGTTTTGGAGTATGTGCTTGATTTATACAACGTAGAGAGAGTATCCAAGGAAAGCTCCTGGGAATGAGGGAGAAGGGCAGCTGAGGAGCAGGTGGAACTAGAACAGGTGGGCATCTGTCCAACCAAATATAGTCATTCCAGGGTACAGTGCTGAGTCCTTGCTCTACCCTGGATAATCTCCTCAGGTTTGGAGGCAGGAGAGGTGGCAGGCTCTGGACTCTGCCCTGTACCTGTACTTGGCCACAGCCAAAGAGGCTGGTTGGAGGATCCTACACAGCCCTCCCCATTTGGAGTCTCCTCAGGAATGCAAGGTGCTCAGTAAGCTGCAGGTTTCCGGTAGCATTCACAGATATCCAGCATTTTAATACAGCCCCCTAGGGGCTCAGTGCTCACCATTCACAGCCTCATCTAGGGCGGCCAAGAGCTCCTCATTCCCCTCTGTTTCCCCAATCTGGAGACAGGTGGATGGAGGAGGCTAACACTGCACACTTTCTAGAGATGTACCTGGACATCTCCGCATCTGTTACCTCTATTTTATATATAATAGTCATTTGATATGGGAATTAGAACTGGTGCCCATTTTTACATAGTAGCTCTAGGGAAAGCATCTCAACCATTCCTTGTTCCTATCATCCAGCTTACCTAAGAAGAACGTAACAACCCCAGACAACATGTGTGTTTCAATTTGCCCCGGAGTACCCAGAAGGGCAGCAACCCAGCAGGTGAGGCAATGACAAGAGAGAGAGAGTGGGACCTATATTCCAGGATCCCCCAGTGCCCATCAGGCCGATCAGCTTTTCCCCGAGGTTCTCCATGAATACCCTCAACCCACAGTATTGCCCAAACAGCAAGAATCTTGGATCTGCTTATTCTTCAACAGCCCACCAAGGTCCAAGGATGGGGGGCCTCCACACCCACCTCTCAAAAGGTCCAGATCTGCCTCTTGCAAGTCACGGACTTTCCGGTCCCGGCCGACTCCTAGGGGTAGCAGCTGGTCCGTGGATACAGTGGGAGGGTCCGGGTTGCTGGTTCCAGCAGCTAGCCCTCTCCGAAGCCGCTCCAGGCTCTCGCCAGTCACCAGTGCCGAGAGAACTGCGGGCGAGAGGCCAGGCCGCATCAGACACCCGCCCAGACCCCCGACCAACACGCACCGATGCCGACGCCCGTCCGCCAGAGCGCAAGGGCCCCACCAAGTGGCCCGTGCCGGGTGCGCTGCGGCGACCTTCCCCCATGCCCCCAGCACAGCGCCCCCATCCCCCCGATCTCCGGGGGCGTCGGCAGCCCTCTTACCTGCAGCCAGAAAGAGCTTCAGCACCACCGACGGCAGCAGCTTCATGGTCCCGCACCGAGAGGAGGCGGCGAGGCACCAGTCACTTTCGAAGCGGCGGCCACTGGGCGCTGGCACCAGAGCTGGGCGGCGGAGCTCAGGAGATTCCGCCGGGCACCGTCTGCCGCCCGCCTCTGCGTGCAAGCCTGGCCGGGACCCAGGCGCAGCTCGCTCTTCTTGAGTGTCTTGTCTTGCTCACTCAGCCCGCCCGCGCGGCCGCCCGACCCCGCGCGCCTAGGTCAGGCCAGCTAGCAGCGTGGCCCGCGTAGCTCCTTCGGCCGAATGAGCGCTGCCCGGCTCGCGGCCGGGAATAAGGCTCCAGGAGGCGCCGAAGCTCCGCCCCGCCCGGCGCCGCCCCCTCCCTCCTCCCGTGCTGGGAAGCTCGCCCGGCTCGCGGCGCCGGCAGCGCAGCCCCCGACCTCGCGGTCGCGGCGGAGGACTGGGCGGGAGGAGAGGGCGGCGCTCACATTTTTTGGGACCAGGCCGAGGCAGCCGCGGCCTGATTGTGGGTAGGGCTACTGACCGGCAGGTGGCGGAGAGCGGTTCCTACCTTTCCCCAAACGCCTGTCACTCTGCAGCCTTGTGACTGACTGCTGAGCTGAGTTCTGTTCCTGGCCTGGCCTCTTGCTTCATCTCAGCCCCATATCAGGGGTCTCCATCCCTGTCACCCTCTAAGTTTCAGAAGCCCACCTTTTGGCCTACCAACACGGCAAGTATCAAATAATAATTAATTCATTTATCATTTAAAAATTAGACACGTGAATGCCAGCCGTTCTCATAAACCCGAGATAACCAGAGTTGAAGTTGCAGGCACTTAGTATCAATCCAGCAAAAGCAAAGGAAGTTAGTACTCTCCTAGTCTCTGGAGTGGCTTCCTCCCATCTTCCCTCAGGGGACGTTAGGATTTTTGAACTATGGGTTGTAATTCCCAGGCTTCTGAGATTGGAGAGACACAGGTTGTGAAACAAGCCTTATTCTTTTCCTTGCCTTTGACTGCCACCTTTTTCCTCAACATAAAAAAATGAGCCACCCTCCCATAGGACCCAGCTGGCTAACCTAGATTGCTGTTTCACAGACACTAGGTGTTTCTCTTCCAACCCATGTGCTTTTGCAGGGGTCTTCTGGAGTCACTGTCCTGACCCAAAGAAATGAGTGTCTCAGTAGGTATTTCAGTTTCCAGGGACGTGCTGGGGAGATAGTTGTTTGACACAGGGCTGGGTTGGCTTTCAGAGCCCTGAAATTGTGCCAGATAGAGCACTTGCCGGATTCTGCCTGTGTGTAGGGATAAAAACAGGCCTGCTATTTATACACAGTCTATCCCACTGTCCCTCCCTATCCCCACCTTTGCAGGGGTCAATCTGGCCCTGACCTCTTAACTTGCTCCAGTAACCTAGGCCTAGGTTTCCATAGTGCACTGGAATCACTACAGACCTGAGTTTGAATCCTGCCTTTGCTACTTACTGTGTGACCTTGGACAAGAAACTTAATTTCACTGAGCCTCAGTTTTGATGTCTCTCAAATGGAAAAAATGATAACAATAATAATAATGACTACTTTGTAGGGAGCTTTTTGAGAAATGAATGTGGGAACACATAAAAGTAGTTAGTATATTGCCAGGCACACTATAAGCTCTCAATAAATGTGACCCATTATTATTGTTGCTGTTAATAATAATCACTAAGCACTTGACCACTCTATTTCCTTAGAGGCCTCTTTTCTCTCCCTTCCCTAGATCGCTTGCCTTCCCCTAGGCCATATCTGAGGCTTTATGATATAGTTGGGCTGGTTTCAGACAGAAGCTCACCTGTCACCTATTTGGCTAAGAGCCACTGTTAGATTATCCTTTTGGGTGATCAGTATCGGGCCTAGGACCTCAGTGCATGGTCACCGCCCAAGCCATGACTTTGCCCTCCCTCAGCAGCTGCCTGGCCATCTGCTTCCCCAAAACAAAGCCACCTTGGGGTCAAGGCTCTCCCCAGGGGAGGGTGGAGAGAAACACTTCCTGACACATGGTCAAATCACCCCCTTTCCCCCACCCTCGCCAGAGTCACACCCTGCTCTCTTGCCCCAGCCTGCCTTTCTCCCTTCACATGCTCTGTCCTTCCGCCTTCTCACCCCCACATCAGCCTCAGTCCCATTCATGGGGCAACTCCAAACTTTCATCACACCTGGAGCCTCACCCCAGCTAGGTTTGTGTGTCAGCCAGGTTTTACAGGAAGGGCCTGAAAAAAGAAGATAAAAAGCTTGAATTGGATTTGGGGCAGTCACTTCCCCTCTCAGAATCTTGGATGTCTCTGAGCAAAGAAAAGGAATCACAATTCATGCTGAGGCAACCTCATTAACTCAATTATATCATAAACATTAACTGAACATTTTTGGGGGGCACTGGGGACATAGAAATAAATAAGACAGCCCAGGACCTGCTTTCACAGAGCTTATATTCTGTAGTAGACAGGCAGCACATTAAGGAAATAAACAAGGAAAAACATATCCTATAGTGATAACTGCTAAGATGAAAGTTAAAATACAACGATATGCTGTAGGATAATATGTTCCAGTGCCCAGGATGACACCTTAGACTGATTAGCAAAGCCTTCTCTGAGCAGGTGACATGTAAGCTGAGGCCTGAATGAGAAGAAGAAATCAGATTTGGGATCATCTATGACAAAAGCATTCCAAGATGTGCAAATAGTGCAAAGACTCTGAAATGGAAAAAAGTTGGGAGCATTCAAGGAAAAGCAAGAGGGCCAAAAAAGGAGAGATATGGGATGATATTGGAACAAAGGCTAGCAACAGATAAAAGAGGACGTTATAAGCCAAGGTAGACACTGGATTTTATGCCCCATTATTGTCAGAATCATATGAGATGTCAATGAGACAGCACTGTCATGCAGGATTCCTCCATATCGTCCCCTCCTCCTGCTCAGGTCTCCCCCACCTGCTCTCTGGATGTCAGGTTGTCAAATGCCAGGAACATAGTCCTAAGGAAGTAGAGTTCAGACAGACAAGCCTGCTTTTATTGACTGTCTATTGACCATGAGCAAACTGAGGCTTGGAGACTGATTAGCCCTGGGCCACCAGTGAGTCAGAAGGGGGCAAGTGCAGAGCAGAAACCCTGGCATCCTGCTTCCCAGCCCATGCGAGTTTCCTGGGCCTCTGGAAAGGCAGGCTCCATGGGACTCTGAGTGCTGCTGACTCACTGCTAGGCCAGAGTTCTTGATTTGGAGAGAGCACTTGCTCCACAGTGGGGAGGACCTGGAAGAAAGCGGTGCTAGTGGTGACAATTCCCCTGTAATCAACACTGCACATGCATTATCTTGCTTGATCCTCACAACATCCCCCAAACTAGACACTGTTATCATCATCCGCATTTTAAAGGATTGAAGCTTTAAAAGGTAACATCCCAAGGTCACCCAGCTAGTGAGTGTCTCAGCCTCAATTTGAAACCCCCTCGTTCACTTGGGCTTGTGCTCTCCTAAGCTCAACACTCAAATGGATGAGACGACAGCCGCCATCTCTATGCTTCTGTGGAGGGTAACATTATCAGTTTCACTGAGTTTCAGTCCTTCATCTGTTCTGAGGGATAATGATAAGAAACTCTGGCTCAATAGACTGGAAGGATGCTTAGGTAAGCACAGCAGGGCAGCTAATGAAGTGGATACAGTCTTGGGAGTCAGATACTTGGGGGTTCAAATTTTGTTGGGTTTTTTTCTTTCTAACTTTGAACATGTTATTCAATTTCTCTTACCTACAGTTTGCTCATCTGAAAAGTGGGGACAATAATAGTAATTATTATTATAGGGCTTTTGTGATGATTCAGTCAGATCATGTGTATAAAGCGGAATATGATGCCTGGCACATAGTAGGTACTTACTCAATGACAGCGGTTTTTATGACCAAACTTTTTTCTTGCTTTCTTTCCTTTTTCTTTTTAAGTGGGAACTTGAATAAAATGTTGGTTTATCATGAGCTAGCCATCCTCAGAGATGAAGTGTTCCTTTCTGGGAGACGGCCATGCTTATCAAAGAGATGCTAGATCTGCAAGGCCACCCAGAGTTTTGGAAACCTCAACCCAAAAAAGCAACTCAGGCTCAGAGGTCAGAGGGAAGCTGTGCCCTCTGGGGGAGAGGATTCAGCTGCCTTCTCATTCCCCTCTGACCAGAAGTGAATCCTGCACAGCCCTTGAACTCTGTTGCATTGGGGAGAGGGGTAAAGAAGGGCACCTCCATTGAGAGTAGGTCTGACCATGAGCCCAGAGTTACCCAAACTTGGAATGTCAGGATGAGGGGTCATTGCTTCTTGGCCCAGGCTGGCTTCTCTCACCCCATCTGAGACAGTTAATCAAACAGTTTGGGCATACAGCTGGATTAGATTAGAATTCAGGCCTGCCCTTTGGAGTCCCCGTGTACCTTCTTATGCTGGCTGGGCACCTGGAAGTAGCGTGCTTCATGCATATTCAGGGATGAACAGGCTCTGCTGTCTGATTGTTTGGGGCTAGGATCTATTTGAATAGGATGAAGGATAGGAATGGATGAGATAGGGAGAGGCTTTTGGAGGTCAGGGGGTTTCAGGAATCCGTGTCATCTCCAGAAGATGTTGAGGAAGGAATATTTATAATGTGCTGGATCCCAAACCATCCTTCTCTATTTCTGGTCCCATTTTTGTGACTTTGAATGATTAACATCTCCAGACCAAGGACTTTGCCCCTACAGCCATCCCCTCTGTGTTGGCCAGCACAGAGAGGAAGTGATTCCTCCCTCATTACACACCCATCTCTCTCTTCAAGCCTCAGATTCCTCAAGTGAAAAATGAGAACTTGAAACAATTACCCTGCATTCAGGCACCGGCCAGTATGTCCATCATGAATTATTTGCTGTCATGTTGCTGTCAAAAGACTTGAGGAGGCTGGGCGCGGTGGCTCATGCCTGTAATCCCAGCCCTTTGGGAGGCTGAGGTGGGCAGATCACCTGAGGTCAGGAGTTCGAGACCAGCCTGGCCAACATGGCAAAACCCTGTCTCTATTTATTAGTACAAAAATTAGCCGAGCGTTGTGGCAGGCACCTGTTATCCCAGCTACTCAGGAGGCTGAGGCAGGAGAATCACTTGAACCTGGGAGGTGCAGGTTGCGGTGAGTTGTGATGGCACCACTGCACTCTAGACTGGGCGACAAAGCGAGACTCCATCTCAGAAAAAAAAAAAAAAAAAGACTTGGGGAGACAATTCTATAACAATTGACAGTGCCTGATTTACAGGGTGTGATAACCTTTCTCTCTGTGTCTCAGCTTCTTCGTCTATAAGTGGGGAGAATAACAATCTACTTAGGAGGTTCTTGTGACAACTGAAGGAGATAGCATCTCTGAAGTGCTTGGCAAAATGAAAAGCCCTATATAAATACGTCAGAGCTCCTGTTAACTTTTCTGGTGCTTAACCTTGGAATGTGGTCACATCACATTCTGTACCAGGAATGTACAAGTTCGGTTACTCTTAGAAATGCAGTTGCAGGTCTGCAATTTAACAATTTCACATTATCCATTTGCTCGTTTTTTTAACTAAGGGTTGGTCTAAGACAATGGTTCGCAAAGAAAGAGATACTGCCCCCTAGGGGACATTTCAGGAATTTAGTTGTCACTGATTGGGGAGTCCTCAGGCATTTGGGAGAAAAAGGGGTCAGGAAATTACCTGACTGCTTTTGAGTGTCCTACCAGACACATATCGGTAAAAAGCTTGGTTGTAATAACTTGAGCCTAGAATCATCTCTAATTTACACAAAAATGTAACAAGAGTTTTTGCAATGACTTCCAGGAATGAAATTAGTGTGAGTTGTTCATTTTGGTGATATCTGAGCTACCAATACAATGCACCTGTTATCAGGCAGTATTTATAGCTGTGACATTCAAGGTAAATCTGTGTGATTGTAATCAACGGGCTACTTCATTGAGATTTCTGAGTAGTTGTGAGCAGGCATTTGCCAATTGTAATAATGTTATTTTAAAAATCATTTTATCTTTTATATTAATTACAGTTTTTTTATTATTTTGTAGAGAGAGGGTCTTGCTCTGTTGCCCAGGCTGGGATGCAGTAGCACCATCATGGCTCACTGCAGCTTCAACCTCCTGGGTTCAAGCGATCCTCCTGCCCCAGCCTCCTAAGTAGCTAGGACTATAGGCATGCACCACCACACTCAGCTAATTTTTAATTTTTTGTAGAGATAGGGTCTCACTATTTTGCCTAGGCTGGTCTGAAACTCCTGGGCTCAAGCAGTCCTTCTGCCTTGGCCTCCCAAATTGTTGGGATTAAAGGTGTGAGCCACCACACCCAGCCAGTATTAATTTCTTTAGAGTAAATGTACAGATAGGATATTATCTTTAAACTTCATTTCAGGATAGTAAAGGGGTGTTAACATTATTTGTCATAAAAAAATGAAATATTGATTCTGAAAGGATTGAGAACCACAGACACAAGAGATACTCACATGAAAAGCCTTTCTATGGCTGGGTGTGGTGGCTCATGTCTATAATCTCAATACTTTGGGAGGCCGAGGTGGGAGGATCACTTGAACTCAGGAGTTCAAGACCAGCCTAGGCAACATAGTGGGACCCTCCCTCTACAAAAAAGACAAAAATTAGCTGGGCATGGTGGCATGCACCTGTAGTCCCAACTACGCTGAGGTAGGAGGATTGCTTAAGCTCAGGAGGTGGAAGTTGAGGCTGCTGTGAGCCATGATCGTGTCACTGTACTTCCAGCCTGGGCTACAGAGCAAGACTGTGTTTAAAAGAACAACAACAAAAAAAGCTTTTCTATATATCCTTTGTAAAAGTGCTCTTCCAGATACTATTCCATATAAGGTCCCATGTAATAAATTCCTCTGGTAATGTAGTCTTGACTATCATGGCTATCTGGTATAGGTACTTCCTTTTATTATTAGATAATAACAGGTGTGGAACTCATATGTTCTTTTTTTGCCTCAACTGCCAGGAAGCTCACAGTTAAGTTTTGAGACTCAGTTGCAGTCGTTATCCTTAGCCCAGCATTTTGAGGATAATTTATTTTTTAGACAGGATCTTGCTCTGTCACCCAGGCTGGGGTGCAGTGGTGCGACCACAGCCTACTGCAGCCTTGACCTCCCAGGCTCAAGTGATCATCCCACCTCAGCTTCCCAAGTAGCTGGGACTACAGGTGCACCACCATGCCCAGTTAATTTTTTTTTATTTTTAGTAGAGGTGACCTATCACTATGTTGTCTGGGCTGGTCTCCAACTCCTGAACTCAAGTGATCCTCCTTCCTCGGCCTCCCAAAGTGCTGGGATTACAGGTGTGAGCCACCACGCCCAGTCAGACAATTTCTTTCCCTTCCAATTTGATTTAATTATGGGGCTCTCTAGTCATTCTTTATTTTCATTTTATTTCAGAGTTGGGGTTTCACTCCATTGCCTAGGCTGGAGTACAGTGGTGTGATGACAGTTCATTGCAGCCTTGAACTCCTGGGCTCAAGCAACTCTCTTGCCTCAGCCTCCTGAGTAGCTGAGACTACAGGCACATGCCACCATGCCTAATTAAAAAAAAAAATTTTTTTTTTTCGGTAGAGGCGGGGTCCGGCTATGTTGCCCAGGCTGGTCTCAAACTCCTGGCCACAAGTGATTCTCCTGCCTTGGCCCCACAAAGTGCTAGAATTATAGGCATGAGCCACCTCACCCAGCCCATTCTTTAAATATTTACTTGTTATCTATGTCTTTTATTGTAAGCCACCTTTAAATCTTTTCTGGAAGTAGGGGGAGCATAAATAATGAATGTGAAACTCAAATATCATGCACCTGCAGTCTCCTTCCTAGTACTTTCTGAGTCGGGAAGTCTAGGTTGGAGGGGCCTGGAAAGCCTGAGTCAGAGCAGTTGATGGTGGGCTCAGGTGGTCTCATCCTGCAGACTAGATGTCTCTGACACCTCATCCTCTTTCCCCTCAACGGTCTTCACCTTTGTGAAGGAGTGTGGGCACTGTGAGGAGTCGAAGCAGATTCCAGCTATCAGAGCCCACTCCAAGTCTTGGTTGGATCTTGGTGGCCTGGGTTAAGAGTGGGTCAAGGAAGGGCACCCTAGCTCTGGGATCACAGAAGTCCAAAGCTACAAGTGGAGAGACTCCTTCCACACAACACACACTCCCCTAGCACGCTGTCTGCATCCCTCAGAGCAGAGGCTCTGAAGCTCAGGCTGAGGCATCAGACTGATGCCGTTTTGAACCCTGGGTGTACTCGCTCCTAGCTCTGCTTTGGGCAGGGTACCTCTCTGAGCCTCAGTTTCCTCGTTCAGAAGTAGGAATGATACCTACCTCAGAGGGCTTCACTATTAGGATTATCTCACTGAGATAATCTGTGCAGTGCCAAGGCAGCATCTAGAACACAGCAAGTGCTCAGTACCTGGCAGCGGCTGGGCATCCTAGTCTACCTTGGATTGGTAATTCTCATGCTCCTGTTTGCTTCCCCCAGCGGTGAGCTCCTCCAGGCAAGAGTGTGCATTAAACCTCGGCTCCTGGCTCACAGGCTCAGGGACCATGGCAAACTGCTTAATGTTTCTGAGGCTCAGTGTTCTTACTAGTAAAATGGGGATAATGAAGTATACTTCAAATTTTGGGTGTGAGTAAAATTATTAACAGTGGTCATTTTTGGGTAAGGGTATGATGAAAAAATTTATGTTTTGTAAGCATTTTTCTCCTATGGGCATTTTCTGTTTTTTTCTTCTGTAACAAACATGAAATATTTGTGTATTTTAAGTCACTTTTCAAAACATGCTTCTTCTTAAGAAAGCCACTGGGTGTGGGGGCTCACACTTGTAATCCTAGCACTTTGGGAGGCTGAGGTGGAAAGAGCTCTTGAGCCCAAGTGGTAGAGACTGCAGTGAGCTATGTTTGCACCACTGTACCCTAGCTGGGGCAACAAAGCAAGACACAGTCTCCAAAAAAAAAAAAAAAAAGAAAAGAAAACTTAAATGTATTGAGTGCTTACTATATTTTAGGCATTGCTCTAAGCACTTTTTTTGTTTGTTTGTTTGTTTTGTTTTGTTTTTGAGTCTCACTCTTGTTGCCTAGGCTGGAGTGCAGTGACATGATCTCGGCTCACTGCAACCTCCACCTCTCGGGTTCAAGTGATTCTCCTGCCTAGCTGAGACTACAGGCATGTGCCACTAGGCCCAGCTAATTTTTGTATTTTTAGTAGAGACGGGGTTTCACCATGTTGGCTAGGCTGGTCTCAAACTCCTGACCTCAGGTGATCCACCACTTCTGCCTCCCAAAGTGCTGGGATTACAGGTGTGAACCACCGTGCCCAGCCTCTACACACTTTATACACATTATCTCTAATTCTCACAACACTCCTCTGAGGAAGTTAGTATTTACACCCTAGTTTTATAAATTGGGCTTAAGGAAATTGCACAATTTGCCCAGCTCGTTGTAAGTAAACCTATAAATGTGATAAAATTGCATAAAACTACACACATACACACATGAGTGCATATGGAAATTGGTGAAATCTGATTAAGGCCTGCAGTCTATTTAACAATATAGTACCTGTGTCATTTTTCTGGTTTTGATATTGTACTACTGTCATGAAAGAAGTTACCACCAGACGAAGCTGGATGAAAGCTGGAGATTTGCAATTTCTTGTGAATCTATAATTAGACTCACATTAATAAATATTTTAATTTATGTTTATTTATGTATTTATTTTTTAATGAGTGAAACAATAAGTTTGTTTTTGTTTTGTTTTGTTTTGAGACAGGGTCTCGCTCTGTTGCCCAGACTGGAGTACAGTGGCACGATCTGGGCTCACTGCAGCCGCAACCTCTCTCGGGCTCAAGCGATCCTCCCACCACAACCTCCTGAGTAGCTAGCAGCACATGCGTGTGCCACCATGCCCTGCTAGTTTTCTGTATTTTTTATAGAGATGGGGTTTCACCATGTTGCTCAGGGTGGTCTCGACCTCCTGAGCTCAAGTGATCCATCTGCATCAGCCTCCCGAAGTGCTGGGATTACAGGTGTGAGCCACCGTGCCCAGCCAATAAGATTTTTTTGTTTTGTTTTTTTAAAGTGTTAAAAACCTTGTAAGGGGCTGGGTGTGGAGGCTCATGCCTGTAATCCTAGCACTATGGGAAGCCATTGGCTTGCACCCAGGAGTTCGAGACCAGCCTGGGCAACATATGAGCCCCTCTCTACAAAATATTTAAAAGTTAGCCAGACTTGGTGGCACGTGCCTGTAGTCCCAGCTACTTAGGAGGCTGAGGCAAGAGGGTCACTTGAGCCCAGGAGTTTGAGGTTGCAGTGAGCTATGATTGCTACTGCACTGCAGCCTGGATGGCAGAGTAAGACCCTGTGTCAAAAAAAGAAAGGAAGAAAGAAAGAAGGAAAATTTAGATTCAGCAAAGATAAACCTCTTCTCCACTTGCTGAAGGTGAGCAAGCCAAGCATCCTATTCCTGAGGCCACTTCCTCTCACTTAAGGTCCAGTGTACTGCATGAAAGTATGATTTGAACCTTGGAAATAATCTACCCCAACTGTCTCCACTTACATGTAAGAAAATGGAGCCTTGGAGAAGGGAAGGGTCTTACTCAAAGACATCCAATAAGTCTGTGACTAAGCCAGGATGAGAACCCAGTCTTTGAACTCCTAGGTCAGGGTTTTTTCCAGCGCCCACACACAGGGCTGCTCACCCACACAGCACACCTTCCCTGGGCCTTGTCTGGGAGACCACTGGTGCCCACAGGCCAACCCTCACCAGCCTACCCAGCCCAGGGCACTCAGGCCCAGAGGTGGAAGTGAGACCTGGGGAGGGTGGAGGCATGGTGGCCCACTACTCCAGGCAGCACTGTGAGCCAGGGTAGTTGGGGCCACAGAAAGGGCAAGGATAGACACTCTGAACTTTGGCAGGAGTTGGGTGGGAAGGGAACATGTATGTATGTGCATGTGGGGGAGGTACTCACGCCAAATCCTTGCTCCCATCCCCCTCAGGCTCCTTTGAGTCACTTGTCCGTAAGGTTGGGGCACATTCTTGAAGGGAGTGGTCACAGGGGTTCAAGGCCCATTCAGGCCGTAGGCCAGTTTCTATTCCTCCTGGCACTGAAACCACCTCCTCACTCAGACTCAGCACCCCTCCCCAACTGGAAATATAGTGACATGCTCTTCTAATTCCTGCCCTGGGACCTCCTTGGACCAGACGCGAGGCTGGGGGTAGGGCCGGCCTGGGTGCCCTTTCTCAGGGGATGGATTCTTGGTATTCAATATGTGGGGTGTGGCTGACCTACATTCAGATGAGCCTGATTGGCCCTCCCTTCCCCATCCTGTTGTTTTTCCCCAACCCCCCATCTCTCCGGGCCATTCCGCGGTGGGCCAGGGCAAGGCTGAGGGTTTAGGATCTCTCCCTGCCATCTGGGCATCTCCATCTCTGCGCCCCGGCAGGTCCGCAGCCACTGGGCCTAAGGGAGCGGCCCTAGCACTCCGGTCTGTGGGGAGCAGTGCCCTCGTGTGGCCTCCAGGAGAAGCGCGGCTCTTTTCTCTGCCCGGTCCTTCGTATGCTCTCTTTGAACAAGTATTTATTGAGAGCCACTACGTGCCAGGCGCCGCTCTAGGCGCCGCGGCCAAGACAGACACCTGTTCCACGGACTGTGCATTTCAGCGTGTGCGTGCGGGGACAGTCAGGCAATAAATGATAAACAAATACATAAATGAGGCAGTTACTAGTAGTGGTAACTGCTAGGAAGAAAATAAAACAGAGAAATGTGATGGGGAGTGACCCAAGAGAGAAACTTAGGGTAGGATGGGCCGGGCGCGGTGCTCACGCCTGTAATCCCTGCACTTTGGAAGGCCGAGGCGGGCGGATCACGAATTCAGGAGATCGAGACCATACTGGCTAACACGGTGAAACTCCGTCTCTACCAAAAATACAAAAAAAAAAAAAAATTAGCCGGACGTGGTGGCGGGCGCCTGTAGTCCTAGCTACTCCGGAAGCTGAGGCAGGAGAATGGCGTGAACACGGGAGGCGGAGCTTGCAGTAAGCCGAGATCATGCCACTGCACTCCAGCCTGGGCAACAGAGCGAGACTCCGTCTCAAAAAAAAAAAAAAAGAAAGAAAGAAAGAAAGAAACTTAGGATAGGATGGAAAAGGAAGATTTCCGTGAGTAGCTAACGTCTGAGATGAGACCTAGGTCACAGATTGTCATGTAAGGATATGGGGGAAAGGCTTTCCTTACAGAGAAAATAGATCCTGCAAAGATCCTCAGGCAGGAACAGGTTTTGCAGAACAGGTGAAGGCCAGTGTGGTTAGAAAGGAGTGAGCGAGGGGAGGCTGGTGTGAGATGCCGTCAGAGAGGTGGGCTGGGGCCAGGGTGTGAATCTTGCAGGCCACGACAAGGAGCTTGATTTTTTTTTCTTCTTCTTCTAGGAGTAATGGGAGTGTGTTGGGTGAGTATTGAACCGAAGAGTAATGTGGTTCAACTGCCTTTTGAAAGGACATGTATTGTGTGGAGGATGGACTTTGGGCAAGGGAGGAAGAGTGGAAGCAGGGGGGTTATTACAAGAGACCAGGAAGCTACTGAGATAATTCAGGTGAGAAATGATGGTTGTTTGAATCAGGGTAGCAGTGCTGGAGGTGGGGAGATGTGGTTGGATTATGGGTATATTTTGAAGATAGAGTCAACAGGATTTGCAAATAATGGACCACATTTTCCTTTGCTCATTTAGCTCCAGGAACTCCTTCACTTACACCCACCCCCTCGTGGGCTCCTCCATCCTCACAGGGCATATCCCAGGGACACAGCTAAATTAGGGAATTCCTAGGTGTTGTTGGACAAAAGAATTTAAGACTCGTTAGCTGGGCAGCCAGGCACAGTGGCTTACGCTTGTAATCCTAGCACTTCGGGAGGCTGAGGCGGATGGATCACCTGAGGTCAGGAGTTTTTGAGACCAGCCTGGCCAACATGGTGAAACCCTGTCTCTACTAAAAATATAAAAATCAGCCAGGCGTGGTGGCACATGTCTGTAATCTCAGCTACTTGGGAGGCTGAGGCAGGAGAATCACTTGAACCCAAGAGGTGAAGGTTGCAGTGAGCTGAGATCACACCACTGCACTCCAGCCTGGGCGACAGAGCGAGACTCCGTCTCAAAAATAAAATAAAATAAAATAAAAGACTTATTAGCTGGGCATGGTGGCGTACACCTGTAGTCCCAACTACCTTGGAGGCTGAGGTAGGAGGATCACTTGAGCCTAGGAGGTCAAAGGTGCAGTGAGCTATAACTGTGCCACTACACTCCGGACTGGGTGAGAGAGTGAGACCCTGTCTCAAAAAAAAAGAAAAGAAAAGAATTTAAGACTCAGACACTAGGTCTTCCACCATTATCCCATTTAATGGGCAGGTCCTCTGCCTGCTATCTCCCTTACCTGTCTGGCTTCCATGGACTCAATTATTTATTAGGTCCCTGTTTGTCCAAATAGGTGTGTCTGTGGCCCCAGGGGTGTGTTGGTGACACCCAAAACAGTCCTGGGTGTTTGGTATTTATATTTGATACAAGTGAGGGGGGCAGCAAAATCTGGGGGTACCAAGTCCTCAGACCCAAGCCAATCATTTACTCCTGTTTCTTTACACAAAACACAGTGGGATCAGACCTGATACCACAGGAAATGCACATACACATTTTGGCCCCAGGTTGGGCATTTCTGGAGAGCCTGGGAAAGGCCAGACTAGTCTTACAAATACTCTTATACCAGCAGGGGGTGGGGTAAGCAAGTAGGGGAGTAGGTGACCGGTAGAGTCTGGAGTCAGCAGGCCTTGTTCTGTTTGTGTTGTGCTGCAGTGGGGGATGCATTATAAATGCAACCAGCCAGAGGGCCCCTGGCTTCAGAACCTAGGACTGTACTGGTTCTGAGATTCTGTGCAAGCCTCATGGAAATGAAGCTGCCAGGCCAGGAAGGGTTTGAAGCCTCCAGTGCTCCTAGAAATATTCCTTCAGGGGAGCTGGACAGCAACCCTGACCCTGGCACCGGCCCCAGCCCTGATGGTCCCTCAGACACAGAGAGCAAGGAACTGGGAGTACCCAAAGACCCTCTGCTCTTCATTCAGCTGAATGAGCTGCTGGGCTGGCCCCAGGCGCTGGAGTGGAGAGAGACAGGCAGGTAAGTTGGATGCAGGCCAGTTCTGTGGGATCTTTCCCCTTCCCCAGCTGGAGCCTCCTATATGTCCCCCAGCGCTTCTTATGGGGCTGCCCAAAATTAGGATTTTCCCAGCTGTGTTCCCTTATTTCAGGGTCTTACCTTCCATGATGCCCAGCCTCTTCTGCAGTCTAGTTTTGGATCCCCAAGACCCTAGATGAGGGGTGACTACCAGGGTGGGGGGGAGACTTCACACCACTGGGCCCAGGATGCCCTCATTGCCTTGCCTTCCCTAGCTCCTCTGCATCTCTGCTCCTGGACATGGGAGAAATGCCCCCAATAACACTGTCTACCCACCTTCATCACAGGTGGGTACTGTTTGAGGAGAAGTTGGAGGTGGCTGCAGGCCGGTGGAGTGCCCCCCACGTGCCCACCCTGGCACTGCCCAGCCTCCAGAAGCTCCGCAGCCTGCTGGCCGAGGGCCTTGTACTGCTGGACTGCCCAGCTCAGAGCCTCCTGGAGCTCGTGGGTAGGCTGGGATCCTTTGCAGGAAGGGCCTGGGTAGCCATGCCTTTTCCCCAGGATTTCCCCTCCAAAGTCTTGGAATCTTCCAGAGCCCATCCCTACCCCTCCTAGGATTGTCTACCCTTGTCACAGGGTGGACATGGAAAAGCAGGGTGGAGGAGCAAGTTCATTGGCCCTGGCATTCTGAGACTCCCAGAAGGGAAAGGTGTCTGGGCAGAGGGAGAAGGGGAAGAGCATGTGGCAGGGAACTCTCAGGAAGGAGATGACCCCCAATCCGTTCTCCAGAGCAGGTGACCAGGGTGGAGTCGCTGAGCCCAGAGCTGAGAGGGCAGTTGCAGGCCTTGCTGCTGCAGAGACCCCAGCATTACAACCAGACCACAGGCACCAGGCCCTGCTGGGGTGAGAGCCCCTCCCTGGGCCCAGGATCAAGACCCTAGTGTGGCAGGGTCTCAGATCTCCCCTGCACCTTCCAGGGCTAGAAGTAGCCCAGGCTTAGTTCAGGCTCCAACCCAGGACTCAAGAGCAAGAGGAAACTGGTGGTAATGTTGTGGGGAGAAGATTCAGGGGGCTAGAATCGTAAGAGAGCTCTGTGAAGAGATGTACTTGGTAGGCACTAGGCCAAGAGCTTTACACGCAGTATCTCATTTGATCTTCACAACCACCCTGTAAATAGTACCACAATTATCCCCATTTTAGTGGTGAGAAAACTGTGGCTCAGAGTGGAGAAGGGTATACTCTAATTCTTACAGCTTGTCAGTGGCAAAAGTGATTAGGGAATCCTGGTGGATCCACCCCCAAAGCCTGTGGTCTTAATCACTGCATAATCCTGTTTTGTAGGCTCTACTCATCCAAGAAAGGCTTCTGACAATGAGGAAGCCCCCCTGAGGGAACAGGTTTGTGGCCCTTCCTTGGGGTCCCTTTCCAGTGGCTGGGAGAGGGGTTAGAAATTAACAAAAGTCTACTCTCCACTGGATTTCTCATCATTTGAGATCTTATCCTCCCCAAATAACCTTTCATATTCTGTGTCTCCTTGAACCCCCATCCAGTGTCAGAACCCCCTGAGACGGAAGCTACCTCCAGGAGCTGAGGCAGGGACTGTGCTGGCAGGGGAGCTGGGCTTCCTGGCACAGCCACTGGGAGCCTTTGTTCGACTGCGGAACCCTGTGGTACTGGGGTCCCTTACTGAGGTGTCCCTCCCAAGCAGGTGAGGCTACTGAGTGAGTGGGAGTCAGGGATCCCAGAGCCTAGAAGGGTCTTTACTGAAGAGGGGAAGGAGGGTCTCAGTCTGATTCTCTGAGGCTGTGGGGAGGATGGTGCTCAGGGGTCTGGGGAGAGAGTAGTGGTCAGGGCTGCATGGTAGGTGTGCAAATGAGTGTGTTTATGGGAGCTGATAGGTCAGAGCTGAGCATCAGAGGCCAGGGCTGCCCTGTGGGAAAGCAGCCTGTGAATCTCTGGGGCCTGGTTCCTTCCTCAGGTTTTTCTGCCTTCTCCTGGGCCCCCGTATGCTGGGAAAGGGCTACCATGAGATGGGACGGGCAGCAGCTGTCCTCCTCAGTGACCCGGTGAGCTGAGCAGGTGTGTGTGTGTGCACGTGCACGCGTGCATGCCTGTGTGTGTGCACACATGCATACATGCATGGGCTCATGTGAGTGTGTGTGTGTGGACTCTGTATGTGTCCCTAAATACAGCAATGAGGCACAGTGAGCATTGAGACTGAAGTTTCCTCGTCTCCTAGTGCAGCCCCATTACTGGATGAGTGCTGGCACACTGTAGGCACTCAATAGACACCCACTGAATGAATGAATTAATGCATGCATAAAGGAATGTGTGAATGACTTGTCTGCCTCTGTGACTTGTGTCTGTCTAGTTTTGAGACTATGAAAATGCATGTAAGAGACCAGGTTTGCACTTACCACCCATTCTGTGCCCCCATTCCCAGCAATTCCAGTGGTCAGTTCGTCGGGCCAGCAACCTTCATGACCTTCTGGCAGCCCTGGATGCATTCCTAGAGGAGGTGACAGTGCTTCCCCCAGGTCGGTGGGACCCAACAGCCCGGATTCCCCCGCCCAAATGTCTGCCATCTCAGCACAAAAGGTACCTGGGAGCCATCATCCCATACAGATTCCTGCCCATATAGGCCCTGGGTCTAATTCCATTGTTGAGGAGGGGTGGGGTCCCAGGAAAGAGATAGGGACCTATCTTTGGATTTGGAGTCAGGCAGACCTAACTCTGAGTTCTGCTGGAACACTCTCTCTAAGAGACCTGAACAAAGACCTTCCCTGCCCGAGCCTGGCTTTCACAGGTCGCAATATGACCTGGACCTTCTAGAGGCCCATGTGTCGCCATGGTTCCCTCGCCGGCAGAGACAAGAGCAGCCGCTAGGGGGCAGGGCGCCACGAGCTCTGGACCGAGTCGCGGACTGGTTGGAGATCCTCAGCCAACCTGGGGTTCCCCTCCTCCTCAGGCTTCCCTCACAACAGCGGGAGATCAGAGGTCCCGCCGTCCCGCGCCTGACCTCGGCTGAGGACAGGCACCGCCATGGGCCACACGCACACAGCCCGGAGTTGCAGCGGACCGGCAGGTGAGGCGAGCTGGGAGGAAACAAGGGTAGGTGACCTGGGGGAGGGGAGGAGTCACAGGGAAACTGAGGTGTGTGCTCACTGTGGGAGGGGCTCACCCGGTCACAGGGAAAGTAGCGGGGATGCGGGTGTGGAGTGTGAAAACCTGGACCACTGACGACCCTCGGGCGGGAGGCTGTTTGGGGGCCTTATCCAGGACGTGCGCAGGAAGGTCCCGTGGTACCCCAGCGATTTCTTGGACGCCCTGCATCTCCAGTGCTTCTCGGCCGTACTCTACATTTACCTGGCCACTGTCACTAATGCCATCACTTTTGGGGGTCTGCTGGGAGATGCCACTGATGGTGCCCAGGTGGGTAGGGCCCAGGGGGCAGGCACAAGCGTTGGTGTCCCCTAGTCCATCCCTTCCCCTGGGACTATGGGTAAGTTAAGGAGGCTCTCCCAAAGCTTCAAAGGACCCTGAGGACTTCAGGGTCCTGTGCTGAGCCCCTGTTGGCTTCCAGGGAGTGCTGGAAAGTTTCCTGGGCACAGCAGTGGCTGGAGCTGCCTTCTGCTTGATGGCAGGCCAGCCCCTCACCATCCTGAGCAGCACGGGGCCAGTGCTGGTCTTTGAGCGCCTGCTCTTCTCTTTCAGCAGGTAGGAGAGCTCCCCCCATCACCGGACCCTCACTAGTGCCATGGTCAGCCTGCTCCTGGCTGGGTGAATAGGAGAGAGTGGGAGCTATCTGTTTGGGTTGAGGGACACCTGACCTGGGTTTAGTGGGAAGCAGCCTTCCTGTCTCTCATCCCCACAGAGATTACAGCCTGGACTACCTGCCCTTCCGCCTATGGGTGGGCATCTGGGTGGCTACCTTTTGCCTGGTGCTGGTGGCCACAGAGGCCAGTGTGCTGGTGCGCTACTTCACCCGCTTCACTGAGGAAGGTTTCTGTGCCCTCATCAGCCTCATCTTCATCTACGATGCTGTGGGCAAAATGCTGAACTTGACCCATACCTATCCTATCCAGAAGCCTGGGTCCTCTGCCTACGGGTGCCTCTGCCAATACCCAGGCCCAGGAGGTGGGTAAGGGAAACAGGGACGTTGGTCAGGTGAAGAAGGATGTAGGGAAGGGGAGGGGCTTCACCCTTACTATCCCCCCTGGTTAAGTTCAGCAAAATGCTGCGTACTTACCCAATAACTGGCAGTACTATTTCCACTCTGGTTCTGAATCAATTGAGAAATAAGACAACAGAAGGCCCGATATCATCTTCCTTTCTGACAACACTGATAGAGGAACATGGGTTATATCTGTGGGTGAATGGGCTTCCTAATGATGAAGCCAAAATTGAATAGACTTACCCACCAGTGGTGGAAGCACTGGTTTGAGACTATCTTACCCCAGGGGAGTAGAGCTAAACACCTACATCAAACAGGCAGCTTATACTCGAGAGAGGGGAGAGAAAGGGGCAGGTCCAGGTATGCCTAGCTTCATTTCCTGAAATCACCAATCAAATATATCACTGCTCTTCTGGGTGAGAGTGGCCGGCCAGGTGGAGAGAGGCTTGGAGTATTACATTTGCATATATCCCTCCACATGGAAGGCAACCCCAGGACTGGGAAGAAGTGGCCTCTCTATATGTTCTCCTATCAGTGCTAGGCATGAACAAGACCAGTTCTAGCCCTGGTGGAAACACACAGATTTGTATACTCCTCTATTCAGCCAACATTTGCTGAGCATCTACTGTGGCCAGGTCCAGTGCTTGGTACCAGGGATGCAGATGGGTAGAGAATTTGAGAGGATGAGGGCATGAGACAATGTCCTTCTCACACACTTGGTAGTGATAGAGTCAGCAGACAGATGAGTCACAATTAAGAACTCTGGTTCACCTGGACCCATCAGATAAGAATTTTATGGGGCTGGAGGAGGTTCCCAGGGGAGGGAACATACATCTGAATTATTCTCTGCTTCCCAGGAAATGAGTCTCAATGGATAAGGACAAGGCCAAAAGACAGAGACGACATCGTAAGCATGGTGAGGGACTGCTCCTGGGAGGTTCTAGGAAGGAAAGGGTGGAGACCAAGGCAGTCGGTGGTTTCTAGCTCTTCCTACCCATAGGTTAAGGAAACCTTCATAGGTGAGTAAAGCTTAGCCATTTCCTACAGCTGGGAACTTCCCATCCTGGGCCCCTGGTGTCTCTGTGGGTCCCTCCTCCCTTGAAGTTGGTCCAGGAGAGCAGGACATTTACTCCATTGCCTATATCTCCACTCCTGACCCTCCTGTGTACAGGACTTAGGCCTGATCAATGCATCCTTGCTGCCGCCACCTGAGTGCACCCGGCAGGGAGGCCACCCTCGTGGCCCTGGCTGTCATACAGTCCCAGACATTGCCTTCTTCTCCCTTCTCCTCTTCCTTACTTCTTTCTTCTTTGCTATGGCCCTCAAGTGTGTAAAGACCAGCCGCTTCTTCCCCTCTGTGGTGAGTTTCACCTTTCTTTCTGTGGGAGAGGCCTGACTCTGAGCTTTGGGTCCTATCTGTGATGGGAAGTGGTGTGGAAAAAGAGGGATGGCAGGCCTGGACCTGACTGAGTGTCCACTGTGTGCCAGATGCGCAAAGGGCTCAGCGACTTCTCCTCAGTCCTGGCCATCCTGCTCGGCTGTGGCCTTGATGCTTTCCTGGGCCTAGCCACACCAAAGCTCACGGTACCCAGAGAGTTCAAGGTGAGAGCCAGGGAAGAGGGTTGGGGGACCAGAGGGGAAAGCAGGGCCAGCAGACCATGGGGAAGGAAAATGAATAAATCCCACACTTCTCTAAGCTTCTTTCTTCACTAATAAGCTAGAGATAGTAATAATAATGGCCTCACAGGGTTGTCATGAGGATTAAATGAAGTACTGCAGCAGACACGTGAGTACAGAGAATACACAGTAGCTATTATTACAGGGTATGGGTTAAGAGAATGGGTTCTGATCAGCCAGCCCTGGGTTTGAGTTCCAGTTCTTCCACTTCCCAGCTATGCATTAGGCAAGTTAATGCACATTTCTAAGCCTCAATTTCTTCATCTATAAAATGGAAATAATAAAATGACAATAGTTCCTACCCCGTAGATTGTTTTGAGGTTTACAGAAGATCACAGTGGAAAGCACTTACCACATGCCTGGCACATACCAAGTCCTCAATAAATGTTAGCTATTATTGTTACAGGATTGCCCCACCCTTGGCGTGGCCCTGCCCACCCCACTACTCCTCACTCTCTTCTTCGCACCCCGCGTTGCCTACCCTGATCCAGGAAAGCTGGAACTCCCTTTCCAGGGCATGACAGTGTGCAGGACAAGGCTTAGTACTGATTTCTAGACTTTGCCTGTGCATTTGGAGACCTCCTCTCCGAATTCCCCCAAGACAGGAGAGCAGGGAGGACTCCAACTGGGGCAGCAACTGGGGCCCCCTCCCCGACACATATGCTTGTAATCAGAGCAGACACAGACACATCCAGCCCTGTCCCTGCCTCAGATCAAGGCAGGTCTGAGCCTGAGTTGCCCCACCCAGGATAGGGGGAGAGGGATCTCTAGGGAGCAGGGCTCTCTGTACATCAAGAAGTGTGTGCAGGCCACATGTGCCACCTCCTTCTGTTCCAGGGAGGGAGGGACCCTGAACCAAAGTCCAGAGCCCCTGGTTCCAGCCTGACCTCAGGGCTGGTCTCCTTCCATCTGCTGTCTTTTAAGGCACTGGGATGCTTTGAATCAGCTATGCACACACAACCCACTAGCATCTAGTGTCTTGGGGTGGGGGCAGGTTGTGGAAGAATGCCAAGGTTGAGATGTACAGGTGAGATGCTCTTGGGAGACCCACTCCAACCTGTCCATGAAATGCCCTCCTCCAGCCCACACTCCCTGGGCGTGGCTGGCTGGTGTCACCTTTTGGAGCCAACCCATGGTGGTGGAGTGTGGCAGCTGCCCTGCCTGCCCTGCTGCTGTCTATCCTCATCTTCATGGACCAACAGATCACAGCAGTCATCCTCAACCGCATGGAATACAGACTGCAGGTAAGGCCTGCTGGGTAAGGCCCAAGACCAAGGGACAGAAGCTCCAGGGGAGTCTACGCTCCTCCTCTCCTACCTCAGAGGACAGAGGGCTGGGGCCTGGGCTAGCTTCATCCTCATTGCCCCCACCACTACCTGCAGAAGGGAGCTGGCTTCCACCTGGACCTCTTCTGTGTGGCTGTGCTGATGCTACTCACATCAGCACTTGGACTGCCTTGGTATGTCTCAGCCACTGTCATCTCCCTGGCTCACATGGACAGTCTTCGGAGAGAGAGCAGAGCCTGTGCCCCCGGGGAGCGCCCCAACTTCCTGGGTATCAGGTGAGGGCGGTATTTAGGAAGTGGAGTAAGAGGTGGGCAGCAAGGTAGGGCAAAGGGGAACATGGCAGAGTTATTTGGGCAGCTTAAATTCTAAGCTGGTGTCCCACAAGCATTGCAGTGGCAGAATGAGTGAGTTCTGGGCTCTCAGATGGGTGAGTCAGATCTTCCCCTCTCTTCCCTCAGCCATGGGGACTGGGAGGGGCCTCAAGAGGAACATCATCCATGCAAAGGTAGAGGCAGCCAGGGCTGAAGTGGAGGGTCAGGTACCACCTAATAATCCTCACTCAATGTAGAAGTTACAAAGGAATCCATCATAAAAGCAATTTTGGAACTGTTGGAAGCACAGTCTAAGTATCTAAAGTATATGAAATCAACTTGATAAATTGTGAAATATAAGTCTTTATGGCAGTGTAAACATTGCTAATTTTCCATCAGAATAAAAATGAGGAGCAACTATGAACTTGAATTGATGGAGAGGTCTGGGACTCTCACCTTGAAGTGCTCTGCCCCTTCCTCTCCACCAATTTTTCACATCAAGCTAAGGGCTCATCCCTCCGGGTGACCTACTGGGGTATTCCTCTAGTTTTCTCTTGCTGCCGGGGTCTGTACTGGTGTTCAGCCAGGATCTCCAGTCTGGATACCCCAGGGACTCTCCCAGACCTCAGCTAACTCCTCCCTCTCCCCACAGGGAACAGAGGCTGACAGGCCTGGTGGTGTTCATCCTTACAGGAGCCTCCATCTTCCTGGCACCTGTGCTCAAGGTACCTTTGTTATACAAGCCAGGATCAGGGTCAGTGTAGTAATAATAGGAGCACAGCAAGAACTGACACTAGTTGAATACTTACAGTGTGCCAGGTGCTCTGTTAAGTTTTCTCCATACATGGTCTCATTTAATCCTCACATTAACCCTGAAAGGAGTATGCACCTTACAAACGAGGCAGATGAAGGTTAAAGAGGCAAAGAAACTTGCAAGAGCCCATCAAAAGAGCCAGTTTTTCAGATCTGTCTGAGAACTCAAACTCTTATCCAATGGGCTTTTTACCCAGTGGAGCAAGGTGTGGGTGTGCCACCACCATTCCCTAGGGTCTAAGTGCTACCCTTGCTCTAGCCTACCAACAAACCTGAGACTAAGAGTATGATCAGCCCAGGTGCGGTGGCTCATGCCTGTAATCCCAGCACTTTGGGAGGCTGAGGTGGGAGGATCACTTGAGCGCAGAAGTTTGAGACCTACCTGGGCAACATAAGGAGACTCTGTCTCTACAAAAAATAAAAAAGGTAGCTGGGCATGGTGGTGTGTGCCTGAGGTGGAAGGATCGCTTGAGCCCAGGAGTTTGAGAGTGTAGTAGGTGGTGATCACTGGATGACAAGAGCAAGAATGTCTCAAAAAAAAAAAAAAAAAAAAACTTTGAGGCAAAAAGCCTTCACTTCTCCTTCACCAGAGGTATATGGAATATTTGCTATATGCAAGACTGCTAGGCACTTGGGAGAAGTACGGGTCAGTGGAATATTGAAAAGAAATATGGAATTAAGCCCCTACCAGCAACACACACAAATGAGCAAAAATTAAGTAACAAGTAATAGCAGAAAGGTTGAACAAGCCAAGACAGCAAAGCAGTCAAGGAGGGTGTGGAGAATGTCAGACAAGAGTCACTGGCAGGACGACAAGAGGTTAGGGAAGGGAAACGTCATGGAAGCTGGGTGAAAGTGGAGTAGGGAAAGAGCCAGATGGACCGGATCAGCCACTTACTAACTGGGTGACTCTCATTTACAGACATTTACAGAGCATAAACCATATGCTAGGCCGGGTGTGGTGGCTCACACCTGTAATCCCAGCACTTTGGGAGGCCGAGGTGGGCGGATTGCTTGAGCTCAGGAGTTTGAGACCAGCCTGTGCAACATGGCGAAACCCCGTCTCTACAAAAAACACAAAAGTTAGCTGGGCATGGTGGTGTGCACCTGTAGTCCCAGCTAGTTGGGAGGCTAAGGTGGGAGCATCACTTGAGCCCAGGAGGTCTAGGCTGCAATGAGCCAGGTTTGTGACACTGGACTCCAGCCTGGGCAGCAGAGTGAGATCTTGTCTCAAAAAACAAAAAACAAAACAAAACAAAAAAATCCCAAAAAACAGAAAACCCTAAACAAAAAAACAAACAAAAACCCATATGCCAAGCACTGTTCTAGGTACTGGGGATATAATGGCGCTCAAAAGAAATCATTTTTCTAACCTTACAACCTGGTGAGAGGAGAAAGATTTTTAAAAATTAAAACAAGAAGCCCGGCACGGTGGCTCACGCCTGTAATCCCAGCACTTTGGGAGGCTGAGGCGGGTGGATCATCTGAGGTCAGGAGTTCGAGACTAGCCTGGCCAACATGGCGAAAACCCATCTGTACTAAAAATATAAAAGTTAGCCGGGCGTGGTGGGGGGTGCCTATAATCCCAGCTACTTGGGAGGCTGAGGTATGAGAATCGCTTGAGCCTGGGTGGGTGGAGGTTGCAGTGAGCCGAGATCAAGCCACATCACTCCAGTCTGGGTGAAAGAACGAAACTCCATCTCAAAAAAAAAAAAAAATTAAAACAAGAGAATAGGATAACTTTAGATAGTGATAACTTCTGTGAAAAATAAAAGAAGATAAGATGATTAAGAGTGCCAGGGGCTACTTTAGATGGGGCCTGAAGTTAAAAAGTCAATGAAGACCTTTCAGGGTGTCATGAGATGAGACATGAGTAATAAGAATAAACTGGTCATGAGAAAGTCTGGGGGAAGAGCATTTTAGGTGGAGGGAATAGCAAAGCAAAAGGCTTTGCAAGGGGTAGGAACAAACTTGGGCATGTTGAGGGAAGGAAAGGCGGTTAGTATAGTGGGAGCATAAAGAACAGAGGGAAATGTGATAGATAAGATTGGAGTGGTAGGCCAGGTAATGGACAAAGTACTTAGTCCCTCTGAAATTCAATTTCCCAATCTGTAAAATGAAGGCAATAATAACATTTACTTCATCTAATTGATTTGAGGATTCAATAAGATCGGCATGAAACGTGTGAAAGGAAAGGCAAGGCCTGGGCAGACCTGGATGCTAGATGCTAGAGGGATCTAGGGCATCTGGGCATCCTGGGGCATCTGGGAGGTTGGCAGAGGTAAACTTTGATAACTCTCTGCTTCTTTCTACCAGTTCATTCCAATGCCTGTGCTCTATGGCATCTTCCTGTATATGGGGGTGGCAGCGCTCAGCAGCATTCAGGTGAGCCCATTAAAATCACCTAACAAAAGAAAAAAAAAGAATAAAAAGACAAACAAAAAAGAACAAAATTACCTAGCAACCCTACTCCTTTTTTCTTTTCTGCTGGCATCTCCTGCTTACACTTGCCAATTTCCCTCTTACTCTCTTTTTCCTGTCTCTCCTGGGCTCAGAGACTCGGCTGCCATGCTCCCCGCCTGCTCCCAGTGCTGGGCTATGATAGCTATCAGTGACACCACCCTCCTGTCAGGCTACCTGAGTGCCCTGCTTTCCTCTTCCTCTTGTTCCCCTAGTTCACTAAGAGGGTGAAGCTGTTGTTGATGCCAGCAAAACACCAGCCAGACCTGCTACTCTTGCGGCATGTGCCTCTGACCAGGGTCCACCTCTTCACAGCCATCCAGCTTGCCTGTCTGGGGCTGCTTTGGATAATCAAGTCTACCCCTGCAGCCATCATCTTCCCCCTCATGGTAACCTGAGGCAGGGTTGGGCTGTGTCCTGGAGGGTCTTGGGAGACTCTCAGCCTGGAAGGGTGGCCAAGGCCTCCACGAGAGGAAGAATCTCCCCTCTCACTCGCTGTGGCTCTCCCTGGTTGGGAATCCTAAGACAAAGAAAAAGATGGCAGAATGATACCTATGTATGGGCTAGTCCTGGGATACCTGATTCACCTCTTTTCCCAACCTCTTTGGAGTGATCAGCCACAGGTAAGAATATAAAACCCAGAAGAAATCTGAGGTCTTGGTAGAGGAAATGTCGACACTTTTATTACTCAGTGAGGTGATAACATAGGTGGCTTCTGGCCTTGTTCTTATTGAGGAAGTTAAGAGTCATAGGCTTTGCAGTAGAATCAATCTGCTTACTATATCCCAGATGTGTGACCTCTGGGAAGTAACTAATCACTTGGGGTCTCAGTTTCCTTCCCTGTACAATGGGAATAATTTATTCTATCTACCTCATAGGAATGTGCTAGCATTCAGTGAAACTGATATACAATGCCTAGCACATAGGAAGTGCTCAATAAGTGTTACTATTGTTAATGTTCCTACTACTGTTGCTGACAGGCCTGGGCCATGTTTCTATTCCTGCAGTTGTTGGGCCTTGTGGGGGTCCGAAAGGCCCTGGAGAGGGTCTTCTCACCACAGGAACTCCTCTGGCTGGATGAGCTGATGCCAGAGGAGGAGAGAAGCATCCCTGAGAAGGGGCTGGAGCCAGAACACTCGTTCAGTGGAAGTGACAGTGAAGATGTGAGCTCCAGGCTGGGTCCTCTCAGGAGAATGTGTCAGGGTTTGGGAGAGCGTTCTTGTCCAGGAGCTGTCCCTAAATAATATCTCCAGTAAGCCCGCAGATCTGATCAACAGTCACTTCCCTTATCTGTGTATGGACATAGGCAGACTGAAGGGGTGAAGGAAACCTTTCTTCATGGGACAGGGGCCCTCGATGTGGGTGGAAAGGGCTGAGGCTTCAGCTCAAGTGGGCTGTCTTTCTCAACTCCAATCTTTGTTTTGTCTCACTGTGGGTTTACCTCTATGTTGTCTTTCACTATCTGTCTTTCTATCTATTCTCAATCCATCTTGGGATCTGTCTTCCACAGTCAGAGCTGATGTATCAGCCAAAGGCTCCAGAAATCAACATTTCTGTGAATTAGCTGGAGTAGGAGTCTGGGAGTGGAGACCCCAGGAAACAGCATGAGGTGAGGGTGTGAGGGAAGTGCTCCTGATGTTGAGGATGGGAAGTGTGGGTTCAGACCTTGGAACTCTCCAGTGTGTTGGCCAGCCCTGTTTTCTCCTTACTCCAGTCCCTTAGGAATCCTAGATTGGGGGTGCTGGGGTGTAGAAGGGTCTCTTCCTAGCGAAGAGTAACTGGCAAGGGTGCCTGGGCTTGGCTCCCTGTGGTTCTGAAGTTTGGTCAGTAGAGGGAGCTCAAACTCACACCAAATGAGAAGTGGAAATGGGTGTTGTGGGGGGCGGTGCCCTGGCAAAAGAATGGGAAAGAGTGGGAAGGAGAGGAAGGGAGGAGAAAGCCTGGTGCTCCTTTCCCTTGCTTGGAAGGCTCCCCCCTTAGGCTGCTGAGAACCACACTCTAGACTTGTGGAGGAAATCTCTATCACTTGTCCTCTCTGCCATTCCTTTATTTTATTCATCCATATATCAAGCATTTTCTGAGTACCTATCATGCAGTATCTTGGTACTAGAGATATAGTAGTGAGTAAGACAGTCATGGTCCCTGACCTCAGGAAACTTAAATCCCAGTGGGAGAGTAGACAAATAAACAGACAATTGTTAGAGTGGGATAGTGCTGATAAGGGAATAACAGGGGCCATGGGAGCAGGGCTTCTAACCTCTTCTTGGAGAATAGTAAGGTGGAGTGGTGAGAGTTGGTGAAGGTGGGGTGGTGGTGGTTGGGTGGTGGGTGTTCCATTTCTAAGAGGAAATGGTCCATAATTTGAAATCCAAATAATGAATAGAAGCTAGCCAGGTAGCTGGGCACAGCAGCACACAAATGTAGTGCCAGCTACTAGGGAGGCTGAGGCAAGAGGATTCTTTGAGCCCAGGACTTCAAGCTGTAGTGTGCAATAATCACGACTGTGAATAGCCAGTGCACTCCAGCCTGGGCAACATAGTGAGATCCTGTCTCTAAAAAAATTTTTTTTAAAAGGAGCAAGCCAGGATAAGATGGAGGGAAAATATTCTAAGCAAGGCCACAGCATGTACAAAAGCCTGCAACTGGTTGCCTTTAAAAAGCTGAGCTCTCTTTTGGGGCCAGGTACAGTGGTTTACACCTGTAATCCCAGCACTTTGGGAGGCAGAGGTGGGTGGATCACCTGAGTTCAGGAGTTTGAGACCAGCCCGGCCAACATAGTGAAACTCTGTCTCTACTAAAAAATAATAAAATTAGCCGGGTGTGGTGGTGCATGCCTGTAAGAGGCTGAGGCAGGAGAATCACTTGAACCTGGGAGGTGGAGGTTCGGAAGTTGCAGTGAGCCGAGATTGTGCCACTGCACTCCAGCCTGGGCGACGGAGCGAGACTCCGTCTCAAAAAAAAATCAAAAACAAAAATCTCTCTTTTAGGCCATAGAACACCCTCATCTTCATGCTTCTCCAAGCTCAAGAGCCTAAGAGCCAGGCCAGGCACGGTGGCTCACGCCTGTAATCCCAGCACTTTGGGAGGCCGAGGCGGGTGGATTACTTGAGGTCAGGAGTTTGAGATCAGCCTGGCCAACATGGTGAAACCCTGTCTCTACTAAAAATACAAAAATTAGCTGGGTGTGGTGGCAGACACCTGTAATCCCAGCTACTGGAGAGGAGAATTGCCCGAACCTGGGAGGCAGAGGTTGCAGTGAGCCGAGATTGCACCATTGCACTCCAGCCTGGGCGACAAGAGCGAAACTCCCTCTCAAAAAAAAAAAAAAAAGCACCTAAGGGCCTCTGACACTTGCAATGGGAAATTTGGGGGACTGGAGACTGGAGAGAGAAAGGGGAATTCACTGGCTGGCCCCGAACAAGATCTCCTGGGCGCTCCTTATCTCTTATTACTCTTTTTGCTCTGTTCTTTGAAGTAGTATGTCCCCTGAGCACTTGCTTTGGCCTCACCATGTCTTCTATTAGTTCACAGGTGCTTACTCAGGAAGTCAGGACATTTTTGGCCTTTGGCTTAACTTCCAGATGCTCAGTCGGCTTGGGGAAGGACTGAAGGGCAGCTGCCAAGACCTCAGTTACCTCCTGACCTGAGGGTGGAGAGTGGCAGGAAGCAAGCATGTTTGCTGTGCACTTAGGAAAGGCTGGTGAGCCAGAGGGACTGATCAGGCCCCATTCACTCTCTACTCATTAAAAGGTCCTGAGCCACGAAGCGCTTCCCATTTCGAACTTTCTGTCCTCACAGATTCTCTTTGACAGAATCTAAGGGCCATCAGGGAACTCTTTTCAGCTTGCAAAGAGAAAAAGCCAGTCTTTCCAGAATAAGTATTCATCTGTTTGAAATAGTTTTTTACACATAAAAAATAATTTTTGGCTGGGTGTGGTGGCACATGCCTGCAGTCCTAGCACTTTGGGAGGCTGAGGTGGGTCCAGAGTAGCCTGAACAACAGAGTGAAACCTTGTTTCCACACACACACACACACACACACACACACACACCAAAAAAAAATTAGCTAGGTGTGGTGGTGCATGCCTGTGGTCCCAGCTACTCAGGAAGCAGGAGGATCGATTGCTTGAGCCTAGAGGATCACTTGAGTCTGGGAGGTTGAGGCTACAGTGAGCCATGATCATGCCACTGCACTCCAGACACAGGAACAGAGCAAGAACCTGTCTCAAAATTTTTTTAAAAAAAAAGAAGCAAAAAAAGCCGGGTGCAGTGGCTCACGCCTGTAATCCCAGCACTTTGGGAGGCCGAGGTGGTTGGATCATGAGATCAGGAGTTCAAGACCAGCCTGACCAACATGGTGAAACCCCATCTCTACTAAAAATACAAAAATTAGCCAGGCAAGGTGGCACGCACTTGTAATCCCAGCCACTGAGGAGGCTGAGGCAGAAGAATCACTTGAACCAGGGAGGCGGAGGTTGCAGTGAGCCAAGATTGCGCCGTTGCATTCCAGCCTGGGCAGCAGAGTGAGACTTTGTCTCAAAAAAATGAAAAAAAAAAAAAAAAGAAGCAAGAAAAAAAAAAATCTTGGGCTGGGCATGGTGGCTCACGCCTGTAATCCTAGCACTGTGGGAGGCCGAGGTGGGTGGATCACTTGAGGTCAGGAGTTTGAGACCAGCCTGGCCAACATGGCAAAACCTCGTCTCTACTAAAAATGTAAAAAGTAGCCTGGCATGGTGGCATGTGCCTGTAATCCCAGCTACTTGGGAGGCTGAGGCAGGAGAATCGCTTGAACCAGAAGACAGAGGTTGCAGTGAGCCAAGATCACACCACTGCACTCTAGCCTGGGCAACAGAGCAAGACTGTGTCTCAAAAACAAACAAGCAAACGAACAAAAAACATGTTGATGCATGTAGTTGTAGTTTGTTTTCATTGCTAGGTAGCACTCCATTGTATAACTCTACCACAATTCAATTATCCAGTTTTCTATTGACTCACAGAATTCACTGGTGAAGCCACCGGGGCCTGGAGGTTGCTTTGCGGAAAGTTTAAGTTGATTTAAGTTCTTTAATTTTCAGGTTCTTTATTTCTTCTTCAGGCATTTTTGGTGAATTGTATTTTTCTGGGAATCTATTGATTTTATCTAATTTTTCATATTTATTGACATGAAGTTATTATAACTCTTACCTGCTTAATATCTGTAGCACATTTAGTTATGGTTTTCTTATTTCTCTTTGTTTTTGATTCTTGGTTACTCTTGCAAGTTAAGCTATTTTATTAGTCTTTTTAAATTAACTTTTGGCTTTGTTGATCTTCTCTACTGAATGTTTCTCTACTTCATTAATTTCTGCTCTTTATTTTCTTCTTTCTGTTTTCTTTATGTTTATTGCTGTTTTTTAATTTCTTATCTCCTTTTTTTCAGCCTTGTTTCCTAATGTAAACACTACTGCTATGAATTTCCTCCTAAGTACTACTTGTATCTTACAGGTTTTGATATATAATCTTCTCATTACCATTTATTTCTTCTAAGTATTTTCTAATTTCTACTGATTTCTCCTTTGATCCACAAGTTGTTGAAAAGTGCATTTAAAAATTTTCCAAACTTTTTTTTCCTTTATCTTTTTGTAACTGATTTCTAACTTAATTTCATTTAGATACTTATAAGGAGGCCAGGCGCAGTGGCTCACGCCTGTAATCCCAGCACTTTGGGAGGCTGAGGCGGGTGGATCACGAGGTCAGGAGTTCGAAACCATCCTGGCTAACACGGTGAAACCTCGTCTCTACTAAAAATACAAAAAATTAGCCAGGCGTGGTGATGGGCGACTGTAGTCCCAGCTACTTGGAAGGCTGAGGCAGGAGAATAGCGTGAACCCAGGAGATGGAGCCTGCAGTGAGCCGAGATCATGCCACTGCACTCCAGGCTGGGGGACAGAGCAAGACTCCATTACACACACACACACACACACACACACACACACACACAAACCTATCAGTTAGATACTTATGAGGCTAACTTTATGGCCTGGAATGTTGTTAATTTTTGTAAATGTTCCATGTGTACTTGAAAATAATGCCTATTCTCCAATTTTCTCTCTTTTTTTTTGAGATGAAGTTTCGCTCTTGTCCCTCAGGCTGGAGTGCAATGGAGGGATCTCGGCTCATTGCAACCTCCGCCTCCTGGGTTCAAGCGATTCTCCTGCCTCAGCCTCTGGAGTAGCTGGGATTACAGGTGCCTGCCACGACGCCCAGCTAATTTTTGTATTTTTACTAGAGACAGGATTTCACCATGTTGGCCAAGCTGGTCTTGAACTCCTGACCTCAGGTGATCCACCTGCCTTGGCCTCCCAAAGTGCTGGGATTGCAGGCGTGAGCCACTGCGCCCGGCCCTCCAATTTTCTATTTCTATTAGGCCAGCCTACTAACTGTGCTGTTCCAGATGTTCTATGTATGGCATGACTTTCTTCGGCCTGTTTGAACTAGCAAGTTCTAGGGAAGGTATTTTAATAAACCTATTATGATAATAAATTCGTCACTATCTCTTTGAAGAATTTGTCAATTTTTGCTTTTATGTATTTTTAAATGCTGTGTTTTGAGTGCTTTCTAGTTTAGAATTGTTATATCTTACTGGTTAATTGATCCTTTTATTACTTTGTAATGATTTTATTTTGTAGTGATTAGTAATTCTTTCTGCTTAATAGTTATTTTGTCTGCTAGAAATATAGTTAAATTAGCTTTCTTGTGATTAGAATTTACCTATATTATATATTTCCATTCTTTGAATTTTAGTGTTTCTGTGTTCTTATATTTTACCTCTATCTTTCATAATCATCATGTGGTCAGATTTAGTTTTTTTTGTATTTAGTTTTATTTTATTTTACATAAAAAATTTTTTAGAGGCAAGGTCTCACTCTGTCACCCAGGCTGGAGCGTAGTGGCATGATCTTGGCTCACTGCAGCCTCAACCTCCTGGGCTGAAGAGATCCCCCTGCCTCAGCCTCCTGAGTAGCTTGGACTACAAGCACACACCTCCATGCCCTGCTTATTTATTTATTTATTTTTTATTTATTTGAGATGGAGTCTCACTCTGTTGCCCAAGCTAGAGTGCAGTGGTGCATTCTTGGCTCACTGCAACCTCCACCTCCCGGGCTCAAGCAATTCTCCTGCCTCAGCCTCCTGAGTAGCTGGGATTACAGGTGCATACCACCATGCCGATCTAATTTTTTTGTATTTTAGTAGAGACGGGGTTTCACCATGTTGCCCAGGGTGGTTTCAAACTCCTGAGCTCAGGCAGTCCAGCCGCCTTGGCCTCCCACAGTGCTGAGATTACAGGCGTGAGCCATCGTGCCTGGCCACTCTGCTTATTTATTTTTTCTTAATTTTTGTAGAGACAGGGTCTCACTATGTTGCCCATTCTGGTCTCAAACTCCTGGCCTCAAGTAATCCTCCTGCCTTGGCCTCCCAAAGTGCTGGGATTATAGGTGTGAACCACTGCACTGGCCCAGGATTTTGTTTTTTTTTTAAATTAATTAATTAATTAATTAATTATTTTGAGACAAAGTTTGGCTCTTGTTGTCCAGGCTGGAGTGCAATGGTGCAATCTCGGCTCACTGTAACCTCCGCCTCCTGAGTTCAAGAGATTCTCCTGCTTCAGCCTCCCAAATAGCTGGTATTACAGGCATGCACCACCACGCCCAGCTAATTTGTTTTTTTTTTTTTTTTTTTGAGATAGGGTCTCACCTGTCATGCAGCCTGAAGTGCAGTAGCACAAATATGGTTCACTGCAGCCTCAAACTTCTTAGCTCAAGTGATCCTCCCACCTCAGCCTCCTGAGTAGCTGGGAGCACAGGTGTGTGCCACCATGCTTGACTACTTTTTAAAATTTTTTGTAGAGATGGGGTCTCACTATGTTGCCCAGGCACATCTCTGCCTGAGATTCTGATTCTCCCTGAGGTTCTGAATGCTTACCTTCTTAGTTCTGTATTCTTCTGTACCCTTGTCTGGTGTCTCATGCTTCCCAATACTCTACATTTTTGTCTCTGCAAATGGATCTGAGGGTGTACTTGTCCATATAAACTATTGTCAGAGACATCTTTGGCTTTTTTTTTTTTTCCCTGAAGGCAATCCAGAGCAGAGATTGGGGAAGGCAGGAATGTGTCTGTATCTACTTCTCAAATGTACATTGACATTCATTAGAAGGAGAGTTTGGGATAATTATTTGAATGAAAGGAGGGAGGAATTGCTGACTGGCACAAAATGAGAGAAGGTGAGTACAAGGAAAGCAACCCTGGTTTGAGGGCCAAGTTCATTGCCTCTTTCCTCTTTTCCTGGTGCTGAATCCTACTAAAGGGCTGTCCAGGGATTGGTCTTTCATTCATTCATCCATTCAACAAATGCATATTAAATAACTATTATATGCCAGGCAGCAGGAATTCAGTGTTAACTAAGACAGGATCTCTCCTCTCCTGTATTTTTCTGTCTCCCCTACTAGAATGGAGACATTCTAGTAGAAAAACACATATAAGCTGGGTGCCGTGGTACATGCCTGTAGTCCCAGCTATGAGGGAGGGTGAGATGGAAGGATTGCTCAAGCCCAGGAATTTGAGGCTGCAGTGAGCCATGATTAGATTGTTGTACTGTCCTCCAGCCTGGGCAACAGAGTGAGACTCTGTCTCAAGAAAAAAAAAAAAAAAGTCAGCCTTGATAAAAGGAAGGAGGAAGTGGAGGGTGGAGGGAAACATTCTTGGCAAAGGAAACATGAGTTCAAAGGCCATCAGGCAGGAAAAACTTTGAAATGCTTGAGAAACTGAAAGAAGGACTATCTCGCTGGAGTGGAGGAGTGAGAGAGAGAATATTGCAGGATGAGGTTGGAAAGGGTGAGGATTAGGGTTTATAGGTCACCATAATTAATGCCTTGGAAAAAGTAGTGTGGGCAAGGGAGCCTTGCCACTTGGGGTAAGAATAGTAGGGGCCAACCTAGAATAGCCAAAACAATCTTGAAAATGAAGAACCAAGTTGGAGGACTCGCATTTTCTGATTTCAGAACTTACTACAAAGCTATAATAATCAAGACAGTGTGTGGTACTGTCATAAGGATAGACATACAGATAAGTAGAATTGATAGTCCAGAAACAAACCCTCACACTTATGGTCAATTAATTTTTGATAAGGTTGCCAAGACAATTCAATGGTGAAAAAATAGTCTTTTTTCTTTTTCTTTTTCTTTTTTTTTTTGAGATGGAGTCTCATTCTGTTGCCCAGGCTGGAGTGCAGTAGCATGATCTCGGCTCACTGCAACCTCTGCCTCCCAGGTTCAAGCAATCCTCCCACCTCAGCCTCCCAAGTAGCTGGGACTACAGGCGTGCACCACCACACCGGGCTAATTTTTATATTTTTAGTAGAGTCAGGGTTTCACCATATTGGCCAGGCTAGTCTTGAACTCCTCACCTCAGGTGATCCACCCACCTCAGCCTCCCAAAGTGTGGGATTACAGGCATGAGCCAACGTGCCTGACTGAAAGGATCATCTTTTTGATACATGGTGCTGAGAAAACTAGATATCCACATGCAAAAGAATGAAGCTGAACACCTACTTCACATCATATGTAAAAATTAACTCAAAATGGATCAATAACCTAAATGTAAGAGCTAAAATATTTCTTAGAAGAAAACATAGGTATAAATCTTTATGACCTTGGATTTGGCAATGGTTTCTTAGATATGATACCAAAAGCATAAGGAACAAAAGAAAAAAAAAACAAATTGGACATCATCAAAATAAAAAACTTCTGTGCACCAAATGACACTGCCTAGAAAGTGAAAAGACAACCCACAGAATGGGATAAAATATTTGCAAATATAAAACTGATAAGGGACCCAAGAGAATTTAAAACTTATGTCCACATAAAGACATACACAAATGTTTATAGCTGCATTATTTATGATAGACAAAAAGTAGAAATAACCCAAAAGAGTCACCAACCCAAACTGATGAATGGATAAGTAAAATGTGTTATATCCATACAGTGAAATATTATTTGGCCATAAAATGGAATGCAGCACCCACACATGCTACAACAAGAATAAACCTTGAAAAACATCATTCTAAGTGAACGAAGCCAGTTACAAGGATCATATATTATTCCATTTATATGAAATATTCATAATAGGCAAATCTATAAAGTCATAAAGTGAACTAGTGGTTGCCTAGGGCTGGGGGCCTAGGGATAATGGCTATAGGGTGCAGGAAGTCTTTTTAGGAGTGATGAAAATGTTCTAAAATAGATGTGATAAGCACAGCATGGTGGCACACACCTGTAGTTCCTGCTACTCAGGAGGCTGAGGCCAGGAGTTAGAGGCCACAGTGTGCTATGATCTTGTATGTGAACAGCCACTGCACTCCAGCCTGAGCAACATAGCAAGATCTCATCTCTAAAAGTTAAAAAAAAAAAAAAAGATGTGATGGTTGCACAGCTCTGCATATAATAAAAGTTATTGACTTGAACACTTTGAGTGAATTGTGTGATATGTGAGTTATATTTTAAGAAAGCTATTAAGGTGGGGTGCAGTAGCTCATGCCTGTGATCCCAGCACTTTGGGAGGCCAAGGTAGGAGGATTGCTTGAGTCCAGGAGTTTCAGGTTGCAGTGAGTTATGGTTGCACCACTGCACTCCATCCTGGGCAACAGAGCAAGACTCTGTCTCTAAAAAAAATAGATAAAAAAAATAAAGCTGTTAAAAAATAAAAAGAATGGTAGGGGCCAGAACCTAACAGCAAGGTCAAAATGGGGAGGTTGAAAACCTCTAGGGCCTCCAAGACCAAAGGAATTACTACTTCTGGACAAGAACTGGGGAATTTTTCAGTACCAATTCCAGGAACCTACTAGCTAAGTGAACCCAAGGGAAGAATCATGGCCTTGGGGGGTTTCTCCAGGTTGTTTTCAGAGACATGTTTGTCCACCTTCCATTAATATATCCACTTACAAAGGGGATTATAATGTGCAGTGATGCAAACTAGACCATGTTCCTTCACTAGATCCTCTGCTATTTTCCCTATCTATTTTTGAGACAGTCTTGCTGTGTCAGCCAGGCTGGAGTGCATTGGTGGGATGTCAGCTCACTGCAACCTCTGCTTCTTGGGTTCAAGCGATCCTCCCACCTTAACCTCCCAAGTAGCTGGGACTATAGGTGCCTGCCACCATGCTCATTTAATTTTTGTATCTTTTGTAGAGATGGAGTTTCACCATGTTGGCCAGGCTGGTCTCAAACTCCTGAGCTCAAGTAATCTGCCCACTTCAGCCTCCCAAAGTGCTGGGATTACAGGTGTGAGCCACTGTGCCCGGCTTCCTCTGCCATTTTCTTTCTTTCTTTTTCTTTTTTTTTTTTTTGAGACAGGTTTCCACTCTTGTTGCCCAGGCTGGAGGGCAATGATGCAATCTTGGTTCACTGCAACCTCGGCTGCTGGGGTTCAAGCAATTCTCCTGCCTCAGCTTCCTAGGTAGTTGGGATTACAGGTGCACGCCACCACGCCCGGCTAATTTTTGTATTTTTAGTAGAGACAGGGTTTCACCATGTTGACCAGGCTGGTCTCGAACTCCTGACCTCAGGTGAATCTGCCTGCCTCGGCTTCCCAAAGTGCTGCGATTACAAGCATGAGCCACCACACCTGACCAAAAAAATTTTTTTCAAAACAAAAAAAATTTAATGAGAAGAGTGGCATCTTCAATGTCTGGCTTTATAAAAGCTTGATTCTTATATCTGCTTCTGTATTCAGTCAAATCCATGAGTGTTTTGGTTGAAGAATATGAAGAAAATCTGGCTCAACACAGCTATGTAGTTGGAAAAGGAAGAAATACTTCAACAGATTTTTCAGAAAACTGGATATTCCCTTCAATACACCAAAATCCAACAACTGTTAGTTTCTTAAAGGTTGAGACCATAACTATAAAATGTCCATACTCTGTTATATTAAAATCCATTGGTCTATCACATACTTTCATTTTGTGTTGTTGTTTTGAGACAGGGTCTTGCTCAGCTACCCAGGGTGGAGTGCAGTGTCTGCAATCACTGCTCATTTCAGCCTTGACTTCCTGGGCTCAGGCGATCCTCCCACCTCAGACTACAGGCATGTGCCACCACACCCAGCTAATTTTTTATATTTTTAGTAGAGACAGGGTTTTGCCATGTTGCCTAGGCTGATCTTGAACTTCTGAGCTCAAGTGATCCTCCAGCTTTGGCCTCCCAAAGTGCTGGGATTATAGGCATGAGCCACGGTGCCCAGCCCTAATTTAAAAAAATTATTTGTAGAGACAGGGTGTCCCTATGTTGCCCAGGCTGGTCTGGAACTCATGGGCTCAAGCGATCCTCCTGCCTCAGCCTCCCAAAGTGCTGGGATTATAGGCCTATTATGTACTTTCTTTTTTTTCTTTTTTTTTTTTTTTAGATGGAGTCTCGCTCTGTTGCCCAGGCCGGAGTGCAGTGGTGCCATCTCAGCTCACTGTAACCTCTGCCTCCTGGGTTCAAGCGATTCTCATGCCTCAGCCTCCCGAGTAGCTGGGACTACAGGTGCTCAACACCATACCCAGCTAATTTTTGTATTGTTAATAGAGACGGGGTTTCACTATGTTGGCCAGTCTGGTCTCGAACTCCTGACCTCAAGTGATCCACCTGCCTTGGCCTCCCAAAATGTTGGGATTACAGGCATGAGCCACCGCGCCTGGCCTAATATACTTTCAATGGATCTTTTACACATGTATGATTTTGTAACATCATGATTGGTCATTTGGAAAACATTGGTTCACTGAACTGTGCAGATCTTTCAAATATTGACACATTTTTATTATATAATATAAAAAACACATTTATTAATACCATGATTTATCTCATCAAAAAAGTCTTTAAAGCTTTTAGAAAACTGTCAACCAGGAATATATACAATTTTCCAAAATTCTCATTTTTGCTCAAAGGTTTTGAATTTTATCATTGGAAATAAATATTGTCAGGTGTTTTCCTTCAAGTGACAGGCTCCAGAGAATGTCTGCCAAATATCCACATCTGAATTACCAACATTTGCCTGTCAGTGCTATTTTCAAGTAAAAATGGTGTTCTATGAAAACAAAAAAGGCCAATGCAGCTAGCAACCAAAATAGCTATGCTCCTTGAGATAACAAATGTACTTTGATATATAGCAGAAGTGCTCTGTGTATCCTTCTCATTTCCTCACATAGAATATTAAAAACACTTGTACTCAAGGGTCAAGTTTTAATAAAATTAATTTTTACTGCTTCATCAAGGATTCTTAATAAAATAGGCCTTTTCCTGCTTTGAGTGCCCAATGGGGAAGAATACATTTACTGCTAGTACAGTTTGATACCATTACCTAATACTGTGCTGAGGTACCAGCTATCTTTGTTTGTTTTTTAGAAACAGGAGCTCACTCTGTTGCCCAGGCTGGATTGCAGTGGTGAGATCATAGCTCACTGTAGCCTTAAACTCCTGGGCTCAAGCAATCCTCCTGCCTTGGCCTCTTGAGTAGCAGGGACTTCAGGCGTGCACCACCACACCCAGCAGTACCAGCAAATTTTTACCCCCCCCCCCCAATTGCTTTTGTACCATCAGTGCAAGTCAATATAGTGAAAAATAATATATTAGAATTATAATGAAAATAGTTTTGACTTCATGGATTCCCCTGAAAAGGTCTTGAGGGCTGCAGGAATCTATAGAGCATACTCTGAAAATTGTGGCAATATGGCCAGGTGCGGTGGCTCCTCCCTGTAATCCCAGCACTTTGGGAGGCAAAGGAGGGTGGATCATCTGAGGTCAGGAGCTCAAGACCAGACTGGCCAACATAGTGAAACCCTGTCTCTATTAAAAATACAAAATTAGCTGGGTGTGGTGGCGGCCTCCTGTAGTCACAGCTACTTGGGAGGTTGAGGCAGAAGAATTGCTTGAACCTGGGAGATGGAGGTTGCAGTGAGCCAAGATCAAGCCACTGCACTCCAGGCTGGGTGACAGAGCGAGACTCCATCTTTAAAATAACATAACATAACATAACATAACATAAAATAAAATAGAAAGCTGGGTGTGGTAGTGCATGCCTGTAATCCCAGCTACTTGAGAAGCTGAGGCACAAGAATCACTTGAACCTGGGAGGCAGAGGTTGCAGTGAGCTGAGACCGCGCCACTGCACTCCAGCCTGGGTGATAAAGTGAGACTCCGTCTAGCCAGGTGGGGGTAATAATTCGCCGGGTGTGGTGGCTCACGCCTGTAATCCCAGCACTTTGGGAAGCCAAAGCAGGTGGATTACTTGAGGTCGCGAGTTCAAGACCAGCCTGGCCAATATGGTGAAACTCCGTCTCTACTAAAAACACATACACACACACACACACACACACACACACACACACACAATTAGCCAGGTGTGGTGGTGCATGCCTGTAATCCCAGCTACTCTGGAGGCTGAGGCAGGAGAATCGCTTGAACCTGGGAATCGGAGGTTGCAGTGAGCCGAGATTGTGCCACTACACTCCAGCCTGGGCGTCGCAGCAAGACTTTGTCTCAAAAACAACAACAAAATTGTGGTAATATACCCGTGTATGTGTGTGTATGTCAAAGTATAAGTGAAATATTTCTTCCCTAAGTTCACATTTCTCTGAGTTAAATGTAACTCCCTAGATTTTGCCCAAAAAAGTACATTCTAACTTTTTTAAATTTTATTTTTCTTCTTAATTTGTTGGATAAACACATTAATAATAACAATAAAGATTTTCAAAAACAAAAAAAATCTACTAACTCTCTAAAGTTTGGTTTTAAGGTAATAACGGGGGTGGTTTTGGAAAATAGTTTTGTTACCAAGGTGTTACATACTCATTGTAAACAAATTCAAACAATATATGCACAAATAAAATGATATATTTCTAGTAAAAAACTGAAATAATTTCACTTTTTCCCTCACTTGGCAGTGTACCATGCACAATCAGCCTTCTGATTTTCTTCTTCTTTTTTTTTTTTTTTTTTTTTGAGATAGAGTCTTGCTCTGTCGTCAGGCTGGAGTGCAGTGGCGTGATTTTGGCTCATTGCATCCTCCGCCTCCTGGGTTCAGGCTATTCCCCTGCCTCAGCCTTCCAAGTAGTTGGGACTACAGGTGCGAGCCACTACGGCCGGCTAATTTTTTGTGTTTTAGTAGAGACAGGGTTTCACCACGTTGGTCAGGATGGTCTCAATCTCCTGACCTCGTGATCTGCCCACCTCAGCCTCTCAAAGTGCTGGGGTTACAGGCGTGAGCCACTGTGCCTGGCCTCTTCATTCTTTTTAACAAGTATATTGTAGGTCATGTTATAACTGTACCGCAGCTTACTTAGCCACTTATTGATAGACAAGTAAGGTTTGTTTGTTTTGAGACAGAGTCTCACTCTTTTATCCATGCTGGAGTGCAGTGGCATGATCTTGCACACTGCAACCTCCGTTTCCCAGCTTCAAGTGATTCTCGTGCCTCAGTCTCCTGAGAAGCTGGGACTACAGGTGTGCACCACCACCCCTGGCTAATGTTTTTTTTTTTTTTTTGAGACAGAGTCTCGCTCTGTCACCGAGGTTGGAGTGCAGCGGTGCGATCTCGGCTCACTGCAACCTTTGCTCCAAGGTTCAAGCGATTCTCCTGCCTCAGCCTCCTGAGTAGCTGGGATTACAGGCATCTGCCACCATGCCTGGCTAATTTTTGTATTTTTTAGTAGAGACGAAGTTTCGCCATGTTGGTCAGGCTGGTCTCAAACTCCTGACCTCAAGTGATCCACCCATCTTGGCCTCCCAAAGTGCTGGGATTACAGGTGTGAGCCACCCTGTCTGGCTTTTTTTTTTTTTTTTTTTTTAAGTAGAGATAGGGTTTCACCACGTTGGCCAGGCTGGTCTTGAACTCCTGACCTCAAATGATCCATCTGCCTCAGTCTCCCAAAGTGCTGGGATTATAGGAGTGAGCCACCGTGCCTAGCCCTGACAAGTAAGGTTTTAATTAATATCCCTGTACACATTTTTTTTTTTTTTAGTTAACGTGTGAGGGTTTCTGTGCCACTTTTCCTCCAGAGTTGGAAATGGATTTGCTAAATCAAAGGGTAGTTGCACTTAAAAAAAAAAAAAAAAGAAGGACCGGGCACATGGCTCACGCCTGTAAACCCAGCACTTTGGGAGGCTGAGGTGAGTGGATCACTTGAGGTCAGAAGTTCCAGGCCAGACTGGCAAACATGGTGAAACCCCATCTCTACTAAAAATACAAAAATTAGCCGAGCGTGGTGGCATATGTCTGTAATCCCAGCTACTTGGGAGGCTGAGGCAGAAGAATTGCTTGAACCCAGAAGACGGAGGTTGCAGTGAGTTGAGATCACACCACTGTACTCCAGCCTGGGCGACAGAGACTCTGTTTCAGAAAAATAAAATGAAGGCACCTCCAAACTTATTTCCCTAAAGATTGTATCAATTACACCACTGCTAATGGTATACAGAGAGTGCAACAGGGAACTTGTGAGAGTAATTGTTGGGCATGAGGATTACCAGGCTCTGAATAGTGGTCAACCAGTGCTTTGAAGGGTTTTTAAATATTTCTGAGCCCTTCAGTCACTCTCCAGGAATTCTAATATTCATTTGAAATCCCTGGTATACAGAAAAGTATTGCTGTTTTCTTTGGACTCTCTAGTATGGCTCAATCTTGATTTAAAATGTTGCCAGCTTATGGGTGGAGCCATTGGGACAGTTTAGAGCTTTAACCAAACTCCAGAGGCCACAACAGGCCTGCCCATATGTCCTGCATAACTCTGTAATGGTGATGCAATTCTTTTCAACTGACGAACCTTTTGCATTGACTAAATCTCTGCTGGAGAAGTCCAACTTTGGCTGTTTTTCTTTTCTTTTTTTTTTCCCTTGACATCAGAGGTGTAAATGCCAGGGTCTAAGAAGGGCTTCTAGGTGAAAAGTTTAAGAGTAGAGTCCTGACCACTATATTTCTTAATAGCTTCTGTGAGCTTATATCAGACTCATGTCTGGCCTAGACTTTCTACAAGTGTCCTTTCGGGGCCATAGCCACTTCCTTGGGAAAGAACACTTGGTAGGTGGCACTGTTACCTGCCCTGCAGGTGAATGCCATGCTGTGTCTCCTGATTTATGGGACTGTCTTGATGAAAAAGGGGTGTGGCAAACTGAGTTGAGTTCAAACACTCCACAAGAGTCTCCAAGATCAGCCTTCAGAGTGACTCAGTCCTCACTTATAAGCCCAATTTGCTCTTTGAGCTGGAGTCCTGGGTCTGCTCCTTTCTCATTGTGGTAAGCAATTATGTACTTCAGGTTCTCACAGGAAATATCAGAGGGTAATGGATGGGTCATGTAAAATCACTTCAGAGATTTTATTGGGAGATACTGATCCTAATGTTCACTCCTTGTTACTCCTCTATTTAAAAAAAATTGTAAGGCTGGGCATGGTGGCTCACACCTGTAATCCCAGCACTTTGGGAGGCCGAGGCGGGCGGATCACCTGAGGTCAGGAGTTCAAGACCAGCCTGGCCAACATGGTGAAACCCCATCTCTACTAAAAATATAAAATTAGCTGGGCATGGTGACACACACCTGTAATCCCAGCTACTTGGGAGGCTGAGGCAGGAGAATCGCTTGAACTTGGGAGGTGGAGGTTGCAGTGAGTCGAGATCATCCCATTGGACTCCAGCCTGGGCAAGAAGAGCGAAACTCCATCTCAAAAGAAAAAAGGCGGGGCGGGGGGGATTGTGAAAAACTAAAACACCCCTCAAGGGTTCTTCTGACTGAAAAGTGCTGATTCACTAAATGCCAGGCCACCATAACCTGTAAAATGAGAGGATTCTTGCTGCTGGGGTTGCTATCTAGCTGTTCTCTCATCAGAAAAAGTGCTCAGACCATAAGATTCAAAATTTTCACCAATTCTGGGATGTTCTAAAGTCTGTGGCAGAAGGACATGGTACCAGCCAAGGAGAGCTTCTACAAAAGGTGGGTGTGGCTGCCTAAGTTGCAGTGGTAAGAGGACATGTGAAAAAGGATGTTTGGGGTCACTAGCTTCAGGTTTACCAAGTGTGGGATAGAAGAAGCAGAGGGTTCACTGTAATGCACAAGGTAGAGTTCTGGATTTCTCCCGGTAACTTATTGATTGTCAGTTCTTAGAACCCTCTTCTCGTCAAAGAGCTTGTATAACTGTAGACCAGAACATCTGGGCTGAACTACACACTTACTGGTACTTATTTCTCAATGTGACTCTTGGTTTTTCCTTTTTTTTTAGATGGAGTCTCACTCTGCCACTCAGGCTGGAGTGCACTGGTGCAATCTCGGCTCACTGCAACCTCTGCCTCCCAGGTGCAAGCGATTCTTCTGCCTCAGCCTCTTGAATAGCTGGGACTATGGGCACCTGCCATCACGCCCGGCTAATTTTTGTATTTTTAGTAGAGACGGGGTTTCTCCATGTTGGCCAGGCTGGTCTTGAACTCCTGACCTTGTGATCCGCCTATCTCAGCCTCCCAAAGTGTTGGGATTATGGGTGTAAGCCACTGTGCTGGGCGGCTTTTCCTTTTAATTAGTACTGAAGTGAGAAAGCTCATAGAATTACTGCTGGCACTCATATTTTCAGTACAATCCTTCCAATGGAAGCAATACACAAAAATATTCACCAAGGACTCACCTGGGGGAAGAGTGGATTAATCTTCATTGTCAACCAATATGACCTTTCTGCAGAGAGATGTTTAACTTTTGCAAAAAGCAAAGCTACAACTTGATGTCTTTTAAAAATTTGGGCCAGGTGTGGTGGCTCACATCTATAATCCCAGCACTTTGGGAGACTGAGGCAGGTGGATCGCTTGAGCCCAGGAGTTTGAGAGCAGCCTGGGTAACATGGCAAAAACCCTGTCTCTACCAAAATACAAAAAAACAAAACAAAACAAAACAAAACAAGCTGGGCATGGTGGTGTGCACTTGTAGTTACAGCTACTTGGAAGGTTGAGGTGGGAGGGTGGCTTGAGCCTGGGAGGTTGAGGCTGTAGTGAGACTGCACCACTGCACTACTCCAACCTAGGTAACAAGAGCAAGACCCTGTCAAAAAAAAAAAAGTTTTCAGTTACAGAGTTACAGTAAATCTAACTGTGTTTCTGTCCAGTTGAAGGTTTGGAGGTTTCTGGCTGACTCAGCAAGTAATGTTCTACCTAGGCGAAGTTCTTCTCATTGCTATCTGAAACCAAACACATAAAGTAAATCCATCATGTTTAGCTTTGTTGTTGTTTTGGGTTTTTTTTGTTTGTTTTGTTTTTTTTGAGATGGAGTCTCGCTCTGTCACCCAGGCTGCAGTGCAGTGGTGTGATCTTGGCTCACTGCAGTCTCTTGCCTCCCAGGTTCAAGCGATTCTCCTGCCTCAGCCTCCCAAGTAGCTGGGATTATAGCACCCACCACCATGCCTGGCTAAGTTTTGTATAATAATAATAATAATAATAATAATAATTATTATTATTAGTAGTAGTAGTAGTAGTAGTAGAGACGGGGTTTCACCATGTTGGCCAGGCTGGTTTTGAACTCCTGACCTCAAGTGATCCACCTACCTCAGCCTCGAAAAGTGCTGGGATTACAGGTATGAGCCACTGCGCCTGGCCTAAGACAAGTTTAGCCTTGAAGAAACTTTTAAGCTCTCTTCCAAAGTGGCTGTACTGTTTTGCATTCTTACCAGAATGAGAATTCTTGCTGCTCTGCCTTCTTGCCAGTAATTGGTATTGCCACTTATTTGGATTTTAGCCATTCTAATAGGTGGAAATAAAATTTTAAAGAAAGGATCTTGATGCATAATGCCACATTTATTTTCAGAAAGTTTGTATAGATCTGGAGTAACTTTTGTTCCTATACTCTTTTGTTTCCCACATTTCATCAGGTGCAAAGGTTATACTGATTCTTTTTTTGTTGTTGTTGAGACAAGGTCTCACTCTGTCACCCAGGCTGGCGAGTACTGGTGCGATCATAGCTCACTGTAGCCTTGACCTCCTGGGCTCAAGCAATCCTCCCACCTCAGCCTCCCAAGTAGCTGGGATTACAGGTACACACCTCCACCCTTGGCTACCTTTTTTTTTTTTTTTTTTTTTTTGTAGAGATAGGGAGTCTTGTTTTGTTGCCCAGGCTGGTCTCAAACTCCTGGGCTCAAGTGATCCTCCTGCCTCGGCCTTCCAAAGTGCTGGGATTACAGGCATGAGCAACTGTGCCTGGACTTCATGCTGATTACACTTATTGACAGTTTCTTTTTCTCCATTCTGAAAGCCACTTCCCTAATCTGGTGTTCATTATCTCATACCTGGGCAAAAAGCTGCAGCCAGATTGCTTGCTTCCTACACTCCAGTATCTCCTTGTTCTAACCCAATTTACTCAATTCAGCTAAAACAAAAAAAATCTGTAATCTTCCTTTAACAATTTTTATCTTGATAACTGTGCTTTTCGAAAACTATGGTGGGTGGCCTATTGAACCAAATTTATGTATTTAGTTTTAGTTTTGTAGAGATGGGGGTCTTGTTATTTTGCCCAGGCTGGTCTCAAACTCCGGGCTCAAGCAATCCTCCTATGTTGGCCTCCCAATATGCTGGGATTACAAGTGTGAGTCACTGCTTCTGGCCTGAGAAGGATATCTAAAAACCTAATAACATGGTTTGTGTATGAGAGAAGGTCTAGGTATTTAGTGGGGAAAGTAAAAATAGTCTTTTCCTCATTTTATATTCATTTTATTCTTTTTTTTTTTTTTTTAGTAGAGACGGGGTTTCACCGTGTTAGCCAGGATGGTCTCGATCTCCTGACCTCGTGATCCGCCCACCTCGGCCTCCCAAAATGCTGGGATTACAGGCATGAGCCACCGCGCCTGGCCCATTTTATTTTTTTCCACATGCCTGCTGTGTCAAATTGTTTTGTTCTTTTTGAAATTTGAACCATGTGAATGTATTAATTATCAGATTTTTTTTTTTTTTTTGAGACAGAGTCTTACTCTGTTGCCCAGGCTGGAGTGCAGTGGCATGATCTCGGCTCACTGCAATCTCCGCCTCCTGGGCTCAAGCAATTCTCCTGCCTCAGCCTCCAGAGTAGCTGGGATTACAGGGGCCCACCACCACACCTGGCTAATTTGTGTAAACTATTAGATTTTTTAATGTGAAATTCCATGGTCTAAGAAACTAACAATATAGTTGGAGAAACCAGAAGCCAAGTTTTAAATGTTTCCAACTATTACAAGGGAGGAAGATATATTTGATGGTAGCCAGGGATAACTTCACCTAGGGTGCTGATTAGCAGATTTATAAGGATATAATGGTTGAAGCATGTTTACCTGATTGATGAATTTCCTCTGCTTTTGAGGTTGCCATGGAATCGATGTAATATAGTGGGAAGAGCATGGGTTTTGGGATCAAGAAGAAATAAATTCAAATCCCAGCTTTTCTATATACTGGCCTTATAATCTTGGGCACGTTATTTAACAATTTTGAAGTTTCAACTTCCTCATCTATAAAATGGATAAAATCTGAATAGGATTATTATAAAGGTTAAATGACCTCCAAGTGCAACAAATATGTTGGTTTACTTCTTATATAGATGGGCTGAACTGAGATGGATTGGCATATAGGAATAAAATGTCCGGAGAAAATGCAGGTTGCATGTGAAAGAACTTCATGTAGCTAAAGTCCCTGCATCTATAATTTAGTTTGTCAATCTCATATTATGGGATTTGAAGACTCTTATTATCTCAGAAGTTTTAGAAACCCTTGGGCTAGCTGGGCACAGTGGCTCACACCTATAAGCTCAGCACTTTGGGAGGCCGAGGCAGGAGGACTGCTTGAGCCCAGGGGTTAGAGGCCAGCAGCCTGAGCAACATAGGGAGACCCCTGTCTCCACAAATAATTAGAAAAAAATAGCTGGGCATGGTGGTCCACTCCTGTGGTCCCAGCTTTGGGAAGCTAAGGTGGGAGAATCGCTTGAGCCTACGAGGTTGAGGCTGCAGTGAGCAGGTGATTGCACCACTGCGCTTCAGCCCCAGAGACAGGGTGAGAACCTGTCTCAAAAAAACAAAATAACAAAATAAAAATCCTTTGGCTATACAGTTTTTATGGGTTTTTTTTTTTTTTTGAGACGGAGTCTTGCTCTGTTGCCCAGCCTGGAGTGCAGTATCAAGATCTCGGCTCACTGCAAGCTCTGCCTCCCAGGTTCACGCCATTCTCCTGCCTCAGCCTCCCGAGTAGCTGGGACTACAGGTGCCCACCACCATGCCCAGCTAATTTTTTTGTATTTTTAGTAGAGATGAGGTTTCACCGTGTTAGCCAGGATGGCCTCAATCTCCTGACCTCGTGATCTGCCCGCCTGGGCCTCCCAAAGTGCTGGGATTACAGGTGTGAGCCACCGTGCCCGGCCATGTGTTTTTTATCCTTCTTGATCTGAAAGATGGTCAAAACACAGTGCTTTGAAACACATTATACGTAGACTCTAAATATTCCCACTGGCTTCTTTTTCTTCTTTATTCCATAGAGACTCAAAATTGCCAATGCTGACTATATTTCAAGTCCATGGCAGGTTATTGGGAAAAGTTTTCAATTAGCAATAATCATGCCTTTGGCTATGATACTGCCACTGAGCAAATCTCCACTCCATTTTTTTTTCTTGAGACAGAGTCTCGCTCTGTCACCCAGGCTGGAGTGCAATGGCGTGATCTCAGCTCACTGCAACCTCTGCCTCCCAGATTCAAGCGATTCTCCTGCCTCAGCCTCCTGAGTAGTTGGGATTACAGGTGCGTGCCACCACGCCCAGCTAATTTTTGTATTTTTAGTAGAAATGGGGTTTCGCCATGTTGATCAGGCTGGTCTCGAACTCCTGACCTTGTGATCCACCCGCCTCAGCCTCCCAAAGTGCTGGGATTACAGGCATGAGACCTCACACCCAGCCCAATTTTTGTATTTTTAGTAGAGACAGGATTTCACCATGTTGGCCAGGATGGTCTTGAACTCCTGACCTCAAGTGATCCACCCACCTCAGCCTCCCAAAGTGCTGGTATTACAGGCATGAGCCACCATACCTGGCCTGAGTGTGATTTTATTTATTTGTCAAATGTATCACTTGATATTGTGATGATTTATCAATGAATTTTCAAATTTTAAAACCATAGGAATGTAGTATATATGGAACTATTGAATCACATTTTCTTTCTTTCTTTTTTTTTTTTTCGAGACAAAGTTTCACTCATGTTGCCCAGGCTGAAGTGCCGTGGCGTGATCTTGGCTCACTGAAACCTCTGCCTCCCAGGTGCAAGCAATTCTCCCGCCTCAGCCTCCTGAGTAGCTGGGATTATAGGCGCCCACCACCACGCCTGGCTAATTTTTTGTATTTTTAGTAGAGACAGGGTTTCATCATGTTGGCCAGGCTGGTCTGGAACTCCTGACCTCGGGTGATCCACCCACCTTGGCCTCCCAAAGTACTGGGATTACAGGCGTGAGCCACCATGCCCAGCCATTAAATCACATTTAATAGAGACTGTATATAGCAGTCACCAAAATATAGGAGACTAGGAGTTCCTAATTCCCATACTGACTGTCAAACTACTGACAAGTATCTCAAGTAAAGGTCCTGGTGAAACAAAGATTATTGCTCAATCACATTTCTTTAGCTATACTCGGGGTTAGTTGCTAGGCACTGAGTAAAGAGAGTGTTTTCTTCCATCTCAAATAAATTGAGAAAAATGTATATATATCCAGATTTCCTTTCCCTGTGTCCTTGAGAGTCACTGTATTTGTTTAAAGAATTTAATGAGTTTGTTCAGGGAGTTGCATCAGAAATTATTTTTGTATCAGTAGTAAGCATGACAAGTAGTTCCTTTGTAATGCTGTACCAGTCAATACCTGTTTTTGCCTAAGGATGTATCCATACCAATTCTGGATAATCCAGCTTTGAAGTGGGTTGGGCAGTGCTAGGTTTCTTTTGTTGGTGTTATTAGTTTGGGTTGTGACTTAGTCACACATGCCTTGAAAACTTAACAGCACTGAGGATATAGGCTAATTAAGTTCCACAAATGCTAACTAAAGCCAGTGTACATAGCATTTACATTAAAATAGTTCTCTAGAATAGGTACAAGACTTTTTTTTTACATTTTCTACAACTTCTGTTGCTCAGGCTGGAGTTCAGTGGCACGATCTCGGCTCACTGCAACCTCCATCTCCCAGGCTCAGGGGATCCCTCCCACCTCAGCCTCCTGAGTAGCTGGAATTACAGGCATGCACCACCATGCTGGGCTAATGTTTTTTTTTTGAGACGATGTGTTGCTCTGTCGCCTAACCTGGAGTGCAGTGGCACGATCTTGGCTCACTGCAACCTTCGCCTCCTGGGTTCAAGTGATTCTCCTGCCTCAGCCTCCCGAGTAGCTGGGATTACAGGCACGCACCACCACATCTGGCTAATTTTTGTATTTTTAGTATAGACGGGGTTTCACCATGTTGGCCAGGCTGGTCTAGAACTCCTGACCTCAAATGATCCACCCACCTAGGCCTCCCAAAGTGCTGGGATTACAGGCGTGAGTCACCGCGCCCAGCCCAATTTTTGTATTTTTGGTAGAGACGGGGTTTCACCATGTTGCCTAGGCTGGGCTCGAACTACTGGGTTCAAATGATCCGCCCGCCTCAACATCCTATAGTGTTGGGATTACAGGCGTGAGCCACGGCGCCCGCTATAGAATCTGAACATTTTTAAACCCCCTCTTTATTGACAAGATAAAGATAGAGATAGAGAGATGGATATAGGGAGGAAGAGATCTCCTTAGAGGAGGGAAGACCACCACAGCTAGCCTTGTTTTGCACCACACAGATCTGATTAGAACTAGAATTAGTTGGGCTGGCAGGACCCAGGGGCGAGCAGAGAGTTCCTGAAGGAAGAGGAGATAATAACTAGCAAAAATGAGTCTTTCCTGTAAGTTTGGGACTTTGCTAAGCGCTATATTATCATCTAATTTATTCATAACAACAACCCAATGAGGAAGGTACTAATATCACTCCCATTTCACAGAGGAGCGAGTTGAAAGTCACAAAAATGAAACAGCAAACGCGCCGAAGTCAGGCAGCAAATAAGTGGCAGCACTAGAACTCGAAACTGCCTCGGAGCATGCACTCTTCACCACCCCGTTCCACCTTGAGGTCGGATTCCGCACGCCGTTCGCGGCATTCCCACCTTCCTACGTGGGACAGTTCCCGGTACTGAGGCATGGCGCTGTCCAGCCCTCAGGCCCGCAGCCGTCCGCAAGCAGGAGAACGCGGCCCCGCCGGGCGATCCTGCCCGAAGGCGCCCGAACTGCGGCGCGCGGCCGGGTCCTGGCGGGCGGGTCGAGTCTCCCCAAGGCGGCCATCCCAAGCAGCTCCCCGGATGTCCCTCAGACCCGCGCGCTAGGCTCAACTCAGAAAGGCGGGAGGCGCGAAGCGAGATCGGCCTTGCCCCTCGACTGTCCCCTCATCGCTCCCCGTCCTCTATTCCCTCCCAAATAGCCCCCGGCAAATAGGTTACACATCTTCACCTGTCCCAGAGGTGGTGACTGCTCTAGTGACTGACGCTACGCTCCTCCAACCAGGCAATGGCAGGAAGGTGGAGCCTTCCTAAGACTGATGGCTTCGTTTCTCCAATCCCGGTGCAGCTATTCTCCGGCCATAGTCTCGGCGCCCAGCGGAGAGCGACAGGTGGGAGCTGCGTTACTTCGGCGCCTCTTGCATCCTTGACGTACAAGTTTCACCAAGCGCAGGGTGAAGTCTACTCCAAATTTGACCAATTCTTGTGGGTCATCACTTCAGCAGTCATTTTATTCAGAAGTGGAAATTTCCCGGCCCTTTCCCGTCACCTCAGATGAGGGCGGGATCAATGGTACTCCCACAGGCCAATTGTACCACGCGACGTCCCGCGACAAAGTGACCGACACTTTATGGCGCCAATGAATTCTCCCATTGTTCGGGGTCACTATGACTGACCACAAGGCCAACTAATCCACTTTAAGGTCGTGACGCGATAGTCAGGCGGGTTGGCCAATAGACATAGGAAAAGAGCGGAAGTCAGCTGGTGAAGAGTGGGAGGCGGGTGTTCGCAACCGCCTAGGCCTGCGCGGGTCAACGCAGCTTGGCGGCTGCGAGCCAGCGAGCAGCGCGTGACGAAGAGCCTGAGCGACGGGCCACTTTGGCCAATGATCTGCAGCCGCCAGGGTATTGCAGCCAGTGGCGAGTCGAGGGGGCGGGAGGCAGCAGGTTAGGCAGTGAGAAGTTAGTGGCGCTGCTGGGACGGGGGAAAGGAGACGCTTCTTCCTCTTGCTGCTCCTCTCGTTCCCGAGATCAGCGGCGGCGGTGACCGCGAGTGGGTCGGCACCGTCTCCGGCTCCGGGTGCGAACAATGCTGACTGATGGCGGAGGCGGCGGCACCTCCTTTGAGGAGGACCTGGACTCTGTGGCTCCGCGATCCGCCCCAGCTGGGGCCTCGGAGCCGCCTCCGCCGGGAGGGGTCGGTCTGGGGATCCGCACCGTGAGGCTCTTTGGGGAGGCCGGGCCAGCGTCGGGAGTCGGCAGCAGCGGCAGCGGTGCGGGCGGAGGGGACGCGGCGCTGGATTTCAAGTTGGCGGCTGCCGTGCTGAGGACCGGGGGTGGAGGTGGTGCCTCTGGCAGTGACGAGGACGAAGTGTCCGAGGTAAGGCTCCGGGACCCTCGCCTCCCACACAGTGTGAGGCGTGAATTCTCTTTGGGTAGGCTCTGGGCCGGGGCCATCCTCCCGCTTCCCTAGTGGAGCCCTTCTGTGACAGCGGTCGGCTCCATGGCGGCGGTGGCCGCGGTGAGGGCCTAGTGAGCCCTCGGCTTACTCTTTAGCTCGAGCGGGACAGGTTCCCGTCACCATTCGTAGACCCACAATAGGGAGTCCTTTGGTCTCTGAGCTTCGCGCGGGAACAGGGACTCCTCAGGCTGCCTCCCGCCCACCCTGCTTTGGAGTTGGGGGTGGGGGGCGGGGTCTTGCCAGAGTCCCTGCCCTTGGTACTGAGAGAGACAAACAGAGACAGAGACAGAGCTGGTGCAAAGATCGTTTCTCTTCTTTGCCTCTCCTCAGAGTTGAGGGATACGTTTATTTGCCTTCTGCCTTGTGTGTGTCTTACCTGTGTGCTTAAGGACGGTTCTTATTCTCCCTCTTCAGTTTGAGACAGGTTTGAGTATTAGGGATCTCTCGGCTTTTACCCTGAAAAATCACATGACTCCTCCTTCTGGGACTTTTTGTGAAGTTAGACAGGAAAAGGAAGTTCCAGGGCATCCCTGAGCTTCGGAATAGCTGGGTAGCTGAACTCGGAGGTTTTAGGCTTGGAGAAAGTGGGGCAACTGTGGAAACCTCTTTTTTTTTTTTTTTTTTTTGAGATGGAGTTTCGCTCTTGTTGTCCACGCTAGAATACAATGGCGTGATCTCAGCTCACTGCAACCTCCGCCTCCCGGGTTCAAGCGATTCTCCTGCCTCAGCCTCCCGAGTAGCTGGGATTACAGGCGTGCGCCACCACGCCCGACTAATTTTGTATTTTTATTAGATACGGGGTTTCACCATGTTGGTCAGGCTGGTCTCGAACTCCTGACCTCAGGTGATCCGCCCGCCTCGGCCTCCCAAAGTGCTGGGATTACAGGTATGAGCCACCGTGCCCGGCTGGACACCTTCACTCTGCCTTTGCAGTGAAGTCTTTCATTTCTTTAACTCTTCTGTGTGTACTCTAATGTGTACACATTTTTAGGTCTGAGCAACCTGGGATGGTAGGCATTAACTTCTTTTGAGTTCTGGGGAAAAAGGGGCGGGTTTTGTTTTTGTTTTTTGAGATGGAGTTTCGCTCTGTCGCCAGGCTGGAGTGCAGTGGCGCGATCTCGGCACACTGCAACCTCCGCCTCCTGGGTTCAAGCGATTCCCCTGCCTTAGCCTTCTGAGTAGCTGGGACTACAGGCGCGTGCCACCACTCCCGGCTAATATTTTGTATTTTTTAGTAAAGACAGGGTTTCACCATGTCCAGGATGGTCTCGATCTCCTGACCTTGTGATCCCAAGGGGCGGTGTTTTATGTGTATACTTTTTTCTGTTGACTGTGGCTTGCGTAGAGTACTGTACCGTGATTGTTTTAAGTGCTCAGAGTATTTCTTCTATTTTGGTTCTGAGGTGCCTGAGTTGTCACCTGTGACCAGTTATTTTAACCTCTGGTCTTGGTGTTAAAGTACAGGAATTTCTCTGTGTGTACTAACAATCCTGGCTCTTGGATTTGAGAGGAATAAGGAGAAATTATTTGTGGGTTACAGACTGCAGTTAATATACTGTCTTATCATTCTAGGTCTGAACAGGGTTTTATTTAATATTTAAAACCTTAGTACATTCTGACCCTAACATTTTGCTTTGGGAAAAAAAGTGTGTGGGTTATAAGGCGGGTAGTCCCTTGAATGTCTACGTGTTTGAATTTCACGGTAAGGGAAATAGCTTCTAAGCCAAGGTGAGAGAAATGTTTTATTTGAGTAGGCAGTTATGGGGAGAGACTCTGGAGTATCCCTACTCTTGGTCTTATGGAAGGCTTTATTTTATCCTTTCAGTGAAACATGAGAGATTAAGCTAGAACACAGTACTTTTTAGCTAGGAAATGAAGTGTGGGGGATATCCTTAGACTAAAGATTAGAGCTTATTTTCTTTGAAACTTGTAAATGAGAATCTGAAAGAGTTTGCTTTGGTCTAAATGTGATAGAAAAAGGGGACCTTGATTTTCTTGACCATTTTTACATAATTGTCATGGGTGAGATGAAAGGTCACTCATTTGCCTTTTTTTTTTAATTTTAATTTTTTGTTTTTTTTTGGTTTTTTTTTGAGACTGTGTCTTGCTCTTGTCACCCAGGCTGGAGTGCGGTGGCTCGATCTTGGCTCACTGCAACCCCCGTCTCCCAGGTTCAAGCTATTTTCCTGCCTCAGCCTCCCTAGTAACTGGGATTCCAGGTGCCTGCTACCACGACTGGCTAATTTTTTTGTATTTTTAGTAGAGAGAGGTTTTACCATGTTGGCCAGGTGTGTCTCAAACTCCTGACCTCAGGTGATCGCCCTCTCAGAGTGCTGGGATTACAGGCATGAGCCACCACGCCCCGCCTTAATTTTTTTTTTTTTTTTTTTTGAGACAGGTTTTGCTATGTTGTCCAGGCTAGCCTCAAACTCCTGGGCTCAGGTGGTCCTCCTATCTCAGCCTCCTAAGTAGCTGGGATTATAGGCACACGCCACTGTGCCTGGCAACCATTTGCTTTTTTATAAGTAATAGTCTTAAATTTCTTCACAGGTAGAGCACTAGTGTGCCCCCAAAGTCATAAATTTGTCTTTCTCTTTCTGACTGTGCATGTCTGTGTGTGTGTGTGTGTGTGTGTGTGTTTGTGTGTGTGTGTGTACGTGTAATGGTCTTTGGAGTCTCCATACCATGTAGTTAAAGCTATGGGCAGAATCCATGCCTTTTGTATTTTTGAAGCTTATTGTAGAAGTCATGTGTTGGTGATTCCTACACCCACTTAGTGGTGCCTAATGTTAGAAGAACCCCATATTCTCCTGTTTACTTATGTTTTCTGTGCCTAAAAGGATTTAGAGGTTAAGAGTACATGTAGACCTCATTTTTGGAATGGAAGTTTCTAGGATACCCCTTTAGCCTAATCTAAGATGATGCTTAGTGGGTGTATAGATGCTTTCTTAATCTGTGTAAGCAGGAAATTTTTTTTGGGTCCTGTTTCTCCCATATCACATAGAGAGGAAATTCTTGGAGTATCTAGTCTTTATAGTATGTGTGGTAGAGTATAGTCTGTGCCTTTGTGAATAAAATGACCTGTTTTGGCCAAGCAAAAATTTTCCCTTTTCTTTTTCTGTCTGACAAGATGAGCTGTCTTCTTTTATTATTATTGCCTTTGAATTTTCAGTGTGAAAAGGTAACAGTGTTCTTCAAAAAATACTCATGTAATTGGCATTTGATGAATAATACTAAAATCCTCAGTCTCATCTTTCCTAAATATTTTATTTTTATTTATTTTTTTGAGACAGGGTCACATTCTGTCACCCAGGCTGGAGTGCAGTGGCACGATCTTGGCTCACTGCAACCTCCGCCTCCTGGGTTCAAGCGATTCTTCTGTCTCACCCTCCTGAGTAGCTGGGATTACAGATATCCACTACCACTCCCAGGTAATTTTTATATTTTTGGTAGAGAAAGTGTTTTGTCACGTTGGCCAGGCTGGTCTCAAACTTCTGGCCTCAAGTGATTCTCCCACCTTGGTCTCCCAAAGTGTTGGGATTACAGGCGTGAGCCACCATGCCTGGCCTTCATTTTTCCTAAATATTTGTAACCACTGGGCATGGTGGCTCACGCCTGTAATCACAGCACTTTGGGAGGCCAAGGCGGGTGGATCAGCTGAGGTCAGGAGTTAGAGACCAGCCTGGCCAACATGGCAAAATTCTGTCTCTATTAAAACAAAAAATTAGCCGGGCTTGGTGGAGGGCGCCTGTAATCTGAGTTACTCAGGAGGCTGAGGGAGGAGAATCGCTTGAACCCAGGAGGCAGAGGTTGCAGTGAGCCGAGATCACGCCACTGCCCTCCAGCCAGGGTGACAGAGAGAGACTCTGTCTCAAAAAAAAAAAAAAAATTAAAATATTTTAGAAACAAGTACCTAGACATCCAAAAAGATGATGAATTGGTGTGTAGTTTGGGAGTGAAGTTTGTCTTGTTGCTCTAATGGGGCAGGATTAGGTGAGAAATAAGAAATGTGGAGCCCTAGTATTTTTGCTCTAGAATTAGTTGGTCTTCTACATTTTGTGTACAGAGGAGTAGACACTCTAAGGACGTCTTTATATTTAATATCAGAGCCAAGAGCTGAGAAAAAACAAGCTACTCTTTCTCGCTGGCCAAGCAAAAGACCTTTTGGTTAGAGGAATGGACTCACATCTTTCAGTACATTTTTTTTTTTTTTTGAGATGGAGTCTGTCGCCCAGGCTGGCACGATCTTAGCTCACTGCAACCTCTGCTTCCTGCATTCAAGTGATTCTCCTGCCTCAGTAGTGAGATTACAAGTGCGTGCCACCATGCCTGGCTAATTTTTCTATCTTTAGCAGAGATGGGGGTTTCACCATATTGGCCAGGCTGGTCTCGAACTCCTGACCTCAGGTGATCTGCTCGCCTAGGTCTCCCAAAGTGCTGGGATTACAGGCGTGAGCCACCCACCTGGCCCTTTTGTTATTTTAAACATTGGGGTAAATACCTGCTTCGTATTTCTTCAGGCATTCTTAGCATGTTTCTTAGCTATCGAAGCCCTTGATTAGAAGAGCTAGCACTGCATTGAATCCTATTAAGAAATGTATCCATGTTCAGAATAGAAGTTAGGTTAAAAATTTCTTAAAAACCACTTTAGGCCTGGTGCGGTGGCTAACGCCTGTAATCCCAGCACTTTGGGAGGCCGAGGTGGGTGGATCACAAGATCAGGAGTTCGAGACCAGCCTGACCAACATGGTGAAACCCCATCTCTACTAAAAAACAAAAATTAGGTGGGCGTGGTGGCACGCACCTGCAATCTCAGCCTACTCAGGAGGCTGAGGCAGGAGAATTGCTTGAACCTGGGAGGCGGAAGTCGCAGTGAGCTGAGATCGCGTCACTGCACTCCAGCCTGGGCGGCAGAGTGAGACTCCATCTCCAAAAAAAAAAAAAAAAACCACTTTAAAAAATGGTTTTTATTTTAAATTTTTATTTATTTATTTTGAGATTAGGATTACAGGTGTGAGCCACCACACCCAGCCTATTTTTATTTATTTATTTATTTTTAGAGATGGGCTTTTGCTCTGTCACCCAGGCTGGAATGCAGTGGCATGATCATAGTTCACTGCAACCTCGAATTCCTGGGCTCAAGCAATCCTACTGCCTCAGCCTCCCAAAGAGCTAGGTCTAACTAGAGGTGTACTCCACCACTCCACCTGATTTAAAAAAAAAGAAAGTGTTGCCCAGGCTAGTCTTGAACTCCTGGCCTCAAGGGATCCTCCTGCCTTGGCTTCCAAAAATGCAGAGATTACAAGTTGTAAGCCACTGTGCCTGACCGAAAAACCAATTTTTAAATTTTAATTTTAGAATTGTGGTCTTTTAATTTTTTTAGCAAATCGAAATAAAAATACAATTTCTAAAGAAAAGATTGTGTGAGACATGGTTTTCAATTTTTGTTGTAAGAATGAATGTGTGTGTATATGTGTGTTTGTGTGTGTATGTGTGTGTGTGACAGCCCCCTTTTAAAATTATTACAAAAGTGGCCGGGCACAGTGGCTCATGCCTGTAATCCCACCACGTTGGGAGGCCAAAGCAGATGGATCATCTGAGGTCAGGAGTTTGAGACCAGCCTGACCAACATGGTGAAAGCCTGTCTCTACTAAAAATACAAAAATTAGCTGGGTATGGTGGCAGGTGCCTATAATCCCAGCCACTTGGGAGGCTGAGGCAGGAGAATCTCTTGAACCCGGGAGACGGAGGCTGCAGTCAGCCAAGATCATACCAGTGCACTCCAGTCTGGGTAACAGAGCAAGACTCCATCTCAAAAAATTAGAAAATAATAAAATTATTACAAAATAGTTACTTGTTGAAAAACTCAACAATATAGATAGTAGGTATAAGGGGAAAAGTAAAAGTGCTTCTTCCCACCCCCATTAATTCTTCAAATTCTACCCTTCAAGGTAACCAATATTAAAATTTTTCATTCAGTAAATTTTCTAGGCCTATCTTTCTATGTATATGTGTATATATGTTCATATACACATACTTTAAAGGCATATCAAATTTAAAAGTGTAGCTTTATATCACACTGAGGTTTTTTTCTTGAAGCAGGTGCTGTATTTACAATTATATAAAAGCACGCAGAAATTGTATTTAGCTCTGAAAATATAGCACAAGCTTTGTAGGGATTCCTTTTTCCCTGAAAATTACTTTTAACGTCAAAAGCAAAAGTCATACAGAAATCCCATCCTGATTTTCTCCAGTAGGTAAGGAGTTGGGTCATATCCCTTAAGATTGTTTATGATCTATATATAATGTTTTTTAATTTTTAATTAAATTTTTTTTAGTGTTACGTGTTTTGAGAGATGGGGGTCTAGCTTTTTTGTCCAGGCTGGCTGTTGCCCTGGCTACACAGTGCGGTGGCATGGTCATAACTCTCTGTGGTCTCCAACTCCTGGGCTCAAGCAATCCTTCTGCTTCAGCCTCCCAAGTAGTCAGGACTACAGGGGACTATAGGTGTGCACCACAATACTTGGCTAATACAATCTATAATCTAGAGCAGTTTCTCAAGAGCAACATATAGACATTTTGGGACAGAGAATTCTTTGTTGTGAGGGGCTCTCCTGTGCATTAGAAGCATCCCTGGCCTCCACCCACTAGATGCCAGTAGAACCCAATTATCATAGCCAAAAATTGTTCAGACGTTGCCAAATGTCTCCTAGGGACAAAATCACTCCTGGTTGAGAGCTACCGGTCTAGAGGCCACTCTTGTCAGGAATGGTAGTTTTGTTATACTCTGTATTCAAACTTAAGGTAAACAAGGTGAGTCACTGCTTTTAATAGCATCTCAGGACTTATGCTTATAACCTGAACAAGGGAGAAATAGAAGGTACTGAAAGGTTTAATATAAAACTAGCATGCACTGCTGTAAATTTTCTATGGTAAATGTATCATTTTGGGGAACTTTCACTTAAAATATATTATTTTTCAAAAAGTTCAGTTGTCCATAAAAATGAATTTTTAAAGAACTTTTATGGGGACTTCCAGTTTGTTCAAAGTAGAAATGCTTTATTCCATAAATTATCATTTGTAGTGATAACATAGGAAATATAACTTTGTATTCTAGTGGGCTAATTTTGGAGACTTTGGAAATGCTTATTGAATAAAAAGAATTATATGTTATTACTGTAACACTTTTTTTTTTTTTGAGTCAGAGGAGCCTTGCTCTGTCACCCAGGCTGGAGTGCAGTGGCAGGATCTCGGCTCACTGCAGCCTCCACCTCCTGGGTTCAAGCGATTCTCCTGCCTCAGCCTCCCGAGTAGCTGGGACTACAGGCGCGTGCCACCACGCTCGGCTAATTTTTTGTATTTTTAGTAGAGACGGTGTTTCACTGTATTACCCAGGATGGTCTCGGTCTCCTGACCTTGTGATCCACCCACCTCAGCCTCCCAAAGTGCTGGGATTACAGGTGTGAGCCACCGCGCCCGGCCACAATTTTTTGTATGTTGCACAAATATCAACCTTTCACAAGCTTCATGATGTAAAGCCTTAAGACTTTACATATAAAATGATGCATTGATAAGTATATTTATGTGAATGGTGGGGTTGATGCAGAGTTGATTAGTATGGGTGGAGGAAAACTTTTTGGGAAACTTTAAGTATGAGAGGTTTTTGTTGTTATTATTTAGTATATTTTCAATAGATAATTACATTCATATAGTTCATAAGTCAAAGTAATATAAGGGCAGATACAGTGAAGTCTCAATCTCACCCTGCTCCCACATATCTTGCTCTTTATACTTTTAATAAAAGTATTATAGCCTTTCAGAATTTCTTTATGAAAATACAACTGTGTGTATTTTCCCTACTGTTACACAGATGGTAAGATGCTACTTATGTGAAATTTTTAAATGGTAAATTTGAGAAGGATTTAGACTTTTTTAAAAAATTAAAGTGATAACTTATGTTATGAATGAAGGATGGAGGTGAGTTTAAGCACATTCGTTTCTGAGTCTATTTGTTAGTAGAGTGCTGATTGACTAGATGAATTCAAAATCAGTTTTGGCCTTCTGATTCGGTGATCACCAATATAAATAAAATATGTTACTTTAAAGAAAAGCAAAACAGTTTTAAACAGTTTTAGCCTTGAATTGGCAAGTAAACAAATGACAAGTTTACCAAATTATTTTTTTTGGCCAAATTTACTTTCTCAGAACCAAAGTTGTAATAAATAAAATCAATTCTTTTTTTAAACCCACTATAAAGGAACTGTTTCAATGTATCTGTCTTCACAGACCTTATTGATCACATTTCCCTCTCCTATTGCTTGTCTATAGAGTCATAGAATCTTGGTGATAATCCTATCTCATCTCATTTTTAGGTAACTGCTACCATTTATTGAATGCTTATTATATGCCAGTACCGTACTAGATACTTTCGTTATTTTATTTAATCGTTTCATCACCCCTTTGAGGTAGGTATTATCTACATTTTTATAGATGAATAAGTGTAGGCTCAGAGAGTTTTTAGAGTAATGAATCTAAAAAACAAAAAAATGGTTAAAATGTTATATGGCTAGTGACTGGTAAAGGTGGGATTTGAATGTGATACTGAATTTAGAGCCCATACTGTTGTTATTTTGCTTCAAATTAAGAAATATGTAGTTTTTGGTTACCAAATGCTGTTTTTTAAATAAATAATTGTTTAGTTCCTATTGAAGTTTTCACAGATGTAAAGTAAAATGGAGAAAATAAGCAGGATGTAGTGAATTTCTAATGAAGCTATTTTTTTCCACTTTTTTCTATTTTGACAAATATTCTTCCTACTTTTACAAAATGAATTTTTATAACTATCTGTACTTAACAGAATATCAACTGGAAACTTCATTTGGTACCCTGGATAAAAGCCTCAGAAGTCTGGGAACTGTTGAGCTAAATGACTTGCCCAGATCACACAGTTAATATGTAGCAGTCAGGACTGAAAAATAGGCCATCTGATTCCCGTTCTAGTTATCCTACCTTCCAGATTCTCCTAACTTTCTTTTGATGCATTATATTAATGAGTTTAATTAGTTGCTTATAAATGCCTCTTTCAAACTATTATAGTTTATAATCCATAGTTGATCTTGTTGGAAAAGTTTTTTTTTTTTTTTTTGGTTTGTTTGAGAACGGAGTCTCACTCTGTTGCCCATGCTGGAGTGTAATGGTGCAATCTTGGCTCACTGCAACCTCTGCCTCCCGAGTTCAAGCAATTCTCCTGCCTCAGCCTCCTGAGTAGCTGGGATTATAGGCGTCCGCCACCATACCCAGCTAATTTTTTTTTGTATTTTTAGTAGAGATGGGGTTTCACCATGTTGGCCAGGCTGGTCTCGAACTCCTGACCTCAGACTATCTGCCCACCTCAGCCTCCCAAAGTGCTGGGATTATAGGCTGGAGCCACTGTGCCTGGCCTTTTTTTAAATTTTTTTTTTTTTGAGACAGGGTCCCGTTATGTCACCCAAGCTGGAGTGCGGTGGCACAGGAGTGCAGTGGCGCACGATCGCATGGCGCAATCACGGCTCAGGCAGCCTTGACCTTCTGGGCTCAAGCGATCCTCCCCTTTCAGCCTCCCAAGTGTCTGGGACCACAGGCGCACACCACCGTACCCTGCTAATTTTTAAATTAAATTTAATTAATTAATTTTTTCCGACACACAGTCTTAGTTACCCAGGCTGGAGTGCAGTGGCGGATCTCAGCTCACTGCAACCTCCGCCTCCTGGGTTCAGGCAATTCTCCTGCCTTAGCCTCCCAAGTAGCTAGGATTACAGGTGCGTGCCATCATGCCCCGCTAATTTGTTGTATTTTTAGTAGAGATGGGGTTTCACCATGTTGACCAGGCTGGTCTCAAACTCCTGACCTTGTGATCTGCCCGCCTCCCAAAGTGCTGCGATTACAGGTGTGAGCCACCGTGCCCGGCTATTTTTTTTTGTAGTTACAAGGCCTCATTATGTTGTCCAGGCTGGTCTCAAACTCCTGAGCCCAAGGGATCCTCCTGCAGTGGCCTCCCAGAGGGCCAAGATTACAGGCATGAGCTACCACGCCTGGCCGGAAAAGTTTTATATTTTTTAATGAAATTACTGTCATGTAGATCAGCATAAGAGAGTGTACCACTAGAGTATAGGGGGAGCACTATTCTAAAGAAATTTTGTAATGAACTTAATTGGAAAGTTCAGGTCTTTCATTATTCATTTAAAAAGGATTAAGAAATAATTAAAACCATTGAAATAGAAAGGCATATGCCCAACTTTGCAGCTTTGCCAATATGGGAAATATTTGTTTTACAATATTGTTATATTCTAATTATTTTGTAAAAATTGTAATCTGCTTTTCTATTGATAGTTACAGACAGTGCATGGTTCCTGTGAGTAAAGATCAATTGACTTATGATGATTGACTAGTTTACCTTTCTTCCTGCCAAGTTTACCTAAACCAGGAAGAAAGTAAGGTTGTATATAAAAAAATTTGTTGGACTGAAATTTAGCAACTATTTGTGAAAGAGCACATTTTGCTCTTCCTCTGCTACATAGACTTCTGTTCTCACAAAGTTTTCCACTTACTGAATAGATACTGTTTTCAGTAGTAGAAAGGATGTTTTTTAAAAAAAGTAGATATCCCACTGTATGCTAGTGATTGATTCATCTGTATTAGTATGCAATTTTGAAAAGAGAAAGGCAAGTATATCCCTAGAGGTTACCCCTAAGAACCAACTAAGAACCAAAGAGTTAAACAAGAAAACCGTTTATTAAGTTGCCAAGGTAAGTTTGATGTGTTTAAAAATTTACAATGAGGACAATTAGATTGAGAACGAGTTTGTTTTTTAGATTTTGGTAAAATATTCATAACATAAAATCTATCATTTTAACAATTTTTTTGTTTTTGTTTTAAAATTGTGGTAGAATATGTATATATAACATAAACTTTACCATTTTAATCACATTTATACTTTAACCACTGTACATGTATGTTAAATGTACAGTTTAGTGGCATTAAGTGTATTTACATTGTTGTGCAACCTTCACCATCAACCATCTCCAGAACTTTCTCATCTTCCGAACTGAAATTCTGTACTTGTTAAACAATAATTCTCCCATTCTCCCTTCCCCCAACACCTAGCAACTACCATTCTACGTTTTCTCTCTATGAATTTTACTACTTATATAATTGGAATCATGCAGTATTCGTCCTTCTGTGACTGGCTTTGTTCTCTTAGCATAATGTCTTCAGGGTTAATCCAGTTGTTGCTTGTGTCAAAATTTTATTCTTTTAAAGTTAAATAAATTGAATTGTGTGTGTATATGTATATGTGTGTGTGTGTGTATATGTACACACACGCACACTCCCCATATTTTATTTATCTGTTCATTTGGGTTTTTTTGTTTGTTTTGTTTTTTTTTGGAGATGGAGTCTTGCTCTGTCACCCAGGCTGGAGTGCAGTGGCACGATCTCAGCTCACTGCAACCTCCACCTCCTGGGTTCAAGTGATTCTCCTGCTTCAGCCTCCCGAGTAGCTGAGACTACAGGAGTGTGCCACCATGCCTGGCTAATTTTTGTATTTTTAGTAGAGATGGGGTTTTGCTATGTAGGCCAGGCTTGTCTCAAACTCCTGACCTCATGTGATCCACTCGCCTCGACCTCCTAAAGTACTGGGATTACAGGTGTGAGCCACTGTGCCCAGTCTATCTGTTCATCTGTTGATGGACACTTGGATTTCTTCCACCATTGGGCTATTACGAATAATGCTGTTATGAACATAGATATGCAGATATCTCTTTGAGGCCTGCATTCAATTATTTTAGGTATATACCCAGAAATGGAATTGCTGGATCATATGGTAATTCTATTTTTAATTTTTTGAGGAACTGCAATACTGTGTTCTATATCAGCTATATCATTTGACATTCCTAACAGCAAAGCACAAGGAAGGGTTCTAATTTCTCCATATTCTAGCCAACAGTTATTTATGTTTGTTTTTTGATAATAGCCATTCTAGTGGGTATGAAGTGGTATTTCATTGTGGTTTTGATTTGTTATTTCCCTAATGATTAGTAGTGTTAAGCATCTTTTCATATGCTTATTGGCCATTTCTGTATCTTTGTTGAAATGTCTATTCAAATCCGTTGTACATTTAAAAAGAAATTGTATTGCCGATTAGGCACAGTGGCTCACGCCTGTAATCCCAGCACTTTGGGAGGCTGAGGCAGGAAGATCATCTGAGCCCAGGAGTTCAGAACCAGCCTGGGCAATATAGGGAACCCTGTCTGTACAAAAAGTAAAAAACAATTAGCCAGGCATGGTGGCACATGCCTGTAGTCCCAGCTACTCAAGAGGCTGAGGTGGGAGGATTGCTTGGGCCTGTGTGGTCGAGGCTGCAATAAGCTGTGACTGCCACTGTCACTGCACTCCAGTCTGGGTGACAAGAGTGAGACCCTGTCTCAAAAAAAAAAAAAATTGTGTTGTTTGTTTTTTATTGTTTAGTTGTAGGAATTCTTTATATATTCTGGATATTAATCCCTTATCAGATACATAATTAACAAATATTTGCCTTCATTCTGTGGCTTGTCATTTCATTCTGTTGCTGTAGTGTCCTTTCATGAACAAAAAGTTTCTAATTTTGATGAACCTAATTTATCTGTTTTTTTTATTTTGTCGTATGCTTATGATGTCATGAAATTATTGCCATCTCCAATGTCATGAAGATTTTCAGGCGTGGTGGTTCACACCTATAATCCCAGCGCTTTGGGAGGCCGAGGTGGGTGGATCACAAGGTCAGGAGTTTGAGACCAGCCTGACCAACATGGTGAAATCCCATCTCTACTAAAAAATACAAAAATTAGCCGGGCATGGTGGTGCCTGCCTGTAATCCCAGCTACTCAGGAGGCTGAGGCAGGAGAATTGCTTGAACCTGGGAGGCGGAGGTTGCAGTGAGCTGAGATCTTGCCACTGCACTCCAGCCTGGGTGACAGAGCGAGACTTCGTCTTAAGAAAAAAAAAAAAAAGAATTTTATAGTCTAAGCTTTTAAATTTACACCTTTGATACTTTTTTTTTTTTTTTTTTTTTTTGAGATGGAGTCTTGCTCTGTCGCCCAGGCTGGAGTACAGTGGTGCAATCTCAGCTCACTATAACCTCCACCTTCTCGGTTCAGGCGATTCTCCTGCCTCAGCCTCCCAAGTAGCTGGGATTACAGGTGAACGCCACCACGCCCAGCTAATTTTTGTATTTTTAGTAGATAGGGGGTTTGCCATGTTGGCCAGGCTGGTCTTGAACTCCTGACCTCAAGTGATCTGCCTGCCTCTGCCTCCCAGAGTGCTGGGATTACAGGCCTCAGCCACCGCACCCAGCTGCCTTTGATACATTTTGAGTTAATTTTTTAAAATTTATTTTTATTTATTTATTTATTTTATTATACTTTAAGTTCTAGGGTACATGTGCACAACGTGCAGGTTTGTTACATATGTACACATGTGCCATGTTGGTGTGCTGTACCCATTAGCTTGTCATTTACATTAGGTATATTTCCTAATGCTATCCCTTCCCCCTCCCCTGACCCCACGACAGGCCCCGGTGTGTGATGTTCCCCACCCTGTGTCCAAGTGTTCTCATTGTTCAATTCCCACCTATGAGTGAGAACGTGCAGTGTCTGGTTTTCTGTCCTTGCAATAGTTTGCTCAGAATGATGGTTTCCAGCTTCATCCATGTCCCCACAAAGGATACAAACTCATCCTTTCTTATGGCTGCATAGTATTCCATGGTGTACATGTGGTACATTTTCTTAATCCAGTCTATCATTGATGGACGTTTGGGTTGGTTCCAAGTCTTTGCTATTGTGAATAGTGCCGCAGTAAACGTACGTGTGCGTGTGTCTTTATAGCAGCATGATTTATAATCCTTTGGGTATATACCCAGTAATGGGATGGCTGGGTCAAATGGTATTTCTAGTTCTAGATCCTTGAGGAATCGCCAAGTTAATTTTTGTATATGGTATAAGGTAAGATCCAATTTCATGCTTTTGCTTGTGGATATCCAGTTTTTTAGCACCATTTGTTAAAGACCATTATTTTCCCATTGAATGGCCTTGGCATCCTTGTCAAAAATCAATTGACCATATATAAGTGGGTTTACTTTCTTGACTCTCTGATCTATTCCATTGGTCTATATGTCTGTCTCTTTGCCACCATCCTCTTTTGATTACTGTAGCTTTGTAGTAAGTTGAAATTAGGAAGCATTAGTCTTTCAAATTTGTTCTTTTTTTTAATTTTAATTTTTTATAGAGATGAGGTCTTACTATGTTGTCCAGGCTGGTCTCAAACTCCTGGCCTCAAGTGATCCTTCCACCTTGGCCTCCTAAACTGCTGGGATTACAAGTGTGAGGCACCATGCCTAACCTGTTCTTCTTTTTTAAGATTATTTTGACTATTCTGGGTCTTTTGAGATCCCATATTAATTTTAGGATGGGTTTTTTTTTTTTAATTTCTGCAAAAAGTGCCATTGAGATTCAATAGGGATTGCATTGAATCTATAGATTGTTTTGGATGAGAAAAACTTTTAATACAAATTTTATGTAATTGTTTTATTATAATAATTATTAGCAAATCAAAGGACTTGATCTTGACAAAATATTAAAAAGCATCTATGATGGAGAGGCTGCCAGAGCAGTCAACTGATGTTCTCCCTGAAGCCATTGAACCCAAAATAACATGGGATGTTTACTTTGAGTATATGTTTTTGAAATATAATCCTTATTTTTTCCTGATTTATCCTCATATTGACTAATTTGCGAGTCATCAGGATATGTCGTATATTGATTAAATGCTAGAAAGAATATTCTTTATCCTTTATATGATTAGATATGAGCTCAGTCTTGGAAAAATTATCTCAATATGGTATTAAACTTAGATAAATGAACCTGTAGTTATCATTATGATAAAGGAGCAAATCCCAAAAGGGACAGTAGTGGATACATTCTCTTTTTTTTGGTTATTATTTATGTATTTATTTATTTAATTAAAAATTTTTTTAATTACTAAATTTAAAAAAATTTTTACATTAAAAAATTTTTTTAATTAAAAAATTTTAAATTTAATTAATAATTAATTAATTAAAGACAGTGTCTCTGTCACTCAGGCTTGAGTGTAGTGGCACGATCTTGGCTTACTGCAACCTCCGCCTCCAGAGCTCAAGTCATCCTCCCACCTCGGCCTCCTAAGTATAGCTGGGACTATAGGTGCATGCCACCATGTCTGGCTAATTTTTGTATTTTTTGTAGAGATGGGCTTTGCCATGTTGCCCAGGCTGGTGGTCCTGAACCTCCTGAGCTCAAGCAGTCTGCCTGCGTCGGCCTCCCAGAGTGCTGGGATTACAGGCATGCGCCACTGCACCCAACCCAGTTACTTTTTATTGTGATATAATTTCAAACTTACTGGAAAGTTGTAAGAATAGTACAAGGAACTTTTCCCATATAGTCTTTTTTTTTGAGACAGAGTCTCGCTCTGTCGTCGCTCAGGCTGGAGTGGAGTGGCACAGTCTTGGCTCACTGCACCTCCGCCTCCTGGGTTCAAGCAATTCTCCTGCCTCAGCCCCCCGAGTAGCTGGGGTTACAGGTGCCTGCCACCACGCCTGGCTAGTTTTTTTGTATTTTTAGTAGAGATGGGGTTTCACTATGTTGTCCAGGCCAGTCTCAAACTCCCGACCTCAGGCGATCTGCCCTCCTCGGCCTCCCAAAGTGCTGGGATTACAGGCGTGAGCCACCGGGTCCGGCCTTCTTTTTTTTTTTTTTTTTTTTTTTTGAGATAGGATCTCACTGTCACCTAACCTGGAGTTAAGAGTGGCACAGTCACGGTTCACTGCAGCCTCAACCTCCCCAGGCTCAGGTGATCCACTTCAGCCTCCTCAGTAACTGGGACTACAGATGTGCACCACTACAGTGGCTAATTTGTTTTTTGTATTTTTTGTACAGTCAGGGTTATGTCATGTTGCCCAGGCTGGTCTCAAATTCCTGAGCTCAAGCAGTCCTCTTGCCTTGGCCTCCCAAAGTGTTGGGATTACTGGTGTGAGCCACTACGCCTGGCCCATTGGTTTTTAATATATTCACAAAGTTGTATGACCATCAACTAACTATTCTAAAACACTTTAATCACTCCCAAAAAAAGCTGTGTACTCCTTAGCAGTCTTTTCCCATTCTCACCTTCCCCCAGCCCCTCATAATCACTAATCCACTTTCTGTCTGTATGTATTTGCCTAATCTGGGCATTTCGTATAAACAGAATCATATAATATGTGGTTATTTGTGCCTGATTTCTTTCACTTAACATATTGTTTTAAAGATTTCTACAATATTGTAGCAGGTATCAATACTTTTTGTTTTGCTTTTGAGTCCGAGTCTTGCTCTGTCACCCAGGCTGCAGTGCAGTGGGGCAGTCATATCTCATTGCAGCCTCCAATTCTTGGGCTCAAGTGATTCTCGTGCCTCAGCCTCGCGAGTAGCTGGGATTACAGGCATGTGCCAACACTGCTGGCTAATTTTTGTATTTTTAGTAGAGATGGGGTTTCACCATGTTGCCCAGGCTGGTCTCAAACTCCTGGCCTCTAGTGATCCACTTGCCTTGGCCTCCCAAAGTGCTGGAGTTATAGGCATGAGCCATCATACCTGCCCTACTGCCAAGTCTCTGCAGCTCTACTATTTAACATTCCTACCAGCAATGTACAAGAGTTCCATTCTTCTCATCTTCACTAACATTTGTTATTTTTCTTTCTTTTCTCTCTTTTTTTTTTTTTTATTACAGCCATTCTAGTGAGTGTGAGGTGGTATCTAATTGTGGTTTTGATTTGCATTTCCCTAATGATTAATGATGTTGAGCATCTTTTCATGTGCTTATTGGTCATATGTATATCTTTGAAGAAATATCTATTCAAATATTTTTCCTATTGATTGGGTTTTTTTTATAGCTATGTGTTTGTTTTTTCTTTTCTTTTTTAAATTTGTTTTAGGAAAAAAATTCTGGGTGCTAGTTCCTTAACAGATCCATGATTTGCAAATATTTTCTCCCATTCTGTGAGTTGTCTTCATTTTCTTTCTTTCTTTTTTTTTTTTTTGTTTTTGAGATGGTCTCACTCTGTCACCCAGGCTGGAATGTAGTTGCCCAATCATAGCTCACTGAAGCCTCAAACTCCTGGGCTCAAGTGATCCTCCAACCTCAGCTTCTGGAATAGTTGGGACTATCAGCACGTACCACTGTGCCTGGCTGATTTTTAATTTTTTTGTAGATATGGAGTATCAGTATATTGCCCAGACTGGTCTTGAGGTCTTGAACTCCTAAGCTCAAGTGATTCTCCTGCCTGTCTTTTCTTTCTTTCTCTCTCTCTTTCTTTTCTTTTCTCTTCTCTTTTCTTTTCTTTTCTTTTTTCATTTTTCTTTTCTTTTCTTTCTTTCTTTCTCTCTTTTTCTTTCTTTCTTTCTTTCTTCTTCTGTCCTTCCTTCCTTCCTTCCTTCCGTCTGTCCTTCCTTCCCCCTCCCCTCCCCTCCCCTCTCCTCCCCTCCCCTCTCCACACGGTCTCCCTCCCTCTGTTGCCCAGGCTGGAATGTAGTTGCTCCATCATGGCTCACTGCAGCCTCAGCCTCTCAGGCTCAAACAATTCTCCCCTCAGCCTCCCAAGTAGCTGGACTACAGGTGCACACCACCATGCCCAGCTAATTTTACTGTTTGTACAGACAAGGTCTCACCATTTTGCCCAGGCTGGTCTCAAACTCCTGGCCTCAGGCAGTCCTCCCACCTTGGCCTCTCAAAGTGCTGGGATTATATGCATGAGCCACCGTACCCAGTCTTGTCTTCACTTTCTTGTGTCACTTGAAGTTTAAAAATTTTGATGACACCCAATTTATATATTTATCTTTTTGCTTGTGCTCTTGTTGTCATGTCTAAGAAACCATTGTGTAATCCAAGATGACAAAGATTTATGATTTATGCCTGTTTTCTTCTGAGACTTGCATAGTTTTAGCTCTTACATTTAGATCTTTGATCCAATTTGAGTTAATTTTTATATATAAGGTGTGAGGTAGAGGTCTAACTTGATTCTTTTGAATGTGCATACCCAGTTTTTTCAGCATAATTTGTTGAAAAGACTATTTCTATCCCCCTTGAATTGTCTTTGCACCCTTTTCAAAAATCAGTTGACTACATGTGAGGGTTTATTTCTGGACTGTCTGTTCTATTCATTGATCTATATGTCTCCCTATGCGAGTTCCACACTGTCTTGATTACTATAGCTTTTTGCAGTAAGTTTTGAAATGAGAAAGTGTAAGTCTTCTGACTTTGTTATTTTTCATTGTTGTTTTGGTTATTCTGGGTTATTGGTTATTGGTTATATTCTTGTTCTCTTGATGTGGTCTTTAGGAGAGGTATAGTAGGAGGTGTTTAATATGATGCAGAATTTGTGGTAATAGACAAATGATTCAACCCCCTCCTTCCCACTTCCATAACATTCTAGCTCTTGAAATTTCTATACCTTTCTATATGCTGTAGGTGGGGAGAAATTCATGTAATTTAAACCATGTAATTTAAATTTGCCAGACTGCTAGGAGAACAAGTTGTAGTATCAGTGTTTGTTTTCCTTTTTTTAACCCGTTTACCCTGTGCATCCCCTCTCTCACAAAGCCTGAGTTATATGTTTTAGAAGAGATAAGACCGAAGAGGAAGGAGATGGTTGGTTTGGGTAGTTGTCTTCTGAGTGGACTAGTCTCCAAGAAGAATATGGACAGAATTTCTTTTTCCAGGGCAACAAACAAATGGATAATTGGAATAAACTATAAAACATGGTAATTAGAGTTTTTACTTTTTTTTTTTTTTTTTTTCTTGAGACAGTTTCGCTCTTGTCGCCCAGGCTGGCGTGCAGTGGCGTGATCTCGGCTCACTGCAACCTCTGCCTCCTGGGTTCAAGCGATTATCCTGCCTTTGCCTCCTGAGTAGCTGGGATTACAGGGGCCGGCCACCACAGCCAGCTAATTTTTGTATTTTTAGTAGAGACGAGGTTTCACCATGTTAGCCAGACTGCTCTCAAACTCCTGACCTCAAGTGATCCACCCACCTTGGCCTCCCAGAGTGTTGGGATTACAGGCTTGAGCCACCGTGCCCGGCCGAGTTTTTGCATCTCGTAACACCTGCTTAAGGAGGTGTAAATTCAATGTTTAAGTAACATACAGTTTGACTTCCAAGCCAGTATTGTCACAGTCTTATCACTTGCTCTAATGCTTCTAGTTTTGTTAGGTTACTAATTATTTCAGCTCAATGAACACTAAGAGTCTGTACTATATTTTGGTACCTGTCTTACTTGGGACTTGACTGATAGGTTAGCAATGAAAAGTTTATTTTCTTTTAGTTTGAAGAGACCATTATTTGAGGCTATACTTAAAATCATGGATTTGACCTATTACCAACCCCTCAACAGAATTTAGAATTATATGATGATATAGTATCACAAGTACTATTGTATATATCTCCTTGTTGCTGATCTGTTGAAATTATTCACTCATTCTCTACAGAAGAAAATCTTGGTTAATTTGGGGTAGGACTTCTTCATGAACTCACATTTTGCATAACAGAATTATGTCCTTTAAAGGTTAGAGTCCTTGGTAGTTTAGGAATTCTGATTGGTATTTTAGAGTGGATTGATTGATTGAGATGGAGTTTCACTCTTGTCGCCCAGGCTAGAGTGCAGTGGCACGATCTTGGCTCATTTCAACCTCCGCCTCCTGGGTACAAGCAATTCTCCTACCTCACCCTCCCGAGTAGCTGGGATTACAGGCGCCCACCACCACGCCCGGCTAATTTTTTGTATTTTTTGGCACTTCTGGTTCCCTCTGTCAGGTACATTCTCTTAGATATCCATGTAGCTTCCCTTTCACTTCTATTATGTTTCATTTAAGAGACCTTCCAACTATTAATACCTACTGTATGTATATTGCATAAACATCTCAGGCTCATTAATTCTAAAACTGAACTCATACTTTCCCCTTGCACTCCACTATGATGAATGTGTCCCCCAAAGTTCATGTGTTAGAAACTTGGTTCCTAGTTCAACAGTGTTAGGAGGTTGGGCCTAATAAGAGGTGACTGAGTCATTAGGACTTCTCACGGGAGCTGGTTAACTATCCTGAGTCGCTTTATTGTAAAGCACATTTGGCCCCCTCTTCCATTAGCTCTCTCTCCCATGCTGTCTTGTCATTCTGTCACTCTTTTGGCCAAAATCCTTCCCATTTCTTAGATAAAGGATCCAAATTCCTTGGTATGGCAGACATAGTTATTTAGGATTTGGCGTTGTCTATCTTTCCAACTATATCCTTATGCTCTATTTGCTTTTTATATTCTAGCCATACTAAATTGCTGTAGTTCTTAGAACATATCAAGCTCTTACATACCCTGGTATATATACTTCCACTGCTTTGGCATCAAGAATAATAATACTAGCTACTATATATATATAGAGAGAGAGAGAGAGAGAGAGAGACAGAGACAGAGATGTGTCACACACACATCTATATATACACACACGCACTCATCTAGACAATATCTTGTTCTGTCATCCAGGCTGGAATGCAGTGGCTTGATCATGGTTCACTGTAGCCTTGAACTCCTGGGTTCAAGTCATCTTCCCGCCCCAGCCTCCCAAGCAGCTCTGACTCCACCGGTGCATGCTAGTATGTCTGGCTATTTTTAATTTTTAATTTTATTTTTTGTAGAGATGATACGTTCAAAGAACTACAGCAATTTGGTATGGCTAGAATATAAAAAGCAAATAGAATACAACAAGGATATAGTTGGAAAGATAGTCAAAGCCAAATCCTAAATAACTATATGTGCCATACAAAGAAATTTGGATCCTTTACCTAAGAAATGAGAAGGATTTTAGCCAAAGGAGTGATATGATTGATCTGGTATTAGAGTTAGTGGGCTTGATAATCTGTTACATTTAATTTAAATTCCAAAGTTATTTTCTGACAATATGATTGTTAGGACAGCTGTAGATTTTCTGTTCACTACACTGGTTAGTATTTGTTTTAGTTACACTCTGTTGTTTAGAAGATTCACTTCATCCACTTTGGTGTAGTGAAAAGGGTGTAAACTTTGTTGTCTGAAACACATAGCTTCAGATCCTCACATGGTTATGTGATCTTGGGCCAGTCACTTAACATTAAGTAGTTAAGATGGTTGAATAAAATAGTATACGGAAAAGGCTGATACATATGAGACATTTTATTAATGGTAGCCTATTATGTTTTTAAAGGTACTTAATAGTAGATTTTTAAAAAGATTTTTCCTTCTCCTGTTTTCAGTTAGGGACTTCAAAAGATAATAGATTCTGTGTTAAAGCTATAGTTTAAAAATGAAGTTTTTGTGTTCGAGCAAAGTGGGGATAATTTTCTTCAGCTTTAACTTAGATTTAGGAAAAGCATGATGGTTCTTTTTTGTGCTACATGAAGCTAACCAATTTCAGAAAACCCAAGATATGATTTCTGTTTTTTATTACTGTTTTTTATTAAGACAGGGTCTTGCACTTTTGCCCAGGCTGGAGTGCAGTGGTGTGATCATGGCTCATGCAGCCTCCACCTTCTCCAGCTCAAATGATCCTGCCGCCTCAGCCTCCCAAGTAGCTGGGACTATAGGTATGCACCACCATGCCCAGCTAATTTTTGTTTTTTGTAGAGACAGGGTTTCACCCTGTTGCCCAGGCTGGTTTCTAACTACTGAGCTCAAGCAATCTGCCCACCTTAGCCTCGCTAGGTGCTGGGATTACAGGCATGAGCCACTGCCCCAGGCCTCTTTTCTGTTTTTTTGGGAAGGGGGGATTGTGAGTCTGAGATTGGGTGGGAATAAAGTTTTCACTGTAGAAAGAACCTTGAAAAGCTTTTATGTTAATGAATATAGGCTTTTTATTCCAGTATTTTAAGATGTTGTTGCTGAGTGTATTAGGCCTTTTTGTAACAACAAAACTCACCCCTAAGTTTGTCATTATTTGGTGCTAAATTACAACAGTATTACTTTTTGCCTTTGAGTTGATCTTAGGGCATGATTATGGTGGTTGCTACTGCTGGAATTTTGGAGTACTGTGTGTTTTGCAAAAAGGAATTGTTATGTCCTTCAGTAATTACTTCTTGGAACACTGGCCCAACCTTTTTGCTGTTCTGAGTAGAGATCAACAATAGGCATTCCAAAATGGTGCTGATCCTGACTTAAAGTGGAGGGCTCAAATTGGGTAGGGGAGGGATAAGACATGTTGGCCTATTCAAATATACATAAGAAAAAGAGGACTAGCGAGTACATGTTTTAAAAATGTATATTTTGGTTGTTTAAAATACCTTCCCATTTTAAATGATCAAATCTGAATTTCTTAAGGGAGCTTCTTTTTTTGGGACAGAGTCTCGCTCTGCCGCCCAGGCTGGAGTACGGTGGCATGATCTTGGCTCACTGCAACTTCTGCCTCCTATGCTCAAGCAATCCTCCTGCCTCAGGTCCCCAGTAGCTGGGACTACAGGCACACACCATCACGCCTGGCTAATTTTTGTATTTTTGGTAGAGACAGGATTTTGCCATGTTGCCCAGGCTGGTCTTGAACTCCTAACCTCAGGTGATCTGCCTGCCTCAGCCTTCCAGAGTGCTGGGGTTACAAGGTGTGAGCCACTGCGCCCAGCTGGGAGCTTTATTTTTGAAGGTTGGTGAGGAGAGGTAGAATGAGATAAAGGTTTAGTCTTTCCTTGAACTTTTTCATAGCTCCAGTTGAAATTCATGAGAGTGGTGATGACTCTTTGTTTTGTTTTTTTAAATTAACCAGCCTAGAATATTATTTTTATTTTTATTTTTATTTTTATTGAGACGGAGTCTTGCTCTGTTGCCCAGGTTAGAGTGCAGTGGCGCGATCTTGGCTCACTGCAACCTCCGCTGCCTGGGTTCAAGCGATTCTCGTGTGTCAGCCTCCCGAGTAGCTGTGACTACAGGCATGCACCATGAGGTCTGGCAAATTTTTTTTGTATTTTTAGTAGAGACAGGGTTTCACCATGTTGGCCAGGCTGGTCTCGAACTCCTGACCTCAGGTGATCCACTAGCCTTGGCCTCCCAAAGTGCTGGGATTACAGGCATAAGCTACCATGCCCGGCCTAGAATTTTTTTTTTTTTTTTTTTTTTGAGATGGAATCTCGCTCTGTTGTCCAGGCTGAAGTGCAGTGGCACAATCTTGGTTCACTGTAACCTCCACCTCCCAGGTTCAAGCAATTCTCCTGCCTCAGCCTCCCGAGTAGCTGGGACTACAGGCGCCTGCCACCACGCCCGGCTAATTTTTGTATTTTTAGTAAAGACGAGGTTTCACCATATTGGCCAGGCTGGTCTCGATTTCCTGACCTTGTAATCCACCCGCCTTGGCCTCCCAAAGTGCTGGGATTACAGGCGTGAGCCACTGCGCCCAGCCTGGCCTAGAATATTCTTAAAGGATACCAGAAATGAAATTTGTGGCTACTAATATTTGACTCTCTAACTCAAAATATAAATTTATTTAACATGTTAAAAGTAAAAATTTCATAATCCAATTCCAAGGGCTCTGTGGAAAACAATGTATTTTTCATTTATATTTAAGAGCTTGGCTGGTGTTCTTTTTTTTGTTCCCTGCATTGCATGACCACAGGACTAGAGAATACATAAACAAATATATGTAATGTACATGTTTTATGATAGAATATTATTTTTTATTATTAATAACTTATTTTCTCTGTTAGCTAGCAATTACTATTTCTAGAAATACAGTCTGAGAGAAGTTAACAATTAGTTATTGATCAATGTAATATGAGATATTATTTTATTACAGTATAAGACTTAAAGCATATTACTATCATTGGAAGTTTTAATTATAGCGCTACATAGAAACTGTTTTAAAGTGGACATGAGTTTTGGTTAAATCATAGCTGGATTAATAAATGATTTTTCAAACTAGACTTTGGCCAGAGTGACTGACTGTTCTTTTAGGTGATAATAGCTGAGTCTGTGGTAATCTCCCTTGGTAACTGTTGCATCCAGTGGTTCATTTCTGAAATGTCAAAATGGAATAAAAATGGGACAAAATGCTTGTCCCCCTTCTCCCTACTCCTCGCTTTTTGTTTGTTTTAGTTGAAGCTAAAAACCACACTCCCATACTCCTTGTTTTTTGTTTTTTTTTTTTAAGGCAAGAAGGAAAAATAACCTTTTGAGGAGGAAGACAAAGGTTTTTGTCTTTAGTATTTCAGGAGATATAAGGGAAAAACAGGTAGTTTTTGATGGGCCGTATTCCTTTACCACTCTTTTTCCTCCACCCTTTATTCTTGTACCTAGTCAGAGGCAGGAAAAAAGATTCTTTGGTGTTTAGAACTTGCCTTTGGCAAAAAATAATACTGCTATAAGTGGCTGTATTTATTTGCTGCTGAATGTAGCTACTGAATAGAGATGAGCTATGTAACAGTATCATCAGGCAATAAGAACATTGCTGTGATGTTATAGCTATATGTAAGAAAGTATAAGGCTTTTATATTCATTTGCTTGATGAAGACTAATTTCATTAGACATACTATTATTTTGGGCTTATCTGTTATATATAGACATGGTTTCTGTACTCTATCACCAAGCCTTTTATATTAAGTATACAGAATGTATACAGAATTTGTCATATTTAACATATCTCCACGTAGCTATAAATGGTTTCCATCTTTTTTTTTTTTTTTTTGACAGAGTCTCACTCTGTCGCCCAGGGTCCAGGTTGAAGTGGAATCGCATGATCATGGCATATAGCAGCCTCAACCTCCTGGGCTCAGGCGATCCTCCTACCTCAGTTTCTTGAGTAGCTGGAACCACAGGCACATGGCCACCATGCCTGGCTAATTTTTAAAAATTATTTTTCACAGAGACAAGGTCTCACTATGTTGCCCAGGCTGGTCTTGAACTCCTGGGCTCAAGCAGTCCTCTTCCCTCAGTCTCCCAAAGTGTTGGGATTACAGGCATGGGCCACATGTACCCAGCCAGCTGTATTTTGAAGTAATGCTAATGCAATCTGAATTGTAAGAGTATGTTTCAGCAGATGTATTAGGTAAGATATTTGTGAACCGCCAAAAGTAATCTCTCAAATATTTCCAAAATAATAAGCATAATGGGATATTTTGTCCTTTTATTGATTCCACATGGAGACAGACATTTTTAAAGTTATAAAGAGGGTGGGACAAAGGAAACAGTAGTGCTTTTTGGGAAATCTGATTGATACAAATGTATTCATATCATTTATCTCTATGGTTTTGTATTAACTATAACTCATTCTGGGTTTTTTTCCCAGAAGTATTGTGGATATTTAAAATTTTATCATATGGGTCAGATCTTAGATGTAAAATGCATAAAACCACACTCAAAAGTTCAAGTGAGTGCTGATAAAATGCATCATGTTAGATTCTCAGTATGATTCTTCCACTTTGAAAAGGTGGAGAAAATAGACACTGTGGTGAGGGACAGGACAAAAGAATTGTAATTACACAGAATCATGTTCTAAAAATTATATTTATATGGTGGTTTATTGTTTCAAAATGCTTTTGCCTTCATTACCTCATTTCAGGATTTCAATAGCACTGTAAGGTAGGTGGGGCAGATAGTGTCTGTTTATTGAGGAAGAAATAGAATGTCAGAAAGGTTGAGTATTATGTCTGAATTTACACACAATGCCTGATAGAACTGGTACTTGAACCTTATTCTCTTGATCTCCAATGTAATATTCTCTCCATTATGTCTTACTGCCTAATTGAAACTTGAGTTTACATCCACTGTAAGACGTAGAATTAACTCAATAAATTATCTTATGCATTATATTTTCAGAGAAGTTATAAGCCTCTGAAGCAAGGGACACATCACCATTTTGTATTTTTCTTCTGAATTTGATTCTTCCCAAGCACTTAGGAATGTGCCATCTTATTTACCTGATGCTATTATTGACACCCAGGAAGTCACTGCTACTGGTTCTTTCTCTAATGGTGGTAATCAGGCAGGCAATGAACAGGCTGTCACCTTTTATATGGTCTACTCAAATCTATTCCCAGTTGTTCTTTCTAGCCTAATGCCATAGTTGCATTCTAGGTACCTTATATCTTTTAAAAATTGAGATATAATTCATATGCCATAAGATATAGCATTTTAAAGTCTACATTTCAGTGATTTTTAGTATATTTACAAGGTTGTATAGCAATCACTACTATCTAATGCCAGAACATTTTCATCAATCCAAAAAGAAACTTCAGACTCACTTACAGTCACTCCTATTCTTCCCTTCTCCACTCCCCAGGCAACCTATTGTCTTTTTCTATGGATTTGCCTATGCTGGACATTTCATATAAATGGGATCATATAATGGGACCTTTTGTGTCTCCCTTCTTTCACTAAACATAATGTTTTCAGGGTTCATCTATATCATGTATTTCTTCCTTTTGATGGCTGCATAATATTCAATTGCATGGATATATATCATATTTGGTTTATTCATCTACTGATGGACATTTGGGTTGTTTCTACTTTTTGGCTGTTATAAAGAATGCAGGTATGAACGTTTGTGTTTAAGTTTTTGTATGAACATGTATATTTTTAATTCTCCTAGGTATATACCTAAGAAGTAGAATTATTGGGTCATATGATAATTCTATGTTTAACTTTTGAAGAACTGTCAAACTGTTTCCACAGTGGCTACACCACTATGTTTCCACCAGCAATGCAGAAAGACCTTATATTAATTTTTTTTTTAAGAGACAGTGTCTTGCTCTGTCATCCACATGGAATACAGTCGTACAATCATAGCTCAGTGTAATTTTGAACTTCTGGGCTCAAATGATCCACCTCAGCCTCATAAGTAGCTGGGACTACAGTTTTATGCCATGGTGCTAGGCTAATTTTAAAATTTTCTGTAGAGACAAGATCTCACTAGGTTCCCAGGCTGGTCTTAAACTCCTGGCCTCAAATGATCCCCCCACCCTGGCTTCCCAAAGTGCTGGGTTTATAGACGTGAGCCACTGTGCTCGGCTCGTACCTTACATTTTTTGAGTGGACAATTCATCTCCAAGCCCCACCCCCTTCCCCCCCCCCCCCCAAAAAAAACGGGCGTTTCTTTTGGAGATAGTCTTGCCGTGTTCCCCAGGCTGGAGTGCAGTGCCACAGTCTCAGCTCACTGCAACCTCTGCCTCCTGTGTTCAAGCGATTCTTGTGCCTTAGCCTCCCAAATAGCTGATTACAATCATGTGCCACCACACCCAGCTAATTTTGTATTTTTAGTACAGACAGGGTTTCGCCATGTTGGCCAGGCTAGTCTTGAACTCCTGGCCTCAAGTGATCTGTCCGCCTTGGCTTCCCAAAGTGTGGAATTACAGGCATAAGCCACCACACCCAGCCTCGAAGCCTATTTTTTATTTCATTTTCTGCCTCTATCTGAAATATACTTCCTCTTCTGCCCACCTCTACCCCTATGTCTAACTACCTATTGAAATTCTGTGCATCCTTCAAAGCCTAGTTCAAATGTTGCTTCTTGTGCAAAGTCTTCACAGGTTACTAGGGCTGGAAGTGATTTCTCCCACATTAGTGCATATAGTTGTATCATTTATTTCTCTTTGAGGCCTTTTGTAATAGTTGTTGGAGTCTTTCTTATTTCTTCTACCACATTTTTGTATTATCATAGTGAGAGAGAGATATATATATCTCAAATGCACCTTTAGTAAATATTGAGAGAATGAGAGACTACTGGAAATCCTTAACTTGGCTTTTTAAAATGTTACATGAGACATATAATATTTATAAAATAGGAATATTAATATCTAAATACTATTTTAAATAAATAATTTTATAATTTTTCCACTGGAATGATGTTTTTACCTGTCCTTCCAACTGGCAGGTATGTATATCTGCAAATATCTCTTAATTTCTTGGCCTCACATTAAGCTGTTGTATGAGCAGTTGCTTTTCAAGGTCATTTGACAACTGGTTGCTTGCATTTATCTATTGGATCTGGCATCTTTGTCTGTAGTTACATGTTAAAGAAGCTGTGTTACAGTATAGCTCAATGTTTTTAGGTCTGAAGTTAAAGATTCATTTTGTAAAATTATAGTACATCATTAGATAATAAAATAAATTATTTTAACTTTACTGTCTTTATTAGGCTATATTTATTTGGTGTCCATTGTGAAAATTGATGACCAACTAGCCAGATATGCCAAATAATGTAGTCCAGATACTGTGGTCCTTTGTTTATAAATGTGTGATATCCTAGTGGTTAAAAGCATGGACTCTGTAGGTATGTGGCCTGAGTTTGAAACCTTATTTTTTTTGTTTGTTAGCTGTGTGACCTTGAAGAAGTACTTAATCTTTCTGTTCCCGATGTTTTTCTTTATCTACAAATATGTTAATTTTTCCTGGCTATATATATTTGCATATTACAGTAATATATATAGTATATATATTATCTATATATTATACAAATTACATATATGCCATACATGTTATACGTATATATGTATATATGTATATGATATACATTACATATATTATGTAAATAATATACATATTACGTATTACTTATGAGTACTCGTTCATATTTACATATATACACATATGTACATTTAGCAAAATAAGAATCATACTGTTTTGAATCTTGTGTATTTTATTTTATGAATATTCTCATGCCATTAAATATGCTTCAAAAACTTTTTTTAAAAATTTTTTATTTCTTCTCACAGCTGAGCCAGTGGTCACAAAAACATTGTTTTTAATGACTGCATAGTAGTCCATCATGTAAATGTACAACATGTATTTCCCAAATTCTGTATTATAATTTTTCCTCATTTTTGGAATTTCAGTTAATGCTGCAGTGAACATCCTTGCACATTAATTTTTGTCTGGCTTTCAGATAATTTTTTAGTGAGCTTTTTAAGGTATTTTGATACACATTTCCAAATTGCTTCCCAGAAGGGTTGTATATATTTTATTTAAGAAAATACATTTTGAATTAATTTTATTTGAAATTGGAGGGTTACATGTTTATTTTTGTAAGTTGATTTTTGCTTATACCATTCATTCATTTCAACAAGTGTGTATTAAATTCATACTATGTGCCAGGTATTCATAGGCCCAAAGTATAGCACTGTAAACAAAGTACAGTTTTTAACCTCATGGAGTGTTCATGTCTAAAGGTCTCCAGGTATCAGTGGGTTAGTTTTTATTTTCCCTTATTTCAGAGTCAGAATTGAATAAATTATTTAGAAAAGAGGAAAACTTTTCTCTTAATGACCTATCTATGCTATCAAGTTTGTTGTTGTTGTTGTTGTTGTTTGTTCTATTCTATCTAGTCTATATGGATTTTCTCAGGGTTATGTTCATGTACTTGTTTCAATAAAAAGTAAATGCTTTTATTTTTTTTTGAGATGGAGTTTTTGCTGTGTTGCCCAGGCTAGAGTACAACGGCACGATCTCGGCTCACAGCAACCTGCGTCTTCTCCTGGGTTCAAGCAATTCTGCCTCAGTCTCCTGAGTAGCTGGGATTACAGGCACCCCCTCACCACGCCCGGCTAATTTTTATATTTTTAGTAGAGATGAGGTTTCACCATGTTGGCCAGGATGGTCTCAAACTCTTGACCCCAGGTAATCCCCCAGCCTCAGCCTTCCAAAGTGCTAGGATTACAGGTGTGAGCCACTGCGCCCAGCCCCTGCTTTTCTTTTTTTAGTATTAATTTTTCTTTTTAATAGATATGGGGTTTCACCTTGTTGCCCAGGCTGGTCTCAAACTCCTGAGCTCAAGCGATCTGCCTGTCTGGCCCTCCCAAACTGCTAGGATCACAGGCGTGGGCCACTGTGACTGGCCTTAATATTGCTTTTCATGCTCTGTATTAGTCACAGAATATACAGTGCTCTTGAGGAAACTTTAGTGTATGTGTGTTATACCTGTAGTCATGTCTGAAGGTAAACAGTCACAATGTCCTTCAAAGTCCATTCCCATACTCCCTTGTTTCTATAATAATTTTTCTGCTTATATTTAAGTTCTAATTAAGAAGTCATATTCCCTTAAATTGTAGTTATTCTAATCATATTGTTATCAGTTTCATGGATATTGCATCTTTATTTCATTAACAGGTTGAATCATTTATTTTGGACCAAGAAGATCTGGATAACCCAGTGCTTAAAACAACATCAGAGATATTCTTATCAAGTACTGCAGAAGGAGCAGACTTACGCACTGTGGATCCAGAGACACAGGCACGACTAGAAGCATTGCTAGAAGCAGCAGGTACTTTATTTTTTGTTTTATCTTTTTCATATCTTTAAAAGTCTAGATCTCTTTATAGTTACATGAGATTATCCCCAAATTCTATAATATTATACAAAATTTAAAATCTCTAAAATTTATTTTACTTTTTATCTCCCAAAGAAAATGTTCACAATTTGTATTTCTGGGCTCAACTCATATATTTTTAAGGTATTAAGATAATCAGTGTCCAGGCGCAGTGGCTCACGCCTGTAATCCCAGCACTTTGGGAGGCCGAGGCAGGCGGATTGCCTGAGCTCAGAGTTCAAGACCAACCTGGGCAACATGATGAAACCCTGTCTCTACTAAAATAGAAAAAAATTAGCCAGCTATGGCGGTGTGCGCCTGTAGTCCCAGCTACTCAGGCAGCTGAGGCAGGAGAATTGCTTGAACCCTAGAGGGGGAGGTTGCAGTGAGCCGAGATCATGCCATAGCACTCCATCCTGGGCAACAGAGCGAGACTGCGTCTGAAAAAAAAAAAAAAAAAGATAAATCAGCTAGTTATCAAGGAAAACTTACCTGTTAGCCATTATAAAATAAAAATGTGGGAGATAAATTTAGTTAATCAGTTTATGACTTCTTTATCTGTACTGATTTAGGGAGCTGCATGTTGATTACTTGTGTATTCACTTTAATCTATGTTTAACTTGATTTTAAATAGCTAATTTTTTAATATGTAATGCATATTATAAAATAGCTAAAGCAATGTGAAATATATTAAGTAGATAACAAAACCTTCCCATTTTCTGTCAAGGTTTACATATACTTCTAGACTTTTCCCCTTATGATAATATAAATACATGCATATATTTGAACATACATGATTGTTATAAATGAAGTAGGAATAATACACAAAATACAACTTTTTTTCCCATATAATTTATTGTGGGTATCTTTCCTTGACAGTTTATGTTGATCTTTCTCCTTTTATTGAAGGGTACCATAATATTCTGTTGCTTGGATGAACCATAATTAATTTTTCCAATTTTAGCTTATATCCAGTTTTTCAGTATCACAAATAATGTTATAGTTTATAGCCTTATATATCTGTAACTTTTCTTACTTGTGCAAGTATCTCTTTAGGACAGATTTTTAGAAAGTGTTATCAATGGGTAAGAATACATTTGCATTTAAAATTTTAGCAACTGGCTGGGCGCCATGGCTCATGCCTGTAATCCCAGCACTTCGGGAGGCCGAGGCAGGTGGATCACTTGAGGTCAGGACTTCGAGACCAGCCTGGCCCACATGGTGAAACCTTGTCTTTACTAAAAAAAATACAAAAATTAACTGGGCGTAGTGGCGCACACCTGTAATCCCAGCTACTCGAGAGGCTGAGGCAGGAGAATCGCTTGAACCCAGAAGGCGGAGGTTGCAGTGAGTCGAGATCGTGCCACTGCACTTCAGTCTGGGTGACAGAGCAAGACTCCGTCTCAAAAAATAAATAAGTAAAATAAAATTTTGACAACTATTATTAAATTAGTCCCTCAAGTTTGTGCCTGTATTTATTTCTTTATTCACTCAAAAATCAACAATTTTTGAGAGGGCCTCACACCTCAGACATTGTTTTGTCAATTTCATAAATGAAAAATACCTCACCATTTTAGTTTGCATTCATGTTATATCATTAGTAGATTGTGTGGTAGCTCTTTATAAATGATGATATAAATTCATTGGGTATTGTGTATATAATTTTTTAATTTTAATTTTATTTGTAAGAATGAATTTAATTTAAAATGTTGCCCCAGAAGATGGTTGTGACCAAAGGAAGAAACAATTGAATTGTTTGTTACAGTATTACAGACTGTCTCCCCTCTGAAGATACTACTGAAAACAGTAAAGACAGATATCCTGTACTAGAGATCTTATGGTGTGACTATGTATTTTGAAAGAAATCTCATTTATTTGATAGACAGCCTCATATGAAGTTACATGTGGATTAGGTAGAGGACAAATTAATATTATATGCATTGTAAAGGTAGAAAGACTAAAACATAGGTGGTTATGCCATGGCCTTTTGACATTAGTGGCAGAATTGAATTGATAAGCCTTATCTTCTGTCAACCTAACCTATGGATTCTATACCATTTCTTTTTCCTAGATAATAGTGTTTAGAAATATAATTACAATTTGCACTTCTATACTTTTTTTTTTGTTGTTCTGCACTACCTGATTGATTGATGCACACTGAAGGAATTGGCAAATTGTCAACTGCTGATGGTAAAGCTTTTGCAGATCCTGAGGTACTCCGGAGACTGACATCCTCAGTTAGTTGTGCACTGGATGAAGCTGCTGCAGCACTGACACGGATGAAAGCAGAAAACAGCCACAATGCAGGACAAGTGGACACGTATGTGTTTAATGACTTTTGGATATTAGACATTTTCTTGAATAGATTTTTGGGAAGTAGCCAATTTTGGTTAAATATATCTTTTGGTGGAGCTTATAAACTTTAGCTGAATGGATATTACATTTTAAGTGGATATGTAAATGTATATGTATTATGTAGCTATACAAATGGATATTTTTGCTTCTTCATTCAGCTCTTATTCGTTGAGCATTCTTGTGGAATGTATTACACTAGAGTCTCTGAGAAATCCAAACTGAATAAGATCTGTTTTCCAGTTATAAGGAAGTTACTTATTCTAAAAGTTATTATAGTAAACTCTAAACCGAGTGCTTGAGTACTAATACATGAAACGAGTTACTAATGCAGTAGTCTAGTTGTTTGCTACTCAAATATGGTCCATGGACTAGCAGTATCAGCATCACCTCAGAGCTTGTGAGAAATGCAGAATCCCGGGCCCTACTCCATATCTACTGAATCAGAATCTGCATTTTAACAAGAAATACGAGTAACTCGTACACATTAAAGTTTGAGACTTGGTGGTCTAGTTAGTCATTCTGTGGTAAAATAGTTTTCTTAGGTTTTCGCCTTCACTGTTACTAAGTAAAAATTTCAGCCATAGGATTATATCCCAAAATGTCTTTGGGAATCATTATACAAGTAGAGTTTAAAAACTTGTGCATCTAATACAGGGGTGTCCAAATTTTGGGTTCCCTGGGCTACATTGGAAGAAGAAGAATTGTCTTGGGCCACACATAAAATACAAACACTAGAGTCCAGGCATGGTGGCTCATGTCTGTAACCAAGCACTTTGGGAGGCCAAGGTGGGTGGATCACTTCAGGCCAGGAGTTCAAGACCAGCCTGGACAACATGGTGAAAACTCATCTCTCCTAAGAATACAAAAATTAGCCAGCTGTGGTGGAACACATCTGTAATCCCAGCTACTTGAGAGGCTAAGACACAAGAATCACTTGAACCTGGGAGGTGGAGGTTGCAGTGAGCCAAGATTGTGCCACTGCATTCCAGCCTGGGCAACAGAGTGAGACTCTGTCTCAAAAACAAAACAAAACAAAATACAAACACTAATGATAGCTGATGAGCGAAAAGAAAAAAAAAAATTGCAAAAAAATTTCATAATGTTTTAAGAAAGTTTACAAAAATTTGTGTTGGGTTGCTTTCAAAGCTGTCCTGGGCCGTGGGTTGGACATGCTTGGTCTAATACTTTAAAAAACTTTATTTAAAATTTGTTGTAATTTGTTAGGAGATTTTAAAAGATAAAAATGACAGCTGGTTTCAAATTCACTCACTGGCTTTCTGACTTGGTTGATAAACATGAATAATTGAAGTTGCAGACAAAATGCTCAGCAAGTAATATGTTCATATAATTTTTTCTCTTACTGCATTAACATTTTTCTTTGTGTGACTATTTATATTTAATATAATTTATCGTAGGACCCCCGAATCTTTTTGTTTCGGTTAATTGTTGAATGGTTTTGTTTCCAGTCGCAGTCTAGCAGAAGCTTGTTCAGATGGGGATGTTAATGCTGTTCGTAAATTGCTAGATGAAGGCAGAAGTGTAAATGAACATACAGAAGAAGGAGAAAGCCTGCTGTGTTTGGCTTGTTCAGCAGGGTATTATGAATTAGCACAAGTAAGCAAAAATAATCTTTAGTGATTAAAATTGTGGAACGGTTTTGATGTTTTATTTATTTTTGTCACTTATAAGATAGATTATAATTAGAGGCCAGAGTCTTCTCTTCCCCCATCCTCCTTCCCTTTTTGGTAGTAGGTAAAGTAGAAACAGATAACACAGTTTATTTTGTTGCCTGTACATGTAACTGAGAATGATCCATTTTTCTGCCACTTACTCAAAGCTAATCCTAATGAATAAGAAACAAATAGATATAATAATAATTTTAAATTTGTCCTTTGAAATAATATACAACTATAATGGAAAGTAGTCATTATTTTCATCACATTCAGGTTACCCCAATTCTTTTAATTTTTTTCCTTCTATGTTAGAACAGTACTGGGAATTAACCATGTTTTTACCAGTTTCTGTCTTGTGAGTATAGTTTTGCTGTTCTTTGGCTAGATAACCTCAAGCATAACATTCTTTGACAAGAGCCATCACATTTTATAATAGGATGGCTAATATGATTGCATACTTTATTTAAATATTAATATGTAATGATATTGTAAAATATGTAACCTGGCATGTTAAGCAGTGAGTATTGGCATAATTTTTTCAAAAGGTCATTATTGATTTTTCCCCACCCCTATTCTAGAAGAATATCTTCAGAGATTCAGTGTATTCTCTAGAAATACTATTGAATAGTAAGAATTAACAATTTCTCTGTGTGTATATGTGTTTTAAAGGTATTGCTTGCTATGCATGCTAATGTTGAAGATCGAGGGAATAAAGGAGACATAACTCCCCTGATGGCAGCTTCCAGTGGAGGTTACTTAGATATTGTGAAATTATTACTTCTTCATGATGCTGATGTCAACTCCCAGTCTGCAACGGGTATGTAGAAAATGATGTATTAATTGGGAGAAAAAATTGACATAATTATTACCTGAGAGAGAGAAAAATTAGATTTCTGAGGAAAACCAGTATAAACCTACAGAAAAATCTTAGCCCTTGTGTAGAATCTTTGAGTAAAATACAAATTAATTTGACATCCTCAAAAGTCTTTAAAACACACTTAGAGTCTCCTTTAGTCAAGACTGAGTTTTTGTGGTATGAACATAATGGAATATTATTCAGACTTAAAAAAGGAGGAGATCCTGCCATTTGCCACAACATGGATGGACCTGAAGGACATTATGCTAAGTGGAATAAGCCAGACACAGAAAGGAAAGTATTGCATGATCTCACTTTTTTTTTTCCCCACAGTCTTACGGACATAGGTATGCATGATCTCACTGAATATTGAAAATTTACAAAAAGCGTTAAATATATAGAGATAAGACATTGGTTACCGGGTCAGGGGTGGGGAGAAGAAATCGGAGAAGTAGGTAAAAGGATACAAAGTAGCAAATATGTAGAATGAACAAGTCAAAAAGCTTGATGTATAACATGAGGACTATAATTAATAATAGTGTATTATATTCAGGATTTTTTGCTAAATGAGTAGATTATGCTGCTCTTGCCACAGGGGGCAAAATTGGGTAACTATATGAGAAAAATATGTTAATTTGTTCTATAGTAACCATTTTACTATATATGTATCTTATAACAACATGTCATATACCTTATGTATGTAATATGTATGGAGGCAAAATTATAAACTGTATTTCTTATAATTCTTTATCTTCAATACAATACTCTTTAGATTATAGATAAACCTGCGTGTTTACCCTATAGGATTTTACATGTTGAGTTTGCTGAATACATTTACTAATAAGATATTCTTTTTTTTTTTTTTTTTTTTTTTTTTCTGAGATGGAGTCTCGCTCTGTCACCCAGGCTGGAGTGCAGTGGCACGATCTTGGCTCACTGCAACCTCCACCTCCCAGGTTCAAGAGATTCTCTCGCCTCAGTTTCCCAAGTAGCTGAGATTACAGGCGAGTACCACCACTCCCGGCTAATTTTTTGTACTTTTTTAGTAGAGATGGGGGTTTCACCATGTTGGCCAGGCTGGTCTTGAACTCCTGATCTCATGTGATCTGCCCGCCTCAGCCTCCCAAAGTGCTGGGATTACAGATGTGAGCCACCAAGCCTGGCTAAGATATTCTTGTATAGCAACAGTCCCCAACCTTTTTGACACCAGAGACAATTGGAAGACAATTTTTCCACACATGGGGGAGGGAGGAGGGGATGTTTTCAGGATGAAACTGTTTCACGTCAGATAGTCAGTTGTCTCATAGGAGTGTGCAGCCTAAATCCCTCGGCCGTCATTTATTTGAACTGAGCAGCTTTGTGCATACTATAGTTGGAACCCTTGAAAGTGGCTCCCTGTATTAATTAAATACAGAAAATATCTCTTATATTTACATAAAAGAAGACAGTTAATGTTAGAGTGTGTTGGTGAACCACGAGATTGATTTACTTAATTTTTTATCTGATTATGAAAATAATATATGCTCATTGTAAGAACATTTCAGAAATGCTGAGAAGTAGGAAGAATAAAAGATTACTCTCCCATAAACTCTGTGGCACAGAAATCACTGCTATTACTGTGTTAGTTTAGTTCCTTCCAGTATTTTTGATGTATAAAATTATGTAGTTGAAATTATACCCTATGTGCAATTTTGTTTGACTTCACTTATTTTCTATTTTATTAACTTTTTTTTTTTTTTTTTTTTTTTTTTTTGAGATGGAGTCTCGCACTGTTGCCCAGACTGGAATGCAGTGGCGCGATCTTGGCTCACTGCAAGCTCTGCCTTCCAGGTTCACACCATTCTCCTGCCTCAGCCTCCCTAGTAGCTGGGACTACAGGTGCCCGCCACCACGCCTGGCTAATTTTTTGTATTTTTAGTAGAGATGGGGTTTCACCGTGTTAGCCAGGATGGTCTCAATCTCGACCTCGTGATCCACCCACCTCGGCCTCCCAAAGTGCTGGGATTATAGGCGTGAGCCATCGCTCCAGGCCTATTTTATTAACTTCTTAAACTTTTTTAAAGGTTGCGTAATATTTCCTTGAATTGATATACCACAAATTTTAGGGGCAGAGGGCATTAATTGGTTGTGAACTATAGCAAAAGTTGTTAAATTAAGATGATAAAATCAATTGCTTTGTTCTGGTTAACAGCATTATGCTATATACACACTCCTTTGAAAAATACTCAAAAAAAAGGCCGGGCGTGGTGGCTCACACCTGTAATCCCAGCACTTTGGGAGGCTGAGGTGGGAAGATCACGAGGTCAGGAGATCGAGACTATCCTGGCTAACACGGTGAAACCCCGTCTCTACTAAAAATACAAAAAAATTAGCTAGGCGTGGTGGCAGGCGCCTGTAGTCCCAGCTACTTGGGAGGCTGAGGCAGGAGAATGGCATGAACCCAGGAGGCGGAGCTTGCAGTGAGCCGAGATTGTGTCACTGCACTCCAGCCTGGGCGACAGAGCGAGACTCCGTCTATAAAAAAAAAAAAAAGAAAAATACTCAAAAAAGAGGATACTGCCATCAAGGAAGTTTTAAATTTCCCCTTGAGGATTCTTGGTGATCATCAAATTCAGTGGTTTTTAAGGTTGTTTTCTGTCAAATAACTCTAACTTTAAGCCAAACAGTATATGGAGGCACAGATATAATATTACACAGATAGAAGAGGAGTTGATCTAAAATAGAGATAGTTGGGGGCTTTAATTTATGGAACCTAGGTCTCCCCATCTTCTTCTGTGCTGAGGAACTCCTTGGAAGGGGGGATTCTAAAGTTCTTTGGAAGACAGTTTGAAAACCACCATGTTGTTCTCAGTACCTTTATTTTTAAAAAGTAGGTGAACATTTTGAGAGAGAAAAGGGCTTGGTTGAGATGAAGTCCCCCCTTCTTTTTTTTTTTTTTTTTTTTTTAGCTGAAATAGATACACTATGTAGAAGGAAGGGATTATTATATACCATGCAGTAAGCACATGCTCTTTGATGGGCTCCTCCGTACACTCTCCATGTGGCCATTTCAGACATTCTTCTCAAACCCCACAGATACCCCTCCTTGCTTCCACTGATTTCCTTAACTCATACTTCATTGGGAAAATAGAGATTTCCAGAAGGAAATTGCATCATCTTCTCACCAATAATTTCTAGTCAAGTTCGCATTTTAATTAATTCGTTCATTTTGTTCAGTAAGTCTCACCTACTGCCTGCATGTCAGAATCACTTAAGAGAGCTTGTTAAAAATACAGGTTCCTAGAACTCTTCCTTCTGTACTCCAAAGCAGTCAGTCTCAGGAGAGACCAGGGATCATAAACCATAGCTCTGTATTGCAGCTCTGTGAGGGGATGTGGTCACCTGCCTTTACTTAATGCATTTTGTTTGATGCCAGATGTCCTTTTCTGCCTTTAGGAATCCTACTTAACTTTTGAGGCCCAGTCCAAATGTAGCTGCTGCTGCTTTTAAAAAAAAAAAAACAAACAAAAAATCCAAGTTTTATTGAGGTATAATTCATATACCATAAAATTCACTTGATTTAAGTATACAATAATGATTTTTAGTAAATTTATAGAGTTGTACAATCATCAGTACAGTCTAATTGTAGAATATTCCCATCACCACAGAAAGATCTCTGGGCCCATTTGGAGTCCCCTCAGTTATTCAGACAACTGTTACTCTACTTTCTGTCTCTATAGATTTGCTTTTCTGGCCTTTTTATATTGTTCAGATCTTTATAACATATAGTCTTTTGTATTGGGCTTTCCAGAAAGTCTTTTGTATTGGGCTGAAGTGATCCTCCCACCTCCTGCCTCTAGAGGAGCAGGGACTGCAGGGGTATGCCACCATGCCTGGCTCAGTTTTTTTTTAGTAGAGATACTGTGTTGTTCAGGCTGGTCTCAAACTCCCTGGTCTCAAACTCCCTGGGTTCAAGCAATCCTCCCACCTTGGCCTCCCAAAGTGCTGGGATTACAGGTGTGAGCCATCGCACCTGGCCAGAAAATCTTTTAATTAGTAGGAAAATTGGCCGGGCGTGGTATAATTGGCATAATTGGTATAATTGGCATAATTGGCAGATTACGCCTGTAATCCCAGCACTTTGGGAGGCCGAGGCAGGTGGATTACCTGACATCAGGAGTTTGAGACCAGCCTGCCAACATGGTGAAACCGTGTCTCTCCTAAAAATACAAAATTAGTGGGGCATGATGGTGGGCACCTGTAATCCCAGCTACTCAGGAGGCTGAGGCAGGAGGATCACTTGAAGCTGGGAAGCGGAGGTGGTAGTGAGCCAAGATCGTGCCATTGCACTCCAGCCTGGGCAACAGAATGACACTCTGTCTCAAAGAAAAAGAAAAGAAAATTAAGGTGATGCTTCTAACCAATGATAACGAAAAAAAGTTGAGATAATAGTTGTAGTGATTTGTGTAAGGGAATTGAAGAGGTATACCTAGAGCATTAGCATAATCATAATTGTATCTGTTCTGTCATGACTGTATATTTCTTTTTAAATCTTTTATTTATTTTTATTTTTTAAATATGTATTCTGCTCATGTATTATATTTCTTTTTCTTCTTTTTAGGAAACACCGCACTAACTTATGCGTGTGCTGGAGGATTTGTTGACATTGTTAAAGTGCTCCTTAATGAAGGTGCAAATATAGAAGATCATAATGAAAATGGACATACTCCCTTAATGGAAGCAGCCAGTGCAGGTCATGTGGAAGTTGCAAGAGTTCTTTTAGATCATGGTGCAGGCATCAACACTCATTCTAATGAATTCAAAGAAAGTGCTCTAACACTTGCTTGCTACAAAGGTACTTAATATATGTATGAATATTTATAATGTTTTTCGTAACCACTTTGATTATTTGAGTATTGAGTATTTGAGTTTACTTTATATTGCTTATGTTTTCCCGGTGCTATAAAATTATCTAGTTTATAAGAAATTATATAGAAAGTCTATTTTAGTCTATATCGCCTGTAATATAGTTTTCTAGTATATGTTTATTATTTTAATTCAGATTTATTGGGTTAACTGTGAAGTTAACCCAACTACTTAGCTTAGATTTAGAGGGTTTCCATTATTTAATAACTTTTGTTTTATATGATTTTTCCAATGTTTATTTAAAAAATAGTACATGCCAAAGTAATTATACACACAATACTGAAAACCTGAAAAACACAGAGTAACACAAAGAAAAGAAATTTTTTTTTTTTGAGACAGAATGTTGCTCTGTCACCCAGGCTGGAGTGCAGTGGCGCAAACTCAGCCCACTGCAACCTCTGCCTCCTGGGCTCAAGTGATTCTCGTACCTCAGCCTCCCAATTAGCTGGGACTATAGGCATGCACCACCATGCCTGGCTAATTTTTGTATTTTTAGTAGAGATAGGGTTTCACTATGTTGGCCAGGCTGGTCTTGAACTCCTGACCTCAAGTGATCCTCCTGCCTCAGCCTCCCAAGCCTCCCAAAGTGCTGGGATTACAGGCGTGAGCCAGCACACCCAGCTAAAGAAAAGAAATTTTAAAATGACATGTAATGCTACCATCTAAAGATAAAAGCATGTATACAATATTTTAGTGTATACATTTCCAGTTTGTTTTTAAGTATGTTTATATACAAACACATATATATATTTTAAACAAAATAGTTATACTCTAACAGTTTTATAATCTACTTATTTTACTTAGCAGTGTATCATGGACATTCATCTCAATAAATATTCTTTATTTTTTATTTTTCATTTATTATCATTGTTTTTTTGAGACGGAGTTTCACTCTTGTTGCCCAGGCTGTTGTGCAATGGCGTGATCTCGGCTCACTGCAACTTCCGCCTCCTGGGTTCAATGATTCTCCTGTCTCAGCCTCCCTAGTAGCTGGTATTACAGGTGCATGCCACCATGTCTGGCTAATTTTTGTATTTTTAGTAGAGACAGGGTTTCATCATATTAGTCAGTCTGGTCTCCTGACCTCAAATGATCCACCTGCCTTGGCCTCCTAAAGTGCTGGGGTTATAGGCATGAACCACCATGCCTGGCCTATTTTTTATTATTTTTAGAGACAGGGTTTTGCTCTATCACCCAGGACGGAGTGCAGTGGCACTATCATAGCTCGCTGCAGCCTCAAACTCCTGGGTTCAAGCGATCCTCCTGCCTCAGCCTCCTGAATAGCTAGGATTACAGACTCACACCACCATACCCGGCTAATTTTATTTTTATTTTTTTGTAGAGATGGGGGTCTCACTATGTTGGCCAGGCGGGTCTCACTATGTTGGCCAGGCGGGTCTCAACCTCCAGGCCTCAAGTGATCTTCCTACTTCAGACTCCCAAAGTGTTAGGATTACAGGTGTAAGCCACCGTGCCTGGCCTCAATAAATATTCTTACAATGTAACTTTTGATGATTATATACTATTTCACTATTTCATTTAGGATTAAAATTGGTTGCATATGTCACAAAATCTAAATTAACGATTTGAGCAAGAGAGAAATTCAAAGGTAAGCCGTTTAGGGCTAGTATGGCAGTTCCATTGTCATCAAGAGCTCATAATTCTATTTTTCTGCTCTGCTATCCTAGTATGTGGTTTGTATCCGCAAGGTTACAATAAACCTAAAACCAAGATGATAGCTAGGACCCCAGCAGTTCACATTCTAGGAAAGACGTTAAGGGCAATATAAGGAGTGCCTCTCAATTTAGTAAGCTCCCTTTAAAGAGTCTTCCTAGGTGTGCGGCCTTATAACTACCACTTACATGTCATTGGCTGCACATAACTGCAAGAGGGGCAGAGAAACATAGCCTTCTAGTCAGGTATGTTGCTGCCCAGATGAAACTGGAGTTCTATTATTAAAAAGGAATTAAAGAATGCTGGGTGCAGTAGCTCACACCTATAATCCCAGCATTATGGGAGGCTGAGGCAGGAGGATCTCTTGAGGCCTAGATCAGTCCTAGCTACTCGGGCAGCTGAGGTGGACGGATCCCTTGAGCCTTGGAGTTTGAGGCTGCAGTGAGCTATGATCATGCCACTGGACTATAGCCTGGCCAACAGAGACCTCGTCTCTTCGAGTGAGAAAGAATAAGAGAATGGATATTAGATAGGGAACTAGCAGTCTCTGCCAAATACATCAAATAGATGCACCATAATTGCCTATTGTTGGACACTTAAATTCTTCCCAGGTTTTCACTATTATTAAAAACACTGATCACATCCTTGTGCAGACATTTTTGCATAACCTCTGATTATTTCCTTAGGATAAATTCCTGGAAGTGGAATTGCTGGGTCAAAGGGTATGGACATTTTTAAGGGTTTTGCTACATATTGCCAAATTGCCTTCTAGAAAGGTTCAACCAATTTATACTCCCACCAACAATGTTTGAGAGTGCCCTTTGCCCCACCCTACACCCTCACCAACACTGGGTTTTATCATTCTTTTTAATATTTGCTATTTTTGATAGTAAAAACATGGTGTCTTGTTTTAATTTGCATTTCTTTAGTAGGAAGGTTTAATATTGTTTTCATCAGCTTAATATTCACTTGCATTTCTTTGTTGAATTATCATTTCATATCCGTCACCCATTCTTCTGGAGTGTTTGTCATTTTCTTATTGACTATCAAGGCTTTTTATATATTCACTGTATCAAGAGGATTGGAATTATTTTAAATGGAGTTTTCTGTGCCTGCTTATTGCCACAGTGGGTTTATGGTTATTTAAAGCTGTTTTTCTGGAATATATGATGCCAAGATACTTTACTTGGCTTTCTATTTGATCTCAGTGTTTTGATTAGATAAATAATTTATGTATTTTCAACCAAGGTAAAAGCATTATTGCTTTACTTAACTTGAATTATGTGCCTTGGACTAATTCAGTCTTTAAAGCCTAGATAATAAGACCTTGAAAAAAGCCTGTATATTGCTTTGAATGGGCTTTGTAAAACTGTTACTGATTTATTTATTGAATGCAAAATAAGTTATCAAATTCTTGTATAGACATCTGAAGAAAAAGATTCCATACCTCAATATTTAAATATTAAACTGATAGTGAATTCTTTTAAAATTTTTGTTCCTTTTTTCAAGGCCATTTGGATATGGTTCGCTTTCTACTTGAAGCTGGTGCAGATCAAGAGCACAAAACAGATGAGATGCACACTGCCTTAATGGAGGCCTGCATGGTAATTTTAAATTACACTCACTTGAGATTTTATGGGAAGAAAAGGTCGTATGTGTTTAAGCCTTTAAGAGTGATTAATTGCCGGGTGCGATGGCTCATGCCTGTAATCCCAGCACTTTGGGAGGCCAAGTTGGGCGGATCACATGGTCAGGAGTTCGAGACCAGCCTGGCCAGTATGGTGAAACCCTGTCTCTACTAAAACTACAAAAAAATTAGCTGGGTATGGGGCGGGTGCCTGTAGTCCCAGCTACTCGGGAGGCTGAGGCAGGAGAATCGCTTGGACCCGGGAGATGGAGGTTGCAGCGAGCAGAGATTGCACAACTGCACTCCAGCCTGGGCGATAGAGTGAGACTCGGTCTCAAAAAAATAAAAAAAAGTTATTAATTGGTGTTGGGTTTACATAATTTCTTAATGCTAAATTAAACAAAGTTGATGCTTGAATGCATCTGCTTTTGAAATAGAACAAAGTATTTGGCCTTAGGGATATTATTGATAAAACTCTAATTCTGGAGATAGTAGACATAGTTCTAGTGTTTTTACAGTTTCATATTAAAATCTTAAATAGAAAATTGATCTCAAAGTATATTGACTCAAACTGTATGGATAGCCTATAAAACATTTAACTGTTTTTTTAAAGGATAATGTAGAATCATACTTTTAATACACAATTCTCCGTGTCACAGAGAATAATCACCTTTAATGCTGTCAATCCAGAAATCCTTTTTCTACTTCTGTAAGCACATATATATCATGCATATATGCATATCTAAAAGAGACTGCAAACACAAAGAAACTCAAAGCATTCTGATAAGTATTTAAGACAGATTTAATGGCAAGAAAATTACCTGGAAGTACAAATGCATTTTTTCAGATGTGATTAAATAAGCTCATCATTACACATGTTAATTTCTTTTTTGTTGACTATTGCTGTTTAGTGAATCACTCAAAACATAATGGCTTAATGCAGCAGCCACATATTACCTCTATCTATTTTTTTTTTTTTTTTTTTTGAGACAGAGTCTTGCTCTGTTGCCCAGGCTGGAGTGCAGTGGTGTGATCTTAGCTCACTGCAGCCTACCTCCCAGGTTCAAGTGATTCTCCTGCGTCAGCCTCCCAAGTAGGTTCAAGTGATTCTCGTGCCTCAGCTTCCCAAGCCTCCCACCTGTATCTTATACTATCTCATATATCATATGATTCTATGGGTTGATTGGGTGGTTTTTCTGTTGGTCTCTCTCTCTCTCTCTCTCTCTCTCTCTTTATTTTGAAGACAGACTCTCACTCTGTTGCCCAGGGTAGAGTGCAGTGGCACTGTCATGGCTCATTACAGCCTGTACCTCCTGTACTCAAGCAGTCCTCTCGCCTCAGCTTCCTGAGTACCTGAGACTAGAGGGGCACGTTACCATGCCCAGCTAACTTTTAAATTTTTTGTAGAGACAGCGTCTCACTATGTTGCCTAGGCTTTAAGAAAAGATTTATTTATTTATTTATTATTATTTTGTTGGAATTCCCCTCTTAATATATGTAGGCAAGATATGTTAGCAGAATCTATCAAAAAAAATTCAAGAATTTGGCTGGGTGTGGTGGCTCATGCCTGTAATCCTAGCACTTTGAGAGGCTGAGGCGGGTGGATCACTTGAGGCCAGGACTTCAAGACCAGCCTGGCCAACATGGTGAAACCCCATCTCTACTAAAATACAAAAATTAGCCAGGCTTGGTAGTGTGCACCTGTAATCCCAGCTACTTGGGAGGCTAAGACACAAGAATCACTTGAACCTGGGAGGTGGAGGTTGCAGTGAGCTGAGATCACACCACTGCACTCCAGCCTGGGTGACAGAGTGAGACTCTGTCTCAAAAAACAAAACAAAACAAAACAAAACAAAAAAAAAACTTCAAAAATTCAAGTGAATTCAAGTAAAACGATGTATTGAGAGCCTAGAGGAGATAGGCACAATAGCAGTTCCTTGATCTGTTGACATTTATAAATCCTTATTTTCTTTTCAATTAGAAATGTATTTCAACTACCAGATGACTCAGTACAGTAATTTGGTTAAAATATTTTATTTTACATGTATTTGAAGTATTAGTAAAACTAAAATTTTAATGTGAAGTCATCTGTTTTTGGCATATATCAAAAGTGATTAAGGCTGGGCTAGTCAGTTAAGTATAATAAAAGTCTTGATGGATATTGAAATTTAACAATTAAGGTTTCTTTATTTAATTCTTTTTTGTTTTTGAGACAGGGTCTCTATCATTCAGGCTGGGTGCAGTGGCATGATCTTGGCTCACTGCAACCTCTGCCTCCTATGCTGAAGCAGTCCCTCTGCCCTCAGCCTCCCAAGTAGCTGGGACTGCAGGCGCACACCACTATGCTTGGCTAATTTTTGTATTTTTTGTAGGAACATGGTTTCACCCTTTGCCCAGGGTGGTCTCAAACATCTGGGCTCAAGCTATCTGTCTGCCTCAACTTCCCAAAGTGCTGGGGTTACAGCTGTGAGCCACTGTGCCCAGCCTTATTTCTTTAATTAAAGAACTACTAAACCTTATTTTTCTACTCAGTATTTATTTTTCATTAGCAACATTATGGTCATTTTTGAAATACAATACAATATAGCCTCTGACCTTATGTGTCACAACAAGCATTAAGACCTACATAAAGAGCAGTTTCCAAGATGGCCAAATAGGAACAGCTCCAGTCTACAGCTCCCAGCATGAGCGATGCATGAGACGGGTGATTTCTGCATTTCCAACTGAGCAAACGGCACACCAGGAGATTATATCCCGCGCATGGCTCGAAGGGTCCCACGCCCATGGAGCCTCCCTCATTGCTAACACAGCAGTCTGAGATCAAACTGCAAGGTGGCAGCCAGGCTGGGGGAGGGGCGCCCACCATTGCTGAGGCTTGAGTAGGTAAACAAAGCGGCTAGGAAGCTCAAACTGGGTGGAGCCCACCGCTGCTCAAGGAGGCCTACCTGTCTCTGTAGACTCCACCTCTGGGGGCAGGGCATAGCTGAACAAAAGGCAGCAGAAACCTCTGCAGACTTAAATGTCCCTGTCTGACAGCTTTGAAGAGAGTAGTTGTTCTCCAAGCACGGAGTTTGAGATCTGAGAATGGACAGACTGCCTCCTCATGTGGGTCCCTGACCCCTGAGTAGCCTAACTGGGAGGCATCCCCCAGTAGGGGCAGACTGACACCTCACACGGCCGGGTATCCCTCTGAGACAAAGCTTCCAGAGGAACGATCAGGCGGGAACATTTGCTATTCAGCAATATTCGCTGTTCTGCTGCCTCCGCTGCTGATACCCAGGCAAACGGTCTAGAGTGGACCTCCAGCAAACTCCAGCAGACCTGCAGCTGAGGGTCCTGACTGTTAGAAGGAAAACTAACAAACAGAAAGGACATCCACACCAAAACCCCATCTGTACGTCACCATCATCAAAGACCAAAGGTAGATAAAACCACAAAGATGGGGAAAAAACAGAGGAGAAAAGCTGAAAATTCTAAAAATCAGAGCAACTCTCCCCCTCCAAAGGAACACAGCTCCTCACCAGCAACGGAACAAAGCTGGATGGAGAATGACTTTAACGAATTGAGAGAAGAAGGCTTCAGACGATCAAACTTCTCTGAGCTAAAGGAGGAAGTTCGAACCCAACGCAAAGAAGCTAAAAACCTTGAAAAAAGATTAGACGAATGGCTAACTAGAATAACCAGTGTAGAGAAGTCCTTAAATGACCTGATGGAGCTGAAGACCATGGCACAAGAACTATGTGATGAATGCACAAGCCTCAGTAGCCGATTCGATCAACTGGAAGAAAGGGTATCAGCGATGGAAGATCAAATGAATGAAATGAAGCGAGAAGTTTGGGGAGAAAAAAGGGTAAAAAGAAATGAGCAAAGCCTCCAAGAAATATGGGACTATGTGAAAAGACCAAATCTACGTCTGATTGCTGTACCTGAAAGTGACGGGGAGAATGGAACCAAGTTGGAATACACTCTGCAGGATGTTATCCAGGAGAACCTCCCCAACCTAGCAAGGCAGGCCAACATTCAAATTCAGGAAATACAGAGAATGCCACAAAGATACTCCTCGAGAAGAGCAACTCCAGGACACATAATTGTCAGATTCACCAAAGTTGAAATGAAGGAAAAAATGTTAAGGGCAGCCAGTGAGAGAGGTCGGGTTACCCACAAAGGGAAACCCATCAGACTAACAGCGGATCTCTCGGCAGAAACTCTACAAGCCAGAAGAGAGTGGGGGCCAATATTCAACATTCTTAAAGAAAAGAATTTTCAACCCAGAATTTCATATCCAGCCAAACTAACCTTCATAAGTGAAGGAGAAATAAAATCCTTTACAGACAAGCAAATGCTGAGAGATTTTGTCACCAGTAGGCCTGCCCTAAAAGAGCTCCTGAAGGAAGCACTAAACATGGAAAGGAACAACCAGTACCAGCCACTGCAAAATCATGCCAAATTGTAAAGACCATCGAGGCTAGGAAGAAACTGCATCAACTAACAAGCAAAATAACCAGCTAACATCATAATGACAGGATCAAATTCACACATAACAATATTAACCTTAAATGTAAATGGGCTAAATGCTCCAATTAAAAGACACAGACTGGCAAATTGGATAAAGAGTCAAGACCCATCAGTGTGCTTTATTCAGGAGACACATCTCATGTGCAGAGACGCACATAGGTTCAAAATAAAGGGATGGAGTAAGACCTACCAAGCAAATGGAAAACAAAAAAAGGCAGGGGTTGCAATCCTAGTCTCTGATAAAACATTAAACCAACAAAGATCAAAAGAGACAAGGCCAGTTCTGGAAGTTCTGGCCAGGGCAATCAGGAGGAGAAAGAAATAAAGGGTATTCAATTAGGAAAAGAGGAAGTCAAATTGTCCCTGTTTGCAGATGACATGATTGTATATTTAGAAAACCCCATCGTCTCAGCCGAAAATCTCCTTAAACTGAAAAGCAACTTCAGCAAAGTCTCAGGATACAAAATCAATGTGCAAAAATCACAAGCATTCTTATACACCAATAACAGACAAACAGAGAGCGAAATCATGAGTGAACTCCCATTCACAATTGCTTCAAAGAGAATAAAATACCTAGGAATCCAACTTACAAGGGATGTGAAGGACCTCTTCAAGGAGAACTACAAACCGCTGCTCAATGAAATAAAAGAGGATACAAACAAATGGAAGAACATCCCAGGCTCATGGATAGGGAGATTCAATATCGTGAAAATGGCCATACTGCCCAAAGTAATTTATAGATTCAATGCCATCCCCATCAAGCTACCAATGACTTCCTTCACAGAATTGGAAAAAACTACTTTAAAGTTCATATGGAACCAAAAAAGAGCCCACATTGCCAAGACAATCCTAAGCCAAAAGAACAAAGCTGGAGACATTATGCTACCTGACTTCAAACTATACTACAAGGCTACAGTAACCAAAACAGCATGGTACTTGTACCAAAACAGAGATATAGACCAATGGAACAGAACAGAGCCCTCAGAAATAATACCATGCATCTACAACCATCTGATCTTTGACAAATCTGACAAAAGCAAGAAATGGGGAAAGGATTCCCTATTTAATAAATGGTGCTGGGAAAACTGGCTAGCCATATGTAGAACACTGAAACTGGATCCCTTCCTTACACCTTATGGAAAATTCAAGATGGATTAAAGACTTAAATGTTAGACCTAAAACCATAAAAACCCTAGAAGAAAACCTAGGCAATACCATTCAGGACATGGGCTTGGGCAAGGACTTCATGTCTAAAACACCAAAAGCAATGGCAACAAAAGCCAAAATTGACAAATGGGATCTAATTAAACTAAAGAGCTTCTGCACAGCAAAAGAAACTACCATCAGAGGGAACAGGCAACCTACAGAATGGGAGAAAATTTTTTCAATCTACTTATCTGACAAAGGGCTAATATCCAGAATCTACAAAGAACTCAAAAAAATTTACAAGAAAAAAACAACCCCATCAAAAAGTGGGCAAAGGATATGAACAGACACTTCTCGAAAGAAGACATTTATGCAGCCAAAAGACACATGAAAAAATGCTCATCATCACTGGCCATCAGAGAAACTCAAATCAAAACCACAATGAGATACCATCTCACACCAGTTAGAATGGCGATCATTAAAAAGTCAGGAAACAGGTGCTGGAGAGGATGTGGAGAAATAGGAACACTTTTACACTGTTGGTGGGACTGTAGACTAGTTCAACCATTATGGTAGACAGTGTGGCGATTCCTCAGGGATCTAGAACTAGAAATACCATTTGACCCAGCCATCCCATTACTGGGTATATACCCAAAGGATTATAAATCATGCTGCTATAAAGACACATGCACACGTATGTTTATTGCGGCACTATTCACAATAACAAAGACTTGGAACCAAGCCAAATGTCCATCAATGATAGACTGGATTAAGAAAATGTGGCACATATACACCATGGAATACTATGCAGCCTTAAAAAAGGATGAGTTCATGTCCTTTGTAGGGACATGGATGAAGCTGGAAACCATCATTCTCAGCAAACTATCACAAGAACAAAAAACCAGACAGCACATGTTCTCACTCATAGGTGGGAATTGAACAATGAGAACACTTGGACACAGGAAGGGGAACATCACACACCGGGGCCTGTTGTGGGGTCGGGGGAGCGGGGAGGGAAAGCATTAGGAGATATACCCAATGTAAATGAGGAGTTAATGGGTGCAGCACACCAACATGGCACACGTATACATATGTAACAAACCTGCACGTTGTGCACATGTACCCTAGAACTTAAAGTAGAAAAAAAAAAAACCTACATAAATTTTGACATTAAAAATTTGAAACTAAAGAAGGATATTTATGGTGATAGGTAGAATTGATACCCACCATGAGAATATTTTATTGTTAATTGACTTACTATCTGTGCAGATAGGCCATGGTAAAAAATTTTTACAATGAATGTCTTTATTTTTACATCATTACAAAATCTTTGCCTCATTGCAACAAGGTGTTGTGATTAGGAAAAATATAGGATGGTGTCAATCCAGAGACATTTATGTTGGTGACATAATCCCAAGTGGTAATGACTTCACATAATTTGTTGTGTTATTTTTTGCCATGCCTTTGTTTCTGAAATAGATGTAATACGGTTTCTACATTTGAATATGACTCCTGAGTTTGAGGGTATGACTATATTTGACCTGGCAGTAGTATAATCTTGTTATTTTGAGGTAGCATTGACTATAGATTTCACAGTTTTTTGAACTTCAAAAAATGGAAATTTAAAATTATTCGGATTTGTGACTGTTATGTCACCAAGTCTCATTCTTTTGGAGAATTTTGGGCTTGCTCAAAAGTTGGTTAAAATAATTTGAAAATTACTTAAAAGCAATATTGATGAACTTTTGATAAGGCTCAGATGAGCATGATAATATATATGCTGTCTATGCTGAATCTTCTAATCTTGTCTTTTTTCTTCCTTTTTCCAATCTCTTGCTTTCTTCTCTCCCACTTAAAAAAATCTCAAAACAAAAAATTTCTCTCCTTCTTTCTTTACTTCTGAAAATCTGCAGGATGGACATGTAGAGGTGGCACGTTTGCTTTTGGATAGTGGTGCTCAAGTGAACATGCCTGCAGATTCATTTGAATCTCCATTGACACTAGCTGCCTGTGGAGGACATGTTGAATTGGCAGCTCTACTTATTGAAAGGGGAGCAAATCTTGAAGAAGTTAATGATGAAGGATACACTCCCTTGATGGAAGCTGCCCGGGAAGGACATGAAGAAATGGTGGCACTACTCTTAGCACAAGGTAAAGCAGTTTTACTTCTTTTAGAAAAATCAGTTTTCTTTGGATGTTTTGTGTTAGTACTGGTGAAGTTTACTACAGCTAGCATATATATATATATATATATATATATATATATATATATATATATATATATATATATATATTGCATTGATGATAAATTACCCTGGAGGAAACCACAGAAGCAGAGAAGACAGAGATGATTATCACAATTCAGAAAATTAATATCTTTATTATAAGTCTCTTGCAACTAATTTTATCTATTTTTATACTTTCCTAGGAGCAAATATAAATGCCCAGACAGAAGAAACTCAAGAAACTGCTCTTACTTTGGCTTGCTGTGGAGGATTTTCTGAAGTTGCAGACTTTCTTATTAAGGCAGGGGCTGATATAGAACTTGGCTGCTCCACACCTCTGATGGAGGCATCTCAGGAGGGACACCTGGAATTGGTTAAATATTTGCTGGCTTCTGGTATGTGGCTTTAAGATGCCTTATTGCTCAGAAAGACAAATACAAATAATAGTTTATATGTGGAATCTAAAAACGTTGAGCTCCTAGTAGATAATAGAATGGTGGTTACCAGAGTGTGGGCATGAGGGTGGGAAGAGAGTACACAAGGAGAGGGGAAATGTTGATCAAAGGGTACAAAGTTTCACTTAGATAAGTGGAATAAGTTTTAATGATATATTGCATAGCAAGGTGACTATAGTTAACAATAATGTATATCTCAAAATTGCTAAGAGTAGATTTAAATGTTCTCACCACAAATATGTGAGGTGATAAATATGTTAATTAGCTTGATCTAATCATTCCACAACATATACATATATCATAACATCACATTGTACCCCATAAATATATACAATTATTATTTGTCAATTAAAAATAAAATTAAATTAAATAATTAAAAATACTGTTTAGAAAAAGACTTATATTGCTTTCTTTAACAATTAACTGTTAACTTTTTCATTTCTATAAAAGTTGAAAGACAGCTGCATAATTTAACTGATCTTAGACTCCTAAGTCTCTAAAACTCATTTTTAAAAAGATTTCTTACTGTTATTAATGTTTGTGTAGTGACCATAAGGTATCTCGTTCACCTTCTTTCTCCGTCTAATTGTTTGTGGCTTGTGGAAGGGAGATGTTAGTTTCTCCTAGTCTCTGTTAATAAGAGGAGGTGGGGATGATGACATTATTGAGAGGATATAATTTGGTACCTTTAAGTCTGTTCATTTCTTGACATTTCTAAGTCATCTGAAAAAAGTGGGAATTAATTTATTTTTACAGAGTACTAATTTTAAAAATATTTGTGCTTTATTGTTAAGCTATAGTAAGCAATAAGTAATTTTACATAGAATATTTGTAGTTTTATAGAACATACTAAAAAAAGAATTAGTCCCAACAGATGTAAATATATTCTTTGAAAATAATGTCAGATTTTTCTTTTTTTCCAGGTCTGATATATTATTTAAAATTTGATATATAGAAAAGTTAATATGTAAAAGAAAATAAAATATTTAGCAAAATTTTATTCATCCTTTTGGGCTTTCATTGTTAACATTAATTTTAATATAGCCCAACCTCAATTTTTCCTTTGAATTATTATTGAAATAATTTGTTAAACCAGATTTTATTTTATTCTATTTTTTGAGACAGGGTCATGCTTTGTCATCCAGGCTGGAGTGTAGTGGTGTGAATATGTTCCACTGCAACCTCAACCTCCTGGGCTCAAGTGATCCTTCAGCCTCAGCCTCCCAAGTAGCTGGGACTATAGGCGCATACCACTATGCCTGGCTAATTTTTGTATTTTTTGTAGAGATGGGATTTTGCCACGTTCCTGAGGCTGGGCTCAAGCAATCCTTCTGCCCCAGCCTCTCAAAGTGCTGGGATTACAGATGTGAACTACCACACCTGGCCTTAAACCAGTTTGTGAATGGTTTGGATGATTTATGGTTTGGACAAACCAACCATAAATGCTGACTTTTTTCCTGAACAAATACTGATAATCACTCTAGTTATTGTATATATTCAGTCATTTTTCCCCTATCATTTTTAGTAACTGTGTCCTATTCAAGAGTCTTTCTCTGCTAGTGGTTATCTTTGTACATTCTTCCCACATCCCTCTCTTAAGCTAAAGTCGTGCTATTGTAACGTGTTTTTAAAAGAAGGAATAAATGTTTATTAAGAAATTATTGAATATCAGACATTTTGCTCAGCTTTTGTGTTATCTCTATTAATTGCCACTGGTTCCTATGTAGTGAGAAATATTAAACACATTCTTGTAGATGAGGGAACTAATGCACAATGATGTTATATAACTCCGTCAAAGGTAACCAAGCTAATAGGGACAGAGTCAACATTCAAACTTAGAACTCTTGACATTGTTTTTTCTACTGCATTACCATTGATTTAGCTCCTTTTGCTTATTTGAAGTATATAGCTCGTAGAAACCATCTCAGGGTTTGAGAATCACTTTTATGTGATCACTACCTAAAAGTTTTTTTCCCCCCAGTTTTAAGGGTAATTTATTTACATGAAGTGCTTCTTACAGTGTGGCACTAAAGAAAACTCAAATAAGGCCTATACAATTAAAACAAATTTAACAACCTTTTTGTTATGGCATTTTTTCAAACATACAGAGAATGTAGTATTTGAGATCCTAAGAATCCGTCACCTAGTTAGTGTTTTAACATGAATGTCTAATTCATGGCCAATCTTATTTCATCTGTACTTCTTCCACATCCCCATTCTTACAAAATTATTTTTATTTAAAAGAAACATTTTTAACTTTTTATTTTTAAAATTTGAAAATTAATGATTAAAAATGTTACTTTTATAAAAGTGTTAATATTCAGTATTTAAAAGATAATTTTAAAAATAACCACAATACAATTTTCCTACCTAAAAAATTTTAATGAGTTTTTTAGCAGATATCCAAGCCATTTTCATATTTCTCTGATAGTTTTATAAATCTGTATGTATGTGTTTAGTGACTTGTTTGAATTAGGATTGAAATAAGATTCATAAAATCACTATTAATCAATGTCTCTTAAGCCTTTTTTAATCTATGGGCTACATCTCATTTTTCTTATCTTTCTTCTTGTAATTTTTGGTTGAAGAAATAGAATGTTTTTCCATTAGGCTTCCCAGAGTATGAATTTTCCTGATGATATTGCTGTGATTTTGTTTAACTTGTTTTTCTATCCTTTGGATTTTCTATAAATTAGTAGTTAGATCTAGAGACTTGATTGTATTCAGGTTTGATTCTTTTTTTTTGTTTTTTAATGGGACTACTTCATAGGTGGTATTTGTATACTTTCTTCAGGAGGTAATAAGTATATAGTTGTCTCTCTTTTTGTGATATTATTAACCATTGATGAGCATTGCTTAGATCCATTAATTCCTTAGGGATTACAAAGGGGTGATACGCTAAGTTCTTTTATTCCTTCTTTGTTTATTCCTTCCTTGAATATCTATAAAGAGAAACTTTCCCTCAACTATTTGCCTGTAAATTAAATACAAATCATCATATAAGAATGGCAAGAAAGGCCAGGCGTGGTGGCTGTAATCCCAGCACTTTGGGATGCCGAGGTGGGCGGATCACAAGGTCAGGAGATCAAGACCATCCTGGCTAACACCGTGAAACCCCATCTCTACTAAAAAATACAAAAAATTAGCCAGGCGTGGTGGTGGACGCCTATAGTCCCAGCTACTCAGGAGGCTGAGGTAGGAGAATGGCGTGAACCCGAGAGGCAGAGCTTGCAGTGAGCCGAGATGGTGCCGCTGCACTCCAGCCTGGGTGACAGAGCGAGACTCCGTCTCAAAAAAAAAAAAAAAAAAAAAAGAATGGCAAGAAAAATGTTTGTCTTTTTTTCCCCCTTTATCTGCCAGTTTCCAAAGTGATGAGGTAGTCCCTTAGTATCCTTCAAAGGTGATCAGTGAAGTGTTTTTTTGTTTGGTTTTGTTTTGAGACAGGGTCTCACTCTGTTACCCAGGCTGGAATGTAGTGGTGTGATTGTGGCTCACTGCAACTTTGAACTCCTGGGCTCAAGGGATCCTCTTGCCTCAGCTTTCCAAGTAGCTGGGACTACAGGCATGCACCACTATGCCCCGCTAATTTTTTTATTTTTTATTTTTTGTAGAGGTGGGGTCTTGCTTGTTGCTTAGGCTGATCTCAAAGTCTTGGCCTCAAGCAGTCCTCTCACTTTGGCCTCCCAAAGCGCTGGGATTACAGGCATGAGCCACTGTGCCTGGCCCTGTTTTTTTGTTTTTTATTTGAACATCATTTTGAACTTTCGGATTTAAATATATAAGATGGCCTTTACTTCATCACGGTCATTCTTTTTGATGTAAAAATTGTCAGAAGATGGGACAGTTTGAATATCTTTGGTCAGTAAGGTTAGCTCCTAAATCCGTTTGACATGACCTCATTGTAGTCTCTGATAGTTCCTTGCTTTCTCATATGGCAAAGTGTTCCAGGCTCATCTTGTACAGTTCCTGCTCCAGCCTTGGGATCAGTCATTTTTCTAAGAAGCCCTAATTTCATTATTTAGTAAATGGTACTTAGAGACCACAATCTAAGCTAGAGATGCTATTTATGCTTATTTAGTCTACTACCATTGTCTCTAGGCTTTAGTTGGTCAGGGCTGGGGAATATATATTTTTCTTATAGATTAAATATATCAGGAATTCATTGGTCACCTTCGAAGGATGCTAAGGGACCACCTCAGTACTTCCAATTCAGAACCACAAGGGTTTTTTTTGGTTTTGTTTTGTTTTTGAGACAGAGTCTTGCTCTGTCGCCCAGACTGGAGTGCAGTGGCATGATCTGAGCTCACTGTAACCTCCGCCTACCGGGCTCAAGCAATTCTCCCATCTCAGCCTCCCAAGTAGCTGGGACTACAGGCATGTGCCATCATGCCTGGCTAATTTTCTTGTTTGTTTGTTTGTTTTGGTAGAGACAGGGTTTCACCACGTTGCCCAGGCTGGTCTCAAACTCCTGTGCTCAAGTGATCCGCCCGCCTCAGCCTCAGCCTCCCAAAGTGCAAGGGTTACAGGTTTGAGCCACCATGCCTGGCTAGAACCACAAGATTTTTACTTAAGTTCAAGAATCTTATATCTCACCTAAGGTTGGGAGTTCAAGACCAGCCTGGCCAACATGGTGAAACCCTATCTCTACTAAAAATACAAAAATTAGCCAAGCGTGGTGGCATGTGCCCGTGATCCCACCTACTCGAGAGGCTGAGCCACGAGACTTGCCTGAACCCAAGAGGCAGAGGTTGCAGCTGAGTCATGCCACTGCACTCCAGCCTGAGCGACAGAGTGAGACTATCTCTCAAAAAAAAAAAAAAAAAAAAAAATCTTATATCTGTGTTTTCCCTTAACCATGCCCAAAATTTCTGTTCTCACGAAATAATTGCTCATTTGATTTATACCGCAATATCCATAGAACTGTCTCTGAATACAAACCAAAAGTACCACCAATATGATTTCTGAAAAATGCATAATATTTTTTGGTTTTGCAGCTCTTTTATTCCTTAGGGTATATCTTACTACTGATGTAACGGCAAATTACTGTGTTTTAAAATCATTTGGTTTAGTTCTTTTTGGTATGACTCAAATTATTTTTATAAAGCATATTTAAAGGAAAATTAGTATACTTAAAATGCATTTTGATATTTTCACATTTTGAATTCTTCAGTTTCACCAGATTGCAAAATTGGACTATCTAATACAATTTTACAGTTCACAAAGTAAATGTATGCTTTTTTGTTTGCTAGGCGCTAATGTGCATGCTACAACAGCAACAGGAGACACAGCCTTAACCTATGCTTGTGAAAATGGACATACGGATGTTGCAGATGTTTTACTTCAAGCAGGGGCTGATTTAGTAAGATATTTTTAATTTCAAATATTTTTGCGTTAATGTTAATAGCCATTTATACTTAACATTTAGAAAACACTAAAGATCAATGGTTTGCATACTTTGTATACAGTAACTTAAAAAAGCTTGGCTACCTGTTCTAGTTGTTGTATGTATTAAATGTATTTGAAAATACTTAGTGTTGAACAGGGCATACTGTTTCTTTTCCTAGGTAAAACTACTAGTTTGTTTCTTCCTTTCACTCCACCCCCATTTGACATTCCTGTGCTTTTTAAACTGCCCTCTGTTAGATATGTCATAAATTCAATGATGTGTTCACAGAATAGAGTAACAAGTCAAGTCACTTGGAGTGATTTATTATTATTTTAATTGACACATGATAATTGAACATATTAATGGGGTACAGAGTGATATTTCAATACATGTATATAATGTGTAATTATCATATCAGAGTAATTAGTACATCCATCATCATTTTGAATGATTTCTGTTGTTTCTCTGATTAGACATTTCAAAACAAAGCTACTATTGTTAATCGTCCTCCTAGTACATTCCTATAAATTCTATTCTTTTTGTGTTTTCTGTTTTGGTTTTTCAAAATTTCAAATTAGGTGGCAGGTTCATATGTGTAATAATCTATATAAAAATAATATTCCATTTAAATGTTCATGCCTCTTGCTGAAATGTGTGCTTTGCCTAGCTTTTATTTTGAGAGTGCTTTAAACTGCTTTCTAGAGTTTTTCCCAGAATTCTCTGATACATTTCTTAAAAACTTATGTGTGACATACATAGCTGTAAATGTTATAGAGAATTAGATTTCTTAGTTTTGCTTGTTTAGAAAAAACTATGAAAGTATTACCTTTTAAATCATCCAAGTAGATACCTGAGAACATTATTGGAAAATAATTATTAACCAAAATAAATGTGTAGTATGATTGTTATTTATTATCATTTCTATTAATACCAAATATTGTAATGAAAACACTATCATTCATTCTTATTAATTAGGACCTTCCCTATCAGTTATAATTTTTGGGAGGTATGCTTTTTTGTCTGAGAATTGTGACAGCAATATATGTTAAGTACATCTTAGTCTTTTGACTTCTTTCTATATCTTTTTCCTTTTATAGAGTTGCTTTGAGTCGTCTATAAAAATTAGGAATTGAAGTTTGTCATTCAAAATAAAGAAATAGAGTAGAACTTAAAAGCTTAGATAATATAAGCAAAATTTAATACTCTTATCCTCTAAATTCTTACCTGGATTCTCTCTTCGTTGTATTTTCTACAACAAAGTCACTGTCTTAACCTGTTGGGAGTTCTTCTAAAAAATTGAATAGGGCTGGGTGCAGTGGCTCATGCCTGTAATCCCAGCACTTTGGGATGCCGAGGTGGGTGGATCACCTGAGGTCAGGTGTTAAAGACCAGCCGGACTAACATGGTGAAACCCTGTCTCTACCAAATACAAAAAGTTAGCTGGGTGTGGTGGCACATGCCTGTAATCCCAGCAACTTGGGAGGCTGAGGCAGAAGAATCACTTGAACCCAGGAGGTGGAGGTTGCAGTGAGCCTAGATTGCGCCATTGCACTCCAGCCTGGGCAACAAGAGCAAAAACGCCGTCTCAAAAGAAGAAAAAAAGAAAAGAAAAAAAATTAAATAGGATAAAAGAGGAGCTATCTGGTAAATATACTCTAATGTATAACAAAACCATACTGATTGTGACCAAGTTAATATCTGTTACATTTTTAAATATTTTATTTTTACTGTCTTCTGGAATTAGTTAAAATAGAGTGTTTATTATTTAGTTCCTTAGAAGAACTACATTAATTGAACAGATAGAGCTATTTGAACTTACCGTATTTACTTACTTTCAAAATGTAAGATTAAAAATGGCCCAGATAGGCCAGGCGCAGTGGCTCACGCATGTAATCCCAGCACTTTGGGAGACTGAGGCGGACGGACCACCTGAGGTCAGGAATTCGAGACCAGCCTGGCCGACATGGTGAAACCTGTTTCTACTAAAAATACAAAAAAATTAGCCGGGCATGGTGGTGGGCCCCTGTAATCCCAGATACTTGGGAGGCTGAGGCAGGAGAATCACTTGAACTCAGGAGGCGGAGGTTGCAGTGAGCTGAGATAGTGCCATTGCACTCCAGCCTGGGCAACAAGAGTGAAACTCCATCTGGGAGAAAAAAAAAAAAAAAGGCTCAGATAAATACATATCTTAATTATTCAATACAGAAGTAATGCCATTGTTCTAACATAATTATTCATTTTTTATCTTGCAATCTATTTTTACATTCATATTTACATGAAATTATAGACACAATATATAATACAGTTGTTTTCTATTTTTTCACTATGTGTTCTTGTGTTCTATCATAATCTTTACCATATTACTATATAGTCTCTATAACTCTTGCATCATATTCCATCAAGTTGATGAACCATACTCGTTCATTAATTATGGAACTTTTGCTTTTCATTTTTCACTATTACAAATACTGTTAGATTTAATAACTCTATATGTATAACTTTTTACCTTTTCTTATTTTGAATTATTTTATATATTGATTTTAAGTTTTAAAAATGTATAGCCTCTTTCATGCTTTTGCTATTTATGGACTGATATCTTAATTTTAATATTATTTCTTTTCCTCATTATAAAAAGCAATACTGTTCTTCATATAAAATGTGGAAATGCTGGGCTTGTAGTCCTAGCTACCAAGGAGGCAGAGGTGTGAGGATTGCATGAGCCCAGGAGTTAAAGGCTGCAGTGCACAATGAGCATGCCTGTGAACAGCCATTGTATGCCAGCCTGGGCAACATAGTGAGACCCTTCTCTTAAAATAATTTTTTAGGAGAAAAAGAAAATGTGGAAAGTATGGGAAAGTATAATAATTTTTATATTTAAAACCTATGAATATTTGTGAGTAAAATTTGTGACAGTGAAAAAAATATAAAACCTATGAATAAATTTTATTTCAGGCTTTATTGTAGACCAGAGGAAAGAAAAAGTTCTAGTCAGAAACAGGGAAACCTCAGAGTAAAGCAAGCAGATTAGTCCCTGAGTCCTGGGAAAAAGTGACTGGTAATTCTTATTAACTTTATCTTACAAGGCAGTACCATCTTACTTGTCCTTCATTCTTTGCTGCTGTCTTCTAATATCTGTTTTGGGCTATAATAATTTCCTCCAGCAGTTTGCAGATAGAGGACTGTCCATCCCCCATTGCATGCAGTGGAGATGTATTTCATTCCTGGCATCTCATAGATATGTTCTCAGTTTAAGGTTTAAGTGTACTAATTCTTTTTTTTCTTTTTTTTTTTTTTTTTGATGTGGGGTCTGGCTCTGTTACCCAGGCTGGAATGCAGTGGCACGATCTCGGCTCACTGCAACCTTCTCCTCCTGGGTTCAAATGATTCTCCTTCCTTAGCCTCCCGAGTAGCTAGAATTACAGGTATGTGCTAAAATGCAGCCTGGGTGACAGGGCAAGACTCCGTCTCAAAAAACAAAACAAAACAAAACAAAACAAAAACGTAGGTTATCACTGACTTTCCTCCGTAACCATAAAGTAAGCTCTCTGACCTTTGTTGCTTTCTTTGGCCTGTATTCTGCTGACTGAGTGAACTATATTGGGCATTTTCCAAAAATAGTTGAGCAAATGGAAACTAGGTAATTTAGACATGGGTACATTAGTACTCTGTAGTTCTTCTTCCTGGAACTTATTTCCTTTTAAATGAGATTTGATATGGACCTCCCTTAATAGAAAGAAAAATATCTTATGGATCAGTTTATTATCTATATTAAATCTTATAAATAGAAAACATAGACCAAGTCCTCTTTTATAAGATTTTTAAAAAAATTTAAACAATATATTGTGTCTCTCTCTAGACATTTCTGTATACCCAAAATATGTACATTTAATATATGTGATATAACATCTTCCCGTGTTCCAGTAGATTTCCCATTCTTTTTCACAGGTACCCAGTGTTCTGTATAATTTATTAACCATTTATCTACGCATAAACACCTGAGTTAATAGTTTTAAAATATTACAAATGGTGCTGCAGTAAATATTGCTAGGCATATTTATGTATCTTTGCTACTTTTGTGAATATGTATATAATAGGGATAAATTCCTGGAAGTGAAATTGCTGGTTATAGGGAAATATTTGACTAAAATTTTATTGTTTCGGGAGGTCCACATCTGAAATTTTGATAACTATTGTCAAACTGTTCAAAAATCCTGAACCAGTGTACATCTCTGTTAACAGTTGAGCCCTCCTGACTCTCCCACATTCTCACAAATATAAACTGATTTCTTCTTTCTCCCCTCCTCCCTTCCCTCCCTTCTCTCCTTCTCTCCCACCCTCCTTCCTTCTTCTTCTTCCTTTTTTAAACAGTTTAATTTTCTAATTTCTGATCACAGCCCCTATGTTTGCATTATCTACAAAAATCTTCTTGCCTGGCACAGTAGCTCAAGTCTTTAATCCCAGCTGTTTGGGAGGCCAAGGAGGGCAGATTGCTTGAGCCCAGGAGTTCAAACCAGCCCGGGCAACGTGGTGAAAACCTGTCTCTACCAAAAAAAAAAAAAAAAAAAATTAGCCGGGTGTGGTTGTGCGTGTCTGTAGTCCCAGCTACTCAGGAGGCTGAGGTGGATCGCTTGAGCCCAGGAAGCGGAGGTTGTAGTAAGCTGAGATTGCATCACTGCACTCCAGCCGGGGCAATAGAGGGAGACCCTATCTCAAAAACAAACGAACAAACAAAAAAAACTTACTGTGCTACAGTTAGCCCTATTAATTGCTCCCAAAGCTTTAGCGAACTATAGAAAACACAGGAATAAAATTACTTTCTGGAAGTATGTGAAGACACCATTTACAAATAGATTTTTAAAAATCAAATATTTATTCAGTATCTATTGACTTCATTCTGAAGGACAAGGAGAGTAATATATCTTTCACCATAGAATTTTCATGAGTTATTTTAATATTCTCCTGGTTATACATTTACATTCTGATTTAGGACCCTATTTCTCATAGTTATTTAAATATATATGTATGTGTGTATATATGTATATATAATATTTAAGTGGATTCAGTTTTTACATTACTAGTCTTTCTTATTATATAGCTTCATGATTCCTGAATTCCTCAGCTTGACTTATCTGTTGGCTGGCTAGTATTGGTATTTTGATTTGAATTTATTCTCCCCCTCAAAAAAGGAGTTAATAGGTGCTTGCATATTTTAGAATACCATATGTTGTATTTATAAATGAATGTAGCCATGTATGAAATTATTGAATCACTTGTTCTTTCCCCTCAAAATTTTAAACCCACTATATTAGTGTCTTCTGGTACTGAATATTGCCAAAGCCTGCTAGACTATTCTGTATTATATGTAAGTGTCTCTTTCATTATACTTAAACATCTGATTTCATCAGGATGTATCTTGTGTTAATTATTCTATATTAATTTTCCTGAGAAACAGTGAATACTTTCTGTCTGAAGACTTTAATAAGTCATAGTCTTTAATAAGTTGTCATAGTATTTAATTTAAAAAAAAATTTTTTTTTTTAGTGGTGACCGTGGGGTGATATTTTCTTTTTTTTAAAGGAAGGTTTCTTTCTGCTATGTTTTTGACTATTTATTTTTCTATTCTGTTAACGTCCTTCAAGATATTTACCATTCATATGTATGGTCTCCCTCATCTCGCTTGTTTGTATTTGTATTATGTTTATGTCTAATACATTTCTTTGTCCTTTTCTTCTGCATTGTGTCTTAAGTCTGTCATCCAGGTCACTATTTTTTTCTGTATACTTGTTTCTGCTTTTTTTTTTTTTTTTTTTTTTTTTTCTTAAAAGGGACAGGGTCTTGCTTTATCTCCCAGGCTGGAGTACAGTGGCATGATCACAACTTAATACAGCCTTGACCTCTCAGTCTCAAGCAATCCTCCACTTCAGCCTCCTGAGTAGTTGGAACTACGGGCACACACTGCCACACCAGCTAATTTTTTATTTTTATTTTTTGTAGAGACGGGGTTTCATCATGTTGCCCAGGCTAGTCCTGAACCCCTGGGCTCAGGCGATCTACCCACCTTAGCTTCCCAAGTTACTGGGATTACAAGTATGAGCCACCATGACTGGCCTGTTTCTACTTCTAAATGTGGTTTTCATGGCTTCACTGTTACTGCTCCCTTATCTGCAAAGCTTGGGACCAGAAGTGTTTTGGATATTTTTTTTGGATTTTGGAATATTTGCAGAATACATACCCATTGAGCATCCCTAATCTGAAAATCCAAAATCTGAAATGCTCCATGAGCATTTCTTTTGAGTGTCATGTCAGTAATCAAAAAGTTTCAGATTTTGGAGCATTTCAGATTTCAGGTTTTTAGATTAGTGGTGCTCAGTCTGTATTTAGTTTCTTTTATTCTTCCAATTCACTTTCCAATCTTTTGTTTTATCACTTTGTTCAGCTATTTAAGTAAAGATTCCCTGTTCTCTTCAATTTATTTGAAGGTATTGGGGAATATTTGACTAAAATTTTATTGTTTGTTTTGTAGGAACTTCTTGATAGGTTCCATGTTGGATACTTTGTGCTTATTATTCGTATTTTAATGGGACTGGCTATTTATTGAAATATGGGATGAAATGTGGGGTAAGGTGGCAGGGAAGAGGAAGTGAGCCTTAACAGTTAGCTTCTTAAAATCATGTAGTTGTCTCAGGATACTGTCTTGCTGAATCTATACCATAGGAGCATGCACTTTCTTAGGGTAAGCACATCACATACGTAGGAAATTGGAATGACTTAGAGTGAAGCCTTCTCTAGGCCACATTTCCTTTATTTGGAGATTTAGTTGACTCTGGTCAATGACTGAAAAGCTTATTATGGTTTCCTAAGTTGTATCTCTGTCTCACCTTTAGATAGTTTCTCTCTGTTAAGAGTCTAGATCTAGAGAAAATACAAACATTCCATTTCTCGAGTTCTTTGAAGGTTCTTGTTTTAGTTGAAAAGTGTAAGCCTTAAGTACATTTATAATGAGGGGAAAAGCTATGTAACTATTTATCTTACAGTATTTTCCTCCATCCTCCCAACTTCTGATATGCCCAAATCTCTTGATTTCATTATTTTCTTTGGTTAGATATTTTTAAATGTTGCTCTGTTTTTGTGGCTTTAGTTGTTTTTTGAGACAAAGGCATGAATTCAAATAATTCTGCAGAAATATTTCTACATATATTAAGATTTATATTGAAGTTTTATTGGTAAAAAACCATAATATCACCCCCTTAAAAAAATTTATACTCTGCTCCTGACATTACAGTCTCTACAGATGAGAATCTTTTTAGTTGAAGATCCTGAGTTAACAAAGCCCACCATCTGAAGTATCGGTCACAAGGTCTTCATGGCCAAATGTGATTTTCGTTTTTGGAATAAGATCCGTGAGTTCTTCTTTTTCCTTTCGCAGGACAAGCAGGAGGACATGAAGACTATTTTGGAGGGCATAGATCCGGCCAAGCATCAGGTGAGGGTGGCCTTTGATGCTTGTAAGCTACTACGTAAAGAATAGATGTTGTAGGTAACCAGAACTCTGGATATCTGAATTCCAGCCAAGAAGTTCCAGGACCCTGCTGGGTGACAAAGGAAATCCTCTTCAATTGAAAAAAGATTATGAAGTCCCAATAAAAAGAGATTTGTATTGCTGGTAGTTTGTTTCCTTAGTCTTCTTTCTCAGTGATATTCCTAAAAAAATCTCTTAGGTGAAAATAGATTTTCTTATTCAGGTAGTTCTTTTACATTCTCCTTTATTGGGAGAGTTAGTATACCGCAGAGAGAAAGTCTCAGTAATAAAGTCCTTTGCATTCAACTTTGTTCATCAAAAATCTGAAACTCAGAGTGATATTAATATATTGGATTGTTTTAAAAATAATACTCAAATAAACAAAAAAATTAGTTTAGCAAAACGTTTACTATATAGTTTATGCCCTAATTTCTATAAACTAGAAGTTTAAAATTTTCTTCTTAAAATTGTCTCCTACTATTCTGAAATTGGTTTTTAAGAAGGTGAATATTTTTTCATAGGAAATATTTCTTTTGAAAAAATGTGTGAATTTGCGCCCAGTGGTTTTAAAAGTCAAATAAATTTAATATCCATTATAATCCAAAGAGATTTATTTAAAATCAGGAGCAGTTTTTAATTTTAAAATTATTAATGAATTGTGATTATATCACAAATAACTTAGGCCATCTAAGTTTCTTTTTTTTTTTTTTGAGACAGAGTCTCGCCCTGTTGCCCAGGCTGGAGTGCAGTGGTGCTGCAATCTTGGCTCCCTGCAGCCTCTGCCTCCTGGGTTCAAGCGATTATCCTGCCCCAGCCTCCCAAGTAACTGGGATTACAGGCGCATGCCACCGTGCCTACCTAATTTTTTGTATCTTTAGTAGAGATGGGGTTTCACCATGTTGGCTGGGCTGGTCTCGAACTCCTGACCTCGTGATCTACCCGCCTCAGCCTCCTAAAGTGCTGGGATTACAGGCATGAGTCACCGTGCCTGGCCTAAGTTTCTCAATTCTAAACCCCTCTTAATCATGATGCTTAAGTGTCTTCATCATTGGCTTGTTAAATGAGAAGCTGTTTTATTTATTCTGTTGAGATTTTTTTAATTTTTTTTTTTTTTTTTTTTGAGACAGGGTCTCACTCTGTTTCTCAGGCTGGAATGCAGTGGTGTGTTTTCGGCTCACTGCAGCCTTCCCATCCCAGACTCAAGTGATCTTCCTGCCTCAACCTCCCCAGTAGCTGGGACTAGAGGCATGTGTCACCATGCCCAACTAATTTTTTTCATTTTTATAGAGATGAGGTCTCACTGTACTGTCCAGGCTGGATATATTTATTCTACTTTGAAGTAAGTTTATTTCACAAAATGTGGTGTGAACATGTGAGCTTCTACTCAGTTTGTATAATATTATAGGCTCCTATCAAGAATGTAAAGCTGAGTGTTATTTCAGATCGAAGTAATTCTTTTTCCCTGGATTTGTTAGATGAAATGTAATTGTAAATCTTTCTCTCTAGCTGCAAGTCTCAAAACAGGATTTTTTTAAAAATGAGTTTTGCAGCCCCACGTCTACAGGTTCAGATTCCATAGATCTGAAATAGGGGGTCTGCATTTGAACTAATATCTCAGGAGATTCTGATGACAAGTTCTCCATATTTTACACTTTGAGACATTGGTAGAGGCCATACAGATTATTCTGCATCATTGCTGAGTTCTTTTCTTTTTCCATCTTTGCTTTATAATCGATCATTTTTCCTTCATCCAAATTGAATAAACTTGGTTTTTCTCTCTGTTACTTGTGATTTTTAGAAAATGTGCTAAACACAAGCCTTAGGACCAGTGCCTCTTAACCTTTTATCCATATCAGTTCTCCTGAGGGGTATGAATCCAATCAGTAATAGTAGATCACTAAGGTAATGATTAATATACAGTGGTGGGTTGAAGGAACATACTCCCCATGGAAGAGTATTGGAATCCTCTAGTACATACAGTATCAAACAGTCTCCCTCCTTTTCTCTGTGATTTTGGTCTTTCTCCTTAGAGAATGTCCTCCCTCCAACTCCAAAAGACATTGCCTCTGTGGTATAGTTACAGTCCTTAAATATATGTCTTGGGTGCCCTGTGGCTGTGATTTTTTAAGGGAAATTAACTTATTTTAAATAAAATAAACAATTTAAAATAAAATTTTGTTATCTAAAGCCAAATAGAAAAAAATTCCACATTTTTTCTTACAGTGCTCATTCATCAGAACCTTTTTTTTATCTTCTTTTTTTTTTGGAGATGGTCTCGCTTTGTCACTCAGGCTAGAGTACAATAGCGTGATTATAGCTCACTGCAACTTTGAACTCCTGGGCTCATGGCATCCCCTTGCCTCAGCCTCCTGAGTAGCTAGGACTGCAGGTATGCACCACAATGCCTGGCTAATTTTTAAATTTTTTTCAGAGACAAAGTCTTGCTATCTTGCCCAGACTTGTAGTGTATTTTTTATAGATATATTTTTAGGGAGCTTATGAGCTCTAGTAATCTACTTATCAATATATTTCAACTGTTAGTAATTACCTTACCTTAATAAACTTTAAATGTGACCTTACCTTCCACTTTTTAACTTTTTTATTAAGGAATAGCGTATATACGTATTTTTAACTTTACTACTTAAAACTAGGAAACTTTTGTCAATTTCTTAAAAATCTAAAACTACCTATGGAATACACAAAACTCCTAATACATTTCTTTTAAAGCCAAGTTCTCTCTTTCTATGTTATTGTGTATTGAATGAGTTCTTTTCAGCTCTCTCCAGGTTGTTTAAATATAAGTACAAATGACTTCAGTCAAGAAGGTAAAGTCATTATTAGTATATAGAAAAATGAATCTAAAAATATGTAGTCATGCCCCAAAACAACAGGATTAAAGATCTCCGTGGACTAGAAGTGCAGCGTGGATCCACAGTTTAAGCTATAGTCCCAAGGAGAATTAAGGGCTAAAAAAATACACAATGGGGGCTGAGATTTCAGCATGTGCAGAGGAATAGGGAATGAATGCATTTCACATGTAGTACATCAGTAGATCTAGTCTACTTGAATAAAGCAAGGAACCGGCATCTTATTGCCCTACCTGTGAACCAAAATGGATAAAAAAATCTTTGATCAACTATCTAGGGTTATGGTTAGAAATTAGCAAATTGTCATATCCAGGTTGTATGTAAAAAACAAAACAAAACAAACCCCAAAAAACTAAAAAAAGGGGGGAAAAATAAATTAGCAAATTGTCGTTAATAGAGGGAAGAAACAGAGACAACTGTGTAACTAAAAACTTGGAGGACAACCTTCTTGATTTAGGGAACAGAAGTGAAATATCTTTATGAGACAAGAACCTTAGGTGTCCAGCAAAATATCTACTTCTGAAATGGACTCCAAGAGCCAGACTGAGGCAACTTCCAAAACATCTGATGAGGAGTACATCTGTGGATGGAAAAGAAACTAAAACAAAACACCTCCCATCAAAATGAGTTTCCTCAGTAAAAAAATTATAAAGCTGGAGAGCGAATCTTTATCAAGAAAGATAGTCAAAATGTAAACAAACAAAAAGCAAAATATAATACACTCAAGGAAATTGAAATAAACTTTAATCTTGGGAATTATGAACATGTTTATTTTAAACTATGACCAGTAGCCATAAAACAATGTGAGATAATAAAGCAAAAGCTGATAATTATGTATTAAGAACAGCTGGATATAAAATAAAACTAAAAGTTTTGGGGGGTAACCTCAATATATAGGGTAAGACAGCATATTAGATACAGTTGAATGCATTAGTGAATAAGTGAGTGATAAAACAAGAAATAATACAATAAAATATATAATAAAATATAGTAAAGAGATAGCAAATATGAAAAAGAAATTGAGAGAAAGAGAATAGATTAGAAGCTCCACCATATTATCTACTAGAAGTTCCTGAAGGAGAGGATAGAAATGGAGGGGAGAGGAAATGTTTGAAGAGAATGGTGGAGAATTTTCTAGCATTGTGACTAGACATGAATCCTTGACTGAAGAATCATATCCATCACTAAGCAGAACAGATGAAACTGTGGAACTTTAAGGATAATGAAAACTGTCTTAAAAGCTATCAGAGGAAAAAAACGCATTACCTACAAAAAAAAACCATCAAAGTTTTGACCTTCTCATCAGCAATAATAAATTACAGAAGATGATGGGAAGTAATATCCTCAAAATACCAAGATAAAATAACACAATACAGAATTCTGTACTTAAGTACCATTCTAGAGAAGGAAAAAATAAACATATTTTCAAATCTACAAAGAATAAACGAATTTACCATCATTAGACCCTTGACAAAAGAACTACTAAAAGATATATACATCAGTAAGAAGAAAAGTGAGTCCTGGAGGAAGGCGTGGGATACAAGAAACTACGGTAAGCAAAGAAATTGATAAAACATAAATACAAATGTTTGAGTTTAAAAACCTAAATTTTAATGTTTAAAACCAAAGTAGTACTAAAATTCTAGAAAACAATAGCAGGAAATTCAGAAGGATGTGTTAGAGAGTTTAAAAGCCACGCTAGAGTCTTTTGTTGTTGTTCAGGAGGAGAAGGTACTGAATAAAGTTTTTTTTTAAAGAAAAATAGAATTGTAATCAGAACAAATATAAAGCTATTACACTCAATTGTTAAAGGGCAGAGACTTCTGAATTAGAGTCAGAATCAAAATGTAGCAAATGCTGTTTGCAGGAGACAAACCTAAAGCAAAGTGATGAGGAAAGCTTGACAGTGATGGGAAAAAATTATGTAAAGCAATATTAATACAAGACAAAATGGAATTTTAAGCCAAAAGCATTTTTAGAAATGAATACTCCTCCAACTGAGAAAATAATTACCAATCAGTAACTAACAATCTACCATCCAAATAAAATATAAAACTGCAAAATTGCAAGAGAAATGGTCAGATCTGCATTTGTAGTGGTAGGATTTTTTTCACACACTTCTCAATGAAACTGATGAATCAAACATAAAATGATTGTTAAAAATCAAACAATTTTTTATCTTACAGAAAGCTAGCATTCTGTTTCCAGTAAATATACTTTATATTCTTTTCCAATACATGGAATATTTATAAAAATTGTCCATGTTTTAGGCCACAGAGAAGTCCGAAGAAACTCCTGAATCTTCATCACATGGACTACATTCTCTGATCTCTCTTGCATTAAAATTACACATCAACAATAAAGTCTTCTTTAATTCCATACATTTAGAAATTGAAGGAAAATACTTTTTCTTTTTGTTTTGAGACGGAGTCTCACTCTGTCACCCAGGCTGGAGTGCAGTGGCGCCATCTTAGCTCACTGCAACCTCCACCCACCGGGTTCAAGAAATTCTCCTGCCTCAGCCTCCCAAGTAGCTGGGATTACAGGCGCCTGCCTCCACGCCTGGGTAATTTTTGTATTTTTAGTAGAGATGGGGTTTCACCATGTTGGGCAGGCTGGTCTTGAACTCGTGACCTTGTGATCCACCCGCCTCGGCCTCCCAAAGTGCTGGGATTACAGGCATGAGCCACCACGCCCAGCCAGGAAAATACTTTTATAAAATTCATGGGGTTAAGAGGCAATACAGTAAAAATTACACGGTAGAAACTGAGTTACCAGTGCACACCAAAACTTGGGTAGGGAGAATATACCTAAAGTTGTCCTTAGAAGGAAAATTGTAGTTCTGTATATCAATATATTAAAGATGAAAATAAAATTTAAAACAATAGCACAAAGGAAGAAGAAAATAATAAAAGCAGGAGAACACCTTGTTCTATCATATATGGTATTCTGTGGTACATGATATTCTATGGTATAGAATGAGATGTTGCCCAAATGTAGGGAAAAAATATAAAAGCAAAAGTTAACACAATAGAAAATAATTTTAAAAAGAGATACAAAAAATATAGGGATGAAGAGTGAAATTAAAAGCTGGTTTTTAAAAAAAGACTACCAAAACAGATAAAACAAGCAAGGCTTTTTTTTCTTTTTCTTTTTCTTTTTTTTTAGGGGAAAAGGCACAGATAACAATAAACTTAAAAGTGAATTGTAATTATTTTATAAGTAGAGATCTTTAAAATTCAATCAATAAATGTGAATGCTCAGATGAAATGAATACTAATTTTTGCTAGAAATATATAAATTATCAAAATTGATTCTAGAATAGGAAACCGTGTATTACAAATTGAATCAGTAGTTTACCCATCTATAGAAGGTAAGAGGTTCAAATGGATTTATGGGTGAATTTTACCAAATGTTCAGGGTTTTTGGTTTTTTTTTGTTTGTTTGTTTGTTTTTGAGACAGAATTTCGCTCTTGTTGCCCAGGCTGGAGTGCAATGGCGCAGTCTTGGCTCACTGCAACATTCACCTCCGAGGTTCAAGCGATTCTCCTGCCTCAGCCTCCCGAGTAGCTGGGATTACAGGCATGCACCACCTTGCCCAGCTAATTTTGTATTTTTAGTAGAGATAGGGTTTCTCCATGTTGGTCAGGCTGGTCTGGAACTCCTGACCTCAGGTGATCCGCCTGCCTCGGCCTCCTAAAGTGCTGGGTTTAAAGGCATGAGCCACTGAGCCTGGCCAAGAAATAGATACTTTCTTTCTTTATTTTTATTTTATTTATTTTTTTAATATTTATTTATTTATTTATTTATTTATTTTTAAGATGGAGTCTTGCTCTGTCACCCAGGCTGGAGTGCAGTGGCACGATCTTGGCTCGCTGCAAGCTCCGCCTTCTGGGTTCATGCCATTCTCCTGCCTCAGCCTCCTGAGTAATGGGACTACAGGCACCCGCCACCACGCCCGGCTAATTTTGTTTTTTTTTGTATTTTACGGGGTTTCACCATGTTAGCCAGGATGGTCTCAATCTCCTGACCTCATGATCCCCCCCGCCTCGGCCTCCCAAAGTGCTGGGATTACAGGCATTAGCCACCATGCCCAGCCGAAACAGATACTTTCTATATTATTCTAGCTGTTCTCAAGAACAGAAAAAGAAACGTTAAACTGCATGATATTTAAGTTTGTAGCCTTGGAAAATAATTTTCTGCGTTTATGAAGGGAAAAAAACCAGAAACAATTTGTATCCTAAAATTTTATTAGTATTGGACAAATAGCGGCTATATGACTAAATCCAATGCTCATAAGTAGTATGATGTATACAAATTTGATTACCATTATATACATATATGCATTGATTCCCATGATATGCACACATATATGTATATACATACATTACACATATATATTCCCATTATTGATTCCCATTATATACATATATGTGTTCCCATTATATGTATGTATTCCTGTTATACATGTATATTCCCATTATATACATATGTATATATACATTGATTCCCATTATATACATACATAGGTATATATACTTATATATATACACCTATGTATGTATATGCGTATATATGTGTGTGTGTATATAATGGGAATCAATGGGAATATATATGTGTAATGTATATATGTATGTATATAATGGGAACCAATAATGGGAATATATATGTATAATGTATGTATATAATGGGAATCAATGTACTCCTATATACATATACATACATATATATGTATATAATGGGGATTTTCCATATATACATATATAGATATATTATTATTTTTTTCTTTTTTCTGCTTCTTGCACAGCAGGGCTAACCCATAGGGAGTGTGCCCACAGTAGCCTGATTCCCATTTTAAAAGAAAGATTTAGTAGTCAGATATTTTGGGGCAAATATTGTGTGTTGTGGGATATACAGTATTCATTTTAAGACACAAAATGTTGTAATATAGAGTTGTGGCATTGTTTTATCAACTTTTTTCAAATGTGATTATGTTATTCAAAACTAAGGGAATTAATGTATATTTATAGAGAGGAAAATAAAATAGGTAGCTTTTCACCCCTTTTATTTCAGGAATTATATTAATATGTTGAATTTTGAAATGACTTGGTGTGAGGATATTGGGACTGTACTTTCTGATTTCTTGTCTTTTAACAACTATGGTAATATTTTAAATATACAGAATTAACAGTTATTTTTTAAAGTTTATTCTAAATCAGGGCTGAAAGCTTTGAAATCATTTTTCATGATTTCATTTGAAATGTCTTTGCCATTACTCACGGGACCTAATTATGTTGATATGACCTAATTATGTTGATCACTGCCAGGCTTAAGAAATAAGAAAGAGAAAAGGGTAAAGTAAGGATAAGTGACATTAATATTGCCCAACTATGTTCTAATAATAACATATCAGTTGCAGATAATCAATGTCTTACTCTCGGGCTTAACTACTACTCTTAATTTCTTGTTTAGTTGACTTTCCTTTCTCTTATTTACCTAGTAGAAAATAATAAAAACTTCAAACCTCAGTGCTATGAGAGGGAAGATTTGTGAGTTCAGTTATGCTTGGTTTCCTGCATGATTAAACAATATTTAATCACTCCATTGTTTTAAGCATTATGTGTACAGTGGCAAGCAAAAAAAGACAAGATCATTGCTCTCATGGAGCTTACCGTTTAGTGGAGGAGACAGGTTAGTTAAATATAATACTTACACAGACTAAAATATGATTGCAGTTTATGAAGGAGAGGTTCATAGAGATGTATGTCCATAATAGGAAGAGTGATTTAGTCAGGAAGTTCAGGGAGGTCTTCCTTGAGGAAATAACACTTGACTTGAGATGTAAAGGATGAAAATGAGTTAGTGGAGGAAAAGCATTAAAAAGAAGAGAGACCAGTATGTGCGAAAAAGTTGTGAGGCAGGAAGGGAAAAAACAAGTTGCTAAATGGGCAATTTATTTCCAGGATGTAGTTGATTGTAATGATAATTCATAAATAAGTTGGATAGAAAAACTGGACAAACAACTTTCTAGGTCTTTCTGAGTAAGGTCTTTGTGATACATATTCAGTTTTATTTGAAGTAAATTGCCAGAATGTTAGATTTACCTAAATTTGAATGTGAGTTCAAGATCTATTCTAAAGCCAAATTATTTTGGCATTATCTATAGTTATTCATTTTTCCATAATCTAGAGTTAAAAGATTCTTATTTAATTAACATGTATAACAATTAAAAAGTGAAAGCATAAAGTAGTTTTTAAAGTAGGTTTAGTGATACTACACTGTCAAGATTTTTTTTTAAACCTATTTTAGGGAGGAATTCCTATCACTTTTCTGTGAGGTTTCCATTGAGTTGACAGTCTACTCATTTCTTATTGTTGTTTTGCCTGAGTTGTAGATCAGAATAATTAAAATGTAAATAGACTAAATTGTATTCTATTGGGAGAGCACATATTTTAAATTGATCATGTGGTAATTATAGGATTTTCAGAGTTAATTAGAAGAATATAGCTGAAATAAAGCCTTAACTTAACCACTAGTCTTTATCAGTTTTTTCTTAGTAATAAAAGAGAACCAGAATAACAGAAATTCATGTTTGCATACATAATGAAAGAGGGGATAGGTAAGAGAACTTTTCAAAGAAGCAGTATATAAGCTACATTTTAATACTTAGATGAATTTAATGAGTTCATAATTCTTCCAACAGACAGTATTACTCACCATATAAGCAAGCTCCTTTTAGTGGCATTTGATGTGAGGCATTCATGGTTAAAAACTGTTTTATCATTCATTCCTCTTGCTGGCAAACTTCCTAGAAAGAACAATCTTTCTGCTATTAGGAGTTGTATCTTTTGCCTTTGACTATTCAAGTATTTAATTTCTACTTAAAAAAAAATACCCATTGGTATATTTTTCTTCTTCATTTTTCCGTTACTCCTAAAATACCATAGTGTTTTTCTTCAGGGAATCATTTGCATCCTTTGATAGTGCTTTTATTGGCTTCTGCTATAAGATCAAGATTCTTCCAATCATTTCACAGGACTGAGGTTCCTTTTTCACAATCCAGATAAATAGTGGGGAAACATTTTTTAAAACTTAGAATTAGAAAAATGCAGTGATTTCTCTTTGGGAACCAAACAAAACATTAATATTATCTTTAATGGTTATTACTTGGTATGCAAAACTGAACTTGCCCTTAGAAAGTTACATTATCTAGTTTGGACTGAAAATCCTGTATATTGGGGGAATTGAGGTAGGTGGTATAAAGTGTCTACAATGAGTAAGTATATTAAATCCTCATTATTTCTCATTTCATCAGTACTGTTTTTAAAATAGATGGTTAGACTGTTGGCATTGATGGATTATTTTTTCCATTTCTTTAACAGGAACATGAATCTGAAGGTGGAAGAACACCTTTGATGAAAGCTGCAAGAGCTGGTCATTTGTGCACTGTGCAGTTTCTTATTAGCAAAGGTAAAGAAAGGGCAAGTGATCATTTCCAAGAGGCTACAGTTTATGGAAAAAAAAATCCTAAACTGTTGCAATTTATGTTATGGCTACTTTACCTACAGTAAAGCATTGTATTCTTGCCTTTTGTTATTATATTTTATTTAGTAAGCATAGAGTTTGTGAGTTGTTTACTGGGAATTTTCTTTATTAGTTTTGAATTTTAAGTTTTCATCAATGAAGCAACATGTGGTTGCTCCCAACTTAGAAAAGCCAAATGTAAAATGTCCCACTATGATTAGGTGGATATGCAACAGCTAATGATGAGTCTATTCTGCTGGAGATGTGGGTGGAGGACAGAGAGTAAGTCTGCTACTGTGGTACTTGTTTGTGGTACAGTTGAATTAACTGAGTTTGTAAGGGTCTTATTTATAATTTTTATATGTCTTTAGAAATTCTATTATTAGAATTATATTTAGGCAAAAAATTTCAACTGGTGAACGAAGAATTAGCTTAAGACTGTTTACTGCAGAAAAATAAAATGCTGTGGAACCAGTGTTAGGTTTAACCGTATGTAATTGTCATGTTATGAATCAAAAATGGTAATGTCAGCAGTTTCATTTGGTTCAGCCTAACTCTTTGTATAGTGTCAGAAATACTGTGGCATATAATGAAACATCCTAGGATAGGATGATAAAAATACAAGGAAGATTCTCTCAGGTGGTGTTATGTTATTAAGATAAAAACTATATTTATATTTTAATAGATTTCTGACATTTAGTGACATTAAAAATGCAGGGTAAGATTTTATCTTTTTTTTTTTTTTTTGAGAAGGAGTTTCACTCTTTTTACCTAGGCTGGAGTGCAATGGCGCCAACTTGGCTTACTGCAACCTCTGCCTCCCGGGTTCAAGTGATTCTCTTGCCTCAGCCTCCCAACTAGCTGGGATTACAGGCATGCACCACCATGCCCGGCTAATTTTGTATTTTTAGTAGAGACAGGGTTTTACCATGGTTTGCCAGGCTGGTCTCAAACTCCTGACCTCAGGTGATCCGCCCGCCTCGGCCTCCCAAAGTGCTGGGATTACAGGCATGAGCCACTGCACCTGGCCAGATTTTATCATTTTAAATGTACTTGTTTTCCTCTGAATTGGATAAAACTAGGTTTATTTTCTTCATATTGCATTTTTGCTGCCAAGTAAGGCATATCTTTACATAATATAGTCTGTAAAAGCTGTTTATCAACCACACAGAAATAAATAGATGGATAACCTCTGGAGTTCTCTTATGCTTCTTTACTAAAGAGAATACCTAATCATACCCAACAACAACCTGCTAAGAATATAATCAGGCTTATCAGGAATAGGAACACATTGATTATATCCTTTCTATGTCAAATAATCCTGTCATCTAAAATAATTTCATGTTGCTAATCTCAGGATGTTTATTGCTGTGTTTTACCTTTCCCAAAAGGTACTTTTATGCAAGTTAGGATTAGATTCAGCTGGATATTTTCTGAAAATTAGAGAAACTAATAGTAGTGGTTTTACCCACCGACTTATTTTTCTCTTAAATAAGATAGGTAGAATTAAGAAGGAAGAATGAATATTTCTATAGTCTTAACTTTCTAGTTGAGATCTTTTGGAATTGTTAAAGGTAGCTGAACTAAAGTTATTTTTTCCAGGGGTCAAAAATAATTTATCAAAAAAGAAACTAAGAAAAGACTTTGCATTTAGACATTTTTCAGGTCATGTTATACACAGCTATTGAAAAACTTGCCTTTCAGATAACATATCTGGATAATATTCTGTCTTCTCTCCATATCTAGGTCCCCTGACTCTTAAAATACACAATATGAAGAATTATATATCTCTTAAACATTGCTTAAAAAAATCTGTTTTCTCTACTTTGAGACCTGGCTATATTGCCACTTTCTAGTAGATCAAAAATGTCTTTGAAACATTTTGAGTTATATACAGTGGTGTTATTTGATGCTTACATTAACCTGTATATATTTATTAATCTTAGTCTTCTAGATTTTCCATTTTAAAAGTGATATTGAATGAACGAACTACAGCTTCATGCAACATTGTGGATGAATCTCACAAATATAATATTGAGTGAAAGAAGCCAGACGCAAAAGAGTACATTGTATGATTCCGTTCACATAAAGTTCAAAAACTAAAACCAGTTTGGAAGTCAGGGTAGTGGTTACCATTGGGAGGCTGGGTAGTGACTGAAAGGGAGCACAAGATGGGGCTTTTGGTATGTGGATAATGTTCTGTTTCTTCCTCTGGGTGCTGGTTACACAGGTGTGTGTTCATTTTGTGAAAAAAATTCAAACTATACACTTAATGATTTGTATACTTTTTTGTATCTACATTATACTTCACAAAAAATTTTTAAATGATATTGACTATGAACTGGCTTGATTTCAACCTTTGCTAAGATTGCGATTTATTTTTCTTCAAAGGTGCCAATGTTAACAGGGCTACAGCCAATAATGATCATACAGTAGTGTCGCTGGCATGTGCAGGAGGCCACCTGGCAGTTGTTGAGCTTCTCTTGGCTCATGGGGCTGACCCTACTCATCGACTCAAGGTAGTCTACTTAAAAATAAGTAAACAGGCTGTGTGCGGTGGCTCATGTCTATGATCCCAGCACTTTAGAAGGCTAAGGCGGGTGGATCACTTGAGCCCAGGAGTTTGAGACTAGTCTAGGCAACATAAGGAGACCCCATCTCTATTAAAACACACACACACACGTATGTATGTGTATATATATATAAATAATATGTGTATAGTTATAAAAATATGTTTGATCTATCTTAGTGCTTAGTATTTAATACTGTTTAAATGAGTTTTGATTTTATATGAGCTGCTAAGAAACTATAAAGAATAAATTATCATGGCAATTCTTTTTCAGGATGGTTCAACAATGCTCATTGAAGCTGCAAAGGGTGGCCATACTAATGTAGTTTCTTATCTGTTGGATTATCCAAATAATGTTCTCTCAGTTCCCACCACAGATGTGTCTCAGCTCCCTCCACCTTCTCAAGATCAGTCTCAGGTAAAGTAAAATGGAGCTTGTTTGTTAATATAAATATTCTTCAACATGATTAGAAGTTTTTGTTTAAAATCAGTTTTAAGCAAAATGGACTTGTTTTTATTCTCTGTTACATATTGAGAAAATCATGATTCTAAATTCTTTAGGATTTATTTTCTTTAAAGGTACACTGAAATTTGTTATTGCCTTATTTATTGAGAATAGTGGTCTTTAAAAACCACTTAATATCAAATATAAACGTAAGTATTCTAAGTTGTTATCTTATTACAACTAGGTTTTTCAGGGTTTTTTATTTGTTTTTTAACAAGAGAATCAAGAGAAAGCTTTTTCTTTTTTCTTTTGTTTTTTTTTTTGAGATGGAGTCTTGCTCTGTTGCCCAGGCTGGAGTGCAGTGGCACAATCTCAGCTCACCGCAACCTCCACCTCCCAGGCTCAAGCGATTCTCTTGCCTTAGTCTCCCAAGTAGCTGGGACTATAGGTGTGCGCCACCACGCCCAGCTAATTTTTTGTATTTTAGTGGAGATGGAGTTTCACCGTGTTGCCCAGGGTGGTCTCAAACTCCTGAGCTCAGGCGATCTACCTGCCTCGGCCTCCCAAAGTGCTGGAATTACAGGCGTGAGCCACATGCCCGGCCGAGAAAGCATTTTCTTAATACCTCCCAAGGTAGTATTAATTATCCTAGAGATAGTGACTTTTGTCAACCATGAAAGTATAGGTAACATAAGCGCTAGAAGTCATTAAAGTAACTTTTAAACCTACCTTAAATTATGGAGCTTTTACTAGTATATTAAGTTGGTGAAATCTAAATTCTTTTCTACAAAGTCATTCTGAAAACTGCTAGCATACCCCAATTGAAGAAATATATTACATTTTTGTTTTCTTTTGATCCATGTAGAATTTGAACAAGGGTAAATTGGCTAGTGGATAGTGAATATGTGACTTGTACCCCTAGCTACAATTGGAACCAGCAAGGCGTTCTATTCAGCAAGGGAGTAATGTTATTTCCATTTAGCTTAAAATCATTGACTATTTGTAGATTCCCCGACTGTCTAATCATTAGTCTCAAAAATTATTGCTTGGTGAAAGCTTTTTTTAAAAAAAGCTTCAGGAAACAAAAGTGCATTTGGTGGTATATGAAGATAACCTAAAACAGGATATCTGTTTCATTTATGGGCCTTTGTCTTATTCTTTGGTCTGAGATGATTTTTTTCTGAGTTGACTTTTTAGGTGCCACGTGTGCCAACGCATACACTTGCCATGGTTGTACCTCCCCAGGAACCTGACAGAACTTCACAGGAGAACTCTCCTGCCCTTTTAGGAGTGCAAAAAGGTTAGTTATTGAATTATTTTTCTTAAAATGGGTATTTTTTCACCTAATTGATAAATCCAGAAATGTACTTTAATGATACAGAGTTACTGTGTACCCATGGCTAATTGAGGTAGATAATTCTGACAAATGCAAATAGTCTTACTATCTAAAACCAAAAAGGCATAAGTGTTAGGAAAAATGACTTTTTATTATTTTCCTGTTAACATACTGATAGTTGTAGCGTTCATCTGGCACAGATGAAAACACTTAAGAAACAAGCCGAGTTATTGATTATATTTAAGTAACCACAGTTTATCAGACATTCATTTTTCATTTGATAATTCTTTAGCTAACTAATAGTAAATGAAGAGTAAAAATGCATATTTGCTATCTAGTTAAGTCTTTGTAACATTGATTCAGTTAATGAGTGAGAAGTTTAAGAATTAAATTCAGTTGCATTTATGCAATGCTGAATATAGTAGATTATCATCTGTCACTATGTGAACCTGGACAAATAACTATCAAAATAAAATGTGTACAAGTAATATCCAAATGACTATTAAGAAGGAGAGTATACTACTTAAAAAACTCAAGTTTATGAGCTCTGATATGTTTCTGCTGTCTTTATATTTGTAAATGAAATGTACCTTCGTGTATAAATGTACCTTCACTTCATAATTATGTATAGTTGTAATATCTGAGTTTTCTGAAATAAAGAAAATAGTTAATATGTAGGATGTTTAAAACTATGTAAAAACAAACTTATGAGCATAGTTCATTTAGTGTATGATAATCAAGTCCTAGATATTGAAATCACAATGAGGTATGTAAGTGTATATAAATATCTGTAACACTGATTTAAGAAAAGTTGGTTTGGGTTGACTGTTACAGCAGCAAACAGAAATTTCTTTCAAATTATGCCAATTTTAGTAATTTAAAGTATTGGGGGCCTTCACCAGGGCTAAACTATTAATTTCAGAGATGAAATATCTGTAGTCTCTCTGATTTAAGCTAATTCTAGCAGTTTTTCATGGAACACCTAGCTATTCAAAATTTTCCTGCTGTTTTTAATCTTAACAATTAAAAAGCAAATTAAACATGCATCTGTAAGTATCATAATCAGCTGATATTTAACCTTTAGTAAAATATTTAAAGCTAAATGCCTCTGTTTTTATTGTTTTTCGGGGGGGGGGTTTATTTGGCTAAACCTTATAGAGGACTGTAGTAACTTTGGCTTTGGAAATTCAATACTAAATAAGAATCATTGGCCGGGCATGGTGGCTCACGCCTGTAATCCCAGCACTTTGAAAGGCTGAGGCTGGTGAATCACCTGAGGTCAGGAGTTCAAGACCAGCCTGGCCAACATGATGAAACCCCATCTCTACGAAAAATACAAAAAATTAGCCAGGTGTGTTGGTGGGTGCCTGTAATTCTAGCTAGTTGGGAGGCTGAGGCAGGAGAATCGCTTGAAGCCAGGAGGTGGAGGTTGCAGTGAGCTGAGTTGAGGCCATTGCATTCCAGCCTGGGCAAGAAGAGCAAAACTCTGTCTCAAAAAAAAAAAAAAAAATCATTAAAAAAAATATAGGCCACGTGTGGTGGCTCACGCTTGTAATCCCAACACTTTGGGAGGCTTAAGCAAGTCTTAATCACTTGAGTACAGGAGTTTGAGACCAGCCTGGCCAACATGGCGAAATCCCATCTCTACTAAAAATACAAAAATTAGCCGGGTGTGATAGTGCACACCTGTAATTCCAGCTACTAGGGAAGCTGAGGCATGAGAATCACTTGAACCTGGGAGGCAGAGGTTGCAATAAGCCGAGATCTTGCCACTGCGCTCCAGCCAGGGTGATGGAGTGAGACTCTCAGAAAAAAATTAGGGCCAGGCACAGGGGCTCACACCTATAATCCCCGCACTTTGGCAGGCCAGGTGGGCAGATTGCTTGAGCCCAGGAGTTCGAGACCAGCCTGGGCAACATGGCGAAACCCTGTCTAACAAAAAAATACAAAAGTTAGCCAGGAGTGGTGGCACAAGCCCGTAGTCCCTGCTGCTAGGGAGACTGTAGTGGGAGGATCACTTCAGCCTGGGAGACCAAGGCTGCAGTGAGTCATGAGTGTGCCATTGCACCCCAGTGTGGGCCACAGAGCGAGACCTTGTCTCCAAAAAAAAAAACCAGAAAAAGAAAAAAAATTAGGCTATGTGCTGTGGCTCATACCTGTAATCCCAGTGCTTTGGGAGGCCGAGGCAGAATGATCGATCAGCCTGCCCAGCATAGGAGAACTTGTCTCTATTAAAAAAAATTTAAAAATTAGCCAGTCATGGTTGCCTGTGCCTGTAGTCCCAGCTACTCCGGAAGCTGAGGCAGAAAGATCACTTGCACCCAGGAGCTCCAGGCAGCAGTGAGCTATGATTGTACCACTGCACTCCAGCCTGGGCGACAGCCTCAAAATATAAATAAATAAATAAATAAATAAATAAATAACACAGATCCACAAAACAATCAAGAAATAAGCTAGATAGAGTGTATGCCAAGAGGAAATAAAAACATTTTAAATTTAGGTTTAATATGTAAATAATCTGAGATGTTTAGGTAGTGATTTTTTAAGTTTATACTCTAGTGAGTAACCATATTTTTGCTTACTGAAATATCTTGGATTATTTAGTTATTTTCTGCATTTTGATGTTTTATTACTTACTAAATAGTATAAACATGGACTACCTTTCTAAGGAATCTTTCATTTTACTAGATTATTAGGGTTATCCCTAATTAACATTTGTATTTAGATCACTTGGGCACTTGCTACTGCTATCAACCAAATGGCATTGGCAATCTAACAGTTACTTATGTAGGATCAAACTGCGATAATGCATTGTGTTAAAATGTCATGTTAGTATAAATCATGCATATCATAGAATATTATGTTGCTATGAATTAGGAAAAATCATTTAATTATGGAAAAGAACACACTGAATTACCAGGATAGGAAAACCTATCTTAAATAAAGACTTAACTTTTTTTTTATACTTAAAGCTCCTTTTTCTTCTTAAAGCTTCTCTTTTATGTCTCTGGAAAAGCTCCCTTGAGTGATGAAATTGCTGTTTGACCCTTTTGTTTTTGTTTCCTCTAAGTCCGTATATTCTGTGTCGTGTATGTGATTAGGGATGGACAAAGGGTTCTTATTCCCTAGGACTCTCTTTTCCTCTTCCAGCGATCATCTTTTCAGGTTCTTATAACATTTTACTCCTGTCTGTTTTCAGTAAATCTTTTTTTTATTCATATCCTCATCCTTTTAAAAATGTATTAATGCCCATAAATCTTACCCAGGTGTTTGATATATGTTCTACTCAGATATTCTTTTCTTTCATGCCCCATGTGTACCATTTGTACAGGCTTCGTCCATCTTGATTCATATCCTCCTGATTTAGGCAACTTGATCTCACTTGTCTGTTGTTGGTTTTCAAGGATTCAGGATTCTAGGTGGCATCTAACAGAGGCCTCAGAATCACGTCCATAAACAAAATATGAAACTCAGAGTGACATGCTCAGTTTTCTAGCATTATTTAACTTTATTACCTGCAGTTACAAATATTCAGATGGGAAAGGATACATAAGTAATGTAAATCTGTTGCCTTGTTATAACTGGTTCTACAGAAGTTTTAAGAGAAGATTCATTTTGGTCTTTTGCAAGTTGTGTAACTTAGAATTAATCTGCTGCAAAGCATTTAAAATTATGTCAGGATAAACAAAACACATCTTTTGTGTATACCTCAAGCCCTCCTGAGGAGTAATTTCCTTTTCTCTGAAATTCTAGAGTACTTCATTGGATCTTCCTTCCAGTTCTTGTCACTTTTGCTTGCTCCCCTCCCCTTGGGACCTCAAGTGTAGAGGGTTGAGTTAATCATACTCAATTTCTGGTGCTTTATCACCATAACTTCTCTCTTGTTTCATTTATTCTCTTTTATTTCTCTTTCCATTCCCCTGCTTCACCCATAGATAATCATTTCAATATTTGATGTGTATATTCTTTTGTTCTTATAAATTCTTATAAAATATTTATTTTTTATATGTGTGTGTGTGTGTGTGTGTGTGTGTGTGTGTGTGTGTATATATGGTTTTTTTTTGTTTGTTTGTTTTTTTGAGACAGGGTCTCACTTTGTCACCCAGGCTGGAGTACAGTGGCGCAGTCTCAGCTCACTGCAGCCCCAACCTCCGAGGTTCAAGCAATCCTCCTGCCTCAGCCCTGCAGGTAGCTGGGACTACAGGTGCCCTGCCACTACACTTGGCTAATTTTTTGTATTTTGGTAGAGACAGGGTTTTGCCATGTTGCCCAGGCTGGTCTTGAAGTCCTGAGCTCAAGCGATCTGCCCGACTTGGCCTCCCAAAGTGCTAGGATTACAGGTGTGAGTCAGCACACCCAGCGATTACCTTGTATTTTTAATTTACATAAATAGTATTGTGCTACAGATTTCATTTTGTTTTTTCCCTTTGTTTACTCAATACTGTTTTTAAGATTTATCCACCTATCTCTAGATTGTTTCTACCTATAGCATAGTGCTTCACACCCTGTATATCCTCCATGTTTTACCTGTCGTTTCTCCCAGTGATGAATATCCTGATTGCCTCTATTTTCTCACCCCCACTAATAATGCTTTGATGAAAATATTTGTATAGTCCCTTTATGGATCTGTATAAGAATTTCTTTGGAACATCATCTCCCCACTTAGACTGTAAGCTCCTTAAGGGCAGGGTTTATGTTGCTTATCTTTATATGGTCTACTATGCCTTGCTTGTATTAGATGTTTAAGTACTTATTGAATAAATTAATGAGTGCAAGGCTAAGAATGTAGATTATTTTGAAGGCAGAAGAAAATTCTTAAGCATTTTTAAGAAAGACATTGTGATTAAAGAGATGTTTTAAAAAAGTAATCAAGAAGTAGCATTCTAGAATGGTGGGAACAAGATTGAAAACAGAAGCATAAATGTAAAGTAAGAATTAAATTGGCATGCTGCTTTTATATGTTAGAGTTGCTTTTTGGAGTAAGTGACATGAAAAGTTCTCACATTTTTATATCAAATCATTAAAATTATATAGAAAAATTGTATATACAGTGAATGGTATTCAGTATTCCTCTAGAAACTTTACTGCTAATATTCTTTAGTCACTTTCCATTATATAATCATTCTTATATGGATTTACACATGCCCAAATTTGATAATATCTTTTAACATATAACTGCTTATAGTAATAAGAAGAAGATTGAATTAATCTGTTAACATGTAACACAGATGTTTCTTTGGACACCCTTGGTTAAGTGATTGCTATGTTAAAATGTATAATGTGTCCTGTTAGTTTGGGAAATTTTGAGACGAATATTTAGACATAAAGGAAAAATAAGTCAATTCTAGGTTAGTGGCTTTCATTTTTGACTATGACCACAATAAGAAACATTTTATATTGAAGCCCAGGACACATCATACATCTGTTTATCAAAGCAGAAATTCCAGTGGATAATAAACACTCTACTACATTTGATGCACTGTGTTATTTTTAGTTATACTTTTTCAACCTGATTTTCTATTTGAGATCCAGTTGGGAATGCTGTTTAAAAATCATTCTAGTAGGGTGCTGTGTGATGATGTAAGCAAGGGAATTACAGAACAAGGTTTAAGTTTTATAGACAAAACCAAGTAAGGAAATATGAAATCTAGTCTAGATCCTTCTGTATATCATGTTTTTTTCCCATTGGCCATTATTTTTCCATTGTACAATGCACTGATTATTTTAGACACAAAAATGATTGATAGGATTAAGCTCAATCCAATAAAAAACTAAATATTTGGCAAATATATGTCCACCTCATTCCTTCACTGCCAATAAAAAAATAAAGGCCATGTTTAAGCTGTCACTAGATCATGGCTTCTACTACAGATTTTTTCTAGTTTTGTTAATGGAGGGAAAGTGAGAGGCAAAGGAATAGGGTAGAAACCAAACCAATAAGATGAAATGGCGACTTTACCTGTGTTTCTTTCTTTGAGACGGAGTTTTGGTCTTGTTGCCCAGGCTGGAGTGCATTGGCACGATCTCAGCTCGCTGCAACTTCTGCCTTCTGGGTTCAAGCGATTCTCTTGCTTCAGCCTCCTGAGTAGCTGGGATTACAAGCATGCGCCACTACACCGGGCTAGCTAATTTTACATTTTTAGAAGAGACGGGGTTTCTCCATGTTGGTCAGGCTGGTCTAGAACTTCCAACCTCAGGTGATCCACCCGTCTTGGCCTCCCAAAGTGCTGGGATTACAGGTGTGAGCCACCGCACCCGGCCACCTTTATTTCTAAATAGTACTTTATGATATCATTCACTGATACCAGTGAATAGATGTCTTTGTATCTGACACTGTAAGCTGTTTGAAGGAGATAGAACCCTTTTATTTTCTGGTATCTTATAATACTACTTACTACCTGTTGAAAATTTTGTTGCTAAAAGAATACTTGTCTTAATCTCTACCCAGAAAGTGTAGATGTTGCTTTAGTTTCTAGGACTAATTAGGCGACATTATCTGTTTTTCACCAATCTGTTTTATTCTTGATGTTATAGCTTGTGTTAGTCCTTTGATGTGTCTTTAGGCAATTCCACTAACTCCATGGCTATTTTGAGATGAACCACTTTTTATGCATCATTTTTGCCATCTTCCATTTTTAATGCTACATACGTTCTGGGCTTATAGTTTGTCTATTCATAAATTACTCTTAGTAATCTTGTGTTTCACGCTTCTTGCATATTATTTGTTAACAAGATAGACAGGGCCATTCCTATCTGTTACTGTCCTCAAAATTCTACTCTTATTTTGGATTATACTATGTATAAAGATTTTAAATCTGTGAATGTCCAGTGGGGTCATAACATAATTACTAACCAGTCTGGTTAGTGTTGAACTCTTACCTAGTTTTCCTGAATCTTAAATACAAATTGCTTAGTAGCTATACAAGGGTGTTTTGAAACTAATGGATGTTTAAAGGACCATGGACCATTCAGTCTTTGTAGAACTTCTAAATGTACTCGAGTGATGTCATTGAATTTATTACATGACTGAATATTTCCTTGTTATTGCTGTGGATTTGTACATTGCTATTTGTGACCATTTACCTTCCTTTTCTTGTTGATTGTCATTAGGCACTTTAAACAAATACTGTAAACCAAAACAGGGACTCCTATATGGTCTTAGGAAAGTAAAAATTAGCTCACAAATCTAATTGCTTTTGTTCTGAAAGAATAAAGTCTTTTTCCATCATTTTACTCAGATAGAAATATAAATTGAGGAAGGCTGAGGCTGGAGAATTACTTTAGGCCAGGAGTTCAAGACCAGGCTGAGCGACATAGCAAGATCCCATCTCTTAAAATTATATATATATAAATTGAATATAGACAGTGTACTTTGCAATTTAAGGAATAACTAAGCCTCTGAAAGTGATTGCAGTGATATTGAAATTGTGGTCATCTTACCTTATTAAAGACAGTATGTAGGTGAAAAACTTAGACTTTGTTAGTAATGACACATGTTGCATATGTTTGAGCTACCTGCAGTTTTGAGATCTCTATTCTAGCAAAAAAGTAGATGAATCTCTAATTTTTTTTTCTTCAGTAGTTTTGTCACCCCTTTGAAATTCAGAACATTTTATGTCTCTAAATGACCTTTTTTCCTTTGGACTTGAGAATCATTTTTAATACAATGGATGATTTTATTTTAAAAATTCCCAAATTACCTATGTTATTCATATATGTTGACTGCAATTCAAAATAATAGATAACTTTTTTACCCAGCTTTTCTCAAACAGCTTTATTGTTTAATTTACATACCATAAAGTTCCCTTGTTTTAAATGTACAATGCAATGAGTTTTAGTAAATTTACTGAGTTGTGTAACCATCATCACTATCTAGTTTTAGACCATCTCCATCTGCCCAAAAAGATCTCTTATGCCTGTTTGCAATCAATCCTCATTTTCACTGTTATAACCTCAGGCAGCCACTACTGTCCCTGTCTCTATAGATTTGCCTTGTCTCTGCAGATTTGATATGAGTGGAATTACACAATGTGTGGTCTTTTGTGTCTAGCTTCTTTCACTTAGTATAATGTTTTTGAGGTTTACTCATGTTGTAGCATGAATCAGTAGTTTGTTCCTTTTTGTTGCTGAATAGTCCTTTTTTTTTTTTTTTTGAGATGGAGTCTCGCTCTGTCTCTCAGGCTGGAGTGCAGTGGCGCAATCTCGGCTCACTGCAAGCTCCGCCTCCCGGGTTCACGCCATTCTCCTGCCTCAGCCTCCTGAGTAGCTGGGACTACAGGCACCCGCCACCATGCCTGGCTGATTTTTTGTATTTTTAGTAGAGATGGGGTTTCACTGTGTTAGCCAGGATGGTCTCGATCTCCTGACCTTGTGATCCGCCTGCCTCTGCCTCCCAAAGTGCTAGGATTACAGGCGTGAGCCACTGTGCCTGGCCTAGTCCTACCTCTAAACAAGATTAAGCCTTAGATTTGCCTCAGAGTAGGTATTGTACGTCAAAAAATTTATGTCCTTCATTTCATGTCCAGATGTTAGGATTATTAATATTGATAATTATTTTTCAGCTGATTTGTTATGAAGGAAGGAACTTAAGTGTAATTTAAAACCTTAAAATAATATACATTGCCATTGTTTGTTAACATATACTGTCAGCATGAGTAACCCTAAATGGGAAGTCTGATTTTCTCCTAGGATCATTTATTGTTTCTCTCATAGACAGAATTTACTTGAAGTGTTCATTTAAATGCAAGTTGTCCTTTGCATAGTAAGTTTAACAGTGTTCCAGTACAGATGTGTTAAAGGTATATTTAATGGAGAATTTTAGAAAGACATGTCTTGAAAAAACTGATTTCACATTATATTTCAATATAAGAAGAAAAATATTTTGACTGAAAAACACTATCCCCTACTTTGATCTGTAAGTTTTGGTCTTTGCATTAACTCTGCATTGCTTGCAGAGTTAATATTGCTAAAAGAATGATTGTTCTAAATGGGCAGTTAACATTTCTGGTATTTTCAACGCTATTTTGATACTGCTTTAGATTTGGTGTTCTTTAAAAAGTCCAATCTAATCAGCAGAATTTTGAGATTCTCGCCTCTTGGTTTTCCTTTTCCCCGCCCCTGACTTAATTTCCAAAATCCTCCTATCCTAAAGTAGATTTTTAAAACTTCACAGTTTTTGAATTAGCAACATCCTAGTTTGTGCTGCGTGAAATAGATGAGTATAGGCTTTAACCTGCCTAACACTGGCGTGACTCTGAACATTCATTCTATAACATTAGTTATAAGGGTTTTGGGAGGGAGGTCCGTGTGTGTGGGAGGGGAGGCTGGTTTTCTTTTTTTTTTTTCTTTTTCTTTTTTTTTTTTTTTTTTTAGCATGGCACTCTTTCAAACATTTTTCATGTGCTTAGGTACATCCAAGCAGAAGTCCAGTTCCCTCCAGGTAGCAGATCAGGACCTACTGCCATCTTTTCACCCATACCAGCCTTTGGAGTGCATAGTAGAGGAGACTGAAGGCAAGCTGAATGAACTGGGACAAAGAATTAGTGCTATTGAAAAAGCACAGCTTAAGTCACTGGAGTTAATTCAAGGTGAACCTCTGAACAAAGATAAGATAGAAGAACTTAAAAAGAACAGAGAAGAGCAAGTCCAGAAGAAGAAGAAAATATTGAAAGAACTGCAGAAAGTGGAAAGGCAGTTGCAGATGAAAACACAGCAGCAATTTACCAAAGAATACTTGGAAACCAAAGGTCAGAAAGACACAGTGTCTCTACACCAACAGTGCTCTCATAGAGGAGTCTTCCCAGAAGGGGAAGGAGATGGTAGTCTCCCAGAGGATCACTTTTCAGAGTTACCTCAGGTTGACACAATCTTATTTAAAGATAATGATGTTGATGATGAGCAACAGTCTCCACCATCGGCAGAACAGATTGATTTTGTCCCAGTCCAGCCTTTATCATCTCCACAGTGTAACTTTTCCAGTGACTTAGGTTCTAATGGGACAAATTCTCTTGAACTTCAGAAAGTATCAGGTAATCAGCAGATTGTAGGACAGCCTCAGATTGCTATTACTGGACATGATCAGGGGCTGTTAGTTCAAGAACCAGATGGACTAATGGTTGCAACTCCAGCTCAGACGCTTACCGACACTCTTGATGACCTAATAGCAGGTGGGTTAAGAAATATATCTGTAATAATTTCTCTTTAATCTGTGTGCTGAACTTCTTTATATACCCCTCCAAAAACGTAGACTTTGTACTTTTCCATTTTAGAACTTTGTAAAATTACCCATTTCTTGAAGTATTTTGGAAGTGAATTAACTATGCTCAATAGCACTAACACACAAAAGTGTGTTTCCCCCTCTTCTTTTTTGTCATATTGCAAAGGCAAAGAAATAAAGTTGCCACAATCCTTTGTTTTAAACCGTTGGTATCAAAACCACTGTATGCTGTGACTTGGGTAGGAGATCTCAAAGTAGAATTTCTTTGTAGGCTTTAGAAGTATTCGTATAAGATTATACTTAAAATTTTCCTGCTGTTGATTTTCATGTCTGGAAATTTTAAATCACACAGCTTTTTTAATTTGTAATTTTATTAGATCAACTTACGTATTTCCAATTAAATGGGATGTTCAGATAAAACTAAGTATTCCATATTATAATATTTGTGGTTAGAAGATAAGGTGCATTAAAATTATTGTCACTTGATGATTTGAAGATTGGGATTTTTGCATTAACTTTCTTAATGAAAGCACACAACCACACCACACCCCACACACACACACACACACACACACACACACACACACACACAGAAAAAAAGGCCTGATAACCTTGAAGTATATGTTTCTGTTTATTGTTGTGTGGAAAATTACAACTAGATATGAAATGAGGTGCACAAGTTTACTTTCCCTTTCATTGTCCTTGCAGCAGTGGGAAAACAGTGCAATTAATCATTTACCTTCCTAAAGATGGCTGGTGAATGTATCACCTCCATGAGAGCCCAATTCAGAAATGCAGCCAGAATGGCTGTTGACAGTGGATGAAGACCAAGAACTAAGATGTAGCTGGAGTGATATTCAAAGGCAGGCCAGTCCTCTGTCTCTTGATTGCAACATTTTTTTCCTTACTGTTGTCTGTTGCCTCTTGTCATATTCTCCTCCCCTTCTCCCATCCCAATTATGCTATCTCAGTTTCCTTTCTTCTTTTGTGAGCCTTTAGTCTTCCTGATCTTTACTGAATCTTTTTAAATGTGGAATAAGATTACTGAAATCAGGAATTTTATTGGGCATGTGTTTGACTTCCAATGGTTATAGAATTGTGATATTGCCTTTGAGGCTCCTCTGATATGTAATAGGTATCATTGTGCAGAGGAGGAATGTCTTAGTTTTCTTAAAGAAAATTAAAATTCTGGGAAATGTTTTAAGGAGTTAGGCTGTTTGTTCTTTAATTTGGGTTTTTATATCTTCAGTTGGTAGACACAAATTAACTTTGTATTATTAGCATTGAAAGTTGTTATAAATTGTGAATAAATTCTTGTAGTTCATTTGGAATTCTAATTTATAATCTGGGTAAAAACAGATTTTAGAATGTGAAGTATGATTACGAATAATAATGATGAAACTGATGAACTGGGAATAACATTTTTAACATGTAGTGTTCTGTAACTAGCATTATAGTGTTCCTAATTAAGTGCACAGTTTGCAGTTATGAAATCTGTGTTACTGATTAGTTCAGTTATGTTAGAACTTTCTTTTTTTTTTTAAAGAATGTAGAAACAGCTCTAAAAGGAACTTGTAAGTGTTAAGGAACATCAAGTTTTATTTCACTGAAGTATTTGTTAAATTAGTCTTTTACAAAGTTTGCATGAAACTTAGAAAATTGGCTTAGAAATTATCTTTTTATTAATAAAAACAAAATTTAATTTGTGTTAGACATTAATACCTACCACATTGTACAATATTCTTTTATTAATAAGTTTTAAATTTTAAATCAGCCAACAGGTACAAAAATTATCTTCATGTAAAAACTTCCATATTTATGAAGGTTATGTGTTTTGAACTATATGGCAGTAATTATATTTTCTTTATTCAAGATGATGTACCTGTCTTAAATTTAAATATTATATTTTCCTAAGTCAAAGTTTGTCTTAATTTTCTTAGTTGAAGGTAAAATAAATAAGGCAAGGGTGAATTAGGTTAATACCTAATGCTGCAATTGTAAAACATATTAACATATTGGTAAGATTATAGAGTAGGACAAATATATAATTAATTTTACTTAACTCTAGTTCTTACCACTCATATTAGTAAAGAATACTGTACATCTTAAAATTCTACTTTAGAATTTTACTTTAGAAGTAAATTTTACTTTAGAAGAATTTTAGATGTATGATAACAGTACATTTTACTTTTTAAATATAGGAGTATTATTTCCTTATTGCTATTCTTTCAAAATATTTGTTGTGATAATAAGTTGTTTATATAATTTATTAATGTTGCAACTTGATTAGCTGATTAACTTAGCCCTTTAGTGTGTTGTTTGATACGTGTCATACATGATGTAGTTCCAAACAGACTATATAAATTATTGATTAGGAACATGGTTCCTCAAGTCCTTCTGAAAGTGAGCATTGGGTTTTTAGCAGTTACCATAATAGCAAGTGATTCTCAAAGTTCAAATGTCTAGGAATATAAAGTAATTTAAAGAAATTCAAAATAGCTTTTACCTTTGAGCAGTTCTAGAAATACTTAGTAAATTTTTCTTTTTTTTTTTTTTTTTTTTTTGAGATAGAGTCTCACTCAGTCATCCAGGCTGGAGTGCAGTGGCTTGATCTCGGCTCACTGCAACTTCCGCCTCCCGGGTTCAAGTGATTCTCCTGCCTCATCATTCCGAGTAACTGGGATTACAGGCACCTGCCACCACACCCAGCTAATTTTTGTATTTTTAGTAGAGACGGGGTTTTGCCATGTTGGCCAGGCTGCTCTCAAACTCCTGATCTCAAGTGATCCACCTGCATCGGCCTCTCAAAGTGTTGGTTTTACGGGCGTGAGCCACCGCGCCTGGCCAAAATTTTCAATTCTAATGTAGAAAGAAGATTGGTTAAAAATCAACTAATATCAATTTATTTACATTTATTGAGCATTTACCGTGCACCAACTTCTATGATAAATGCTAAATATACTTTATCTCATGGGCTAATTATAATAATACTTTAAATAAGTCCTTTTCCCACCTCTGTTTTTCTGTTGAAAAACTGAAGCCGGCCGGGAGCAGTGGCTCATGCCTGTAATCCCAGCACTTTGGCAGGCAGAGGCGGGCGGCGGATCACTTGAAATCAGGAGTTCAAGACCAGCCTGGCCAACACAGTGAAACCCATCTCTACTAAAATACAAAACTTAGCCAGGCGTGGTGGTGCATGCCTGTAATCCCAGCTACTTGGGGGGCTGAGGCAGGAGAATCACTTGAACCCAGGAGGCGGAGGTTGCAGTCAGCCAAGATCACACCACTGCACTCCAGCATGGGGCAACAGAGCGAGACTCTGTCTCAAAAAAAAAAAAAAAGAAAAAAGAAAAACTGAAGCTTAGGGAAATTAAGTTGCTAGTAAGTACCAAGATTCAAACTCAGTTCAGCCAAGTTTAAGAACCTTAGATGTAATATGCATGCATATGTGTCAACTTAAAGTTCTGATTTATCTTTAAGTATTGTTATTTCCTTAGACTTCAAAATTCTATTAATCATTTCCCTTATTTTTATATTAAGATTTGATGTACATGTAAGTTTTAATACAGTTTTTGACTTTTTACTATGTTGTTACTATCATTGGCATATTAATAGGCTCTTAAATTGTAATTTTAAAGTATCTTTAACTCTGTAGTAGTGAATATAGGTTTAAGAATTAAAAAGGAATTAAGAAATCCTCTTAAGGAGATTTGCAATAAAATCTTTAAATAATTTTTTCTAATTGACTTTAATATTTTATTTATAGGTTTTTTTTTTTTTTTTTTGAGACGGAGTCTCACACTGTCACGCATCTTGGCTCACTGCAACCTCCGCCTCCCAGGTTCAAGCGATTCCCCTTGCCTCAGCCTCCCAAGTAGCTGGGATTACAGGCGCCCACCACCATGCCTGGCTAATTTTTTTATATTTTTAGTAGAGATGGGGTTTCACTATGTTGGCCAGGCTGATCTCAAACTCCTGACCTCGTGATCTGCCCGCCTCGGCCTCACAAAATGCTGGGATTACAGGCATGAGCCACCACACCGACCATAGGTTTTTATTTACATAGAACTATTTAATAAAGTTACCAATACATAAAACAGATTACAGCAATTAAATTTCTTAAAAACTCACAACAGCCGGGCACTGTGGCTCACACCTTTAATCTAACCAGCACTTTGGGAGGCCAAGGCGAGCAGATCATGAGGTTAGGAGATTGAGACCATCCTGGCTAACACAGTGAAACCTCATCTCTACTAAAAATACAAAAAAATTAGCCAGGCATGCTGGCACGTGACTTTAATCCCAGCTACTCAGGAGGCTGAGGCAGGAGAATCCTTGAACCCAGGAGGCAGAGGTTGCAGTGAGCTGAGATCGTGCCACTGCACTCCAGCCTGGGTAACAGAGCAAGACTTCATCTCAAAAAAAAACTCACAACATATTTTATGTACACCTAGTATCAGTGAGATTTTTTAATAATAAGATTTATTATCTTCCATATTGCCTACAAAACTTTCTTCAACTTCATAAAAAGTCAAGTAACATACTGTACTTACTTCTGTCACCTCATTTTAAAATAGTGGATAAATTGTCAGACACAGTGACTCTGCACCTGTAATCCTAGCTACTTGGGAGGCTAAGGTGGGAGGATTGCATGAGGCCAAGAGTTCAAGACCAGCCTGAGCAACACATAGAGACCCTATCTCTTTAAAAAAAAAAAAAAAAGCATACCGTATAAGTTTAATTTGAATTATATATAGATGTTTGTGGTAGCAGTCTGTCTTGGTCACTTTCAGAGATATTTCATTCAGAGGTAGGAAATATTTTAGAATTTATGAAAATGTCATAGTCTTGGTGTAATTTTCTCTTAATACAACCTTTATTCCACATGCACTTTTTAAATCTCTTGCTACTTCCTAGTTTTAGAACTTTTCATTTGTAATTAGTCCTGTTAAAGGCACTTGCTATGGAATATTTCTGACTGTCATTATTACATGGAGTGAAAAAATGCTTCTAGGATAATGTAGTACAAAAATGTTTAGTAATTATTGTAACAACACATTTTTGTTAACAAAGCTGTTAAATGCACAAAAGTACTTTTTAAAAGCCAACTCTGTGAAGAAGTTTCTTATCACATTCTGGCATAGCACTCTAATCAACTATTCAAAAAAATTTTTATATACCTGTTTTTCATAATAAAAAAAGAGAGATGAGATAACATAAATAAAATACTGGTAGAAAAGTAGTTCTTTACCAAAGTATATGTTAATAATTGTGGGACCACTACTGAAGTCTTACTGTTAGAAAGGTTCTGTAACATATTAATCTTCAGTGTCTTGTTTTTTCAAGCAGTTTTCCAAACATATCAGCTATTTCGAGGAGGTGTAACAAAATAGTATCTGCTTTTAACTCATTGAATGACAACAATTTTTCATTATTACTATTATTTTTTTCTTGGCCACTTCTTCCAGGAAAAAAATGACAAAAAATTTTAAGGCTTTGTTTCCATTTTGCATATTCTTATAGGTGAAACAAACATATGTAATAATTATTCCTATTTGTAACTAAATAGTTAAATTATGTTATTTATGTGATGACAGAAGCTGGAGAAATTTGTATTGCCAAGATGGTTATATATGTTGGTGGGGATGAGCTGGGTAGCTCGTGTAGAAATATATCTGGGCATCTTAAACTTTGCTCACTTATTTAAACTAGTAATCTACTAAACTGAGTCATTCACACTTACGAATAGTATCTTTGAATGGGATCTAGTCATATCAAAAATTCTAGAGAGAAAATATTTTCCAACACTTAAAATGCTTACATTTTTCTTTAAGTCCTACGTGTTTTTGACTGACTTTTAATCTGGGTGCAAATGTAAGGTTATTGCCATCACTGATGCTTTGTTGATTTTTTTGTATATTATTACTGATTATATGTTTTTTTCTGAGTTTTTCCTTTCTTGAGTGAATAATGTTTTTATTTTTCAATACAATGAATAATAGTATTGACAATCCTATAAAATATCTGATAGTTACATCTATTGAGCACCCACCATTTGCTAAAAACACTGTGTTAAATGCTTTATATACAGTATCTCTTAGACTACTCACAACATCCCTGAGGTAGGTCCTGTTTCCCCCCGTGGTCAAACTCCATCTCTTAAGAAACATAAGAAATTTTCAGAGATATAAAATACATAATTTCTTTTAACTCAGTTTTCTTTCTTTTTTTTTTTTGAGATGGAGTCTCACTCTGTTGCCCATGCTGGAGTGCAGTGGTGCGATCCTAGCTCACTGCAACCTCCGCCTCCCAGGTTAAAGCGATTCTCCTGGCTCAGCCTCCCGAGTAGCTGGGCTTACAGGCGCGTTCCACCACTCCCAGCTAACTTTGTGTTTTTAGTAGAGACGGGGTTTTGCCATGGTAGCCAGGCTGGTCCTGAACTCCCAACCCTCCTGACCTGAGGTGATCTGCCCACCTCAGCCTCCCAAAGTGCCAGGATTATAGGCGTGAGCCATCGCTCCTGGACTTAACTCAGTTTTCAAACCACATTTTGAGATCTCAAATAGAACTTCAATGTTCATTTTAAAAATAGTTGGACTTTCAGATACTGATTTTTTAATAAAGTTTCAAAATAAATATTGAATTTAGAAGACACATACTCCCTGCTATTTATGTGAGAAATACTTGAACTTGTCTCCCTCCCCCTCCCCCCCCCCTTTTTAGATGGAGTCTAGCTCTGTCACCCAGGCTAGAGGGCAGTGGCGTGATCTCAGCTCACTGCAGCCTCCACCTCCTGGGTTCAAGCAATTCTTCTGCCTCAGCCTCCCAAGTAGCTGGGATTACAGGCATGTACCACCACACCTGGCTAACTTTCTGTTTTTTTTAAGTAGAGATGGGGTTTCACCATGTTGGCCAGGCTGGTCTCAAACTCCTGACCTCAGGTGATTCACCCGCCTCGGCCTCCCAAAGTGCTGGGATTACAGGCGTGGGCCACTGCGCCCAGGCCCCTTTTTTTGAATTGTACACAGGATATTTTTATCTAATTGACTTTTTTAGAAACTAAAATCTAGAATTCCTTTCATTTACTTTTATTTTTGGAAATTTTTTTTCCTCCCTGTTGGCAATGTAAAAAGCTACTATTTAATGTATGTGCACTAAATATCAGGTGCTATATTAAGTATTTTATCTGCATTGCCTCGGTGGTCTTTCCAATAACCTTCCAAGGCAGGTACCATTATTTTCCCCATCCTACATATAGGGAAAATTGAAGCTCAGAGAAGTTAAATTACTTGCCTAAGATCAGAAAGTCAGTGTTGGAACTAATATTTAAATGTAGGTCTGTCTGAGTCCAAAGCTTGTGATTTTACTATTACTATATATTACTGCTATGGAAATTTCTGTTTTTGTGTTTTTCTATGTACAAATAACCTTACTCTTTTAAGTGGAATTTAGCAATATGAATATTGTTTTTCAGCTGTGAGTACCAGAGTGCCCACTGGTTCCAACAGTTCTTCTCAGACCACAGAGTGTCTTACACCTGAATCCTGTTCGCAGACTACAAGCAATGTGGCTTCCCAATCGATGCCTCCTGTGTATCCTTCAGTTGACATTGATGCACATGTGAGTAGATTGCTTTATTTAAACTTATTTTGCACATTCTGATCTTCTTTGGAAAGGAAAATTATTCTGCATTTATTGTGAAAAGAAATATTATTTGCTCTTAAATTGATAACTTCTGTTAAAAAAAAATTTAACTTATTTTTTTCTTCTCCTAGACTGAGAGCAATCATGACACAGCATTAACACTAGCTTGTGCAGGTGGTCATGAAGAACTTGTATCTGTGCTCATTGCACGGGATGCCAAAATTGAACACAGAGACAAAAAAGGTAAATATCAGTCAGAAATAAAATCCAAGTGTAGTTACATCAGAAAATAATTAACTTTTTTATTATTGATAAATAGTTCCTAGACTATCTCAGTGATAAGATGGATAAGCATATTTCAGTTAGGAATATCTGGATTCATTATTCTGCGGAGCCAAATAATTCTCAAAACATTCAAAAATTAGACGTAGATTATTAGTGAAATAGAGCAAGTTGTGGTTGCCTTTGTTAATCCAAAGGTAGTTCATACAGAGGCATCAAAGTTCATTATGAGTATAAACTTTAATAATTTTTACTGACTTAGTTTTTTAATTAGGTGTTTATGGGTTTTTTGTCACTAACAAATTAGGGTTTAGAGCAGTTTTATGTTAACTCATTATCAGTGTCTGCCCTGAAGGATTTATTTTGCTAAAATACTAGAGAATTGTAAACAGTGGCTTTAAAATAAAAAACATAAATTTGTTTAAGATTTTCATTTTCTGATTTAGGTTTCACACCACTAATCCTGGCAGCAACAGCAGGGCATGTTGGAGTTGTTGAAATCCTTTTGGATAAAGGTGGAGATATAGAAGCACAGTCTGAACGAACTAAGGATACTCCGCTTTCATTGGCATGTTCTGGTGGACGTCAGGAGGTGTGTTAATGTTAATTTTCATTTTGTAAATATTTTGCTTGTATTTTAAAATATGCATATGATTCGTATTTTAGCTACATGAATAAAATTTGCATGTATTTTGTGTGTTTGTTTTTCTGAGGCAGGGTCTTGCTCTGTCTCCCAGGCTAGAGTACAGTGGTGCAATTACAGCTCACTATAACCTTGAACTCTGGGGCTCAAGCAATCCTCAGCCTCCCAAGTAGCTAGGGCTGTTTTGTGGAGATGGGGTCATGTAATGTTGCCCTGGCCGGTTTCAAACTCCTGGCCTCAAGCAATCCTCTCTCCTCGGCCTCCCAAAGTACAGGGATTATAGTTATGGGCCAGCATGCCTGGCCCTGCACGTATTTTAACATGTTCCATATACTTCCTGAGGAATGGGTACTTCTGTTAACTTTTATGGGAATGTAAATGCCCTTTTTTTTTGGCGGGGGGTTGTGGAGGGAACAGGAGGGTGGAGATGAGGTCTCATTATGTTGCCCAAGCTGGCCTTGAACTCCTGGCCTCAAGGGATCCTCCTGCCTTGGCCTCCCAAAGTGCTGGGATTATAGGCATGAGCCACCATGCCTGGCCATAAATCCCCTTTTAAAAAAATCTGTTTCTTGCCCTTAAAGCCAAATAAAAATTATCTTAATCCTTACATTTATTTGGATTGAATGAATCACAATTCTAACACATATGAAATGCAAATTTATTGCCCAATAAATGGCAAATAGAAAGGCTAACATCTTGTTATTGCAGTATAATTGGGATTTCAAAACTCTGAATTCCTGAAATTGAATCCATTTCTCTAGTGTTGATATTTTAATATTTAGGGTCTAATGAAATGTAATTAAAATATCAGATATTTAGATAAGGAAGTTATAAGTCCTGTTTCTTTGTGTTTCCTTCATTATAAGTTGAGCCCTTGGTGTAAACTCTCTTCTCTATCCATATTTTACTTTGTAGGTGGTAGACTTGCTGCTGGCTCGAGGTGCAAATAAAGAACATAGGAACGTATCTGATTATACACCACTGAGTCTAGCTGCGTCTGGAGGATATGTTAATATCATTAAGATTCTCCTTAATGCTGGGGCAGAAATTAATTCAAGGTATTGCCTGTTCATTTCATTGTTCATGTTTAGTAAGTTACTACTTTGGAGTTAAATGTCTACCTCTTAACGTTTAGACAGATACATTTTAAATTAAGATAGTACTAAAGTTTTAAAGCCAACGATTATACCTATAATGTGTTTGTTTATAAGTAATCTCAGCTTATTTCAGTAATGTGGCTGCTTATAAAGAGGTCTCATTTCAAAAAGTATTTTGTTCTATGGCCTACCACCCTAAACGTGCCCAATCTCATCTGATCTCAGAAACAGTATTTTGTTATATATAGTTGGAAATTTATAATCCCTAAATAGGAATTACATTTTATTTTTTAAGTTATTTATTTTTTGAGATGGAGTTTCGCTCTTGTTGCCCAGGCTGGAATGCAATGGCGCGATCTTGGCTTACCGCGAACTCTGCCTCCGGGGTTCAAGCGATTCTTATGCCTCAGCCTCCCAGGTAGCTGGGATTACAGGCATGCACCACCACACCCAGCTAATTTTGTATTTGTAGTAGAGATGGGGTTTCTCCATGTTGGTCAGGCTGGTCTCAAACTCCCGACCTCAGGTGATCTGCCCTCCTTGGCCTCCCAAAGTGCTGGGATTACAGGCATGAGCCACCATGTCCGGCCGGAAATTATGTTTTAAATTGTGACATTTTCTTATTCTTTATTATTGGTCGAAACAAGTAAAATCTATTCATTGATGTTAGAAACCTCTCTTTTTAGTGAAACCTTTTCATCTTTAATGCTTTTCTAAAATAATAGGCAACATATTATTTTAATTTTCTAAGCACGTTTCCCCCTTTAGGACTGGGAGTAAACTAGGTATTTCTCCCCTGATGTTGGCTGCAATGAATGGACATGTTCCTGCAGTAAAATTGCTGCTCGATATGGGTTCAGACATTAATGCCCAGATAGAGACCAATCGGAACACGGCTCTCACCCTGGCCTGTTTCCAGGGCCGAGCAGAAGTAGTGAGTTTGCTTCTGGACCGAAAAGCCAATGTTGAACATAGGGCAAAGGTAAGCATTTTTTACTTGTCAACTATTTCAGATACATTTCTGTAGAAAGAACATGGCATTTTAATGCAAATTGAATATAATATTTTAAATTATCATAAATTAAAACTGATACCAATGCAGAGTTGAGGGATTATGCTGTATAGTAGTGAGTGACATACTGTCACCATCATGACTTTTATTAAGGACAATGAAGAAAACAGAATTAGTACTTTTCCCAACCTCAGCCTTGAGTAGCTTTCTATTAATACTGCAGCTTACAACTTTTGAATGTAGTAAGATTATTTTGTATTAACTCTTACACTGTAGACTTTTAAATAACTCCTTTAATGAGGCATGTGCTTATCATTGTAAAAATCCCAAGCAAGAATTTAATTCACAAGTTATAAAATTAGGGCAGCTAACATCTAATTTGACCATGGCAGATTTTGACAGTTTCATGACTATTTGGTATTAAGAAAATAGGAGTTAGTGGAGGCTGGGCGCGGTGGCTCACTCCTGTAATCCCAGGACTTTGGGAGGCCTAGGCAGGTGAATCACATGAGGTCAGGAGTTTGAGACCAGCCTGACCAATATGGTGAAACCCCCGTCTCTACTAAAAATACAAAAAATTAGCTGGACGTGATGGCAGGCGCCTTTAATCCCAGCTACTCAGGAGGCTGAGGCAGAAGAATCACCAGAACTTGGGAGGTGGAGGTTGCACTGAGCAGAGATCACGCCATTGCACTCCAGCCCGTGCAACAAGAGAGAAACTCCGTCCCACCCCCCGCCCCCACAAAAAAGAAAGAATAAAGGAGAAAAGTCATAAGATAATCTCCATAGATGCAGGAAACACACACAGAGAAAAGAAAATAGGAGTTAGTATGTCATTGGCTTGAATTTCTTTGCTTAGAACTGCAAGGTTCTTAGAACTCTGGAAAGACGTAGGTTGGGTAGAATTTTTAATAATTAGTCAACAGAGAATCTAGTGCTCATTTGAAATTGGAAAGATTTGACTGGAAATCTCGTACTTTTTCCCTGAAATTCCTTTTACTTCTTAAAGTTTAGTGCAACATTTACATTCTTTTAATCTAAGTAATGAGGAAGTGTAGTTTTTCCTTGGCTTTTTACCACACAAAGAGAAATGAGTCTTTCCTGTCATTCAATTTGTCTTTTTCTATTACAAGTATTCATTGTGTGCCACTCATCCATTAAAAGTCCTAGAGAAATCTGTGTTATTTTGGATAGTACCAGTAGGAAATGTCCTTTGAAAAAATGTTGGAGACTAACGTACCAAAGGCACATATGCAAAAAATTTATAAAGTGATTTTAATCTACTTATTAATATCTCTATTCATTATGCAAAGAAATTATCTGAGTAAATTCATAAAAGTATAGAAGTTACAGAATTGTTTTTAGCATGAGATAACATGTTTTAAGTTCATTCTAGCACGTCTGAATCTAACAATTTCTACTGCTGTTTAGTAAAATTCAAGGCAAAATATTGCTTGGCTCTTTTATGAGAGCTAATCAGAACTAGAATTGTCTTAAAAGTTAATTGCTTCAGTTTTTTAAAGAAATTATGTAGCTTAGTTTTGGTCTATGGAATAGTTAAAAAAAGAAATGTAACTTAGTTGCATAATTTATTGGTTTAAACAGACTGGTCTTACCCCCTTGATGGAAGCAGCTTCTGGAGGGTATGCAGAGGTTGGAAGAGTTCTTCTTGATAAAGGAGCAGATGTTAATGCTCCCCCTGTGCCTTCCTCAAGAGATACTGCTTTAACAATAGCAGCAGACAAAGGTCACTACAAATTTTGTGAACTCCTGATTCATAGGTGAGTACTTTTCTATTATATGTAGAACTTCTCATGGTCATTTTCACTTTTCAGAGCTTTTAAAGTTGATAACATTGTTTTACTTTATTGATATTGTTAAGAAAAGATTATTTGCAAGTTATTTTGTATAAGAAGAAGATAGAGAAAACTAGTAAAAGCCAGCCTCTTCTTACAGGAAACAAACTATTAATATGCCTTGTTTACAGGGGAGCCCACATTGATGTTCGTAACAAAAAGGGAAATACGCCACTTTGGCTGGCATCCAATGGAGGTCATTTTGATGTTGTGCAGTTGCTAGTGCAAGCAGGTGCTGATGTGGATGCAGCAGATAACCGGAAAATCACACCTCTTATGTCAGCATTTCGCAAGGTAATTTGATATGGGGGAAGAAAGGTCAATTTTAAGCCAATTCTAAGTTAAAACCATGTGAGAAAGATAAGTTTATCTTGGAGAATTGAGTATATTTCCATAGAAAAATCACTGCTATCTTTCCATTCTTTTTTTTTTTTTTTTTTTTTTTGAGATGGAGTCTTACTCTGTCACATAGGCTAGAATGCAGTGGCATGATCGTGGCTCACTGCAACCTCTGCCTCCCAGGTTCAAGCGATTCTCCTGCCTCAGCCTCCTGAGTAGCTGGGATTACAGGCGTGCGCCACCACACCTGGCTAATTTTTGTATTTTTAGTAGAGATGGGGTGTCACCACGTTGGTCAGGCTGGTCTCAAACTCCTGACTTTGTGATCTGCCCGCCTCAGCCTCCCAAAGTGCTGGGATTACAGGCTCCTGACCTTATCTTTCCGTTCTTTTGTGGCCAAATCTAAGAGCTATGTGGTAGTTCACTATAAGCAACTTGGTTGTTAAATCACTTGGTGTCTTGACTATTTGTGATATATTGTTCATGAAACAGAAGATTTAAGAAAAACTATTATATGCAGATGGATTTTTTTGTGCCTAAAGAGGAACAAAAAGGAGTAGACTTTCATAAAAACTTACTGTATCTTCTGTGTGCGTGTGTGTGTGTGTGTGTGTGTGTGTGTGTGTGTGTGTGTGTGTGTGTATGAAACGGTCTCAGTCTGTCAACCAGGCTGGAGTGCAGTGGCATGATCATAGCTCAGTATAGCCTCAACCTCCCAGGCTCAAGTGATCCTCCCGCCTCAGCCTCCTGAGTAGCTGGGACCACAGGTGTCACTACCATGCTCAGATTTTTTTTATTTTTACTTTTTGTAGAGACGAGGTCTTGCTGTGTTGCCCAGGCTGGTCTCAAACTCCTGGGCTCAGCGATTCTCCCACCTCTGCCTGCCAAAGTGCTGAGATATGGGCGTGAGCCATGCCTCTCATATATATTAAAGTTCATGCCCGGCCTCTTATATATATTAAAGTTCACTTATCTGCTGTATTTTTAAAAGCCTTCCCATTGGTATAGCTTCCCAAACTATAAACTACTTATTAGGGCATGTAAAGACCTGCATAATAAGCTTCATGTCAACCTCCCCAGACAAATCATTTATGCTACTATCCCCTTTTGCTCACTATGTTTTCTAGTTACTGGCCTAGAATGCACTAAATTTTCAACTGCCTCAGGGCCTTTGCTCACTGGTTTTCTTTTCCCGAAATGTTTTCCCTTGCTGTTCACCTAGCTCACCTCTCTACTCATCTGTTAGCTCCAGTTTTACATGTCAGTTCTCAAAGAGTATTTCCCTAACACCAAATCTGAAAAAGGTCCCTCTGTTTCTCTTTTATAGTTGAGTTTTGATTTTCCTTATCCCAATTTGTAATTATATCTTCAAACATGTACTTACCATTTTAATGCCTGTCTCGCCAACTAGACTGGTAGGTCCATGAGGACAAGAGTCATGACCATCTTTTTCAGCACTGTTTATATACCCAGTTGTTTAGCACAGTGCAATTTACATATAGTGAAATGCATGAATCTTAAGGTACGTGGTTTAGTTTTGATAAACGTATACATACATGTAACCCATACCCCATAAACATATAAATTATTTCTGTAACCCTAGAAGGTTCCCTCTTGCCCACTTTTAGTCACTTCCCTGCCCCAGAGGCAAGCATTTCTCTGATTTGTATCTCCATCACACTAATTCTTAAGGATGTTTTAGAACCTTGGTAGGGAAACTATGCAAGCTTGGTTACATTAAAATAGATATGCTGGCCGGGTGCGGTGGCTCACGCCCATAATCCCAGCACTTTGGGAGGCCGAGTCAGGTGGATCACCTGAGGTCAGGAGTTCAAGACCAGCCTGGCCAACATGGTAAATCCCCGTCTCTACTAAAAATACAAAAATTAGCCAGGCGTGATGGTAGGCGCCTGTAATCTCAGCTACTCCGGAGGCTGAGGCAGGAGAGTTGCTAGAACCCGGGAGGCGGAGGTTGCAGTGAGACAAAAGCATGCCATGGCACTCCAGCCGGGGCAACAACAGCGAGACTCCCATCTCAAAAAAAAAAAAAAAAAGATATGCTTAGAATTGATTACAGATCTTTCAACCCTTGATAATGGCATTTAGAAAGTGTTTTATTTAGATTCAAGTCCTAAGGCTCAGAAAGTTGTGATAGTCCAGCTTGTTTAGTTAGTGAAGTAGAGGCAAAGTAAGACTTTGAAATTTTTTAAAAAATTATTTATTTTAGGACTCATTTCCCTTTTACACTGAGGTTCATTTTACATCACCAATGTTTGTTTAATAGATTTATTCTAGGAGATACTGTTTTTCTACAAAAGCTTTTTCTACTTTCAGTGGGATTAAATTCAGGAGAAATGTTGTCTAGTCCACCGTCCATTCCTGAGCATACATTCTTGTCTTTTATGCTTTTCTTTTTATAAGCTGAATGCTGATCTTATTTTTATAATTTTAATTTTAAGCTTAATATTCTATTTGGAAGTATTTGCCTTTTTTTTCTTAAATTGGTAGGCATATATGCAAAATCAAGGGATTCCTTTGTAATTCTTTTGTTTTACTTTCTTTTATTCTTAAGAATAATAATTTTTCTTTTCATGCTACCTTGTCTAAGATTGTTGTACTTCTTATAGGGTCATGTAAAAGTTGTTCAATATTTGGTAAAGGAAGTAAATCAGTTCCCTTCTGATATAGAATGCATGAGATACATAGCAACAATTACAGATAAGGTAAGTTTAATATGCTACTGAAGCACATTTTTGTTCTTTGTGGAATGATATGCCAAAGTGTGCAGTTAGGAACTTGTTCTTTTTATATTCTGAAAGGTTGGTCACCTGATCTCTTTATGCTTTTGTTTCTCCATTTGCAAAATAGAGGGGTATAATACTTTTGATAAACTATTTTGAGATTTCTACTGTGGACCATCGTCACAGTGACTACACTAAGGTACTAAACCATTAGCCTAATGAGAAGGCTTCCTAAGGACATGCAGGTTTTTAGGGAAATGGTGTCTTATTTTTGTGAAAGACTGATACATGACTGGACTCAAAGGATAACTTAATTTGGTTTAGTGACTTTTCAGTTTGAGCTTTAACCTCTGGACTTTAATGTGCTCATCAGCTTAAGTTTTATTTGGCCTCTTTCATTATATATTTACATAATTCTATTTCCTGCTGTAGGAACTGTTGAAAAAATGTCATCAATGTGTCGAAACCATTGTGAAGGCTAAAGACCAGCAAGCTGCAGAAGCAAATAAGAATGCGAGTATTCTTTTAAAGGAACTTGATCTGGAAAAGGTGAGTGGGAAAAATAATTTTCCTTTTTAGAAATCATTGAGGGTGGGGGCCGGGCACGGTGGCTCACGCCTATAATCCCAGCACTTCGGGAGGCCAAGGCGGGTGGATTACCTGAGGTCAGGAGTTCAAGACCAGCCTTGCTAACAAGGTGAAACCCTGTCTCTACTAAAAATACAAAAATTAGCCAGGCGTGGTGGCACACCCCTGTAATCCCAGCTACTCGGGAGGCTGAGGCAGGAGAATTGCTTGAGCCCGGGAGGCAGAGGTTGCAGTGAGTCGAGATCGTGCCACTGCACTCCAGCCTGGCTGACAGAGCGAGACTGTCTCAAAAAAAAAAAAAAAAAAAAGAAAGAAATTATTGAGGATGGGCGTGGTGGCTCACACCTGTAATCCCAGCACTTTGGGAGGCTGAGCCTAGGAGTTTGAGATCAGTTTGGTCAACATAGAGAGGATGGCCTGAGCCCAGAAGGCAGAGGTTGCAGTGAGCTGTGATTGTGCCACTGCACTCTAGCCTGGGTGACAGAGTGAGACCCCATCTCAGACAAAAAGAAAATCTGCTAGAATAAACTTGTCGCCTATATGACCAATATTCTTAACAATATATGATTCAAAGGAAATAGGTAATAGATTCTTGAACCACCATCAATTTTTTATTCTGACCTGTCATTCAAAAAAATATATTTTGAGCCCAAATATAAGGGAAGGACTAGATTTTGAGCAAGATCCCAATTTACGGCTGGGTGCAGTAGCTCACACCTGTAATCCCAGCATTTTGGGGGGCCTAGGCTAGAGGATGGCTTGAGCTCAGGAGTTCGAGACCAGGCTGGGCAACATAGTGAGACCTTGCCTCTACTAAAAGTTTAAAAAATTCACCGGGCATGGTGATGCACACCTGTAGTCCCAGCTACTCAGGAGGCTGAAGCGAGAGGATCTCTTGGGCCTGGGAGGTTGAGGCTGCAATGAGCTATGATTATGCCACTGCACTCCAGCCTGGGTGACAGAGCAAGACCCTGTCTCAAAAAAAAAAAAAGGTCCTGTCTGGGCGCAGTAGCTCATGCCTGTAATCCCAGCACTTTGGGAGGCCGAGGCGGGCAGATCACCTGAGGTTAAGAGTTTGAGACCAGCCTGGCCGACATGGAGAAACCCCGTCTCTGCTAAAACTACAAATATTAGCTGGGTGTGGTAGCGCATGCCTGTAGCCCCAGCTACTTAGGAGGCTGAGGCAGGAGAATTGTTTGAACCCGGGAGACAGAAGTTGCAGTGAGCTGAGATCATGCCACTACACTCTAGCCTGGGTGACAGAGCTAGATTCTGTCCCAAAAAAAAAAAAAAAAAATCCCATTTTACCAAATGACATCATTACTGCCTAAGTGGTTTTAACATTGGTCTGTGAAGAAATTTAGTAAAGCATTGGAAATCATTTGTTTATTGTTAAGATCTGGGTTACAAGTGGTTTATTAGATTCCCAATTAAAGACTATCCAGAAAAAAGACGGGAGGAGCCAAGATGGCCGAATAGGAGCAGCTCTGGTCTACAGCTCCCAACATGAGCGACGCAGAAGACAGGTGATTTCTGCATTTCCATCTGAGCTTTGAAGAGAGCAGTGGTTCTCCCAGCACGCAGCTGGAGATCTGAGAACGGGCAGACTGCCTCCTCAAGTGGGTCCCTGACCCCTGACCCCTAAGCAGCCTAACTGGGGGGCACCCCCCAGCAGGGGCAGACTGACACCTCACACGGCCAGGTACTTCAACAGACCTGCAGCTGAGGGTCCTGTCTGTTAGAAGGAAAACTAACAAACAGAAAGGACATCCACACCAAAAACCCATCTGTACATCACCATCATCAAAGACCAAAAGTAGATAAAACCACAAAGATGGGGAAAAAACAGAGCAGAAAAACTGGAAACTCTAAAAAGCAGAGCACCTCTCCTCCTCCAAAGGAACACAGTTCCTCATCAGCAACGGAACAAAGCTGGACGGAGAATGACTTTAACGAGCTGAGAGAGGAAGGCCTCAGACGATCAAATTACTCTGAGCTTACGGGAGGAAATTCAAACCAAAGGCAAAGAAGTTGAAAACTTTGAAAAAAATTAGAAGATTGTATAACTAGAATAACCAATACAGAGAAGTGCTTAAAGGAGCTGATGGAGCTGAAAACCAAGGCTTGAGAACTACGTGAAGAATGCAGAAGCCTCAGGAGCCGATGCGATCAACTGGAAGAAAGGGTATCAGCGATGGAAGATGAAATGAATGAAATGAAGCGAGAAGGGAAGTTTAGACAAAAAAGAATAAAAAGAAACAAGCAAAGCCTCCAAGAAATATGGGACTATGTGAAAAGACCAAATCTACGTCTGATTGGTGTACCTGAAAGTGACGGGGAGAATGGAACCAAGTTGGAAAACACTCTGCAGGATATTATCCAGGAGAACTTCCCCAATCTAGCAAGGCAGGCCAACATTCCGATTCAGGAAATACAGAGAACGCCACAAAGATACTCCTCGAGAAGAGCGACTCCAAGACACATAATTGTCAGATTCACCAAAGTTGAAATGAAGGAAAAAATGTTAAGGGCAGCCAGAGAGAAAGGTCGGGTTACCCTCAAAGGGAAGCCCATCAGACTAACAGCAGATCTCTCGGCAGAAACTCTACAAGCCAGAAGAGAGTGGGGGCCAATATTCAACATTCTTAAAGAAAAGAATTTTCAACCCAGAATTTCATATCCAGCCAAACTAAGCTTCGTAAGTGAAGGAGAAATAAAATACTTTACAGAGAAGCAAATGCTGAGAGATTTTGTCACCACCAGTCCTGCCCTAAAAGAGCTCCTGAAGGAAGCGCTAAACATGGAAAGGAACAACCAGTACCAGCCACTGCAAAATCATGCCAAAATGTAAAGACCATCAAGACTAGGAAGAAACTGCATCAACTAACGAGCAAAATAACCAGCTAACATCATAATGACAGGATCAAATTCACACATAACAATATTAACTTTAAATGTAAACGGATTAAATGCTCCAATTAAAAGACACAGACTGGCAAATTGGATAAAGAGTCAAGACCCATCAGTGTGCTGTATTCAGGAAACCCATCTCACGTGCAGAGACACACATAGGCTCAAAATAAAAGGATGGAGGAAGATCTACCAAGCAAATGGAAAACAAAAAAAGGCAGGGGTTGCAATCCTAGCCTCTGATAAAACAGACTTTAAACCAACAAAGATCAAAAGAGACAAAGAAGGCCATTACATAATGGTAAAGGGATCAATTCAGCAAGAAGAGCTAACTATCCTAAATATATATGCACCCAATACAGGAGCACCCAGATTCATAAAGCAAGTCCTGAGTGACCTACAAAGAGACTTAGACTCCCACACATTAATAATGGGAGACTTTAACACCCCACTGTCAACATTAGACAGATCAACGAGACAGAAAGTCAGCAAGGATACCCAGGAATTGATACCCAGGTCTGCACCAAGCAGACCTAATAGACATCTACAGAACCCTCCACCCCAAATCAACAGAATATACATTCTTCTCAGCACCACACCACACCTATTCCAAAATTGACCACATACTTGGAAGTAAAGCTCTCCTCAGCAAGTGTAAAAGAACAGAAATTATAACAAACTATCTCTCAGACCACAGTGCAATCAAACTAGAACTCAGGATTAAGAATCTCACTCAAAACCGCTCAACTACATGGAAACTGAACAACCTGCTCCTGAATGACTACTGGGTACATAACGAAATGAAGGCAGAAATAAAGATGTTCTTTGAAACCAACGAGAACAAGGACACAACATACCAGAATCTCTGGTACGCATTCAAAGCAGTGTGTAGGAAATTTATAGCACTAAATGCCCACAAGAGAAAGCAGGAAAGATCTAAAATTGACACCCTAACATCACAATTAAAAGAACTAGAAAAGCAAGAGCAAACACATTCAAAAGCTAGCAGAAGGCAAGAAATAACTAAAATCAGAGCAGAACTGAAGGAAATAGAGACACAAAAAAAACCCTTCAAAAAATTAACGAATCCAGGAGCTGGGTTTTTGAAAGGATCAACAAAATTGGTAGACCACTAGCAAGACTAATAAAGAAAAAAAGAAGAATCAAATAGATGCAATAAAAAATGATAAAGGGGATATCACCACTGATCCTACAGAAATACAAACTACCATCAGAGAATACTACAAATACCTCTATGCAAATAAACTAGAAAATCTAGAAGAAATGGATAAATTCCTCGACACATACACTCTCCCAAGACTAAACCAGGAAGAAGTTGAACCTCTGAATAGACCAAGAACAGGATCTGAAATTGTGGCAATAATCAATAGCTTACCAACCAAAAAGAGTCCAGGACCAGATGGATTCACAGCCGAATTCTACCAGAGGTACAAGGAGGAGCTGGTACCATTCCTTCTGAAACTATTCCAATCAATAGAAAAAGAGGGAATCCTCCCTAACTCATTTTATGAGGCCAGCATCATCCTGATACCAAAGCCGGGCAGAGACACAACCAAAAAAGAGAATTTTAGACCAATATCCTTGATGAACATTGATGCAAAAATCCTCAATAAAATACTGGCAAACCAAATCCAGCAGCACATCAAAAAGCTTATCCACCATGATCAAGTGGGCTTCATCCCTGGGATGCAAGGCTGGTTCAATATACGCAAATCAATAAAAGTAATCCAGCATATAAACAGAACCAAAGACAAAACCACATGATTATCTCAATAGATGCAGAAAAGGCCTTTGACAAAATTCAACAACCCTTCATGCTAAAAACTCAATAAATTAGGTATTGATGGGACGTATCTCAAAATAATAAGAGCTATCTATGACAAACCCACAGCCAATATCATACTGAATGGGCAAAAACTGGAAGCATTCCCTTTGAAAACTGGCACAAGACAGGGATGCCCTTTCTCACCACTCTTATTCAACGTAGTGTTGGAAGTTCTGGCCAGGGCAATTAGGCAGGAGAAGGAAATAAAGGGTATTCAATTAGGAAAAGAGGAAGTCAAATTGTCCCTGTTTGCAGACGACATGATTGTATATCTAGAAAACCCCATTGTCTCAGCCCAAAATCTCCTTAAGCTGATAAGCAACTTCAGCAAAGTTTCAGGATACAAAATCAATGTACAAAAATCACAAGCATTCTTATACACCAACAACAGACAGAGAGCCAAATCATGAGTGAACTCCCATTCACAATTGCTTCAAAGAGAATAAAATACCTAGGAATCCAACTTACAAGGGATGTGAAGGACCTCTTCAAGGAGAACTACAAACCACTGCTCAATGAAATAAAAGAGGATACAAACAAATGGAAGAACATTCCATGCTCATGGGTAGGAAGAATCAGTATCGTGAAAATGGCCATACTGCCCAAGGTAATTTACAGATTCAATGCCATCCCCATCAAGCTACCAATGACTTTCTTCACAGAATTGGAAAAAACTACTTTAAAGTTCATATGGCACCAAAAAAGAGCCCACATCGCCAAGTCAATCCTAAGCCAAAAGAACAAAGCTGGAGGCATCACACTACCTGACTTCAAACTATACTACAAGGCTACAGTAACCAAAACAGCATGGTACTGGTACCAAAACAGAGATATAGATCAGTGGAACAGAACAGAGCCCTCAGAAATAACGCCGCATGTCTACAACTATCTGATCTTTGACAAACCTGAGAAAAACAAGCAATGGGGAAAGGATTCCCTATTTAATACATGGTGCTGGGAAAACTGGCTATCCATATGTAGAAAGCTGAAACTGGATCCCTTCCTTACACCTTATACAAAAATCAATTCAAGATGGATTAAAGACTTAAATGTTAGACCTAAAACCATAAAAACCCTAGAAGAAAACCTAGGCATTACCATTCAGGACATAGGCATGGGCAAGGACTTCATGTCTAAAACACCAAAAGCAATGGCAACAAAAGCCAAAATTGACAAATGGGATCTAATTAAACTAAAGAGCTTCTGCACAGCAAAAGAAACTACCATCAGAGTGAACAGGCAACCTACAAAATGGGAGAAAATTTTCGCAACCTACTCATCTGACAAAGGGCTAATATCCAGAATCTACAATGAACTCAAACAAATTTACAAGAAAAAAACAACCCCATCAAAAAGTGGGCAAAGGACATGAACAGACACTTCTCAAAAGAAGACATTTATGCAGCCAAAAAACACATGAAAAAATGCTCACCATCACTGGCCATCAGAGAAACGCAAATCAAAACCACAGTGAGATACCATCTCACACCAGTTAGAATGGCGATCATTAAAAAGTCAGGAAACAACAGGTGCTGGAGAGGATGTGGAGATTTAGGAATACTTTTACACTGTTGGTGGGACTCTAAACTAGTTCAACCATTGTGGAAGTCAGTGTGGCGATTCCTCAGGGATCTAGAACTAGAAATACCATTTGACCCAGCAATCCCATTACTGGGTATATACCCAAAGGACTATAAATCATGCTACTATAAAGACACATGCACACGTGTGTTTATTGCGGCATTATTCACAATAGCAAAGACTTGGAACCAACCCAAATGTCCAGCAATGATAGACTGGATTAAGAAAATGTGGCACATATACGCCATGGAATACTATGCAGCCATAAAAAATGATGAGTTCATGTCCTTTGTGGGGACATGGATGAAACTGGAAATCATCATTCTCAGTAAACTATTGCAAGAACAAAAAACCAAACACCGCATATTCTCACTCATAGGTGGGAATTGAACAATGAGAACACATGGACACAGGAAGGGGAACATCACACTCTGGGGACTGTTGTGGGGTGGGGAGAGGGGGGAGGGATAGCATTAGGAGATACACCTAATGCTAGATGACGAGCTAGTGGGTGCAGCGCACCAGCATGGCACATGTATACATATGTAACTAACTGCACATTGTGCACATGTACCCTAAAACTTAAAGTATAAAAAAAAAAAAAAGACTATCCAGTATCCTAGGATGTGTGCTGTAATGGAAAAATTAAAATAAACAAACTAAAACATTGCCTTTCTGAGGCTCAGTCTGCTTACCTGGAAAATGAGAGTGTTGATACTGAGTTTGGAAATTATATTAAAAGAAAAAATGTCATGATCAAGTAGAGTTATTCTAGGAATGCAAGAGATAGCTTAACATAAAAGTATTTTGTTGCTAATTAAAGGAAGAGAAAAAGTATGATTATTGAGAGATGCTAAAATTTTGACAGCAAATTTTGGTTTAAAGAAACTTTGTAAGCTAAAGAGAGAAGAAAAGTTTGCTTACAATCATTGAGGAGAAAAAAAGATAACTTATCCATAATAAAAAATGATCATGTGAATAGGCAATTCACAGAAAAAGAAATACAAGCTGGGCATGTGTGGTGGCTCATGCCTGTAATCCCAGCACTTTGGGAGGCTGAGGCAGGAGGATCACTTGAGACCAGCAGTTCAAGACCAGCCTGGGCAACATAGTGGGACCCTGTCTCTACTTAAAAAAATAAATTAAAATAAATTCTATAAATAGGAAAGAATCATTTTTGTAATAGCTTCTTGTCAGGATTTTTACAGTGAAATTTATCAGTCTTTTGTAAAGATCATGATAGGTGCATTTTAGGCACATAAATAGATGCCACATAAATGTTTTTTTAAAATAGCATCAGTGAAATTCACTCCACAAACCATACAATTTACCCATGTAAAGTTACATAATTCACAGTTGGGCACAGTGGCTCATGCCTGTAATCCTAGCACTTTGGGAGGCTGAAGTGGGCAGGTCACCTGAGGTCAGGAGTTCGAGACCAGCCTGGCTAACATGGTAAAACCCCTTCTCTACTAAAAGTACAAAAATTAGTCAGGCATGGTGGCACACGCCTGTAATCCCAGCTACCTGGGAGGCTGAGGCAGGAGAATTGCAGGAACCCGACAGGCAGAGGCTGCAGTAAGCCAACATCATTCCACTGCACTCCAGCCTGGGTGACAGAGCAAGACTCTGTCTCAAAATAAAATAAATAAAGTTATGTAATTCAGTGGTGTTTAGTATATTCACAGAATTGTACATTTATCAGCACAATTTTGGAACATTATGACTGTCATAAAAAGAAACCCTGCACTCCATAGCTATCATATTCCCATTCCCCCGCTGCAATCCCTGTGTCCTAGGTAACTGCTAATCTACTTTCTGTCTCTATAGATTTGTCAATTGTGGACTTTTCACATAAATGGAATCATACAATATTTGGTCTTTTGTGACTGGCTTTTTCACTTAGTGAAATGTTTTCAAAATTCATCCATGTTATAGCCAAAATCAGTACTTTATTTCTTTTTATTGCCAAATACAAAAACAATTCTATTCTGTAGACCACATTTTGTTTATCTGTTTATCAGTTAATGGTCATTGGGTTGCTTCCACTTCTTGGCAATTATAAATAATGCTCAATGATTGTAAGCAACCTTTTCTTCTCTCTTTAGCTTACGTTTTTTTAAACTAAAATTTGCTATCAAAATTTTAGCATCTCAATAATCATACTTTTTCTCTTTAATTATCAACAAAATATTTTCATGTTAAGCTATCTCTTGCATTCCTAGAATAACTCTACTTGATCATGATGTTTTTTCTTTTAATAATGCAATTATAAATAAGTATACAGTTTTTGTATGAAAATGTTTTTATTTCTCTGGAGCATGTACCTATGGATGGAATTACTAAATCATATGCTACTTCTGTGTTTAACTATTTGAAGGATTGAAGGAGTGCCAGATTGTTTTCCAAAGTGGCTGTACCATTTTACATTCCTACCTGCAGTGTATGAAGGTTTCAATTTCTCCACATCCTCACCAATATTATTATCTGTCTTTCTGATTGTAGCCATCCTAGTGGGTGTGAAGTGGATATCTTGTGACTTGGATTTGATTTTCCCTGATGGCTAATGATATTGAACATCTATCTTTCTCTGTGCTTATTGGTCATTTGTATATTTTCTTTGGAGAAATGTCTATTCAGATCCTTTTTCTATTTTTAAAAAATAGCTTTATTGAGGTATATTTGACAAATAAAAATTTGTGTATATTTAAAATGTATAACTTGGTTTTTTTTTAATTAATTTTTTTCTTTTTCCTTTTTTTTTTTTTTTTAAAGAGACAGGGTTTTACTCTGTTGCCAAGGCTGAGTGCAGTGGCATGATTATAGCTCACTAGAGCCTCAAACTCCTGGGCACATGCAATCCTCCTGCCTCCCAAGTAACTGGGACTACAAGGCATAGGTCACCATGCCTGGCTAATTTTCTTATTTTTTTACAGAGATGGGATCTTGCTATATTGCCCAGGCTGGTCTCAAACTCCTGGGCTCAAACTCCTGGGCTCAAGCAATCTTTCCTCCTCAGTCTCCCAAAGTGCTTGTATTACAGGCGTGAGCCACCATGCCCAGCCTGCATATAACTTGATGTTTTCATAATCTGTTTTTTAAATGGACTGTCTTTTCATTCGTGAGTTGTAAGATTTTTTTTATATATTATAGATACAAGTCCCTTACCAGTTGTATGATTTGCAAAAATATTTTTCCCATTTTATAGGTTGACTGTTTACTTTTTTTTTTTTTGAGACAGTCTCACTCTGTCACCCAGGCTGGAGTGCGGTGCCGTGATCTCGGCTCATTGCAACCTCTGCCTCCCAGGTTCAAGTGATTGTTCTGCCTCAGCCTCTCTAGTAGCTGAGACTGCAAGTCCGTGCCACCACACCCAGCTAATTTTTGTATTTTTAGTTGAGATGAGGTTTCGCCATGTTGGCTACATTAGTCTCGAACTCCTGACCTCAGGTGATCCACCGACCTCGGCCTCTCAAAGTGCTGGGATTACAGATGTGAGCCACCATGCCCAGCTGATTTTTTACTTTCTTGATGATTCCTTTGAAGTACAAAAGTTTTTAATTTTGATGGTGTCCAGTTTATTTTTTGTTGTTGGCATTTATAAATGTGTTTTGAGAGTAACATCCATGGAAATCCCTGTGTATCATAAAAATATCATTTCATTCTTTATTTTACATTACTGCCTTATTGGTAAAATTATATACCTGCTTTATTTCCAGTCAAGAGAAGAGAGCAGAAAGCAGGCTCTTGCTGCTAAAAGAGAAAAAAGAAAAGAAAAGAGAAAAAAGAAAAAAGAGGAACAGAAAAGGAAACAGGAAGAAGATGAAGAAAACAAACCTAAGGAGAATTCGGAACTACCAGAGGATGAAGATGAAGAGGAGAATGATGAAGATGGTGAGAAACAAACCATCTGAATTAACGATAAAATTCTCCTTTATCAACTTCATTTTGAGTGCTCTTTGCTCTAGTTAACTCTAGTTAAACATTTGATTACTTTATTAATCTGAAGTGGACAATGACTTTTATAGTAAATATTTGTAAGTGTTTTGCATTGTAAATTAATGCAGAGAAACGAGGGAAAACAAGCGCATAATTTGAATAAATTCAGTTGTAATTTAAGTCACCTTGTAAAACACTGCATATATACTAAAAGCAATACAGTAAGAAGTTTGCCACTTTTTTTTGAGATTCTTCTCTAACTCTTCCTCTCCTGATTAGAAGTAAAGTTTCTCAGTTTACTTTTAGCTGAGATTCAGGCTCAAGGATATAGAGGCCTGAAATGTCAGTAGAGATGGGTTTAGTACTCTCAAAGAGTTATTTATTGTACTGTCTGGCAGTGCTTGTAGTAGGCAAATAATTTTGTTCTACTTGGATTCTAATTCTAAAATACTATTTGAAAAATGTCCTAAATTCAAACTATATTGTGGTTTGGGTTCATGAGACTAGAATTAAGAATATTAAGAATATTGGGCCGGGTGCAATGGCTCACACCTGTAATCCCAGCACTTTGGGAGGCTGAGAGCGGATCACGAGGTCAGGAGTTTGAGACCAGCCTGACCAATATGGTGAAACCCCGTCTCTACTTAAAAAAAAAAAAAAAAAAAATACAAAATTAGCCTGGGATTACAGGCGTGGTGGCACATGCGTCTAATCCCACCTACTCAGGAGGCTGAGGCAGGAGAATTGCTTGAACCTGGGAGGCGGAGGTGGTGAGCCGAGTTCACGCCATTGCACTCCAGCCTGGATGACAGGAGCAAAACTCTGTCTCAAAAAAAAAATAAAAAGAAAAAAAAGAATATTAAGAATGTTGCTAGTATATGTGTCCTATACCACCTTAGACAAGAAAATATAATATTTTATATTTGTTCTAACAACAAATAATAGTAAATATTTATTAGGCTAACAAGAGCAAAGATTTTTTTTGTGTGTTTTTTTGAGATGAGGTCTCCCTCTGCCACCCAGGCTGGAGTGCAGTGGTGCAATCTCGGCTCACTGCAACCTCTGCCCCCCAGGTTCAGGTGATCCGCCCACCCTAGCCTCCCAAGTAGCGGGGACCACAGGTATGCACCACCATCCCCAGCTAATTTTTGTATTTTTTGTAGAGACAAGATTTCACCATGTTGCCCAGGAGATCTTGAACTCCTGAGCTCAAGTAATCAATCCACCTGCCTTGGCCTCCCACAGTGCTGAAATTACAGGCATGAGCCACTGCACCTGGCCACAGTAAAAGATTTCTTTATTTCAGCTGGGCGCAGTGGCTCACACCTGTAATCCCAGCACTTTGGGAGGCCGAGGCGGGTGGATCATGAGGTCAGGAGTTTGAGATCAGCTTGGCCAACATGGTGAAACCCTGTCTCTACTAAAAGTACAAAAATTAGCCGGGCATGGTGGCACATGCCTGTAGTCCCAGCTACCCAGGAGGCAGAGGTTGCAGTGAGCAAATATCGCACCACTGCATTCCAGCCTGGGCGACAGAGCAAGACTCCGTCTCAAAAAAAAAAAAAAAAAAAAAAAAAGATTTCTTTATTTCTTAGTGAATACTGGTGAAAGGAAAATATGATTGTAAAACACTGAATTATTATCAATTATCAAATATATTCTGTCAGAATTTGTTTTGAGATCTGTGACTCAGTATGATTTTTATTCTTTTTAACAATTTCAGTGGAGCAAGAAGTTCCCATAGAACCTCCTAGTGCAACCACCACCACTACGATTGGAATCTCTGCAACATCTGCAACATTCACAAATGTGTTTGGGAAAAAAAGGGCCAATGTGGTGACAACTCCCAGCACCAATCGGAAAAATAAGAAGAACAAAACAAAAGAAACCCCTCCTACAGCACATTTAATTTTACCAGAACAACATATGTCTTTAGCCCAACAAAAGGCAGATAAAAATAAAATAAATGGAGAACCTAGAGGTGGTGGTGCAGGTGGGAATAGTGATTCAGATAACTTGGACAGCACAGACTGCAACAGTGAGAGTAGCAGTGGTGGTAAAAGCCAAGAGTTAAATTTTGTGATGGATGTGAATTCCTCTAAATACCCCTCACTGCTCCTTCATTCCCAAGAAGAAAAGACAAGTACTGCTACTTCCAAAACTCAGACACGGTAAATTTTTCTGATTTGTTAATTCTACCTGCACCTTTCCTTCTTCATGCCTGGCACAAGAATTTGAAGTATATTAATCCAAGTACAAGTTGTGTTAAACAATTGAAGTCTACCACATTATGTATCTTCAATATTCAAAACTGAAATTCACCCATGTCCTCTTTATCATTTGCTAGTTAGGAAATGAGATTATTAGAAATTTTTATAGGATTCATAGTCTGAAGTTGAAAATATTTGCATGCTTTGATTTTATCTAACTATGTCATTTTTATTGATTATAGTCTAATTTTTGGCATCTGAATCCATTTTAATACTAAAATAAATGATGGGTTCTTTGCTCTATTTCTGTTTTTCTGACTCATTGATTATTTGATGTGCCAACGTTTAATACGAATATTTCAGCGTAACTCTGGCTATAAAGGAATAGTCTCTTGAGTTTCTATCTTAAAACTTATCTTTTATTGTACTTGCTATTTGTCTCTTCTTAGACTTGAAGGTGAAGTGACTCCTAATTCCTTGTCAACCAGCTACAAGACAGTGTCATTGCCATTAAGCTCTCCGAACATAAAGCTGAATCTCACTAGCCCTAAAAGGGGTCAGAAAAGAGAAGAAGGGTGGAAAGAAGTTGTACGAAGGTAAATAGAATTAGTTCCATCTTTTTAGCTTTCATATATTTTCCCTTTCTCATGTGAGATGGCTACCTAGTTAATTAATGAATAATTTGAATGTGGTTATTATTTTAAACTGCATTGCCACACTAAATCCAGAATATGCTAAAGCAAAATTAGAAGCAGTATGTAAATTTTGCATGCATATTTTATATGACACAAGAAATTTTGGCTTTTTTTGGATAACCTCAGTTGCTTTTTATGTAGTTCAAATGTAAAGGCTTTCTCTTGCTTTTTTTCTTTCTCATGTCTCAGTAATTCTAGAACTAAAGTACTAATAATCAACTTTAGATTCAGAATACATGTCAGCTCATCATTGACCTGAGGCTTTATTTTTTATTGCTAAGTATGAGCTGTTGATACTGGTTTAAAATGAATATGCTAGCATAGTTATTCTGTGTGGATTTTAATAATATGGTATTCATTATTTTAACAGGGTCATTGCAGTTTAGTTGATGTGTAATATTTTGGGCAGATTTGAATGCTTATATTGTGAGTGATTTAAATATAATTTTTGTTTTCAATGGCAGTGTAATTTTTAAAATTAGGTTCTCTGAAACTGCAGAGGCAATGTAATTTTTAACTTTACTAAATTCAATTCAATATTACAAGAGATCAGTTTCTAAAATAAAAACTTTTAATAATTTCCTCTTTAGCATTTAAGAAATGTTATTCTTCAAAATGTCCACGAACATACTTACTAAGACATCTTTTTTAATAAAGAGACATTTAATTTCATAAGCTCATGTGTATTCTTCATTTTATAGGTCAAAGAAATTGTCTGTTCCAGCCTCAGTGGTGTCCAGGATAATGGGAAGAGGAGGATGCAACATCACTGCAATACAGGATGTTACTGGTGCCCATATTGATGTGGATAAACAAAAAGATAAGAATGGCGAGAGAATGATCACAATAAGGTAATTGTGCAAAATGTATACTGCTAGTTCTGAGTAGAAATTATAAGAAGCATACCTTTGTTAGGTATGGTATAATTAAGAACTTTATTTGATGGTTAAGATTACCTTTTTTTTTTTTTTTTTTTTTTTTAATGTTTTTGGTCTTGTTTCTGTTTTTTTTTTCCCCTCAGGGGTGGCACAGAATCAACAAGATATGCAGTTCAACTAATCAATGCACTCATTCAAGATCCTGCTAAGGAACTGGAAGACTTGATTCCTAAAAATCATATCAGAACACCTGCCAGCACCAAATCAATTCATGCTAACTTCTCATCTGGAGTAGGTACCACAGCAGCTTCCAGTAAAAATGCATTTCCTTTGGGTGCTCCAACTCTTGTAACTTCACAGGCAACAACGTTATCTACGTTCCAGCCCACTAATAAACTTAATAAGAATGTTCCAACAAATGTACGTTCTTCTTTCCCAGTTTCTCTACCCTTAGCTTATCCTCACCCTCATTTTGCCCTGCTGGCTGCTCAAACTATGCAACAGATTCGGCATCCTCGCTTACCCATGGCCCAGTTTGGAGGAACCTTCTCACCTTCTCCTAATACATGGGGACCATTCCCAGTGAGACCTGTGAATCCTGGCAACACAAATAGCTCTCCAAAGCATAATAACACAAGCCGTCTACCTAACCAGAACGGGACTGTTTTACCCTCAGAGTCTGCTGGACTAGCTACTGCCAGTTGTCCTATCACTGTCTCTTCTGTAGTTGCTGCCAGTCAGCAACTGTGTGTCACTAATACCCGGACTCCTTCATCAGTCAGAAAGCAGTTGTTTGCCTGTGTGCCTAAGACGAGTCCTCCAGCAACAGTGATTTCTTCTGTGACAAGCACTTGTAGTTCCCTGCCTTCTGTCTCCTCTGCACCTATCACTAGCGGGCAAGCTCCCACCACATTTCTACCTGCAAGTACTTCACAAGCACAGCTTTCTTCACAAAAGATGGAGTCTTTCTCTGCTGTGCCACCCACCAAAGAGAAAGTGTCCACACAGGACCAGCCCATGGCAAACCTATGTACCCCATCTTCAACTGCAAACAGTTGCAGTAGCTCTGCCAGCAACACCCCGGGAGCTCCAGAAACTCACCCATCCAGTAGTCCCACTCCTACTTCCAGTAACACACAAGAGGAGGCACAGCCATCCAGTGTGTCTGATTTAAGTCCTATGTCAATGCCTTTTGCATCTAACTCAGAACCTGCTCCATTGACTTTGACATCACCCAGAATGGTTGCTGCTGATAATCAGGACACCAGTAATTTACCTCAGTTAGCTGTACCAGCACCTCGAGTTTCTCATCGAATGCAGCCCAGAGGTTCTTTTTACTCCATGGTACCAAATGCAACTATTCACCAGGATCCCCAGTCTATTTTTGTTACAAATCCAGTTACTTTAACACCACCTCAAGGCCCACCAGCTGCAGTGCAGCTTTCTTCAGCTGTGAACATTATGAATGGTTCTCAGATGCACATAAACCCAGCAAATAAGTCTTTGCCACCTACATTTGGCCCAGCCACACTTTTCAATCACTTCAGCAGTCTTTTTGATAGTAGTCAGGTGCCAGCTAACCAGGGCTGGGGAGATGGTCCACTGTCCTCACGAGTTGCTACAGATGCCTCTTTCACTGTTCAGTCAGCGTTCCTGGGTAACTCAGTGCTTGGACACTTGGAAAACATGCACCCTGATAACTCAAAGGCACCTGGCTTCAGACCACCTTCCCAGCGAGTTTCTACTAGTCCAGTTGGTAAGTTATTAACTATTGCTGCAGTTCAGTTTGGAGCTCCTATGGCCTAATCTCACCTTAAGTGGACAAAAAAAGTAGCAAGAGGTAAATCACTCACATATAATGAGCTGCTTTAGATTCTCTCTATGATCTTTCTGTCCCTCATAGTAAGGAAGTTATACCATAGTGTAAGTCCATTTTCTTGGAATTGGTGTCTATTCATATTAATAAAAAAAACTCCAGGGATGTTTCAAGGATTCCAAATTTACAGACTTAAAAAAAAATCATAGTGATTGTTTGCATTTCTTAGATTTAAAAAATTGAAGTTGCAAAGGTGTTTAGGCACAAGTTCATAATTTACATTGTTTAATAGTACTCTGTTGTTTATTTTAGGTATAGCTATTTGTTTTTTATGTATTTTATTTTTTATTTTTATTATTTTATTTTATTTTTTTGAGACAGGGTCTCACTCTATCACCCAGGCTGGAGTGCAGTGGCCCAGTCTCAGCTCACTGTAACCTCCACCTCCTAGGCTCAAGCATTTCTCGTGCCTCAGCTTCTCAAGTAGCTGGGACTACAGGCATGCGCCACCATGCCCGGCTAATTTTTTGTATTTTTAGTAGAGACGGGGTTTTGCTGTGTTACCCAGGCTGGTCTCGAACTCCTGTGCTCAGGCAATATCCGCCTGCCTTGGCCTTCTAAAATGCTAGGATTACAGGTGTGAGCCACCGTGCCCAGCCTAGATACAGCTATTTGAAGAGACCCAGTCATTTATAGGCTCTTAACTTTTGAAAGACCAATGTAGATTTAGCTATTGCTTCTTTGAAATTATAAATTAGCTGCCGAGGCATTATGATAAATATATAGACAGATTTGAGGTCAGTTTTGGCTTGGAGATATTTGGAGAACCAGAATCTATTTTCTATAGTTTAAGAGCCAAATTTTAGTCTAATCTGCACTGTTCTGAAAAACAAATTAAAAATGTGGCCGACCCAGAATATGGCACTATTGCCTCTTAGCATTTCTCTTCCAGTTGGAAAACTGCCCCATATTCCATGCTACTTTGTTGCTAATTATAAACTGACCTATGTTGTTTAAAATTATTTGTGAGTTATGAATATGGCATAGCCTTAGCTTTCATTTCAGATATGTTTCCATTTACTTGTCTTTTCAGGAAAACATAGCTGTTATATTGTATTTCAAATAGAAATAGAAGCCTGCATATGACTATCTATGGTTGAAAATATTCTCTAAATTTTTTCCATTCCTCTCTGTAAATAGGCATCTATTACAACTTTTCATTTGGGGAAAGTAATATAGACTTTGAGAAGCCCCAGGGTGAAAGAAGAGCTCATTGCCAGTACCCAGGATGTGATAGGAAGCATTAATCCTTGACCTTCCTTCTAGGGCCTGGGATTAATAATCTTGGCCCCATTTCTTAACTGCTTGTATGGTTTCTTTTGTCGATGCTCTTTTCACGGATATAGTTTACTTTCCTAGTTTTCAGGTAAGAAGTAGTAATACCGACTGAGCGTGGTGGTTCATGCCTGTAATCCCAGCACTTTGGGAAGCTGAGGCGAGTGGTTTACATGAGGTCAGGAGTTTGAGACCAGCCTGGCCAACATGGTGAAACCCCATCTCTACTAAAAATATAAAAAATAGCCAGGCATGATGGTGCAGGTCTGTAGTCCCAGCTACTTGGGAGGCTGAGGCACAGGAATCACTTGAACCCAGAAGATGGAGGTTGCAGCAAGCCGAAATCATGCCACAGCACTCCAAGCCTGAACAAAAGAGCGAGACTGTCAGGAAAAAAAAAAAAAAGTAGTAATACTTAAGAAGATGGGAAAAGATAGAGAGAAACTGAAACCGTCATACATGGTAGGTAGGAATGTAAAATGGTACATCTGCTTTGGAAAAACAGTTTCACAGTTCCTCAGAAAGTTAGACGTAAGAGTGATCATATGATCCTGTTATTCTACTCCTAGGGAAGATATATGTCTATAGAAAAACTGGCACACCAATGTTCATAGCAACATTATTCATAATAGCCAAAATGTAGAAACAACCGAACATTCATTAACTGACAAGCAAATAAACAAAATGTGGTATATCTATAGAACGTAATATTTTGTATTTGGTATAAAAAGAAATAAAGGGCCGGGTGCAGTGGCTCACGCCTATAATCCCAGCACTTTGGGAGGCCGAGGTGGTTGGATCATGAGATCAGAAGTTCGAGACCAGCCTGGCCAACATGGTAAAACCCTGTCTCTACTAAAATACAAAACATTAGCTGGGTGTGGTGGTGCGCTCCTGTAGTCCCAGCTACTCAGGAGGCCGAGGCAGGGGAATCACTTGAACACAGGAGGTGGAGGTTGCAGTGAGCTGAGATCGCACCACTGCACTCCAGCCTGGTGACAGAGCGAGACTCTGTCTTAAAAAAAAAAAAAAAAGAAGTACTGATTCATGCTATAACATGGATGAACTTTGAAAACATTTTACTAAATGAAAGAAGCCAGTCACAAAAGACCAGATATTTATTTTATGATTCCATTTATGTGAAACATCCAGATTAGCAAATCCATAGAGACAGAAAGTAGATTAGTGGTTACCTAGGATGAAGGGGTGATTGGAGGGTGGGTGATAGCTTAGGGGTGCAGAATTTCTTTTTCTTTTTTTTCTTGAGACAGGGCCTCACTCTGTTGCCCAGGCTGGAGTGTAGTGGCGTGATCATGGCTCACTGCAGCCTCAACCTCCTGGGCTTCAAGCAGTTATTCTACCTTGGCATCCCAAAGAGATAGGATTGCGGGTGTGAGCCACCATGCCCAGCTTCAGAGTTTCTTTTTAGGATAACGGAAGTGTTCTAAAATTGATGTGGTCATGAATGCACAATTCTGTGAATATACAAAAAGCTACTGAATAGTATAACTTTAAATGAGTAAATTGTATGGTTTGTGAATTAAATCTCAGTAAAGCTATTAAAAAGTACATTTATGTGGCATCTACATTTAGGTCCCTAAAATGCACATCATGATCTTTAAAAGCTATCATGATTAGCTGGGCACGGTGGCTCATGACTGTGCTGGGAGGCTGAGTTGGGTGGATCACTTGAAGTCAGGAGTTCAAGACCAGCCTGGCCAACATGGGGAAACCCCCGTCTCTACCAAACATACCGAATTTAGCCAGGCATGGTGGTGGGTGCCTGTAATCCCAGCTACTCAGTAGGCTGAGGCAGGAGAATCGCTTGAACCTGGGAGGCAGAGGTTTCAGTGAGCTGAGATTGTGCCACTATACTCAGCCTGGGCAATAGAGCAAGACTCTGTCTCCAAAGAAAAAAAAAAAAAGCTATCATGATCTTTACAAAAGACTGACAGATTTCACTGTAAAAATATTGACAGTGGCCAGGTGTGGTGGCTCACACCTGTAATTTGAGTACTTTGGAAGGCCAAGTCAGGAGGATCACTTGAACCCAGGAGTTTGAGACCACCCTAGGCAGCATAGTGGGACCCTGTCTCGATAAAAAATAAATTTCAAAGTTAGCTCAGTGTGGGACCGGGCATGGTGGCTCACGCCTGTAATCCCAGCACTTTGGGAGGCCAAGGCGGGCAGATCACGAGGTCAGGAGATCGAGACCATCCTGGTTAACACGTGAAACCCCATCTCTACTAAAAATACAAAAAAATTAGCCACGCGTGGTCGCAGGCGCCTGTGGTCGCAGCTACTTGGGAGGCTGAGGCAGGAGAATGGCGTGAACCCGGGAGGCGGAGCTTGCAGTGAGCCGAGATCGCGCCACTGGACTCCAGCCTGGGCAACAGAGCGAGACTCCGTCTCAAAAAAAATAAATAAATAAAAATAAATTAGCTCAGTGTGGTGGTACACGCTTGTAGTCCCAGCTACTCAGCGGGGCTAGGCAGGAGGATTGCTTGAGCCCAGAGGTCGAGGCTGCAGTGAGCCATGATCACACCACTGCTGCACTCTAGCCTGAGTGAGAGAGCAAGACCCTGTCTCAAAAAAAAAAAAAACAAGAAGTTATTATAGAAATGATTCATTTCAATAAAAAAAGAAAGAAATGATTCATTTCCTACTTACAGACTTTTTAAAGCCACATTCAGTATTCTCACTACCTCTAGGTTTTGCTAACATCTACTTTGGTTAGCACTAGAAAATTTAATTTTTTTTGTCAGGAAAGCACAGTAATAAATTGCCTACTGTTGCCTACCACAATAATGAAAGTCTGAAATAAGTAGGAAATGCATTAAGTTACCCACATGTCAAGAGTAGGCAAATCTATAGAGACAGAAAGATTAGTGATTGCTTAGAAATGGAAATATGAGGCTGGGTGCCGTGGCTCACACCTGTAACCCCAGCACTTTGGGAGGCCGAGGCGGGTGGATCATGAGGTCAGGAGATCGAGACCATCCTGGCCAACATGGGGAAACCCCGTTTCTACTAAAAATACAAAAAATTAGCCGGGCGTGATGGCAGATGCCTGTAGTCCCAGCTACTTGGGAGGCTGAGGCAGAAGAATGGCATGAACCCGGGAGGCGGAGCTTGCAGTGAGCTGAGATCATGCCACTGCACTCCAGCCTGGGACACAGAGCCAGACTCCGTCTCAAAAAAAAAAAAAAAAAAGAAATGGAAATATGAGGGTGAGGACCCAGTGAATGACAGGTAATGAGTATGGAGTTTCTTTTAAGGGAGACAAAAATGTTCTAACATTGATTGTGGTGATGGTTGCACAATCCTGTGAGTATACTAAAATCCAATGAATTATATACTTTAAATGGGTGAATTATATGGTATGTGAATTACATCTCGAAGTCATTTTTTTTAAATGATGGGGAAATCAAAGTCTGAAAATAAGACCTGCTTAAAAGAAATTTTGACAGTCGATGTTGATATTAACTACTTTTTCCTGAAATAATAAACCATAATCCTTTTCCAGACCTTCATCCTCTTTTCCTAATACATTTTCCAGAGAAAGCAATGGAATTTGAGAAGATGGCTAAGTTCAGATTTATACAAACTAGATAGAAACTTTGATAATAGTTTGCAACTGTTGATATTTTCTATCAGATAGAATACTGAAATTATCCTCAGTAGTAGGCTTTTCCTCTTTGTGAGGAAGGAAACATTGGTAGATTTTGTTACTTATCTTCTATAGGAAATGACTATAGTTATACAGATGAAAAGCTGTACTTTGACTACAAAAGGGAATGCAGGAGTTATTGTTGGGTGCTACTTAGTTACAGCATACTCCATTTCATATCCCCTCCAGTTAAAAGCTTTGAGATTCATCTAGAACATTACTCCAGGTGACTGACACTCTTAAACATTGAGCCCATTTTCCTGTATCTAGTGCTGTTTGGCGATATTCTTCTGGACTGTAAGGAAAAAATGGATTTGGCCATACAGTATCACATAGATGGATTGTTTTTGCTGTGGTCTATGAAAATGAGCCACATGCTATCTTTTATTTATTTGTTTGGTTATTTTTACAGCTTATCTCACTTTGGTGGAAGTCTTCTTGGGCTTTCAATTTTAAAGTTTTAGCTAATTGGATGTCTTGGACCTGTTTTATTTCAGGGTTACCATCCATTGACCCATCAGGCAGCTCCCCATCTTCCTCTTCTGCTCCTCTGGCAAGTTTTTCCGGCATACCAGGAACAAGGGTTTTCCTGCAAGGGCCAGCTCCTGTTGGGACTCCTAGTTTCAGCAGACAACATTTTTCTCCCCATCCTTGGACAAGCGCCTCAAACTCATGTAGGAATCCTGGAGGAACTCTTCCCAAAGAGTTTTGAATAAGTTATTAAATCATTTATTTCAGTTACAACACCATGTTGTAACTTTAGTAAACTAAGTGGTATACAGATGCCCAAGGTTTGTTCTGTGGTCGTGTGAAAAAATTGTCAGTCATTTTTAGCATAGAAAACTTGAGAATTATTCTTTCAAGCCAAAAATGTTTTACAGTAGAACTTGGATCAAGAAAAGAGGTACTAGGCTGGGTGCAGTGGCTGACACCTGTAATCTCAGCACTTTGGGAGGCCTAGGCAAGAGGATCGCTTGAGCCCAGCAGTTGGAGACCAGCCTGGGCAACAGCAAGACCCTGTCTCTATTTAAAAAAAAAAAAAAAAAAAAGTACCACAAGTAGTTTTACAAAAGGACCCTTTGGAAGCAGTGTTGTAAAATTATTTCTTAAATCTGGAAAGAAGTTGAATTTTTGTATATGGTCAGTTTGGTGTATTTCTCATGTATTTTTACATTTTATGAAACTATTGCCTTTTATAAGTTAAAATATTCCTTTGTTCTATTGATTGATTGATTGATTGATTGATTGAGATAGAGTGTCTCGCTTTGTTGCCCTGGCTGGAGTGCAGTGGCACGATCTTGGTTCACTCCAACTTCTGCCTCCCAGGCTCAAGCGATTCTCCTGCCTCAGCCTCCCGAGCAGCTGGGATTACAGGTGCCCGCCACCACGCCTGGCTAATTTTTATATTTGTAGTAGAGACAGGGTTTCACCATGCTGGCCAGGCTGGTCTCAAACTCCTAACCTTGGGTGGTCCGCCTGCCTCAGCCTCCCAAAGTGCTGGGATTACAGGCGTGAGCCACCTGCCTGGCCCCTTTGTTCTATTTATTTCAATGTTTAGAACAGATGAAGTATGTGGAATTGAACAGAATTGGATTTTTATTTTATTTTAATGAGCATCATGAGGTAGTCAGTGAGTATTGGCTTTTTTGACAAGGAAAATTACCCAAATCACCCAAGAGTTCCATTAAGAAACATAGCTGTGAATCAAAATCGTATGCTTTGCTAACATTTGACCTTATTTCCTTATAGAAACAAAAAGGGCTGTAGAAAGGGAAAAAAGAAAAGACTAACAAGTATAGAGGGTCACCAGATGTTTTCTAGAAAATATGCTAGGTACTGTGCAAATATTGCCACATTTTAGTTAATTTTAAAATGTGGCTGGGCGTGGTGGCTCACGTCTGTAATCCCAGCACTTTGGGAGGCTGAGGCGGGCAGATCACCTGAGGTTGGGAGTTTGAGACCAGCCTGACCAACATGGAGAAACCCGTCTCTACTAAAAATACAAAATTACCAGGTGAGGTGGTGCATGCCTGTAATCCTAGCTACCCGGGAGGCTGAGGCAGGAGAATCGCTTGAACCCAGAAGGCAAAGGTTGCAGTGAGCCAAGATCACGCCATTGTACTCCAGCCTGGGCAACAAGAGCGGAATTCCGTCTCAAAATAAAAAAAAGTGACAATAATGTTTTGAGCAGATTATTTAGAGCTAGAATACAAACAAATGTGGCCTGCTTCCTTTCTAACATTGTTTAGTTCAATTGGGAAAACATTTTTTAGACTATTGTATACTTATTATAGGCAGAAATCATGTAGGATAATGTTTATAGAAATTATGTTTTATTTGAATGTTCTTTTAAAATGAAAATTTTCTTTACAGAACTTATGTTGTGGAATAGATCTTTCCAACAAGGTTTCTCATATTCTTATAGTTTTTTATATGTAATAAAACAATAGAGAAATATTTTGCCACCAGGTGACTCTCCTATTCCATCTGTTTCTTCGGGATCATCTTCACCTCTTTCAGCCACTTCTGCCCCACCAACATTGGGCCAACCAAAAGGAGTCAGTGCCAGTCAAGATCGAAAGATACCTCCCCCGATTGGAACAGAGAGACTGGCCCGAATTCGGCAAGGAGGGTCTGTTGCACAAGCCCCGGCGGGGACCAGTTTTGTCGCTCCCGTTGGACACAGTGGAATCTGGTCATTTGGTGTCAATGCTGTGTCAGGTACAATTGCCTTGCTCTCTCTCTGGAGGGATATCTTAAGTAAGCTGTAGGTTTGCCATTAAAACTTAGTTCCTTAGAAAAAAACAAACAAAAAAAACTTAGTTCCTATGTTTAACACAATTAGGGAAGGGTGTTTATATCTTTGAGGAGTTCAGTCCAATTTCAGAGTCTGGAATATTGGTTGAGGTAATACATAGAGTTAATCAGAAACAAAAGATTCAAAGTGTGTGTCCTTTCTCTCTTAAGTAATCATTTGAGTTCTTTCAGAGAGTACTTAATCTTTTAAAAGACAGGGTAAAGTGGAGTATTCAGAGGACTTTACCTAGTTTTTCAGGAACTGGTTTTTTTTGGCTAGCAAGACTGTGATAAATACGCTTTGAGCTCTTCAGAGGAAAGATTTCAATAACATTTGGTCATGTTTGGTAATAACAATGGTAATGTTTTGTTGTTTTATCCAAATAAATTTAAAACTTTGTTTTCAATTATTCTTTCCAGAAGGCTTATCAGGTTGGTCGCAATCTGTGATGGGGAACCATCCAATGCATCAACAATTATCAGACCCAAGCACATTCTCCCAACATCAGCCAATGGAGAGAGATGATTCTGGAATGGTAGCCCCCTCTAACATTTTTCATCAGCCTATGGCAAGTGGTTTTGTGGATTTTTCTAAAGTGAGTTGACAAACATCACTGTAACTTGAGTGACACTTTGTCAGCCAATGTAGTCACATTAAGGAATACCATGTATTGAAATAATGCTCCCTTTTGTTTCTGTGGCTTTGCTAGATCTTTTGCTTAATTTCAGGAGTGCACAGAGTTGTCCACAGTAGTTTGTCCTGAAGATGTCCCCATCCCCCGAAAACACCTGAGGGACTTGGGTTTTGCCACTTTGTGCTCTGCTACTACAGCTTTGAGGGAGGCCTGTACCCCTCTTAAAAGCTGGCCATGAGTTCACTGATGCTTTCTTGTCTGCCCTGACAGCTTTACGTCGGCAATCAATTATGTAGAGTTCCCATTTTCCTCTTAGCTCAAGCTTATTCATGAAACTAAAATATGGGAAAGTTCAGGTTATTTTTATCAAATATGAGAAATTTCCTGATGATTTCATATTGGATTTAGTTTCTTTCTCTCTCTTGTTTTTTGTTGAAAAGCTTTGCAGATGCAGATAAACATTTTGTTTTCTCAACACTGCCATACTGTACTTATAGGATCTTTTGGAGTTCTTTAAATGAGGAATATTAGAGGAGTCTAAGCTGGTATTATGGGATTTATAGTAATTTTATAATTTATAGTAATTTTATGATTAAATCTTTTTTCCTGCTGTTTTAGGGTCTGCCAATTTCCATGTATGGAGGCACCATAATACCCTCCCATCCTCAGCTTGCTGATGTTCCAGGAGGCCCTCTGTTTAATGGACTTCACAATCCAGATCCTGCTTGGAACCCTATGATAAAAGTTATCCAAAATTCAACTGAATGCACTGATGCCCAGCAGGTAAAATGGGCTTAATGCTCTTTTGTTTTTTAGATTTGTCACATCATTCTTTTTGTTTTGTGAGAAGTATAAGTACTGAATACCAAAAGTCATAATTGACCATTTCGATCTGGATTGCTTTTTCAATATCAAGATGATGCTACTGAACACTTTATTTAATATATATGTATTCTTCCTAGGCAGAAACAGTGAATTGCCATTGCATTTATATATTCATTTTGTAACTGTCTAAAGATTCCTAATTAGAAATTCCAATTTTTCCTCCCCCTTTTCAGATTTGGCCTGGCACGTGGGCACCTCATATTGGAAACATGCATCTCAAATATGTCAACTAAGTTAGAAGGTCTTTACTCTTTAGCCTTGTTTAAGAAACCTATGACCTTGGAAGAACCATGGGGATTTTTTTTTTAATGTGCCTAAGAAATTTTCTCTGAGGCTTTAGCAATGGAAATTTGATTGCCCATTGTATAAGAACAAATTGATTTCCTATCCACCTGATTATGTTCTCTGGTTAGTTTAGCCATTTTGAACTTAAGATCATATGACCTTAGTGCTTTTGGCTAAACATACTGAATACTACTTGTATGCAGAAGAGAATTAGTTGATTACATGTTTCAACCTTTTAGGGTGATAAATACATGTATAATTGTTTACATACTTAAAAGGAAAAAGTTGAGTAAATTTCTTGTCATATAGTGGCTCTACGTAATGTAGCCTGTATTAATGTGAAATATTTACCAGAATATTCAATAAAAAGATGAACAGTCTTTAGAAGTGGGGTGTGATCCTTTCAGTGGTCATGCAGGTACCACTCAATCCACATTATATTGAACCAGATGGTTAATACTATATTTGTAACAGGCTTCTCACATTTAACACTTGAGTCCCTTCTTAGACTGCCTTGAAAAAGCACTTTTAAGACTATTTACCTATGTATTCTGTGTTAAACATTCCTTGTTCCCTTGTTGTCTTCCATAATCCTTTAACATATGAGAAAGTTTCAAGCTCTGGCAATGTGTCTTATCTGACTTTAGCTAGCAGATAGGCCACTGATAGGTTTTTTCTCTATGGATCATGAGAATGTCAATAAGAACAATTGGATTTAAATCAGATGACACTAAACAAATGTAGGGACACCCAAATTATCAACTTCAGGTTCTTTCTGTGCTTCCTGACCTTTTTTATCTGAAAGATTTTTCTGGTTATAGATATTTTAAGCTTTATATGAGTTGGGACATAAAAAGGAGGTGACTCCTGTCATTCTGTTGTATTATTGAATCAGCTGAGTAATATTTATAAATATGTGAGTAATTCCGGGCTTAGTTCCATGGCCCTAAGCATGGAGAGTCAATATGTTTAACAAGCTAAACAGGAACCCTGGAATGGGCTGCTTTGGCCAAACCATAGGCTATGCCGAGAATCAGCATAGAGAAGGAAAAGTTATCCCACTGAAAAGTATAGTCATCAACTTATTTGTGTTTTAATATAGCTGAATTTTTCTTGGTCAGTATAGGCAATACAGAAAAGAAAACAAAATGTTTGGAGCTGATGGAGAAGCCAAAACTCATATCAAGGCAAAGAAGGATGCACAGAAAAAGAGTAGTAACTAGGGACAGAACTATATTAGCAGCACCTTTCTACACTTATGCCAACAGGAATTCTTAATTTTCTCTGCCCAGGTCCTAAAGCCAGGACCACATCAGACACACCATGTTTGTTCTGTGTCAGATATACCTGCTTCTTTAATCTTCTATATCATCTTACATATGAGAAAGCTTCCTTAATTAAGCTTATGTCTTATGTTTTGTTTTGAATGGATTTTGAAAGTGTTGTTTATTGAAGCTACTACTTTGTAGTGATTGATAACCACATCAAGTATCATTAAGGGGCCCCTTGACCTTTGTGGGGGCAGTTGGGTGGGGCACAAAAGACTCCTTGGATCACCTGTGTATCTTGCTGTTTCCACTTACCATTAACAGCAACAAGAAAAATCACCTAAAATTGGTGAAATGAATGAAACTACTCTTGATGAAATATATACTAGTGAGAAATAATATTAAATAAATTATTCAGTGGGACAAAAAGGTGAGTTTTATTCTATCTTAACTGTCTACAATACATTTGAATTGTCTGGAGGAGCCTTAAGTCCATATTCTGCACCTTGAGGACAACCAAATGAGAAATTTTATTTCAGGTCAGTAAGTAGAATTTATGAAGAGAAAGGAGATAATTATGAGGAATCCCTAGGAAAATTGGGAGGAAAACAACAGTTGTGCAGTTGGGAGTAGTTCTTTAGGATACGCTCCTCCCTTCCTTCTTACCAGCACTTCCTTCCTTTCTTTCTGACTATTTGGATCCCAGTAGCCTGCTCCCAACCTCATTTCACCTGCTAAATCTCTTCTTCCTCTGCCTGCCTCTTCCTGGCACTACTTTACTGCTATTTTACCAACCTGAACATTTGGATAAAACCTAGCTCAGGTAAGAACTTAATTACTTTCAAAATATACAAGGGATATGGGAGGAGACAGCATGGATACAGTGGAGCAGTAGTCAGTAGTCAGAGCCTAAATTCTATTTTCATTTCTGCCGCTTGAAGCTTTATGGCCTTAGGCAAATCATCTCACCTTTCTGGGTTTCACTTTTCTCATCTGAAATTGAACTCAAGAGTCTTCTAGTTCTAACACAGGATTTCTTCTTGTGAATGAGAATATAAGATATGGAAATATTTGAAGCCATTAGATTGTTTACAGTGCTGAGATTTGAGAGCCCCTAGCATTGGTTCTGATAAGGAATCGAAATAAATCCTGCCATTATTATGGGGGCCAGTATTGAGATTTTAGTGGAGGCAGAAGAAGACCTTGCACATCTTTAGTGAGCCTTCAAGTTGTGAAGAAACATCCTGCTAAGGTATAGATCAAACCCAGTGAAATGAAACTATACGAATGAAACTATATCATCAAGGTTTCTGGACCCACTTATTTCAACTTGTGTTCAATGTAATAAAATTCCGCTACCAATAAAATTATTAATGTTTTAAGACCCTTTAAACCTATTGTGGCTACAGTGTGCTGACTTGCCCTTTTATAGGCCAGTCTGCTTCCTTCAGTCCCTGCTCTCAAAGGGGAAATCCCATCACCTCAGCTAACCAGACCGAAGAAGAGAATTGGACGGCCGATGGTGGCCTCTCCTAACCAGAGGTAAGAAATTTCAGGACTTGGAACTATGGTTTCCCTCTCTTCATGTAGATTCTGGCCAAGTCCTCCCCACAAGCCGAAAACTAGTGCAAGAGAGGACCATCCTCAGTTTTAGTTAACTTACAGAAGTGGAGGCCGGGCATGGTGGCTCACGCTTGTAATCCCAGCACTTTGGGAGGCCGAGGTGGGTGGATCACCTGAGGTCAGGAGTTTGAGACCAGCTTGGGCAACATGGTGAAACCCCATCTCTACTAAAAATACAAAAGTTAGCCAGGTGTGGTGGCATGTGCCTGTAATCCCAGCTACTCAGCAGGCTGAGGCAGGAGAATCGCTAGAACCCAGGAGGTGGAAGCTGCAGTGAGCCAAGATCATGCTACTGCACTCCAGCCTGGGCAACAGAGCAAGACTCTCTCTCAAAAAAAAAAAAAAAGAAAGAAAAGGAAAGGCTGGCTGCATTATAATTTCAAGCCAGAGAGAAGAGTACTTAGTATATGTGGTTCCTTCCCACTGTTTAAGACCTTTGGGGCCGGGTGCGGTGGCTTATGCCTATAATCCCAGCACTTTGGGAGGCTGAAGCGGGTGGATCACCTGAGGTCAGGAGTTCGAGACCAGTCTGGCCAACATGGTGAAACCCTGTCTCTACTAAAAATACAAAAATTAGCCGGGCGTGGTGGCATGCACCTGTAATCCCAGCTACTCAGAAGGCTGAGGCAGGAGAATCGCCTGAACCCAGGAGGCGGAGGTTGCAGTGAGCTGAGATCATGCCATTGCACTCCAGCCTGGGTGACAAGAACGAGACTTCGTCTCAAAAAAAAAAAAAGACCTTTGGACCACATTGTAAATCCAAGAAAAGGCAAGCAAGCTTGTAGGAAAACAGCTTCTGAATGAACATCTTGTTCTCTGACTAGCAAGAAGTATTTCTACCAAGACATACAACTGGTTATGATGTCTTCCCAGTGGACCCTGCCCCCTATAGTGAGGGGCTCTGGTAATGCTGCATTTTCTATTTATCCTCAGTGATTTGTCATTTGCAAACAGGCAGGTTCATGCGCCTCCATCCTCTCCTTTAGGCAATGGGTGAGAGAAAGGTGGTTTTAAGCATCAAAAACTTAAGTGTGTTAAGACCACCTCCAACAAAAGGCATGACCCTGGGCTTCAACACCTAATTTGGAAAAGATCATGAATCAGACGATCTTGTTTGCAAACCTATTTTGTGATTACTTTTCACATTCTGTTTTATCTTGATGGTATAGTAATGTGAATCCAAAGTAATTTGCCTGATAACAGATACCTGGTATTTCCTTATAGGTTTAATCAGATCTCTGGGGGTGGGGCCTGGGCATAGGTATTTTTTTAAACACTTCCATATTCTAATAGGTAATTAGTTGTTTTTTGTTTTTTGTTTTTTAATGAGACAGAGTCTCACTCTGTTGCTTAGGCTGGAGTGCAGTGGCGCCATGTTGGCTCACTGCAACCTCCGCCTCCTGAGTTCAAGCAATTCTCCTGCCTCAGCCTCCCAAGTAGCTGGGATTACAGGTGCACACCACCACACTTGGCTAATTTTTGTATTTTTAGTAGAGATGGGGTTTCTCCATGTTTGCCAGGCTGGTCTTGAACTCCTGACCTCAAGTGATTCGCCCGCCTCAGCCTCCCAGAGTGCTGGGATTACAGGCGTGAACCACCTTGCCCAGCCAGTAATTAGTATTGACCCTCTGATTTAAATTCTTGTTTCTTCATCCAGATTGCATGGATTATGAATCTGGCTTTCTCTCTAAAGCCAACTACCTATTCCCCAGCCCTTACAGCACACAGTGACTCCAGAAGAGTTAGCTGCAAGCAGTAGTCATTATAGTAGTAGTAACTGTGGCTATTATTTTGTGGTAGAGATTAGTAGAAGGAAGACCTCACTTCGACAATGACGGTTCTTGAAAACCTTTGATACTTTTCTCCTGATTTTCCTATTTCCGACTCATCTTTCTCAGTCTCTTTTGGTGAATTCTTTTTCTCTACTACCTTTTAAATAAATAAATGTTGATGTGCCCAGGCTTCTACACTGTATCTTCTCCCCAGATGATCTCATCCCACATTTATTTATTTATAAATAGAGATAGGGTCTTGCTGTATTGCCCAGGTCTTGAGCTCCTGGGCTCAAGTGGTCCTCCCACCTCAGCCTCCCAAAATGCCAGAATTAACAGATGTGAGCTACCGATCCTAGCCCATCCCCACACTCTTGAATTTCACACCACCCAAATTTGAGCCACTAACTCAGAGTTCTCCCCATGGCTTCACTATATCTAGCTTCTTCCTGTGCTCCATCTGAACACATATTATTCATTCCCTCATATAAGATATGCTGCTCTTCTTGTTTTCCCTATCATATTAGTTGGTGCTACTAGCCACCAAGACTCTCAAGCCAAAAGACTGAAAATTATCCTAGTTTACACTTTCCCTCACCCCACTCTTAATCAGTCACTTTATTCTTCCTCTGTGTATCTGAATCTCATCCACTTCTCTCCATCCTCACAGCCATCGCCCGTTTGCCCACCTGGTTTCACTAGACTGGACTCTACCCTCAAATCTCACCATCCTCCACCCTATTCTCCCATTCCCCCGTCAGACACTTCCTCACCTTGCATAAAAGGTTAGTTATCATAAATGATTCACTACAATCTGTTCCCAAGCTTTACCCTCCAGCACTGCTAAGACACTTCATTTTGGCATGCACCATTTTGTAAGATACTCAAAATCCTTTTCGGGACAATAAAATATACATACCCTTGATACCTGAAGTGTGTTTCTGAGGCCCTGAAGCGTTTGCATTACTGTATTAAAAATTCACAATTGCAGTCAGGCCCGGTGGCTCATGCCTGTAACTCCAGCGCTTTGGGAGGCCAAGGCAGGCAGATCACTGGAGATCAGGAGTTCGAGACCAGCTTGGCCAACATAGTGAAACCTGATCTCTGCTAAAAATACAAAAAATAGCCGGGTGCGGTGGTAGGTTCCTGTAATTCCAGCTACTCAGGAGGCTGAGGCAGGAGAATCGCTTGAACCCAGGAGGCAGAGGTTGCAGTGAGCTGAGATCATGCCACTGAACTCTAGCCTGGGTGACAGAGCAAGACTCCATCTTAAAAAAAAAAAAAATCAGCCAGGTGTGGTGGCTTATGCCTGTAATCGTAGCACTTTGGGAGGCCAAGGCAGGCTGATCACCTGAGGTCGGGAGTTCAAGACCAGCCTGACCAACATGGAGAAACTCTGTTTCTACTAAAATTACAAAATTAGCTGGGTGTGGTGGTACATGCCTATAATCCCAACTACTCAGGAGGCTGAGGCAGGAGAATCGCTTAAACCCGGGAATCAGAGGTTGCGGTGAGCCAAGATCATGCCATTACACTCCAGCCTGGGCGGCAAGAGCGAAACTCCCATCTCAAAAAAAAAAAAAAAAAAAAAAAAAATCCACAATTGTCTGGGCACGGTGGCTCATGCCTGTAATTCTTGTTTCGGAGGATGCCTGTTTGGGAGGATCGCTTGGGCCCACGAGTTTGAGACCAGCCTGGGCAACATAGTGAGACCCCGCCTTTACAAAAAATTTAAAAATTAGCCAGGTACAGTGGCATGCACCTGTGGTCCCAGCTATTCAGGACACTGAAGTGGGAGGGTCACCTGAGCCCAGGAGGTTGAGGCTGCAGTGAGCCATGATTGTACCACTACACTCCAGCTTGGGTGACAGTGAGACCCTGTGTCAAAAAAAAAAAAAAAAAAAATCCAAAATCTCACCCAGACCAATACTGTATCAGAATTATCATTTTAACAATATCTCCAGATGATTTATATGCACATTAAAGTTTGAGAAGCTGGCCAGGTGTGGTGGCTCACACTTACCAGCACTTTGGGAGGCCGAGGCAGATAGGTTACTTGAGCTCAGGAGTTCGAGACCAGCCTGGGCAACATGGTGAAACCTTGTCTCTACAAAAAATCCAAAAATTAGCCCGGTGTGGTGGTGGGCACCTGTGGTCCCAGCTACTCAGGAGGCTGAGGTGGGAGGATGGCCTGAGCCCAGGAGGCAGAGTTTGCAGTGAGCTGAGATTACACCACTGCATTCCAGCCTAGGCAGCAGAGCAAAACCCTATCTCAGAAAATAAATAGTTTGAGAAGCAATCTTTTTTTAAGTGAGTGAAGAAATCAGACCTAAGGAGAAATCTGATGAAGCCAGAGCTGAGTTAATATAGGTAAATGGATGCAGTCAGGTGGTCTATACTTAATTTTTGGTGAGGGGAAGGGACAGTGGAGGCAGTATTGATTTTAAGGAAGCCAAACAGGACAGCCTGATGAATTCAAGATTTCCAGCGTATATACATCTTCACCAATCCCACCACCTTGCTCCAGCCTGTCATATCACTGTCTACATAAAAAAAAAAAAACTCCAAGGCCAAACTCTCTGACCTTTCTTTCCTTCTAAAGACCAAGCCCTCCTCACTAGCCCCCTGCCCCTCCTTAGTTAACTGGCAAAGAGATCAAAGGGCAGGCCTTCTGACTGGTGATGCCTCAGCTGTAGCCCCCAAACTTGACTCATCCTTTTATTAGTCCAGGTACCACTTCTTCAGAAAGATGACCAGCCCTCACTGACCTTCCCCTTCCTGCTGTGCTCAAGGCCATCAAGGCATGTTTCACCCCGTACTGTTTTTGTTTGTTTTGAGACAGGGTCTCGCTGTGTCACCCAGGCTGGAGTGCAGTGGTGCAATCTCCGCTCACTGCAACCTCCGCCTCCTGGGTTCAACCTATCCTTCCACCTCAGCTTCCCGAGTAGCTGGGTCTACAGGCGCATGCTGCCGCACCCGGCTAATTTTTGTATTTTTAGCAGAGACTAGGTTTCACCATGTTGTCCAGGCTGGTCTCAGACTCCTGGGCTCAAGCTATCCACCCGCCTTAGCCTCCCAAAGTGCTGGGATTACAGGCCGTGAGCCACCGCACCCGGCCTTGTACTGTTACTGTTTATGGGAGGCAGTACACAGCTGGGCTTAAGGGCACAGTCCTGGAATCAGATGCAGTCAGATTTGAATCCCAGCTTCCCTTCCTGCAAGATGTGTGACTTTGGCTAATCATAGGGCTTTACTATCCAAAAGTTGGCGAGGAATGGGTGAACTAATACAGGATAAAAACGCTTACCCTACTTCACCTGCCCCCAGCTCCCGGCTATAAACAGTAAATAGCTGAGCTGCTGCAGCACTCAGGCAGGTTGGCCAGCGCTGGGCCAGCAGGAACTGGAAGCCGGTGTGGGGCCTGGGACTTTGGACGCATTTCCAGCTTTCTCTGAACCGGGCTGGCTTCCTAGCAGATAGGGCGGGACCGTCGGGTTGAGTGACGGCCGGTGGCCCGCCTTGGGCGTGACGTTGTTCTAGTGTTGTTGCCAGCAGCTGCACGTGGTCGGCTGAGTCCGCCTCAGACTCAGAGCTGCGCTCCTCGACCTCAACGCCAGGCGGTTACTTTGCTGCTCCTCCCGCTCGCTATGTCAACGTCCACTAGCTGCCCGATTCCCGGGGGCCGGGACCAGCTGCCCGACTGCTACAGCACCACGCCGGGGGGCACGCTATACGCCACAACCCCCGGAGGTCAGCGGGCCGGGCAGGGGTCCGCAGGCTGCGGACATACTAGCGCGTGCGTGTTGTTGCGGGGCGGGGGTAGGGGAGGGACAGGCCTAAGACTTGTCCGCAGGCCCCTCTACAGGTTGTAGCTTTGGGGGAGAATGTTTGGAGCGGAAGCTCAGTTCCCAAAAACTTCTAAGTGATGCAACAAGGCCATGAGCCTAGCTTCCGGGTGTTTGGGCTGTAATCCTTCACTGTGGCCTGGGTTCTTGGCGCCTTACACACGCTCCTTACCCCTCGCGACTTTGCTTCCTAGGAATAGGGGCCAGGGCCCCCTACTGAGCGTGACCTCAGCCGGAAGCACCGGGTCTTGAGAAGTGGAGTAGTTAGAACAGTTGGGGCAGTTGCTCCGTTTATGTGCTGCTGGCTGGCGTCTGTTTGGTTGGGCGAGCAGCCTGGGATCACGAGCTGCTGGGCTCCCGACCCAGGGATTCCTGCCACGCGGAAGCGGAGGGGAGGAACAGGGCAGGGCCCTTTGAGGACATTATGTGGGCCAAGTTCCTCTGAGCTAGTGTGAACCTTATAGGACCTGGGAGGGGTCAGGATTAGAACAGTACGTTTCTCCTCCCTGCAGGAGATAGCCCAGGTAACAGCACTGGGTGGAACCCTTCACAACTGCTATTTCACTTCTCGAACCACCTGAGGCTGTTAGTCTAGGTCTCACCTTCACTGGTGAGACCAAAGCAAAGAGGTTTCAGAGTGGTAGAGAAGCAGCATGAAGTACCTGAACTCAAAGTTTGGTGTTCCTCTTAGAGCCAAGATCTGAAGCTCTCCCAAACATAAAGCCCCTGCCTATACCAGCTGGGATGCCCCCCTTGCTTTATACCCACATCTTGGTTAGGTCTGGAAGATTTTAAGCACTATGAAGGCTTGTCTGCTGAGAACCTAGCTGGGCTTCAGAGCAGATGTGCTTTGATACACAGGGAAATTCGACACCACCCTCACCTCCAGGCCCCAAAAGGCCTGAGTCTGGGACCCCAGTCACCTTGGTACCCAAGCTCCTGACTCTTACCTCAGTCCCAACCCCTTGACAGGCACCAGGATCATCTACGACCGAAAGTTCCTGCTGGAGTGCAAGAACTCACCCATTGCCCGGACACTCCCCTGCTGCCTCCCTCAGATTCCCGGGGTCACAACTCCTCCAACAGCCCCTCTCTCCAAGCTGGAGGAGCTGAAGGAGCAGGAGACAGAGGAAGAGATACCTGGTAAGGAAAGCAGGAATTAAGAATTGTCCCAGCCTTTGAGTTCAAATGCCACTGTGACACAGTGCGGGGGTTCAGTTCCAAGAGGGGTTTCTGCACTGATGCTGAGCCTGCAGATCCTCAGACCAGCAACCTGTCTTCCTGCCTTTTCTCTCTCCAGATGATGCACAATTTGAAATGGACATCTAATCCAGTGCAGATGACCTGGCATGTGGAGTTACAGAGGGATCCCTCATGCCACTGCTGCCACCACCTCTTCCTGGGGCATCCAAAGGCCAGCTGGCCTCATCTAATCTGGAAGGGAGTGACTTGTTAGTTCCAGGCCTCCTTTAGTTCTGAGGCAGCTAGACCAGGGATAGGAGTGGGCAACTTGCCAAGCCCTTAACTCTACTTCCTCTTCAGTCTGTGGTACTCCTCCTAACCCTAAACCCTCTATGCTCAGGGGCTGGAACTGGGGAATGGAGTAAGTCACCTTCTGGCTGCTTAGTAAACATTCAAAGAAATGCCTTGGCTCCAGTGTTCTCCTCAATGCTGATTTTCTCATCTCAGCCACACAGCTGAGGGCCCTGGCAGGCCTGGTTAAGCTCAAGAGGCCTCAGATCATTCCCACCTCCCACCAGGCCCACTTCCAGCAGCAATTAGAACCTGAGGCACGCTACAGTGGCAGGTTACATGAGCCTCCAAACCATAAACAGCAATAGCTTGGCCACTGCCAAGGGCTGTTCCTGTCTTCCCAGGAAGCAGCCTTCCTGGAACCAGGGCCCCCCAGCAGCCCCTCCCCTATCCATTCCAAAGCAGGACTCTTGGAAAAGAGGTGCTGTCCCAGCCTATAGCCATCCCGTCTCTCCCTGTGCCTTTTCTGCTTCCCACCTCTAAGTACCAGTTCCTCTATTCCAACACCAAAAACCTTGTACCCTTCTCACAGCATGATAGTCCACCAAGTACCTCTCTCAAAGGGTTACAAGAGACCTTAGAGTTCACACTGAAACCCAAAATGAGGCAGCAGCTTGTTTGGCAAGTCAGAGTTACAATCCCCAATCTCAGTAATCTGGTCTTTTTCTCCTTCGATTTACACAGAAAACCCCACTCAATGTGGTTCTAATCTCTGTAACAGTGGTATCTCAAGGGTGATACAGTGCAAATAGGACTGTCTTTCCTTTTGTTGAGGGAAAAGTCTCCCCGTTCTATTTGAGTCTGTTCTCATGCTGAAATGAAACCATCCAAACACAGCTGCTCCGCCCAGCACAGGATGTGCTTTCAGTCTAATTTGGGAAAAAGTGGTAGGCAGTAGTCTGACTATACCCAGCAGATCCCTTCCTGATGAATGGAGAAGGGAGAACAGAGGTTTGCAGATACACAGGGAGCAGGACAGTCGACGACACCAGAGGGGACTAGCTTGGCACCGGAAGGGTTCATCTCTCCTACCCAAGGCCCACCGCAGAGATGTTTTTATTGAAATGCATGTTATGAGTAACACATGAACTCCCTCTGGCCCAGGTGGGACTTCTTCCCTCATAGGTGGGTCAGGCCCAGTGGGACAGTCTTGGTGGTGGTAAGAAGGGAGCCAAGTGAGAGAAGGTCTCCAAGGCATAGGAGATGGTGTCCGGTGAGTCTGGGGAACCGAGGATTATGGAGCCTGCTGGAAGCCTGGTATGGTATGGTTCTTCTCAGCTGTGGCTGCAGATTTCTCTTCATTGGCTGCCTCCTCTGAAAACAGACTCCTCTTTTCTGCAATTAATCTTTTAACTCCTACCATCCACTGACTGACCTCAGTCACATGGTCAACCATGAGGGAGCGGTGGATGTCATCTGCTGCGTCCCACCGGTGGCTTGAAAGCTCTGAAGAGAGACGGGGGTTGAGCAAGCAGTCTGTGGTACAAGAGCTTCCATGCCTCCCCTCCCAGTCAATCAAAATCTCAGCACCTGCTCCAGCATAGCCAACCACAGCAGGAAAGGGATTTAGGCTATACCAAAGAACCCACCCATACCTTGCACCAGTAGAGCCATTCTCTTCTTTACAGGTATTGACAACTTTCCTCCAGCCCACTGTTCCTGCAGCAGTGCCAGGCGTCGGCTGATGTCATCACATACCTGCTTCTAAGAGACAGAAGCCCCCCTCCGATTCAGTGCTGCCAGCCCAATGAGGGGAGGAGAGGGGAAAACAGCACCACATAGGAAGCACCTGCTTTCTCTGGCCCACACTTTAGAGTTCTGGTTCTTTACCCAAAGATTAGAGGCCCCACTGAGAAACTGATGAAACCTTCCTTTCCCTGCTGTCTTCTTCTGACACTGCCTGATGTTTCATTGAAAAGTAGAGGTCATTAAACAGGAATTCTCTCATCTTCCCACCACCAGTCTTCCTAACCCACCTCCTACTATGACTAGAATTTTAAAATTTCAGGGGCTTCTCAGACTCTCAGAAGCTCATCCTGTAGCGTTACTTCACAAAAAGAAAACTAAGCGCCGAAGAGGTGAAATGACCATGCTACTTTCCCTTTCTTTTAAGACATTCTTCAGATCTCTTTTTCTAAGAACTAAGAAAACACTATAGCTAGAAGAAGTTTCTTTCTCCCTAACTGGGCACAATATAAATTTCCTGAGAATAAAATCAGCAGCTTCTGCTCTGAATGGCATGGAGGTACAGAAAATCAGGTTGTTCACTAATAGGAGCTGAATTCAACTCTTGTTCCCACAGCATCTTCTACTGATTGGTCTTCAAAAGTCTTGTTAATGCTCCTGAAATCCTGTGTTCATTTCTTTGGGAAGGCCTTAGCAGATTCTGAAGGAGTCCATAACTCTCAAAGGATTAAGAACCTGTCCATTGGGTCAGAGGGTCTATCTCTGGGAACCATTCCTGCATTTGGCTGTGGATGGGAGCCCTCTCTAACCTCTGATGTGCCAGGGCTTACCCTTGTGTGGCCACGGCAGTCTTCCAATGCCTGTTCCAAAGGTCTCAGCACATCCTCCATCACAGCCTCAGACTCGACTGGGAAACTTGTGGGCTCCACGCCAGAGGCAGGACCACTCCCCACAGGTGGGGACCTGGGAGCCTTACTTGAAGGAGGTGGAGGCCCCATTGGGGGAGGCCCAGGAGAAGTCTCTGATGCGGGGACTGAAAAGGTACAGCAGGATCAAGCAACATGGCTTAAATGGGTAAGAAGCTTAACTCTAAATTCACCCCTTCTAAGAAGGGCTACTCTCTGAGACAACTTATTCATTCAAAAATATGCATTTATGAAGTCCCCACTCTACGCCAGACAATATGCTAGGCACTAAAGATTAGAAAAGTAAACCAGGTGGCCGGGCGTGATGGCTCACACCTGTAATCCCAGAACTTTGGGAGGCTGAGGCAGGCAGATCACCTGAGGTCAGGAGTTCAAGACCAGCCTGGCCAACATAGCAAAACCCCGTCTCTACTAAAAATACAAAAATTAGCTGGGCATGGTGGCGCATGCCTGTAATCCCAGCTACTCCGGAGGCTGAGGCAGGAGAATCGCTTGAACCCGGGAGGCAGAGGTTGTGGTGAGCTGAGATGGTGCCATTGCACTCCAGCCTGGGCAACAAGAGTGAAACTCTGTCTCAAAAAAAAAGAAAGAAAAGTAAATCAGGCCTGGGCACAGTGGCTTATGCCTGTAATACTAACACTTTGAGAGGCCAAGGTAGGAAGATCACCTGAGCTCAGGAGTTCAAAACCAGCCTGCGCAATATAGTGAGACCTCATCTCTATAAAAAAAATTTAAAAGTTAGTCAAGTGTGGTGGCACACACCTATAGTCCTGGCTACTCAGGAGGAAGTAAACCAGACAGATTAAGTTCCTGACCTCAGAGAGCTTAATTCTAGAGGCAGGGAAAAAAACACAAAATTACTAAATTATGTTACATGCTACCAAGAAATAAAATGGTTTATGCAATAAAGAGAAATGGGAGAACCTATCTAGACTAAGTGTTCAAGGAAGGCCTTCTGAGGTACATTTAAGTTTATCTGAGCTCACTTGCTATGTGACTTTCAGCAAGTTACTTTCAACTAGAGCTTAGGTTCCTCTTCTGTAAAATGGGGATGAATATAATGCCACTTATTTCACAAGGTTGCAATGAAGATTAGGAATACAGGTACAGGCTGAGTGTGGTGACACATGCCTCTAATCCCAGCACACTGGGAGGCAGAGGCAGGAGGATCGCTTGAGCCCAGGAGTTTGAGAGCAGCCTGAGCAGCATACTAAGACCCTCTTAAAAAAAAAAAAAAAAAAAAAAAGACAGCTGCTAGACTAGTATGTAGCAAAAAGTACAAACTGAGCTGTTTTTATTAAATTGAGAACTACTGGATGAGATAGATGCAGCTATGAAGAGCTGAAGGAACATGTACTAGGTCGAGGTTAGAGCAGTGCCCAAGAAGCAGGAAAACTTTCGATTTGTTCAAGAGACAGTAATGAGGCCTGTATGGCTAAAAATTATTACCACTGAAGAAAGTAGTATGAACTATCATTCGAGAGGTTAGCAGAGGGTCCAGACCCTGCGGGGCTTTGGAAGAGTTTGGTCTTGAGTCAATGGTACTGGGAAGCCACTGCAGGTTTGTAAAAGCAAGGGGTGATGTGACCAGACTTATTTTTAAACATGTATGCTCTGTGAAAAACTGATGAAAACAGGTCAACAGTGGTGGCAGGAACACCAGTTGAGAGGTTGAGTAGTTCAGGAAAGAGATAATGCTGGCATGGACTAGGGTAAAAGAGTAGACGAGGGGAATGGAGTAGTCTGAGATTTACTTAGGAGGAAGTAGCAACAGGAGTGGATTGGGAGTGAGGAAGAGAGAAGTCAAGGTGACTCGTAGTTTCTGACTTTAGTAATGGGAACCACTAACAGAAAGAAGACTGGAAAACAAAAGTCAAAAGTTTACTTTTAGGTACCAACATCCACAAGGATGATTAATTCATCTAATAATTTGGTGTTTCAGTTGACCTCTTCACCTCCAGTGATCATTTTTTCCCACCCTACATCAGCCTGTCATCCCCCTGCCTTGTTCACACTATCACCTCCAAAATCTGATCACCCCCTTACCCCTTCCAGCTCAGCTACTTTGATTTCAATGTACATTAACATCACCCCCTTATAAATATTTTTACCTCCTTTATCTCCTCCCATTGTCCCACTTTCCTGGTTAAACCCAACTTGCTTGCACTTGGGAGGGAAAACAGAGCCATGCTGATAGTTTAAATTCATGGCCACAGATTTTAAAAGGTACCAAACACTGCCTGGACATTTTGGCTCATTTTTCCCACTCTTCAGAACTTCTCTTCCTTTCCTTGCTATCTTCTTCTGACACTGCCTAATGTTTCATTGAAAAGTAGAGGTCATTAAACAGAACTCTCTCATCTTCCCACCACCATTCCTCCTAACCCACCTGCATCTGTGGCCACTTTTCTTCCTCTTGTAATAGATGAAAAGGTTCCTGCTCCTATCAAAAGCCATCTTACCAGCTGTACTCTGCATCCTAGCCTCTCTTGTCTTCTCTAGACTTCCCTACTGTAACTATCTTCTCTTGCATTATCAGTTCCCCCTCTCTACTGAATCATCCCGTTAGTGTACAAACATGCTCTAGTATATTACTATCAAAACACTCCCTTAATTCATGTTCCATTTTCAGATACTGTCCCATTTCTTATCTCTGCAGCAGCATTTGAGTGAGCTCTTTATAGTCACTCTCTCTACTTTTCACATTCTCTCCTCAGCCCATTCCAGCTGTTTCTGTTCTCACTACTGCAGAGACTTGCTCTTATTATGATCACGAGTGACTGCTATGTTTGTCAAATCTACTGGTTCCTTGTCGCTTTTTTTTTTTTATTGAGATGGAGTCCCAGGCTGGAGTGCAATGGTGCGATCTCGGCTCACTGCAGGCTCCACCTCCCAGGTTCAAATGATTCTCCTGCCTCAGCCTCCTGAGTAGCTGGGATTTCAGGTGCCCGCCACTACACCTGGCTATTTTTTGTATTTTTAGTAGAGACGGGGTTTTACCACGTTGGCCAGGCTGGTATTGAACTCCTGACCTCGTGATCCACCCGCCTTGGCCTCCAAAGTGCTGGAATTACAGGCGTGAGCCACTGCGCCTGGCCCCTTGTCTCTATCTTGATGTCTCAGCAGCATTCATCACTATTGATTCATGTCTTTATGCTCTCCTATTTTCTTTTTTTATTTTGGTTTTGTCACAGAATCTCACTCTGTCGCCCAGACTGGAGTGCAGTGGTGCGATGTCGGTTCACTGCAACCTCCGCCTCCCAGGTTCAAGTGATTCTCCTGTCCCACCCTCCCAAGTAGCTGGTATTACAGGCCCAGCTAATTTTTGTATTTTTAGTAGAGACAGCGTTTCGCCATGTTGGCCAGGCTGGTCTTGAACTTCTGATCTCAGGTGATCTGCCCACCTTGGCCTCCCCATGTGCTGGGATTACAGCCGTGACTCACTGCGCCTGGCCTCTCCTATTTTCTTCTTTGGCCATTTCCCAATCTCCTTTGCTGATTCCTTCTCAACCTTGAAATGCTAGAGTGCCCTACGGCTCTGTCCCTGGCCGTATTCAAGCCCATGACATCAAATACCATCCTTGTAATGGTGACTTATTTCTCTAATTCTGGCCTAGAACATTCCCCAAAAGTAACAGCCTAAACTTCACATGGCCCCCCAAAAAAACTCCCCCTCCCCAAAACCACTATCCCCAGTCTTCCTATATCAAGCAAAAAAATTTAGTTGTATGGATTCTTCCTAATCTACTCATTCCTACTGACCTTCTCCATCTCATATCCATCCAACTCCTACCACCCTGACTCCCACCCTTATGCAAATCATTAAATGTTGCCTATATTACCATAATAGCTGTAATTTGTCTTTCCACTTCCCTAAAATATTGTTTTCACACAGCAGACACAGTGATCTTTCCAAAATGTAAATCAGTCCCTGGTTCTCAAGCTAGGAAGATAGTGCCCACAGGGCAAATGTCTGGAAACACTTTTGGCTATCACAACTGGGTGGATGCTACTGACATCTTTTGGGTAGAAGTCAGAGTTGCTGATAAACATAAGACACAGGAAAGTCCCTCACAAAGAATTATCTGGCCACAACCTATCAATACTGCTGAGTTTAAGAAACCAAGCCTTGTATCATTCTTCTACAGCAAAAAGGGTGTGGAAAATGGAGGGCCACTGAAAGAACCAAACCTGAGCCCCTTTATGGGGGCCACAGCACAGCCCATTTAATGGCTTGGAAAATGCTTGGGGGGAAAGGTGGCTCTCCTCTACTTTAAACTTTTCAATGGCTTCTAACTTTATGTAGATTAAAATACAAATTCCTCATCCTGCTTTACAAAGCCCACTATGCTGTAGCCAGCCACTCTATATTTCATCAGTCTCTGAATTGGCCAAACTTATTCCTTTTGCAGCTGTTTCTTTTGCTTGGAATGCTTTTGTACATGATCTTTGTGTGGCTTAAATGTCAGCCCCTCAGACACCTCGTTACCCAGTCATATTACATCACCGCTTATTTTCTGTAGCACCCTCACCACTATTTCATCTTTCAGCCCATCTCCAGTGCTGCAACGTGGACTTCCGGAAAGCAGAGATCTTTTTTCTTTCTCACTGCTGTCTAGTTCGCCCTCAAACAGTGCCTGACTTATAGTAAGTGCTCAGTAAATAATAGTGATTAAATGAATGAAAAACTGTGAAGTCTGACGATTATCATATACCTAAGTGAAGACAGAATGGACAAATGAATATGCCACTATACGGTTCTGGCAAGAGGTATAGGTTAACAAAGAAAAATAACTTGAGGATTAAAACTATATTAAAAGCCACAGGTCTGGATAAGATCATCTAGGATGAAAAAATAGTCTTTTTAAATCAATACACCATTTATTAACCTGAGCAGCAGAGAAGGGGCTCGGAAAAGCACCTGCCCTGAGACCCTTACTGGAGCCCCAAAACCTCTCTCCTTAAGGAGCCCTCGGGGAGAGAAAAAAGCCTTCCAAACAGGCTTATGCCTTACACCCCCCCGCCCCCCATTCTCCGTCTGTCTCCGAGCACAGGGGCCCCACGCACCTCTGGGGGATCCATCCTGGGGTGCGGCGACCCTCTTGGTAAGCAGCGAGCGCCTGGGTCCGCCGGCCTGGGTCTGCAGCCCGTAAGAGAACTGCGGCGGGTCGTTCCAGCCGCGCTCCTTGTTGCCTGCGGAGGCGAGGGATGTGTGAAGCGAGCCCGGAACTCCACTGTTAGCTTATACTGGGGCTGGGGGAGAGAGAGGGTCCATACTCCGCGCCGCAACCGCCCCCAGCCTAGGCCGGGGCGACGACCTAGTGCCCTAGCCCGCCGGCTGCGCTCACCCGGCTTCACGTACAGCTCCGCCATCTCCACTTCCGCTTGGCCAGCGGGGCAGCGCGTCATTTCCGGGGCGGCCCCTCACGCGGGCCAGTTGAGACACGTCCAGGGCCAGGCGGGTTGCCGGAAACCGTGGAGGATGGATGCTGGTTCACAACCGTCGGGAGCCGCTGTGGGGACCCTGCGGCAACTCCCTAAGACTCGAAGGCTCCATCTAATGAACCATCAGGGCCCTGGTCACAAGGCACCAAAGGAGGTTGCTGTCCAGGAGCCAGCACTCTAGGAGGCCTCATCCTCTCAGGAGCAAGTTCAAAGAAGCTCCTGCCCCACATACGCCCCACTGTGATCTAGCCAGGTTGACTTCTACAGCCTCCTCTTGCGTTGCCCTGCACAATCTCCACATTCACGTCCGGTAGCCTCACTAGTACTCATCTTCTTTCAGTTCTCAGTTCAGATGTCAGTTCTTCGGGAGGCCTTCTGGAATGTCTCAGGCCAGGTTAAGTGTCTCACTTGAGCTCCCACGACCCTACAACCCTCTGAGATTTCGTAGGTGTATTACATCACATCTTCTGCCTTGACTCTTGTTCGTTTCCCTGTCGGACAGTCTTAGAAGGTGGGACCTTGACTATTTTATTACATTCCCAGTGCCCAGCTTAGTGCCTGGCACAGGGAACTCCTTAGAAAATATGTTTGTTGAATGAATGAAGTCAGATCTCCATCACACCCATGCTGTCATGTGACTACAGAGAGCCACCAACATCAAGCACAGACACAAAGACACTCATCTCGCACAGGCTGTTAGCCCCCAGCCCTGTCCCAGGCCCAATATACTCACATCCAGTGAGGTCACTGAGGGATTTTTATTTGCACTGATTTTGCTATAAAGTGTTACTGAGGTAGAGCCAACTGTCCAGGGTTGGACAGGGGCAAGGAACACAAGGACCCAAGGAAAGGGGAGCCAGGGTCCTACGTTGTGGTGCAGTGCCTCCCAGTCATCCGTATAAACAATAAATTGGGCAATAAATAGACGGTGGACAAGGATCGGAGGGACAGGCAGAGAAGGCTTCAAGGAGTGACAGGCTATAGGCCTTGAGGAATAAAACGGTACAGAGTTAGGCATGGACCCAGAGCGTACTTCCCCAGCCTTCCCAGATAAGTTTAGGGCATATGGAGCAGAGAGGGTTTCAGCCGGAAGGCATCAAGAAAAGAGAAGACACCCCGCTTTCGAGGGGTTGCCCCTGCACCGCCAACCCCTCCTTTGAGCAGGGGGAGGGGCAGGGGACCTCCTGGGGAATCCATGGAGCTGGTCCGCTTGAGCCGCAGGCGGGCACGGGCCTGGGCACCCCAGGCCTTGCCTCGAGCTGCAGAGGCCACAAGACACTTCTGGTACTGAACCTAGGGAGAAGGGGAATGTGAGGATCCAGCTACTTTCTGCCTCTAGACTCCCTGAAAGCTTCTGCAGGACAGGGAACTGGCCAAAGCTTCTGTCTGATAACAAGGTTGGTAGTCAGCCACATGTGGAGTTTCTAGAGCATTCCCAGGTAGCTCAATAACAAAATCATAAAACATGTATCAGACACTTAAGGAGGGCGCGCTGGACACTGCTAAGTGCTTTGTATAATTCAGTTATTTATGAGGGGTTATTATCCCTGTTTTGCAAAAGAGGAAATTGAGATTCAGAGAGTATATGACTTGCCCAGGGTCACACAGCCAGAGAAAGGCAGAAATGGCATTCAAACCTAGTTCTCTCTGATTGCAGAGCCTAAACTCTTAATTACATGTACCACTATGTTGCCTCTTTTCCATCTCTCACTGGTGGGTACTAGTCCCTGGCAAAGCAGATTCCCTAGTCAAGGGTAAAGGTGTACAACTCAAACTCCAGCCCCAATGCAACTGCTCCCAGTCATCTCATCTGAACAGCTAAAAGGTGTCCTAATTGGCCTTCCTACCTCCTATTATGTCCTCCAAATCTTTTACCCATACTATAGCTTAAGTGGTCATCCTAATCCATAACCCTGACTTCACTCTCGGGCTTCAGTGCTTCCTAGTGCCTCCAGATAAACTCATCACCCTGACCTATGAGGTCCCCCAAACCTGGCTTCTGTCATTCTCTCTGGTCTCATCTCTCACTGCATCCCCCTTGCATGCCAGATACACTAGATTCTTTCAGATACTCTCATCCACTAATATCTCTCACCTTCACAGCTAAGGTTCCCTGTGCTTGGTACACCTGCCCCACTCCCCTTCACCTGGCTAACTTCCCTCTTGGACTGTCGGATTTCTATCACCTCTTACAGGTAGCCTTCCTGACCCCTAAAGGGGCCACCTCTTCCATCAACCAGTGGTGTACAACTTATTTCTGGTCTATCTTGGCTCTATCCTAAGTGTTTTGTGAAGGCAAGGGCTGTGCCCTCTACAGCACTAAATTCTCAGGGTCAGCTATGGTGCCTGGGACCCTGTAGGCACCCATATTTGTTGAATGAATGAGCAAACTGAACTAATGAAGTATAAGCAACCCACACTCAAATGCCCACAGATGCCAGGAAATAAACCTAAATGAGACAAACAGGAACAATGCCAACTCTTTAGGGCACAGCTTCTGCACAACTCTGGCTGCATGCTGACACTTACACGTGTGAACTGAGTGCCAGAGCTCTTGATATTTTAAGAAAAACAAGAATAGCGATGATTATGTGAAATGTCCTGGCCTTTAAATATTGGCAACTAATTAAAACTTACTAAAAACAACATGAGGGCCAAAACATTAATGAACCAGAATCAGCCCAGGTTTGTGATCTCTGAAGAGGCTGCCGACCTGGAGCCCCAATAAACAGTGGAGAGCAGCTGCAGGGCAATCCCACCCACCCATTCCCACCCATGACTCACCATACAGGCAGCCTGCACAGCTTCAGAGAGTCCCCCTGCATGGGGCTGGCACCAGAAGGCTGCGCACTGGAAGCTCTGACGGCCCAGGTCAGCGATGAGGCCAAAGGTGTGTGGGTCGCGGCCAACACCAATAAATGTCACAAGGCGCACAGGGCACTGCCACAATGGCTCCTCCTCTGTACTGGCCTCTGCCTGCCCACACCAGGCCTAGTCACTAGAGGGCCAAGCACGGGCCAGACCCACTTAACTTTTCCGACAGCAAGCAGTGACCCCTCAGCATCCCTGCTCACCCCTCCAAAGCCCCCAACTTCACCCTCTTCTGGTACCTGAATGGGGTGTGCAGTCATGAGAGAGTCAGACACACTGAGCATGGTGGGGACCCAGGCATTCCGGTCCCCCCTGGCGGTGAGGGTACCAATGGCCTCATTCAGCACATCCATGCCTGGGGGAACATACCCAGCGTGTCTCCCAGTGTAAAAGAAAGAGTCTGCAGGGAGTGTCTAGCCCCCTCTCACTGATTTGGGATTCAGAGATAGGGAATAGGATAGCTGGGGCAAGCGTTAGAATTCTGATTTGGGAAGGCTGGTAGACCCCAGGACATAACAAGGCCATGGGAGGACTCTTGAGAAATGATAACAGGCCTCACCTCAATCACCTTCCCCTTGCCTCACACAGCCCACCACATGCAGTCCCCTCAGTCCTCACCCATGGCTTTGGTGACTGGCAGTGTCCCCATATACAGTGCCTCGTACTTCTGAGCAGCTTGGCTTACCGCATCCAGCAGCTCCACTGAAATATACACACCAAGTTGGCCTGGAAGCTCTTTCAATTACCCTTTTCCCCACCCTTCTGATTGGGCCAGGACTCAGGTCAGAGCTGGTGCTGGTAGAAGAAAAGGCTCATAGATGCTCCTCCAACTAGTGGCTTGGGATCCCTGAGACCAGACATCTCAGAAATTTATCCACAGAAGTATTAAATAACCAGAAATCGCCCCCCCACAAAGCAGCACCAAAGCACCCCAATGCAGCAATGCAGGTCTCCCCTCCCCATACCTTGCCGTGGCAGGTCTTCAGGAGAGATGGGGTCTGGGGAGCAGCAAGAGGCATCACCACTGACCCCTACTCGCTCTGACAAGATCTAAAACACAATGAAGCCAGCACGAGCCACAGGGAGAGAGGGGAATTAGGGTAAAAGGGCCAATACCACCCCAACTACCTTGGAAGCTTCAGACCCAACCCCTTACCCACATTCCCTGCCCCACCCCTGACACTTACCTGGGCACAAAGCCCATGTAGGGCACTGGCAATGGCCTTGGCAGGGACATCACAGCGAAACACATGGCACTTGAGCATACAGCTATCTTTGTCACTTGCCACAAAAGCGAAGTCCCTAGCAGGGGCAGAGATGGGGCTGGGGTAGAGGCTGGTTAGAGGCAGAAGCCTGCAGGAGGCTGGAAAGTCAGGCTAGGAATACAGCAGGGATGGAGTACGGACATCAGGGATGGGGCTCAGGATACCTGGTTTTCACTCACCTGTCACTGTTCCGGAAGCATGTGGGAGCACAGAAGGGAATCAGCCCAGCCTCTCGGACTCTCCCCAAACTGTCCCTGCTGAGCTGGGCCCACCCTCCCCAACCAGGGCTGGACCAGGCAGGGGAAGCAGTCCTGGGTCCACATCAGAGGATCTGTGTCCAGGGGTTCAAGTACTGGGGATCAGCATCAGTGGGGATCACAGCCTGCAGCCGGGAGGGAGAAGTAGCTCTTGCTTGGGGGATGTAGGCATCCTCACCGGCCCTTGGAGCTCCCCACGCCCCACACACGGATGTGCACCAGAGGCTGGCAGTGGATCAGACTGTGGTCCAGGGGATTCACTAGGCTCATGGCATCCTTCTTCAGGATCATCAGCATGTTCTGGCCCTGCCAAGGACAGAGGTCAGCCCAGAGCTCAGATAAAGGTCACTGCCATGAGAAATAGGCAATTCAGGGACAGCTACCTCTGCTGGGCCCTGGGCCCAAACCATTGAAGGGCCCAGCCAACTCACCTCACCCCAGGCACCATCTGGAGGCTGGCTCCAGCTGCGGGTCTGGGCCAGCTGCTGGATACAGTTATTGACTGCAATACTGCTCTTCCCCGGTGCCAGGTCCTCTTCAGGTACCTCTACCCAGCCCAGAGAGTGGACTGCAAAGCACTGACAGGTTGGGGGAAGGGACAGGAATTAATAAGGATGGAGTAGGGTGGCAGGTGCCACAATACATACTCCCTGTCTTCACTCTTGATCACCTCTGTTCAGTCCAATCCCACCCTTGTCTTTCCCTTGGGACCTCCCAATGCCCTCAGGCCCAAGTCACTACCTTAGCCCCTGGCTCCATGCTCTGGATGTAGGATTCCTCACCATACCAGGACAGAGAGTTACTGAAACAGAGCAGAGCTGTTAAGAGGACCACATTTCCTACAGTAGGGACACTGGTGAGGCCTAGACAACTTGATAAACACAGCATGAGGGGCAAGACCCAGAATATAGCACCAGAAATATAAAACCAGAGCAGGGTAGAGCCCAGGACATATTAACGTAACATAAAGTGTGACTTAGAATTTGAGGGAAAATTCAGGACACAGGACCCAGACACAGGACATAGAATAAAAGTCACAAGGCTAGGTGCAGTGGTGGCTCACGCCTGTAATCCCAACACTTTGGGAGGCTGAGACGGGTGGATCACGAGGTCAGGATATCGAGACCATCCTGGCCAACATGGTGAAACCCCATCTCTACTAAAAATACAAACATTAGCTGGGCATGGTGGTGTGTGCCTGTAGTTTCAGCTACTCAGGAGGCTGAGGCAGGAGAATGACTTGAACCTGGGAGGCGGAGGTTGCCGTGAGCCAAGATCGTGCCACTGCACTCCAGCCTGGATGACAGAGTGAGACTCCATCTCAAAAAATAAAAAATAAAAGTCACAAAATAGAACAGGGTCCAATATGTGGACCAGAACCCCAAAGTGGGACAAGAGACCCTAGAACAGAGGACTTAATGGCCAAGGTCTAGAACATGATAGGTTAGGACCAAGAATATGAAAAACATGTAGCTACAAACAAGAGCTTAGAACAAGGGATAAAACTCAAAATACTGACAGTTAAGAACCTGGGACAGAGCCAAAAACGTAACAGAACCCAAAACATGTGACAGAATCCAGAACCTGGGCTGGAAAGCAGACCATGGGTCCAGCTGCGTTTTTGAACACCATGGAACCCCAAGCCTTTCATTTTGCCTGGGCCACCCGTTACCTCCGGTCCAGTGAACTCTCCAGGCTGGAGAAGGATCTCCCTTTGGGGGGCCGCAGTCCCCAGATCCCCTCCGTTCCCTGTAGAGTGGGAGTCAGTCAGTTTAACAGCACACGGGCCACACACGGGCTCAGACCTCCTCCTCACACTCCACCTACCGTGCCTGGGTCCTCTGCATCTCCTAGTTCCCAGGTTGGGCGCTGCCACTGGGTGCTACCGCTGGGTACATGCCAGTAGTAAGTACCTGCAGCATCGTGGATCTTCCTCCAGCCAGGAGGCAGGCCAGCCTCCCCCTCCAGACTGTGGTCCCCCCACAAGTCATCTACAGGAACACCGGATTAGAGAGGAGGGAGCATATGATTTGTGAGTTCAGAATAACATGCTGTCATAATCCCCTCTCCATCCCCAAAATGGGTCAGTTCTTAGGCTGAAGATCCAAGCTCCTCAATCTTGAAGACATCACATGTAAAAATCGGGTTCATTCGCCCCCTGGTCCCTACACAGAGAGGTATCCCCCACCCTGTCTTTGAGCCCGAGAGTAGCCTTTCGGATTCCCTCGTCCTCCCTCAGCTCCTGGTCTTCCCACCGGGCCCCTCCGTGCACACCATCGCAGTTGACCAGAATGATGGCCAGCATGTAATCCTTGCCCAGCATAACCCCGGCTGCTCCCCGCCGGCCTCTGCCGGCCCGCACTCTCAGCCCAGCGCGACCTCTGGAGCTACTGCGCCTGCAAGCCCAGCCTCTCTGCGCCGCAGGCTGCGGGGCCAGCTGGCGCCGCACAAATACGGGGCGGGACACGGGCCGGTCCCGGGGGAGGGCCTGAGCTGCACAGCCCGCCCAGGGGTGGTGCGTGTAAACGGGCGTCTGGATCCCCGAATGGTTGCGTGTTTCCGTGTGTGGGTCCGGGGGAGGCCCACGAACGCCAGCGAAACCGCTGACACCACCGCGCAACTATGAACTCATCAGGCGCCTGAAGACCGACACGCCGAACATGCGCCGCGCGCACTCGCGCACGAGTGAGATCATCGCGCCCCGGTCGTGAGTGCGCTCACACGCAGCCTGAGACTCGACGGGAGGGGGTCACGTGGAAGTATCTGAGAGAGGCGTACTTGGCCACTAGGAAAGCACCTCCCCCTTTCCAAAAATGCTCCGGAAGTGCCTTCGCCATCCGTAAAGATGGCCGGGGCAGTCGGCATGAGGGAGGCGGGGATGCGCCTGCGCAACAAGTTCGGCGGGGGAAGATGGCGGATGACAAGGTGAGTGGTCGTGGGGGTGATCTGCAGCCGGGCGTGGTCTTCACTCTCCTTGACGTTTTTAGTTCCGGGGAGAAGCGACTCTGGAGCGGCTCAGGAGTGAGGATGTCCCTTGTTTCTTCTGAGGCTCCTGTCAACTGCCTCAACAGTGTGGAGTGGTGTGGGGAGAGCATTCGGCGAGGCGGGAGGAGCCGTGGATCCCCCAGATGTCCCCTCCTGGGAACCATCACGAACCCCAGTTACTAGCACAGACTCAAAAACATTCACCCTTAAACACTCCTCACTTTACCCCATTCTCTAGATCCCGAAATTTTCTTCCCAGTGACAGGATGTTTTCAATCACACGGACACTCACACCACCCTCATTCAAACACTCCCTTGCATACACTCTGAATTTCATACTTATATGCGATCAAAATCACTCAGTCCATTTACTTACACACTTGCCGACAGTCTTTTTTGTCATTCTCACTCACATCCAGTCACTCACATTCAGTTTGGGATGTCCTTGGGAAGAAAGAGGTAAAGCCCATCCAGGAACCAAGACAATAAAATTGTCCAGGAAACTGCCTCGGTCCATTACTCACCATTGGTCTAGAAGCTCAGCATTATCCACACATTTACTAAACGTCAGGCACTAGAACATAGTAGCCAAGACAGACTGGTCACGACTTTCAAGGAGCTCATAATGGAGTCAGTAGTGGTTTCCTGATGGACCTAATTAAAGGTCCCTAGCTGTCCCTCCTGCCTTTCCTACATACTGCTTGCTATATAAAATTCTTGTCGAGGTTGATGTAAGTTACTGGTTCAGATCCCATCTGTCAGTCCCTTCCTGGCCCTCATTTGAATTCTGTGCTTTTCAATGCTTTTCTTCCTTTGCCACTGCCATCTCAGGAAGCTTTTGTAGGAAAAGGTCTTTCGGGCTCACCCCATCCCCTCCCAATTCCCAGCTTCTGATGGAATTGAGCAAGGGGTGGGGCTTAGTCAGAT